>NC_136073.1:74980271-75697771 GCF_964261635.1 Lissotriton helveticus | reverse complement strand
GTCCCAAAATGCTACCTGCTTTTGGCTGAAAGGCCAAGGCTGGTTGAAGATGTCATACATCAAATGGGGTCTTTTAATAACTTTGCACACTCCTTGTGATCTTGATTCCATGTCAAGGGAAGTCGACCTTACCAGTCCCGAACTTTACTTTTATAAGTCGTGGTTTTCAGGTCTGTTAGGCCACATGTTTCAAACTTAGACTACAACTCCCAGAATTCCTCTCTCTCTGGTAAATGAAAACCCAGCACTGAAAACTTTGTGCCACCGTGCTTTGGAGTCATCCAGTCGCCACACCTGGGTGGAAATGTCTGTTTTCCAGTCGCAAATAATTTCTTCAGTCGCCACCAGAGCCATGTGGGGCTTTCATAAACCAATCATTAAAGAGCAAGTTAAATTATGCTGGTGAGATTAAATGAAAATGGTAGACAATTCGATTGTATTTTAGAAACTTCCGCAGGTGCCAACAATAGTTCCTTGTGTTTTTTTTACTCATCTTGGTTAGAACGCGATCATCTGCATAGGCAGTCCTTTAGGCACCTTAACATTGCAAATAGCTGAGATTATGCAGAACGGTTGGCACGGCTCTGGCACTTGTGGGGCAAAGCCGGACACCCGTGTCTAACATGTTAACAAATGCAAAGGTGCACCACAAATTTCTTCAATTAACAATTCTGTTACTGAATTTATACAAAGATGATGTCTTTTCTTGTATTTTCAAAATTCTTTATTATTCAATGTTAACACCATACAGCCGACGCGTTTCGTCCCAGTGGGACTTCTTCAGGGCTTTTATATTGAAGGTAATACTTCAAATCTGAATCATCAAGGTTGGAAATCTGTTTGGAGCCTTTCCCATTCATATATCTTCATAAGAATGAATAAGCAGGGCTTGTGCTGTGTCTTTTTCTATGTTAAGAATTGGAGTAAGGTGATATAGATGGTGCGGGCTTCATATGTTGTCTTATTCTTCTCCACCTTGTAGTAAGGGAGATTTTTCAGTCCAAAAAAACAATCTGTGTCGATTTCAATATTTGTCCGGGAGTTCCAATAGATGAATCACTAGGACTTATGTGTGGGCACTGGCGTGCCAGCAAGTCGATCGTAGTAAATCGACCTGTCCTCTTCCACAGCGCCTGTCACCTTCTCCGAAAATACGAGGTTCCCGCAGGCTGCGATCATTCTTATGAAGATATATGAATGGGAAAGGCGCCAAACAGATTTCCAACCTTGATGATTCAGATTTGAAGTATTACCTTCAATCTAAAAGCCCTGAAGAAGTCCCACTGGGACGAAACGCGTCGGCTGTATGGTGTTAACATTGAATAATAAAGAATTTTGAAAATACAAGAAAAGACATCATCTTTGTATAAATTCAGTAACAGAATTGTTAATTGAAGAAATTTGTGGTGCACCTTTGCATTTGTTAACTTGAAATCAGTTCCTTAGGGGACAGGCACAGTAACGGTGGGTGCCATACAGTGTGCACACAAACCTCGATTGTACTTTGAGGGTAAAACATATTGAATCAGGGGGGATAGGACAGCAGGTGCTGATAGTAAAATAAGGGTCCATCGTTGTGATCTAGCACCCGTGTCTAACATACCAATGTTCACCCTGCCCCAGCGGTTCATTTGTAAAAAAACAATACGTGCCGGGACTCTCCCCAGGAGGCAGCTTGCATCAGCCCATTTCTCCTGTCAGCGCCGCCTGAAACAGAACCAACTACTGTCCATGAAAGTGGGGAAAGGATGTGGCATAATGGACAGAGATGCTGACTCCAGCGTTGGGGAACCAGGTTTGAGTCTCGGCGTCAGCTCAACATCCTGTGATTCTGGGCAAATGACTTAATCTCTCCCCGCCTGCCATAAAAGAATGTGTCCTTAACTGGTGCTCGTGAAAAGTACCGGTGTTGGTGATTAAGTGCCGGTGCTGAGCACCGGAAACCACTGGCTCAAGTTAAGCACTGCTCAGACCTTTGTCACAGCTGGAGCTAGGGTTACGTCCACCCCATCCCTACTGCTGACCATGCCTCCACACAGGTGAAAATGGTTGCTTTGAGAATCCTTCCTTCCATGAAGGTGGCACTTCAGCTGACTACGCTGGAGACCTTCACACCAAAATAATTATGGGGCAGGTCTCATACGGCGGCTAATCTTGCGTCTCCAAGGCTTGTTTCTCAGTGATACCCTATTCTTCTTCTTATATTCTGGGGAGGCTTGAACTCGGTGCAGGGGACACAGAGCCTGATTTAGGTCCTGATTACAAGTTCCTCGTAATATTCTGACCCATGCATACATTTTGATTTACGCATGGGTTGAAATTATGTGTTTGAAGGTATTTAAGGCATCTGATAATTATCAGATAGGTGAAATAACTCAATCTTTGTTACATTTCTGGAGGTCATACCTGACGATATTTAACAGGGGGAAAAATACAGTAATTACTGTATCATACAGATTGTGGTGTAAATTAAACATCAAAATCCGCATGGTATTCCCCATGAACTCGTAATAAGTGTTATTTATTGCACCCGATAAATAACCTGTCTCTTGGCCATAAATATTGCCTTCGCGTGTAATCAAGCCCTTAGACTTTTCTCCATCACAACAGGATGCATATCCCGTCTACCTTATTATAGGTGCATTATAGCCTATGGCACTTCTAAAACAGCGAGCGGGATACCAGTCACGCAACAGAGTAACCCATTTGCCAAACTCTAAGTCATTTGCATGGAGTGATTAACAGGCCACGCTGATGAGAAGAGATTGTCTTTCGCACTTGAGGCATCGAAGATCCTCGGAAGAACATATGCAAATCTCAGTGGCGGCTCCTCAGCTATGGCGGAGGAGTGTCGCCCCATTGCCTTGAAGCACTAAAAAAAGGAAAAAATAAAAGGATAATAATGTAATGTTATTATCATTTTATTCTGTCCTCTTGCTGGTGCAGCTTTGCATGATGGGCGGGGTGGGGCTGCAGAGCAGGTTAGGAGTCGTAGATCCCTCCTAAGTGCGCACTCTTGGACTGCCCAAAACAGTCATGCGCACTTCCCTTCTTCTCCATGCAGGCTGCATTACAGCCTGCTTTGAGAACATGCATTGCAGCATTATGTTTGGTCAGGGGAGCCTGACTGTGCTTCCTGGAGTTCAAGACGAAGGAAAGCAGGAACGGAGATGTTGGACCCAGCGACAAGGTAGGTGTATTTTATTTTATTTAACATTGTGGCCTGCACCACCCTCCTCCCCCCATCAGCCCCCCCACCCCCTCCCACCTGCCCCGCCACCTGCAAGCCTTGTAGGCCACCACTGGCAAATCTGCAGAAATGTTTTCAAAAATCTCTGGGGAAAAACTTGAAATCGGATGCAACAACTGTTAAAATGTATATTACTTTAATTTTTGTTTTAATGCCAAAGCCAAGGAAAAAAGCACACTAAAGACCACTCATTGTATATGTTTGATTTTGACATTGCTAAATGTTTAAAAAGCGAGTTAATTGAAATATGTAATGTCTGTCTCCCTTACCTACCTCACATACCTCACCTGTGCTCTATTTTGTTCATCCACATATCAATGACTCTGTTTACATCACACACATCTCTCACTAGCCTCGTTTCATACTCCCAATGTTTGCATTGAATTGCATCATTGACATACTGCTTAATACCTCTGTGTAGTGCACTGAAGCAAATCTTACATGAGTAGTATGCTTCACTGTGTAGGGTGTGTGGTTGAAAGTGTGTTGCAGTGGCGGCTTGCATGGGGCGTGCTGCGGAGTGGTGAAGCAGCGGAGGGGCAGGGTGGTGGGGTAGTAAACTCGGACATACGATGGAACGGAGAAACGTAATAATGACTTTCCTCCGTTCCGTTGTAAGTCTGAGTTTACTACCCCCCACCCTGCCCACGTCACTGCCCCACAGCACGCCTTATGCGAGTCGCCACTGGTGTGTTGTCTGTGCTTTGATCCGATATGGGGAGTGATTCAATGTGTGGGTGGTGAGCACCGAGGTGCCGTTATCCGCATTATGGATGCATCGCTTAGTACTGTGATGGATGAAAAAGTATGAGAGAGAAGTATGAGAGAGATGCAGTTTATGGTTTCAGTAAGCTGACAGCTCTGCAGTTTCCGTATTGACTTTCTTATGATTATAGTCAGAGCTGCTGGAGTTATGTGGCATGGTAGGACCAAATTATGCAGAAGGGCTGGCTAAATTATGCAGAGAAAATTAAAATTATCCTGCGTCATGTAGCCCAGTTTGTGATACTTTTACTTCATTATTTTGACATTTTTTACACGTCTGGGATAAGATTTCACCTCAGTATTACTAGTTTAATGGACAAATACTGCAATAACAAACTAAAGGTAACCAGGCAATCTTTACGAAGGGCCTTCCATTGCCCAATAACACGTGTCACTACATTTTTAGGACCTTTTGATCCATTTGAGGTAGCAACAATGGGGCATATTATCGCTGTTAAAATTTTCGCCGTTTTATCGGCAGGAAACTGCCGGTAAAATGGCGATAATGGGCTTGATAATATGCCCTTGTTAATTCCCATAGAAGCCCATGTTAACACCAGAACATGGGCTTCTATGGGAATTAACAAGAGCGTATTATCAAGCCTATTATCGCCGTTTTATAGGCAGTTTCCTGCCGATAAAACGGCGATCATTTTAACACCGGTCCTTGCTAATATGCCCCGATTTCTTTTGTTAAAATCTTCAAAACATGAAGCAGATGATGTATTATGTGGCAAACGCAGAAAATCTGTAACTGCCGAAAACACCACAGCCGCAGAATCGCATAATTTAAGCTGCCCTGATCATTGTCCACTTGGCTGGTAACTGTACTGGGTTCTACGTTCTGAGATATTTTCTTGATATATTTTGATTGCTCTTAATGGTGCTGAGCGGGCATAGGTTAGAGGGAGAAATGGCAGAGAGACCTGTAGAGATGGACTTTAATATCATCCCATATCTGATTGTCACTGTGAGATGTCAAGAAGCGGTCGTAGTAATTTAGCTTGTTGGAACCTGCAGGGGTGGACTTAATTAAAGTCATCCACTGGTCCGCGTACGTGGCAGGCCTCTTCAGTTATTCCACACCTGTTCAGTCGGTAATGGCTGGGTTATTGCTGTGGACCGGTACGGTACTGAGTGGTAGGCAAGACCGATAGCAATTTTGTCTGCTATGAGTGTGAGAGTGTCAAGCAGGAAAAGGTTATTATTTTGCAAGCTGTGTGATCTACAATTGGCTGCCCGGCCGCTGAGTGTTATGGTAATAATGTGAGACAGGGTATATATTCTATTGTGCTGTAATTTCGTTTAAGTAGCACTTACTACCCCTGAAGAGGTGTTGTAATTGTATCCTAGATCATTGGCAAATTTTTTAATTTCCAAAATCTGGTTAAAACTAAAATAGCTGGTATTTGCCACAGACAGCTCTGCACAAAAAAGTGGCCTTTTCTAATTACACCCTTTTCCCTTCTCCCATTTAACACCAATGCTCATCCACTGAGATTCTGCAATTTTTGTATGCAAATGTGTCTCATAAGAATGGACAAGTCATGAAAACTCTGAACCAGAGATCAAGAGCCTAGCTATGTTATTATAATCATATTCACAACACTCATTGGGGTTGGAATAATGTGTATAGTAGAAGAAAAGGAAAATTTTTTCTTTTTCTTAGTGTCCCCTCACTCACCAGGGTTGCCCCACGGTGACATGCTTCATCATGGGGGCCATCCCAGTCCTCTACGGGCTGGGGCGTGCTACGACTTGCGAACTCGTAGGAGCACTTAAATTAGACTATGTGTCGTGCGAGAACTGTGATGTGATGGAGTGGGATATGTGTAAGTGATTTAAAATACCTGCCTAGTAAGCTATAAATGATTTATTCTTGCTCCTAGGTGGTAGAATTAAAAACGGGGTAGAATAAATAGGGTGCCTAAAGACCTCGGTCAGGAGTCTAGAGAGTAGGTGAATCGGCCACTAGCATCTTGTAATCAAATTAATGGGATACAATTCCTCTGAGTCCATGGGGTAAAGTTAGGCCCTGCAAAATATACCACGTGATTATTTCATTACATAGGTTCTGGATGCATCCTTTATTCCCTTGCAGCATTGAATTGATGTATTTTCTATTTTTTCATTATTAGCTCATGTGGGCATTATTAGGAGTGGCGAACACAGGGCTGGTCCCTGTGTAGTCCTGAGGAAGAGCTTGGGGGACGCTCGAAACATGTTGACAGATAGGAACTAATAGGTACACCTAAACTCATTGTTATTTAGGCACCCTATTTATTCTACCCCGTTTTTAATTATATAAGGCTATTTGAACATTCCATCACTGAGGGTAGAATGTTCTAAATTGAAAAGTGAGAAACCGAAAGACAAACATTGGAATGTTGGAACGGAAGGTTTATACCGGACATTGTTAGCCCAGACCCACTCCATTGTCTTCAACGGAGCTATCAACATTCCAATGTCCTATTATGTATAAGAACATCGGAATGTTGAGCGCTCCATTGAAGACAATGGAGTGCTCCGGGCTTCTAATGGCGGGTAGAAGCCCGGAGCAGCAACATTTGAATGTTTGTTTACAGATGTTGCTGTGAACAAAGGTTTCATGGAGCACGAGGGGATTTCAACCCCCTTGTGCACCGTGAGACCTTTGTTTTACAAATTAGAACATTCTTCCCTCTAGGGGCGGCATGTTTTAATAGCCTTAGAACTCACCGTAGCAGGCTCTTCCGGCCATTAAAGCCCTGCTCCCTTGTTAACGCTGGACCGAGCCTTTAATGGCCGGTAGAGCCCGCTACGTCTGGTTCTAAGGCCATAATATTACAGTAGGCAAATCTACTCCCATGAGCTGGAAATGTGTGTTCGATGGTAGTGGCATCCTGGAAATAGGTGAACACCTACAAAACTTTTGAGATTTCGGATTTGCAGAAACATGCACAAGGTACAATGGCTCACCGGATACAGTAAGAGGTTTGCTCCTTTTAAGTGGAGGAGTAAATCTTTCAGTAGGATGCGAATGGGTTCGAGACACCCCACAAATTGGTGAGGGTGTATGGGAAGAGATTTCTTAGCCAAGAAAAACATCTTACATTATTCATTTCTTAACCATAAAATAATCTCATTTCTCCTCTCCTTATTATCTCTGAATCAGATTGCTCTTTATTATAATATTTGTTAATGTTATACACTATATTATTGGATTGTTTCATCTTATGTTCAACTGTAACTCTGGTACTTTTATTATTACAGCAATAACAATTATTTAACAAAAAGAAAAACATCTTCCCTCTGGAGAAAAAAAAGAAGTTTTCAAATGCAATTGCACTTTTGCATTACATTTACACATGGAAAATACAGTATATATTCATTAAAAGATGTGCAAATAGCAATATGTCTAAGTAACGTAAAATCCCCAGAAAAATGCGATAACGCGCCCTCGGAATCGGTGCTGCAACTGTCACAGATTTCACAAATAAATTGTGAAATTCTTAGTGAATTCTAGATTAATTAGACATTCGGTTACCTTTATAGGTGAACATCTATAGACGAACATTTCTCTATTTTTTGTGAATCTGGCCCACAGTGTCTCTCATCTCAGCCTCTGAAGGGAGGTGTTTTCCTAGAGAGCTGACCAGGGGATAAAACATCTGCTTCAACAACAACAGACAACTGGCCTCGGGCACCACAAGTGGGCAGCCACACCCACAAACCTACCCTTTGTCAACCACTGTGGCCTAGAAAACACTAGACCACTAAACCTGCTTCTAGATGGCGATACACCCCAAATTGCCAATGAAATTGGTCCAATGAGCCCCAAATTTCTCTAAGTATAAAGGAGTCTCTGTCATTCACTTGTGCAGTCTCTGAAGTTTACTCCAAGGCTCCCTAAATGTGGTGCATGACACCCAGAGCTCACCAAGATGCACCCCTCAAGTAATGGGTGATGGAAAGTCCGAATCACTCTCTGCTGGTATGCCCCTGCACTGATGCATACTGGGAGGATTTAACTACAGGAAGATGTCTAGTGGATGCTCCTCCATTTTGGATGATTGCTCCTTCCCGGTCGGCAGGGTATAGTCAGATCTGTTTGAAAGTCCGGACGAGGGACTTACATTCAGCGTTCGACATTGATTGGGACTATTGGTCACTACATTGGCCTTGGGAAACAAAAGACGCTGAGAAATATGATCCTGTACTTTACTGTGTTCGTGTGGATGTGGAGGATTTGGCCAACACTTTGGGCCATCCAATTTGGACGATTGTGGGACATTAAATAATTGAGACTTGGGCCAACATTTTGGGCCACCTAGCTTGGACGATTGTGGGATACTAAATAATTGACAAGCTCAACACTCCTATGACTAGCGGACTCTGTCTGCCCTGTTCTGATTTAGGGAATTACTGACCCACGTACATAGAACGATCGGATCAAGATTACTATACTTAAGCCCTGACGAAGTTCCATTTGGAACGAAACGCATTGGCTGATGTCCAATTTTAACAACAACTGCAATAAAGGATATTTTTAACATACACTTGGAGCTCACTGACTCTGTTCTGGCGCACCTTCCTTCTATTTACGTATCGATGGCGATGGAACGCGGCTGGATGATGACCAATGGTAGCAGGGCTGGCACTCACGTAGTCACTAGCCACTCTGCTCGGGCGCCACCCCCTGGCGCAGAGTGGATTTTCCCAGCCGGTCACCTGATGTGCCAGACTCCTGCTCCCGCACCTCATGTGGCGGCTTCTATGAGCGTCACTGTCAGGCTTACCACTGCCTGCTCCGCAGCGCGCGCGCCCCCGGCCACGAGCCGGCACTTTAACTCGCTGTGTCTGCTCCGGAGCTGGCTGCCAGGGGACGCGGCAGTGACCTAATTGGGGACTGAACTCCGGACCCTCTGGCTGCCGTCCAAGCGCGGGGCCTGCTGAGCTAATCACCCCCTTGGCACAGGCCCGCCACTCTCTTCTCGTCTCATCCTTGTCGTTCCTCGCTCGCTGTATGACACAACTTCATCTTTCACACACACTCCTGCGTGCATCCCTGCGCCCGCTTCAAGCTTATCTTTGTGTGTTCTTTTACTTCCTTATTCTATTTCTTTCTGTCCTTCTGTCCCACCAAATGAGACTTTGTTTAATTAATTCTCTTTCTTGCTTCTTTTTCTTTAAAAATGTTTTTTCATTTCTCCTTTTTGTTGCTTTACTGTCTCGATTTCTTCTTTCATTTTTATATTTTTATTCTCACCGTATTGCCAATTTATAAAGTACTTACGGCTAATGCATCAAACAAAAATTCGCTGACAAAGGGGCAGATTCTCAGAATCTGCCCCTTTGCGACTGGTATTTTTGCATTTGGGATGCATCATCCCAAATGCAAAAATCGCAAATTGAGAAATCGCTAAATTGCGATTATTTGCATTTAAGGAATCTCAAATTGAGATTCCTTAAATGCAATGCATGAAAGTTTTAAAAATAGCGAATTCGCTAATAGGGCACGCAAATTACCATGAAGTACAACTTCATGGTAATTTGCAAAAACTTTTAAAAATGCACTAAAGTGCATTTTTCAAAGTTTCATGTTGCGCACACATGTGTGCGCAACATATGTGCACAGATCAATTTCAGGGGTGCAACAGGGTGTCCTTTGGACACCCCTGCACCCTTGAAATCGCAATCTCAATTTGCGAATCGCTAATTGCGATTTGCAAATTGAGATTGTCTTCCCATTCATTCCTATGGGCCTCTAGGCCCATAGGAATGAATGGGGAGGTATTCCTTAATTGTGGCTCGCAATTTGCGAATCGCAATTAAGGAATTTTAAGAAATCGCTATTTTTAAGGTGATTTCTTCTTGCATACCATTTTGCAATTCCTTAGAAGCGATTCCTTATTTTTCGCTAATAAGGAATCGCAAAATGGATGCTTGATGCATCTGGGGATAATCTTTAGGCTTTTTTTTTTGCAACCATTTTTTTTTATTTCATGTGTACTCGTTCCTGGTTTCCTTCACTCTTTTTTACTTTCCCTCTGTTAATCTCCCTCGCTTCTATTCTATTTCTCGTAATTGTGTTATTGTTTCCCTTTTCTTGTCCCCTCTGCTTTTTTTCTTTTTGTCCCGGTTTTAGCTTGTCATTTTTTCTTTGCTAATTTTTCGCTTCCCATCATTTTCTTGTTTTCTCTCTCCCTTTCTCACCAAGTTGCTCCGCATTCCCTTGTCCTTTTTTGCTCTCGCTATTTAATTTCTTTTTTGTAGCTTAATTTTCTTTCATTTCCCTTATCTTCTCATATATTTTTCTCTTTTGTGTTTTTATGGTCTTATGCATTTCTCTTCCCCTTTTTCTTTCTTTCATATTTTACCATTTTCTAGTTGGCTTCTCTTTCACTCTTGTGTTTATTATTATTTTTACGTTTCTGTGTTTCTGTTTTGTTTTTTGCTTTTTCTGTGTTTCACCTACCTTCCTTTTTTTTTTCAATCCGTTTCTTTCGGTTGCTCTGGCCGCGCCATCCATCTCCCACGAAGCCCCTATCCCACTGGTGTTATTTACCCTACTCTGTGATTTCTCTCCATGGAGAGAGGCTCCAACCCCCTCTTTACAGGACTGCTGACAGCTTCTTTCCACGGCCTGAGCTCACAGGCTTCGATGAACCGATTGAGCGGCGGGGCCGAGGAGTCGACAAGCGGTTCGGCTTTCCCACCTGTCAGTGATGGTTTCCTGCTGCCCACACCAATTTGCTGAACCGAAATATAAGTTTGTGGGTTAAATAGAAGCTCAGATTCGACACATACGTCCACCATGAGCTCAAAAGAAACACATTCCCCAGGGACATTGCTCCTAAAATTCAACCCCCTCACTTCTTGGCACTAGGCCGAGCTTCAGCCAGTTCAGACCTCTTTAAAGAGTTGGGGTCCCCACTCTGGCTAGACACATGGGATGGGGGTAACTCTGCGGGGTCGGTCGGTGTGGGGGTAAGTGTGTGTGGGGGGGAGGGGGGCGGAGGCCATACATTCTCTTTTTGCCAACCCAGCCTATCATTCTGCAATTTTACTTTCACAGAAATGTGGGGTGTCGTTTTTTAGGTGGAGCCTGGACAGTGCACTGTATTGAGGTATGGCATACAAGCTCCGCCCATTTCCCCGCCCATCTTTTTAATTGGCTCCTGTTAATGTCCTTACTAATTGGTTGCTTTTCATTTGTGAATAGGCTTGTTAGTCCCTCCTTGTTTACATTTTGCAGCAGCGCTCATTGGTGCAAAGCAACACAAAAGCTCTTGTGTTGCATTTCTTACCTTTAAAGAGGCCTCCAGGCGCTATGAAAAACTGCACTGCTCCATCAGAGCAACTCTCAGTAAATCCAGGCCACACTATTTCAGGCCCTGTCCCCTTTCTGCCTCTCAGACTCCTTATGGACTCCAGAGTTATCTTTGTTATTACCCATGTAGTAATTCGTTCATTTTTTCCAGGAAATGTGAAAAATGTGTCTATGTTTTTGGCAACAAAACCCCCAAAAAGTAATCAATACAAAAAAGAAGATACAACTTCACGCTTCACCTTAACCCGTTGGCCGACGGCAGCACTACCTCCCCAGTGCTGCCGTCAGCCAATGGCTGACGTGGCCCGCCCGATTTGCGGAAGTGCCGCACTTCCGCAAAATCGCGGCCGCCGTTAAGGCGTTAATACACAGAAAAAAAAGCCACCAACTGGAATAAATTCACGCCTGTGTTAGCCAATATTCTGGATAAACATTGAAAAGGTTAGGGGCCTTCTCTCTTGTGGGTGCCTTAGCTACTCCTTGACAAGATCTACACCCCAAGACATTGGCTACACATTGTAAACAGCTCTGTAGCATATTGGATTTTCCCAGACTCTCTCAACGGAGTTTACATCTGAACAAACACTCTTTTCTGGCATCAAAGACCTTAAAAAATTTAGACCCATTACTGTCCTACCCTTCTAGGCATGCACTGTGAATGTGTGATTGAAATATCACATCTCTGGTTCCCCTGGGAGAAAAGTTTTCCATATAGACTTCTGTGGCAAAAACAACAGATTCACTTCAGTCTAGCAGTTTAGGTGTTTCATCACTACATTATTCAATCAATCGAGCAATCAAGAATTTGTAGAGCGCACTACTTACCCATGAGGGTCTCAAGGTGCTGGGGGAAAAAGGGGGTGGGCGCTACTGGTCAAACAGCCAAGTCTTGAGTAGCCTCCTGAAGGTCAGCAGGTCTTGGGTCTGTCGTAGGCTCAGTTTGGAGGGTGTTCCAGGTCTTGGCAGCGAGGTGGGAGAAGGATCTGCCGCCGGTGGTTGTTCTTCAGATGCGAGGGATGGTGGCGAGGGCGGAGTCGGCGGAGTGGAGCTGACGGTTGGGGATGTAGTAGAAAAGTTGTCTGTTGAGGTAGGCTGGGCCGGTCTTGTGGAGTGCCTTGTGTGCGTGGATGAGGAGCTTGAAGGAAATCCTCTCGTTGACGGGGAGCCAGTGCAGGTTTCTCAGGTGGGGTATTGTGGCCGTGGCGTGGTACGTCAAGGATCAGGCAGGAAGAAGCGTTTTGAATGCATTGCAGTCATTTGATGAGCTTGACCAGGGCTCCCGCGTGGAGGGCATTGCCATAGTCGAGTCTGCTACTGACGAGGGCCTGGGTGACTGTTCTTCTTGTATCTGTCGGGATCCACCTGTAGATCTTGCGGAGCATGAGGAGGGTGTTGAAGCAGGAGGAGGAGACTGCGTTGACTTGCTTAGTCATGGAGAGTGTTGAGTCGAGGATGACGCCCAGGTTGCGTGCGTGGTCGGTGGGTGTTGGGGCTGCCCCCAGTGCCGTAGGCCACCAGGAGTCATCACAGGCTGAAGGGTTTGGAGCCAAGGATGAGGACCTCCATCTTGTCCGTGTTCAGCTTCAGTCGGCTGATCTTCATCCAGTCGGCGACGGCCTTCATTATTATAACATATTAAAAAAATACACATAACCTACTAGACTGAAGTGAATCAGTTAATTTTTATCATCGAAGCCTTGAAGGAAAATGCTTCCACCTAGAGAACCATTGTTGGTTTCCTAATATGTACCCATGTTTCCAGGGATACTGGGTTGCCCGATAATCAGCAGTAAACTACTACTGATGATATGTCTGCCCTCAACACCACGCAGAAACAAATGTGGATGAGATGCAATAGGAGAAAACTCCTCTCTAGAAACTCCAGCCACAGATGATGTCTGGAATGGATCCATTCCACCCCCACACCAATGTCTTCAATATTTAGGTGGAACCTCTGAACATAGGAATCCGATGCCAAGGCCTTATCGTGCACAAATAGGTTGAAACAACCAGCTTTCCTATAAACTTCTACCAGAACAGGATACCAAAATCCTGACAACTGGTCTAGAATTAACTCGGATCTAGGTATCCAACTACTTACTAACTCAGATAACCCACAATCTCAAAATTGGGAGCAAGCTTCAAACTACTAGGCGTCGCTCCCAAATCAAATGACTCATCCAAATCACTAGGGGGCAGATGTAGGTAGCCAAATAGCAAGCGCTAACGCTGACATTCACAGAATTTCAGCCTTTGTGATCGCTATTTGGCAGCGAGCAATGTAGGTAAGTTGAAACCTACTAGCAAAATAAGGAATCGTAAACTTGCGATTCCTTATTTTGCTCTTGCATTTAAGGAATCGGAAATTGTGATTCCTTAAATACAATGTAAGTAGCATAAAAGAAAGTGCACTTTAGCCTTATGCGTCACGTGTAAAGTGATCTACCACTACACTCCTGGATCGCTAGCACAGGAATTAAAAATTATTTTGAGGCCACAGAGACCCAAGAAGTAAAGGAAACCTACGCCTGAAACAACAACATTTTCAGAACAGTAAACAGTCAAATCTTATATGTAGGGTCACATGTATGCCAGTGGGGTTGCAAACAACTGATGTGTTTGCCGAAAGGCCCATAGGTGCAAATGGTTTTGCTTTAGCTAATTTGCGATGACCTAACTGGTATTCACAAATTAGCTAATGCAAAGCCAAGGGTGCCCCCCCCCTGAAGCACCCCCCCCCCATGCGCTAGGGGCATGTGTGCACTACATTGCACTTTGAAAAATGCTGTTTTGTGCATGTTTCAAAGTTTGCACATGGTTACCATCAACTTGAAGTTGATGGTAATACCCTTTTCCTAAATGCACAGTTTGCATTTAGAAAATGCTTGATACATGTGCAAAAGGAATCACAAATTGCGATTCCATATTTGCATTCACAATTTTAGGAAATCACACTTTTTGTGATTATCTAAAATTGCAAATAGAAGGTCTTTCATAAATTATGAAAGGCTATTTTGCATTCTCAAACGGCTGAATTTTGCAAGTAGCAGCATTAGCGAATGCAAAATAGTTTCATACATGTGGCCCATAGATTGCAACCACACCTTCATTTTGTGATGTAACTGACATGCCAATCAGTTGCACTGAAAAACGCCCATTTTCATTGAGTCGCAAATCTCCTGCCTCCTTATATTTGTCAGACAGGAGCCCTTTTGCAAATGCAGGGATGAGGCCTGCGGGGGACAGTAGACCTCAATCCCGGCATTCGCGTTCAGTGCAAGACGACTTTTTATTTTTAAAACAGCCCTTCTTCCCTCAGGGGCTGCTTTAACATTAAATGTCAGCATGCAGTGATTGACATTGGGGGGATCAGGCAGTCGGTTTCCCCTGAAGGCAGCCATCACCATCTACAAGCGAGGACCCTTTTTCTGGTCTCGTAACTCATCGATGGTTTGCACCTGCAATTGCGGTCACGAATCACTGACGCATTGCACAGTGACTCGCAAAGTGGAGCGGAAAGCCTATTACACATTCCATTCCCTTCTGGGTCAGTGTGGACCTTTGCAAGTTGGAAAGACCTTTCTGACTGTCAGTACTCACTTTGTACATGGCAAACGGAATCTTTGCGTTCATGAAGACTGTGAGGTTGTATGACATCACAACGCATGCTTTTACCACGCATGCCATTACAACGCAGTTTTTACAACGCAAGTTGTTACAACGACTTGCGTTGGGGGGTGCTGGATAGTGGAATAGTTTCATTTTCTATTCCAACTCCAGTCCCCGTGGATAGTAGGGAAGGTGTTGGATAGAAAATTGAGCTATTCCCTATCCTACAGCGCCCTCCAGCGCAAGTCGTTGTAATGACTTGCGTTGTAATGGTAGCGTTGTAATGGTAGTGCAGGGTAAAAGTTGCGTTATAAAGGATGTTCCCCAGAATGATGTACTCACAGAGCTAGGAAAAGTCCACACGTACCCCATCTTCAACATCTCCTACTTACTTACTTGCTTCAGTCAAGTATAGAGCCTTCAGGCCTGGCCAAATTTGGCAAATATATGAACATGACACGAAGGGCCCTAATCGAAAACAACACCGAGGAAAAGTGTGCGGTTGCAACTGTTGAGTCCCCGGTAGTAACATAAGGAGCAGAACCGTGAATAGCCCCTTCCAGGAAAGAACTGTACGGCTCCCACAAGCCCCAAAACAAACGTAGTATTACTTCGCGCGAAAATATAGGGAACACGGACCTTGCGCATATTTCATTTTAAAATCAATGAACTCAAGAAGAAGACCACATTTTAGAAATGGTCTGGCATCACTGACCACATGACATTCCTAACCTTTTACACACGCTCAGATATATGTTTTATAATGGCGTGAGATACGTATTTTATTGTAATTTTGGATAATGTACTGCAATTTTGCAAAAATTAAAATTCATTCATTCATTCATCTCCTACTTAGCAATCCCCTTGGGAGCAGTAGACGAGTCCAGGCTTCAACCCCCCTCCCTCAGCCCAGGACATTCCTTTCCCTCAGTTATCTGGGTTTCATGTTTGGTCTTGGTACACAGATAAATCTGCCATGCGCGCCCTGATATCTGTGACTGATCCATGCATAACTTGCAGCCAACCAATGGAAACTATGTAAACAGAGAACCTCCAGCAGTCAGAGATATGGGGCTGTTCTACCTAGCGCTCATGTCATGGAGACGTACACTTCGTAAATATATCTGATGCTAACCATGGACATTTCTTCTTCACTACCCCCTTACTTTCAACTTTTGTCAATATCTGTAATCCTGATCAGCCATTCTCAGAGCCATGAGGGTCCTTTGCAGCTCGCTCATAGCATGACTATGCAATCTCTGTAAATATGCAAGACTTATCTTAATGACAACCATGTTTAGTATCACTTCCCTACCCAAGAGATGTGACTAAATCCTTTTAAGAATGTCCCAGTATGCTAAAACTCTCATATTTTTTATTCTTGTTTTCAGGAATGTTCTTTACCCTATATACAGTGATATGAACTCGCCTGGCTCTGCAAGCCTGAAGCTTCTGACCTAGCGAATTTTAGGGTTGGGCGTAACTCCATGTAGCATAATCACAAAGAATTACTTGAGAATTCCACAAGATTATACTTGTATTACACAATGACTGACTGACTGACTGAATGGATGTATGACATTACAACACATGCTTTTACAGCGCATGATTTTACAACGCTGTTTTTACAACGCATACCATTACAACGCATAGTGCTGTTAGGCGCTGGATAGTGAATTGTTTAATTTACTATTCCAACTCCAGTCCCCGTGGATAGTAGGGAAGGTGTTGGATAGTACATTAAACACATTCCCTATCCTAGAGCGCCCCCCAGCGCAATGCGTTGTAATGGTTTGCGTTGTAAAAGTTGCATCGTAAAGGCACTGCGTGGTAAAAGTTGCGTTGTAAAGGATGTTTCCCGACTGAATTATTTATTAAGCGCACTTATGCCGAGGCGTCTTGGCGCTATAGAAGGAAGATGAATGGGACTGCCTGTTAGACCATAAAGAAAAGCCAGGTTTTTAAAGCTTTTCTAAAACTGGTCCGGTTTGTATCAGAGCGTAGCGCAGTTGGCATGGTGTTCCATAACTTCGCTGCCTGGTAAGAGAAAGACTTTCCGCCCCTTCGGACTCTCCTGATTCTAGGCATACAGATCAGGTCCAGACTGCTAGATCTTAATGTGCAGGGTGGCACATAGCGAATAAGAGTCGTTCTACGTTTAGCGCTGTTTCTAAGAACAAAAATGCCCCCTCGTGTCCAAAATGGGTGCAAGGATGCATATTGGGCTAAGAAATAGTGCTAAATTCAACAGAACACGAATAGCGAGCGCAAGCAGCTGCTCGCTCTGCTAGAGGTGCTCTAGGAGTAGGATTGTTTCCCAACTTACTACCAGCATTTGGCGCTATTTTCTTAGCGCAAAATGCACCCGCACATCCAATGGACTCAAGGAGGCATTTTGGGCAAAGAGACGGCGCTAAATGCAGCAGAACACGAATAGCAAACTGACAAAATGTGCTCTCCCGGTAAGACATTTTCCCCCCTAATTGCTCTTAACTAAGCAAGGAGTAAGTGCATAATTATCAGTAATTCCAAATCCAAAGTAATATGGAATTATAGAAATTACTCCGATTACTCTGGCGTAATTAAAATTCTGCCCAGGCCTACTATTGATCTGGTCGCCACTGGGATGCCAGGACCTAGCATGGGCCACCCTGCATTACCATCCTTATGCACAGGGACAAAACTTGAAAACAAAAAACCTTCGTTAAATGGCTCCTCAAAAGGCACAGAGATCGCTCCTAACATATAGACCAGTGATACTCAAAGTACGGCCCGGGGGCCGCTTGTGGCCCTCTTTATCTTTACATGTGGTCCCCCTGCTGAACAGCAGCATCATCTGCTGAGCACTAATATTAAAAAAATAATGTTAAATAAACGGACAAGCATTTATTAACTTGCAAATAAATGCTTGCCAGTTTGTTTAACATGCTTTTAGGCCTCCTTACACAATCCCTGGCCCACCCAGTCCTCCTACCGCCACCCTGCTGGCATCAGTGCAGCCCTCAGTCACACCACAGACTGTATGTACTTTGTGCCTCTGGGCAAATGTTTGTGAGTACCCATGATATAACCTCTCCAAATTTGACATGTGGTCCTCTACCAGGGGAGTGGAAGTTATTGCCCCCAGGACCTATTGGGCCAGCAGGCTTCATCTCGGTTCTAGATGGCCCTGCTAAGCCCTGCTACCTAACATTGAGCAAGGTGTAGGGTGATTACCCCCCTCACCTCCAACCATGAATACGAACCCCGCATGTTACCCTTAGGAATGGTGAAATATGGCTACAGTCAGAAATATCGCAACAGATTCCCAAAGGAATTCCCCCTTTTTGTCCGGTTTTTCACCAGGAGATGTGACATACAGGGAGAGAATACCATGAATGTGGTATTACAGCATTTCTTTAAATTCTTAAATCTGTCAGAAGCGCAATTTGGGGGTGAAACAGGATTTGGACACAACTTGGAGTGGAACCCAAAACCTACTACTGGAACCTTTTATTTGAAAACAAACTCAGCAACTATCTAGCAGGCACACAAGCAATCAGTCACCAAAAGCCAGTGCCACTCACACAAAACTCAGACCAGGCACAGTAGGAACCCTGATCCTGTCTCTCATGGGGAAGCAATCTTCCTGCCTCTGGCAGGGCACACTAAGAGCACAAGCACCCAAAGGCAGACAGGAAAACTGCAAAGCGACAATTAGACTACATATTCTAAAAATATACTCACTTGCACCAACAGTGAAAAGATACCTACAGCATTCAGAAATACAGGGGCATATGTACAAGCTCCTATCACCACGGGAACATCAATTTTTCTGATGTTTCCTGTTAAGCCACTGAATGTGGCTTAACACTGTCTTGTAAATATGTCCCCCTTTCACGCTATGGGTGAAAGGGGTGGGCAGTGGGTGTTGCGGTGGATGTTCCACGGCAACACCCATTGATTTTGATGCTGCCCCCTATATAAAAGGGCAGCATAAAAAGGAGGCAGCGCCAAAATTAAGACTAGGGATAACCTGGTTTTAAACAGGCGAAACAAGGTGAAATGCTTTCTTTCTCCTCGTTCTTGCTTTTTCCATGTGTGCTGCCTTGTGGAGGTTATACACAGTAGTAAAGACTGAAGAGTTAGAGCTGCCTTTCTAGAATTAGAACGCTGCGTTGTGAAGGTTCTACACAGTAGAGTAGAGACTGAAGAGTTGGAGCTGCCTTTCTAGAATCAGAACGCTGAGTTGTGAAGGTTCTACACAGTAGAGTAGAGACTGAAGAGTTGGAGCTGCCTTTCTAGAATCAGAACGCTGAGTTGTGAAGGTTCTACACAGGGTAGTAGAGACTGAAGAGTTGGAGCTGCCTTTCTAGAATTAGAACGCTGCGTTGTGAAGGTTCTACACAGGGTAGTAGAGACTGAAGAGTTGGAGCTGCCTTTCTAGGACCAGAACGCTGCATTGTGAAGGTTCTACACAGGGTAGTAGAGACTGAAGAGTTGGAGCTGCCTTTCTAGAATTAGAACGCTGCGTTGTGAAGGTTCTACACAGTAGTAAAGACTGAAGAGTTAGAGCTGCCTTTCTAGAATTAGAACGCTGCGTTGTGAAGGTTCTACACAGTAGAGTAGAGACTGAAGAGTTGGAGCTGCCTTTCTAGAATCAGAACGCTGAGTTGTGAAGGTTCTACACAGTAGAGTAGAGACTGAAGAGTTGGAGCTGCCTTTCTAGAATCAGAAGGCTGAGTTGTGAAGGTTCTACACAGTAGAGTAGAGACTGAAGAGTTGGAGCTGCCTTTCTAGAATCAGAACGCTGAGTTGTGAAGGTTCTACACAGGGTAGTAGAGACTGAAGAGTTGGAGCTGCCTTTCTAGGACCAGAACGCTGCATTGTGAAGGTTCTACACAGGGTAGTAGAGACTGAAGAGTTGGAGCTGCCTTTCTAGAATCAGAACGCTGGGTTGTGAAGGTTCTACACGGTAGTACAGACTGAAGAGTTGGAGCTGCCTTTCTAGAATCAGAACACTGGGCTGTGAAGGTTCTACACGGTAGTAGAGCCTGAAGAGTTGGAGCTGCCTTTCTAGAATTAGAACACTACGTTGTGAAGGTTCTACACAGTAGTAGAGACTTAAGAGTTGCAGGAGTAGTAGAGACTTAAGAGTTGCAGCTGCCTTTCTAGAATCACAACGCTGGGTTGTGAAGGCTCTACACTGTGCAGCAGAGACTGAAGAGTTGGAGCTGCCTTTCTAGGATCAGAACGCTGGGTTGTGAAGGCTCTACACTGTGCAGTAGAGACTGAAGAGTTGGAGCTGCCTTTCTAGAATCAGAACGCTGGGTTGTGAAGGTTCTACACAGCAGTAAAGACTGAAGAGTTGGAGCTGCCTTTCTAGAATTAAAACGCTGGGTTGTGAAGGTTCTACACAGTAGTAGAGACTGGAGAGCTGGAGCTGCCTTTCTAGGATCAGAAGCTGCGTTGTGAAGATTCTACACAGTAGTAGAGACTTAAGAGTTGCAGCTGCCTTCCTAGAATCAGAACGCTGGGTTGTGAAGGCTCTACACAGGGTAGTAGAGACGGAAGAGTTGGAGCTGCCTTTCTAGAATATGAACAGTGGATTTTGAAGGATCTACACAGGGTAGTAGAGACTGAAGAGTTGGAGCTGCCTTTCTAGAATTAGAACACTGCGTTGTGAAGGCTCTACACAGTAGGGGGTCGCTAGAGGGTGCACGGCAAGATGGCCGCACTTTAGTGCTGCTCCGCCCGGCCGAGCTATCATCCGTCCCATATCTGCCGAAAATTTCTGCATCCCTGCTCCTGACTGAATAGTGCTGTTAAACTTATCTGCGTGCACCGAGAGGGTCGGATTGAGTTTTCCTCCACCGCAGAACGATGAGTTCTACTTGCCTGCCCCGCTACCTGGTGCTCACAAAATGGCGGCCATCGGGCACTCTTGAGACTCGGATCCCCTGTGCTGGCCTGTGCGTGAGGGCTGGTTCCCTTATGGGCTCTACTGGTTGAGCCATCTATAAGGCGCCCGAGATGTCGGCGGATGTGGACGCACCCGGCTGCCTGATTAACTGTGGCATGTGGAGCGGAGGATGGAAAGAAAGCGGCTGCCTTTCTAGAATTAGAACAGTGGATTGTGAAGGTTCTACATAGTAGTAGAGACTGAAGAGCTGGAGCTGCCTTTCTAGGATTAGAACACTGGGCTGTGAAGGTTCTACACAGGGTAGTAGAGACTGAAGAGTTGGAGCTGCCTTTCTAGGACCAGAACGCTGCATTGTGAAGGTTCTACACAGGGTAGTAGAGACTGAAGAGTTGGAGCTGCCTTTCTAGAATCAGAACGCTGGGTTGTGAAGGTTCTACACGGTAGTACAGACTGAAGAGTTGGAGCTGCCTTTCTAGAATCAGAACACTGGGCTGTGAAGGTTCTACATGGTAGTAGAGCCTGAAGAGTTGGAGCTGCCTTTCTAGAATTAGAACACTACGTTGTGAAGGTTCTACACAGTAGTAGAGACTTAAGAGTTGCAGGAGTAGTAGAGACTTAAGAGTTGCAGCTGCCTTTCTAGAATCACAACGCTGGGTTGTGAAGGCTCTACACTGTGCAGCAGAGACTGAAGAGTTGGAGCTGCCTTTCTAGGATCAGAACGCTGGATTGTGAAGGCTCTACACTGTGCAGTAGAGACTGAAGAGTTGGAGCTGCCTTTCTAGAATCAGAACGCTGGGTTGTGAAGGTTCTACACAGCAGTAAAGACTGAAGAGTTGGAGCTGCCTTTCTAGAATTAAAACGCTGGGTTGTGAAGGTTCTACACAGTAGTAGAGACTGGAGAGCTGGAGCTGCCTTTCTAGGATCAGAAGCTGCGTTGTGAAGATTCTACACAGTAGTAGAGACTTAAGAGTTGCAGCTGCCTTCCTAGAATCAGAACGCTGGGTTGTGAAGGCTCTACACAGGGTAGTAGAGACGGAAGAGTTGGAGCTGCCTTTCTAGAATATGAACAGTGGATTTTGAAGGATCTACACGGGGTAGTAGAGACTGAAGAGTTGGAGCTGCCTTTCTAGAATTAGAACACTGCGTTGTGAAGGCTCTACACAGTATGGGGTCGCTAGAGGGTGCACGGCAAGATGGCCGCACTTTAGTGCTGCTCCGCCCGGCCGAGCTATCATCCGTCCCATATCTGCCGAAAATTTCTGCATCCCTGCTCCTGACTGAATAGTGCTGTTAAACTTATCTGCGTGCACCGAGAGGGTCGGATTGAGTTTTCCTCCACCGCAGAACGATGAGTTCTACTTGCCTGCCCCGCTACCTGGTGCTCACAAAATGGCGGCCATCGGGCACTCTTGAGACTCGGATCCCCTGTGCTGGCCTGTGCGTGAGGGCTGGTTCCCTTATGGGCTCTACTGGTTGAGCCATCTATAAGGCGCCCGAGATGTCGGCGGATGTGGACGCACCCGGCTGCCTGATTAACTGTGGCATGTGGAGCGGAGGATGGAAAGAAAGCGGCTGCCTTTCTAGAATTAGAACAGTGGATTGTGAAGGTTCTACATAGTAGTAGAGACTGAAGAGCTGGAGCTGCCTTTCTAGGATTAGAACACTGGGCTGTGAAGGTTCTACACAGGGTAGTAGCGACTGGAGAGTTGGAGCTGCCTTTCAGAATCAGAACGCTGGGTTGTGAAGGTTCTACACAGTAGTAGAGACTGAAGAGTTGGAGCTGCCTTTCAGAATCAGAAGGCTGGGGTGTGAAGGTTCTACACAGGGAGTAGAGACTGAAGGGCTGGATGTATGACGTTACTCCGCATACCGTTACAACTACCTACCATTACAACGCGACCATTACAACGCATACCATTACAACGCATAGCGCTTTGGGGTGCTGGATAGTGGTAAGTATAATTTACTATTCTAACTCCAGTCCCCGTGGACCCTAGGGAAGGTGTTGGATAGTAAATTATACCATTCCCTATCCTATAGCGCCCCCCAGCGCAATGCGTTGTAATGGTATGCGTTATAAAAGTCGCGTTGTAATGGTAGTGCGGAGTAACGAATGCGTTGTAACAGGTGCATACCGAGCTGGAGCTGCCTTTCTAAAATTAGAACAGTGGATTGTGAAGGTTCTACACAGGGAGTAGAAACGGAAGAGCTGGAGCTGCCTTTCTTGAATTAGAACGCTGGGTTGTGAAGGTTCTACACAGGGTAGTAGAGACTGAAGAGTTGGAGCTGCCTTTCTAAAATTAGAACAGTGGATTGTGAAGGTTCTACACAGGGTAGTAGAGACTGAAGAGTTGGAGCTGCCTTTCTAAAATTAGAACAGTGGATTGTGAAGGTTCTACACAGGGAGTAGAAATGGAAGAGCTGGAGCTGCCTTTCTAGAATTAGAACGCTGGGTTGTGAAGGTTTTACACAGTAGTAGAGACTGAAGAGTTGGAGCTGCCTTTCTAGAATTAGAACGCTGGGTTGTGAAGGTTCTACACAGGGTAGTAGAGCCTGGATAGTTGGAGCTGCCTTACAGAATCAGAACGCTGGGTTGTGAAGGTTCTACACAGTAGTAGAGACTGAAGAGTTGGAGCTGCCTTTCTAGAATTAGAACGTTAGGCTGTGAAGGTTCTACACAGGGTAGTAGAGACTGGAGAGTTGGAGCTGCCTTTCTAGAATTAGAACAGTGGATTGTGAAGGTCCGAGACAGTAGTAGACACTGAAGAGATGGAGCTGCCTTTCAGAATCAGAAGGCTGGGGTGTAAAGGTTCTACACAGTAGTAGAGACTGAAGACCTGGAGCTGCCTTTCTAGGATTAGAACAGTGGATTGTGAAGGTTCTACACAGGGCAGTGGAGACTGGAAAGTGGGAACTGACAGAAACCATTGGGCAGGGAAAAAGTAGATATCTGTTACTGGCCTGCTTTTATTTTCAAATAATGCTGTCAATCTACACAGGCTTCGCCTCCGCTAGTTATTTCCATTTGGTAATTATTGGTGGCACCCAGACTGACAGCCGTTCCTGTGAGGAAACTGTAAGTGCCGGAAGGAACAGCAAGTGCGCAGTAAACTCTCCTCTAGAAACATCAGCATCAAAGGAAGACAGGTAAGTGGAGTCACCCACAATGAATCCCCGCCCCCCTCATTACAAAGCGATTTCTGTCAAGAATTGGCGGCCATTTTGTATTGACACCCTGTGGTCTGCGGTGCGTGCACTACGGATTATTAAATTGCAGCAGACGCAAATGCATTTATACTCTGGTGTGCATGCATTATGTTTGCTTGTATTGCCTCCAATCTTCGTATTGCTTTCAGCAGTCCCTTGCTTTTATTTCATTTTCTTGTCCGTCTTTTTGCAAATCCGCATAGTAACATAAAATGTTTACAGTGCAAAGGTGACCTTCCTGTCCCAAGGAAAAGGCGAAAGAAGGACTTTTTTTGGCATAGCCAGTGTAAACTCCAGCAGGCAGAATTGTAGTGCAGAGGAAAATGGATTTTAATGACATTGTTTCAGCTCTGAAAGTCAAGAGATAATCAGAGTTCTGGTTGCTGGCACAGGTGATCGAATTATTTTGATGAAGCCATGAAGAGACTTCAGAAGAGATTCAAGCCAGTGTGAGTTTTGAGAGATATCCTTTTATACCTTTGCGGAAAAATGACATAATTCCTTTAATTAAATCTTAATAGCATTAAGAAGTTGAAATTATTCACCTTTGGCCCTGATAGTCAAAATGATGTATTGTAACAGGAGTGTATGGTATACCGATGTTACTTACTTTGCCTTTTTTTTATATGAAAATAAAAATTAATTGAACACAAATGATCAGGAATCCACTGGTGCTAAATACGGATTCAAGAAAAATTCAAGAGCAGCTATGGAGGATGGGGGTCCCACTTTGAAAGAGATTATTAAAACTGCCAGAGCCATTGTTTTTTTTTTTGGGGGGGATTGCTTGTATAGCGCCTATCATTAGATTCTTTTAGGGTAAGAAAGCTAGCTGCGGTAAATCAGGAAAGTGTGCAAATGAAATCTGTGGCATTACCACAAAATTGTGAAATACAAAGGCAGTAAGGATGAATAAAAGAATATCAGTACAAAGTCAATTTGGAAAATTCAGATTCTGAGTGGTTTGAAATCCAACCTACCTCATTATTTTTCATGAGGTAGGTCACAAATTGTTACTTACTCTGACTGGAGGTCATCACAGGAATGGTGGCTTGCTGGGTCAACAGGTCACCATGTCTGTGACTGCTTTTCAATAAAGTAAACTTTTTTTAAATGCAGACTGTTTTCCTTAAAAGAAACAGTCTGCTATTTTTTTAAAAGTTAACTTTTTTGTTTGAGAGTTGGGAGTGGTCTCCTACTTGCCAACAAACTTTTTAAGAATTGACACAGAAGAAGGGGTAATAAAGGGATAACTTCCCTTTTGTTAAAAGATCACCACCTCGAGTTGGGGGTCGGTAGAATTTCAATTCTTTGAGATCAGATTTCAGTTGCAAAACTATGATATAAATGATACCAATTTGGTATATGTGGAAGGGATGCCTACAATACACCCCTTTCAGATTTTAAATTAGTATCCATTCGAAATCCCATTTTATGGGTCTGAAAGCCTTTTCTGACTCCTAAAATGGGATTAGTGCATAGCAAAAAGCATTTCAACCGTCGCAAAATCAGAACCTGAACATTTGTGATGTTTAAAATCTTTCAGACATCTGACTTCAAATAAGGATAAATCAGAAAAAGTGGAAAATTAAATTTGTTCCATCATTGACAATCCGTGAAATATGAGAGGGGTAAACATAAACAAATAGGTGAAAATAAATGAGTAAACTAATGCTGAGGCAGTATATTCCATATGACTTATTTCAAAGTGTCTCCTGTAGTTCAGAGGTAATGTGAAACATGTGGTAAACTGGGACATTATGCCAAGGTATACATAAATGGGAAGGAATCCACCAAGCAGATTGCTGCCCAAGTCAGTGCATCTTGTGAGTCAAAAGAAGAATGTAGGGGGGCGTGGCCGGACAAAGATGGCCAAGCAGACGTAGCCTGCATCGGCTCCCGGTCGTGCGCTGTCTGGCGTGTTCTACCGGCGGCTTCTAGCTGAGGAATCCCCCCTCCTGTGCATCCTCGGGCAGCGGACGATGTGAGGCACCGGTGGCAGGGTTTGGAAGGTTCTCCGGGACCCTGAGAGGTCACCACGCACTGGTGGCAGTGGCAGAGGGGGACTCGCGGACAAAATGGCGGCTAACGGACGGCGGTGAGCGGCGGTGAAGGGGAGCCGCGCCGCGTCGCTAAGGCATTTCCTGGGCGGCGGGGGACATCGGATCAGCGGGAACTACTGCGGTGAGCCCCAAAGCGACGGCGGAGAACTGGAACCTCGGCGGACATTGCGAGGAGGTGAGCACTCCCGTGCCTGACTCTAAGATGGCGCCCGTGGTGGTCCCGTTAGGTGCTGCGGGGCCCTGGGGGCCTTCTTCATGCTCCCCCTGCCTGAATCTGAGGAGCTGTGAGCGCTGAGGACTGAGTCTCTGAGGATTTGCCCCCTGGGGCCCAGCCACCGTTGCGACCTGCGGGTGAAGGGGACACGAGTGAAGGGGCCCCCCCCGGCCTAGCCTGTGTTAAGAGTGGAGCCCTGGAGGGCGCGCTATTGCACGGATGGTCTTGAGTCTCTTGCTGCGGCTCCCGGGGCGCTGCCCCTTCCCCTGCTCTGGCCTGGAGACCCCTGTCGCCATTAACCTCGTGTCTGTGGCCTGGTTCTCTCTCGGCTGTGCCTTCTTCCTACTGCCAATCCTGAACTCCGACGGTGCTGAGGGCAACCTACGCTGATCTTGAAGGAGGTGTCGGCACTGGAGCAAGCCTCTGTTTCTCCCCCCCCACGGTTGCCACGAGTCCGGATAAGGGGACACTTTGATATCTGGGGCTCTCTGTCTGGGCGGGCCCCCTCCTCATGCCGCCGAAGAAGGGCACGAACAAGGAGACCAGTAAGGTGTCGGATTTCTTCGCTTCTGCGGATAAACGCCGGACTCTCCGGGGGAGTACTGACAAAACCACCATGGCCCTCTCGAAAGCGGACTTAATGTCAATGCTTAAGGACTTCAAGACCGAGCTACGCACTGAACTCTGCCAGGACATCAAGTCCTCCATCGATCAACTTCGAACCGATCTATCGGAGCGATTGACATCTCTTCAACACGATTTAGACTCGGTCGGGACCAGAGTCCTGGACCTAGAGACGCAGCACCAGGAGCATAAGCAGCTCGCTGGGGAGTGCCAGGATGATCTACAGGCCCTTAAAGAACAACTGCAGCAGACACAACTTAAGGCTGAAGACCTTTAAAATCGGGCACGGAGAGAGAATATTCGGATCATAGACCTGGAGGAGGCCGCAGAGGGGCCAGACATTGAAGCTTTTGTGGAAGGGCTATTCGCGGAAATCCTGAGTCCCCAGAAACTCAAGATAAAACTGGACAGAGTGCATAGAGTGGGACCCCCACAGAATGGTGATCGGAAACGGCCACGTGATGTGTTGGCGAAGTTCCACTCCTATAAGATCAAAGAAGCGGTGCTGCAGGCGGTAAGGGCGAAGGACTCCATCTCTCTTCACAATTATTCCTGTGCTATCTATCAGGATGTGGCCCCTGCTACGTTGGCGTGCAGGCAGGCGCTGCGGCCTATCACCACCAAACTACAGGCAGATGGCATCCGGTACCGCTGGACATACCCTTTTGGATTGAGTTTTGAATATCGCAATAAGCGGAGACATATCACCGACTTGAAGGACGGCCAAAATCTCCTGGGCCTCCCATGGGATGAGGAGGGCTCCCCTCCTGAGGCGTCTGGAGTATCCTCTCAGGGTGCATCATCCACTTCGACCTGATTGCCGAGCTCGAGAAGGGGCAGGCGCTGGTGACATTGAATGAGGCTCCATAGAGGTGGGTCTCCCTGGCCTCCCGAAGGGGCTTTGTAGTGCCTTGAACCGGCACATTTATGGGAGAGAGGCCGCAAAGAGTTCAGGGCTTCGGCGGAAAGCGAGACAATATTTTTCCTTATTTAACAGAGAGGGGCACCACGCTAGGACTCTGGCACAGCTAGTGGCTGTGTACCTTCTCAATTGGGGCCTTCAGCTTTAACTGATTATTCCGGCCTGACCTGCTTCTAGAATTTCGAGGCTAAAGACACTCTGGAACCTGAGAGCGGCCTCTGCTCTTTCACTGTTGAAGTCACGAGGGGGAGGGGGTCTCCGACGCCTTGAAACACGATTGCCCTCCTATGGTATGACCTCATTGCTTGTTGGTCTGTTGCATGCTGGGGTAGTTCATGTACGATTTTGCTTTGTTGGGGGTGAAGAACCGGGTTTTCTTAGAACCCAGCGGTGCCAGGGACACACCTGAAGTCTTCGGATTCTCATGTCTAGGAAAACAGAGACAAGGAATACTTCTGGATGGCGTCAAAGATCAAATTTATTAGCTGCAGCTAGTAACAGTAAACCAAGAAATACAACACGGTGTGCAACTCAGGAAACTGCTCAATTTTCATAGAGCAAGACATCACTTTTTATACACCATATTCTCATTATAAATGTACACCCAATGCGCAAAATTCTGACCAATAGGACACATTTTCTAACTGAGTATCACATTAACAAAAACCCAATTTACAGTAACCCAACCCAAAAGTTAATTATTAGGACTGTCCTAAATTCATTTTTTGCAAGCCGGACAAACCCATAATTGAAAGCACCACCCATGTAATGAAAAGTCGTAAGGAAAGAAACAATTCAGATGCTGATTAGGATAAGATATGTGCAAGGAAACTAAAAGTTAACGAATCCTGAATATTGATTGGCAATTTTAGACAAGAATCAAACTTAAGGGAAATTGGTTTTGCGAGGTCAGTTTCAGGTGAAGAGGTCCGTTTCTCTGCAATTCACTCACAAGTCAGAAAAGGGCCTGTTAATGCATACATGAACAATAAGGCCCATGCAACTTTGTTAGTTCGGTTACCTCCACGGCCTACATGAGGGCAACACAAAAATGGCGTCTTGAACAACTCAAACAAAATGGAGTCTGGTTCGAAATCACGGAACCTCAGACCCTACTTTTGACATTACGTAGGCAATAACCTAAACTCACGTCAATCTGAATCCAGGTCTATATCTATTCTCATCAGGTCATCAAGGTGTTGCTGTAACATCATCTTATTATCCTTCACTTCTCTCGGGACTGGTCTTCTCACACAGATCGTAGCACAAAGACTAAAAATGGCAGGACCAGACTGGATGCATAAGCAACACGAGAAAAGGATTGCTAAAGCCATACCAAGAAACATCAGAATCTTCCATCCCCATTTGGACAGCAGTTCCCAAAACCATTCTATCAATGACCAGTTCCCTTTGTCTACATGTATAGACTCAGTGGACTTATGGAACCTCAAGATGGCTTGGTACACTGTCGGGGCATTATCTGGTATGAAAACACAGCAACTAGACCCAATCAATTTACATACCCCACCTCTATCTGCAAGTATAATATCTAAAACAAAGCGGTTCTGTAATGTCATAAGGTGATCCGCTTGAAGCTCAGCTGTAATATTGCTAAGGGCACCTGCAGTCTCATTTATAGTGGCCTCGACCACTCTCGTAAGCTGACGAATATTTCTACTATTAGCCATAGGACCCCAAAAGGGCAGAAAACCCTTATAGAAGTCCCCAACTTCTTGTGCGACAGTATCTTTCGCATCGATAACGCCTCTACCATATCTTGTCTTATGGTAATTGAAAGCAGCTGTGTATGTAGGGGGAAGCAAAAATGCCACATAACATGTGCCTGAAAAATCAGAAGGCAACCATGTATATGCTCTATCATAACAAACAAAATATGTGCCTTTAGCTGGCACGAACGGTGGAGATTTCTGGGATGTATAGAAATAGGTGTGCACACACACACTCTTACCAAGCTGAGCTCTCGGATTCTGACCATTACCTTGCAGACAAAAATGTCCTCGGTGGGGTACAATCCAAATAGGAGGAGACCTTTTCTGTCTCTCCTTTTCTGTCAGACAAATACTATATCTCGTCTTGTTCCAACCAACATACGCTCGTACCTCATCTTTAGGGATAGCATTATACGCATCAATATCTCTGATCATATCTACTATTCCCTGTATCAAGGCATTATTACTCGCATTATCTTTGACGGAACGTACAGGAGATGCTTCATTCGCATAGATAAACATTGCTTGGAGTGCCCATACTGACCCATTAGGCGAAAAAGACAAAACCAAATATGGCATTCCCTTATCTGTCGTATGTGGCATAAGACCACAAACCCAACAATTCGTGGTATTTATGACTAGCTGATGCTGATGCAACATCTGTATGAATGAATTGTTTACAAATTCTGATCTTCGTGTCTGTTCATGTTCAGGCAACGTATGAAACTCATGTGGGAAAACAGTAGAGAAAGAAAGAGTAGGTTGGGACGTAGATACAAGCGTCTGTTGCGTAACATAGACAATCCAACCCACACAAGCTAACATAATATTCAAAAGCATTAGAAAACACAATATCAAAAAACATTTGCTACGAATCAATATACACACTTTCATTTTAGGATCAACTCTCTTAACACCCTCATCAGACCCAAAAGACTCCATCCTCTAACGTGCTGCTCACGGCTATTACCTTCTTCACTTAAGTGTGCGCCAAGATCGCACTAATGACCCTGAACCACAGACCTTATGTCAATACGCGGCTCACCCCTTAAGGCTGTACCGCGACCCTGCAGCTGAGTCCGGATGGTGACTCGAAAAAGAAAAAAGTAAAAAAGTCTCTTGATCTGACAAGGTGTAATTCACTACATAAAAAAATTCAGATTGTATTTGTCCATGAGAACAGTCTTTCTTGGTCTCAAATTGTAGCGTTCTTTACCAAGCACAGTTGGGTCTTTAAAAAGGAGCTCCGGATTCGTAGTGTGGAGCTTCAGATGTGGAGGCACAGCAGCTTGCAGAACATCATCATCCTCGCGTTCTGACCGAGTCCATGTCAAATGAGCATCACTAAAAGGCACGAATCTAGGAACTCTTTCACATTCAACGTCGGCTATGCCATCCCTCACCCACTTATCATACAGTAAGGGCAAAGGGACCTTCTTGCAATGGGTAGCATGTACCCAGTTTTTTTTACCAGCTACTCTAACAGCCGTTCTAGTTACTAACAGAACCAAATAGGGACCAGTCCATCGCGGCTCCAAATTCTTAGTTAGCTGGAAGTTTTTCGTTAGCACTTATTGTCCAGGTTGAATCGTATGGCCTGAATCTGCAGTAGCTGTCGGCAAACTGTCATAGACCTGTTGGTGGAGAACACGTAATTTAGCAGTCAAGTCATGTAAGTAATCCACCAACATAGGGTACTCAATATTGCTGTATTCCTTGGGACGAGGCACACCCCAAACATTCGCTGGACGACCAAAAACTATTTCGTATGGGCTAAGTCCCAAAAGAGCCAACGGCAAAGCATCCGGCCATGTAAGACCAGTGCTCGCTTGTACCTTAGCTATTTCCAGCTTCAAGGTACCATTATAGCACTCGACAGGTCCAGCAGACTGGGGGTGATTCGCAACATGAAATTTCTGGTTAATACCCAAACCAACACACACTTTCTTCATGATTTGACCCACGAATTCACTCCCATTGTCGCTCCATACAATTCTCGGCAAACCATACCTAGGGAAGTACTCTTTAAGCAAAACCTTGGCTGTAGACAAGGCAGTATTATCCTTTCGGGGGTAGGCCTCTATCCATCTGGAAAAGGCGCAAACAACCACAAGGACATACTTCAAATTGTTGCATCTCTCCATGTGAATGTAATCTAGCTGTATCACTTCAAACGGATACGTCGGAGGAGCAAAATGACCAGCTAGAGTTGGGGTTCCCTTGCCAGGATTATGCATCAAGCAAATCATACAATGCTTCACCAAATTCTCATCACATTTAGGAATTCCAGCATTCTGACATACTGGAGCCAACAACTTGCATATCCCTTTCGAGCTAACGTGAGCCATTCCATGAGCCATAGTAACCACTGGAAGCACATACGCATCAGGCAACAACCATCTCTGGTGCTCCGACAACTCAACCCAACAACCTGTCAAATCCAACATACCCGTACTTTTTCTCCACGTACTCACTTCCTTTTCCGTAGCTTCAGCCTGAATTGACTTCACACTTTCTATTGTGTCTTCACACATTCCGCCAGCCATAACCCAGTTATCAGGGCCTGCAACATACATACGGCTCATCATGTCTTTCGCCGTTTCCTTCGCAACTTCATCCGCAAACGCATTTCCTCGACCTACATCATCCACAACTTTCTTATGTGCACTACAATTCATAATTGCAATCTGCTTTGGGAGAGTAAGTGATTCCAAAAGTTCATTCACTAACTGCCCATGCTGTATTTTCGTGCCATGGGAAGTAAGAAATCCTCTTTCTCTCCACAAACGCCCAAAACTGTGGGCAACACCAAACGCATACTGGCTATCAGTATAAACATTCACTCGCTTTCCTTCTGACAACACACACGCTCTAGTCAATGCAATCAACTCTGCTGCTTGTGCAGAATTCTGTGCTATGCGTGCTGTTTCAACAACTGTATGTAAAGTTGTGACAGCATATGCTGCAGTCGTACACGTACCATCTACCCATAGGGTACCATCAACATTCGTAAGAGGAGTATCTTTCAAATCAACTCTAGCCTTCGTTTCTTCCTCTGTCCGAAGAAAGCAATCATGCTGTTCTTGTGCATCTGTCTCTACAGAAATCGGCAACAACTTAGCTGGATTCAACACATTGCATCTCTTAATGTGAACATGGCTAGCCAAAAGAGTCAACTCATATCCTGACAGACGTGCACTAGTAAGGTGCTGAGTCTTAGTCCTATTCAATAAGGTATCCACAGCATGTGGGACCATCACAATCAACGTATTATCCAATACCAAACCAGCAGACTGTCGGATAGAAACAGCCGCTGCCGCTGTAGCTCGTAAACAGCTCGGCAACGCTTTAGCTACCGGATCTAACGTCGCTGAAAAATACGCACATGGACGTTGCTTGTCTCCAAACTGTTGCGTCAATACTGACAATGCACAACCTTCTCTCTCGTGAACATACAATGTGAAAGGTTTACTGTAGTCAGGAGTACCCAATACCAAGCCGAACACAATGCATCACGTAATTCAGAAAAACGTTTCTGACAATCATCAGACCAAGGGAGAGGATACGGAGTATCTTTAAGAGTCAGCGCCAACAGAGGTTTCGCTAGTAGGGACAAATTAGGGATCCATTGCCTAGAATACGACGTGATACCTAAAAAGGCACGCACTTCTCTCTGTGTGGATGGCACACTCATTTGCGCAATCGCTTGAATTCGTTCTGGGGTCAACCTTCTTCCCTCCTTCGACAAGAGATGACCTAAGTAGGTTACTTCTTGTCGGCAATACTGTAACTTTGAAGGTGACACTTTATGATGAAGGTCAGACAAATGCAGTGGCGGTTCGTCCATTGGGGGCATTGGGGCGTTACCCCACTAGCCATGGATGACCGTCACTGACACTGCGCAGCGCATAACAAAAATTAAAATTACGAGCACAGAGCGGCCAGCACCGACAGTCATGATGATTCATTTTCGGTCCTGAGTCACTAACTGTAGTGACCTCATCGCGATCGCGGAAGGGTGGGGGGCGGGCCTGTGGCAGTGAGTGGCACTGCAGGCTGGCAGATGGCAGCGTGGCAGGGAGGGCAGCATGTTTGCGCATTTAGGACAAGTCATTTTTTTTACTTGCCCACGCATGCGCACACCCGCAGTAGCCCCTTCCCTCCTCCTCCTCCTCCTCTAGCACGAACACAGGCAGAGACCCGGGGGAGCCGGGTCTCATTATGGGCAGTATTAGCCCTGCTCTTTAACCAATCCTGGCGCAGTGGCGATGTTATTCTGCGCCAGGATTGGCTGAGTTACCGCCACGCGTGGCGCCCATCATCTGATTCAAGGAGCATTGCTCATACATCTGGCTGCTGGCATGAATCATGAGGCCTTGTACTTCCTGAAGCTCAGATCATGAAAGTGAATGAATCACTGTCTGGAAGCATGAAAGGCCGTCCATGCTATCACCACGCGAGACGGCGAACGCAGCAGTACTGATGTGCTCCGGCTTCACAACTCAGCAGCTCCGAGGGGTTCTCCTTAGATCAGACGAATGTTGTAAAGAGTCGTGGAGCAATGTGGGTGATGTCACTAAGGTGAGCTTGAAGTCCTCTGTGCCTGTGAGCTGTATTTAAATGACAATCAAACCTTTTGGCTAATTTGCTAAACGGACCTGCTTCTCCGCGTGTTGATTTCAGCTGAGTGGTGCTGGAGGTTGATGGTAGCTTCTGTTAGGAATACACTCCAGTCCCCACCGTCGTCGGATATTGGTGTGCTCTGGTATGAAATGCATGTGTTGATGTACGTGCGTCTCCGCACCCCATATATATGCCATCTTGAGGTAGCCTAAACAGGGTCTTTGCAAATGCAAGGCAAAGTGTCTGTCTGAAATGGAATTCAAGCCGAGTGAACACACATTTTTATATTGCACTTTCTAAGTGTAAAACGTAGACTTTGCAGGTTTCAAGAGGGTAAAGTAGTGGCTTGCAGCATTTCAATTATATCTTGTCCCAAATGTTAAATGATTTAAAATCTAACCATATCTATGAAACGTGCCATAAAAATCTTTTGTAATTTGAGCAACTTCCTTCAGAAGAGTATCTACTCCCTCAGTAACTCCGCAGTAAACGTTTTAAGAGCTGCAGCAGAAGAAGCCACAAGTAAAATCACTGCAGTTCACCGTTCCCCGTCCCCTTCAGCATAGCCATGTCTGATGTAGTCTGACAATGCATGACTCTCTTCAGAGCACATAGCATGATCCGGGTCTCTCACTGCAGCAGGCATCTCACTGTGGTCCCGACGAAATGTGTGCAGTTCAAGGCAAACTGCAACTACAATCAGAGGGTGACAGTCACTTACGCAAACAAACGCGCCTGTAGCTGCATCTATGAGGATATGAAGGTTCGACCGGATATTTGTGGGAGGTTCTAAAACAGAGGAATTATAGGAAGTAGCAGAATGTGTACTAGGTACGGTGCGTGAAAGGATTCTAGTGTCGGCTCTGGCAGTGCAGTGGGCTTAGATTTGGAGTGAAATCGCAGCATATTGAGTTTAGAGGCAAGGTAAAACTGCCGGGGTGTTGCATATGTAACAATGTGGGTAAAAGGCGGAAGCTGGTATTTCATGTAGCATATTAGATGAACATGTATGGTAATAACTGCCAGTGCACGTAACGCCGTGGGTTTAAGGGAAGAAGACACATGGTGGCGGGGCAAGTACGCAATGAATGGTTCATGGTGGCAATTCGTGCAACATGGAGTGTGAAAGCCCTGGTAAAAGCAGGCAGTGTATGCAGCATTGGATAAAGGGCCCGACAAAAGCTGGCAGTCCATGCAACCAGGCGAGTGACTGGCATGGTAAAAGCTGGCAGTTCATGTAACGTGATGGGTGACATGCCGTTTAAAGCAGGCAGTTCATGCGCCGTAGCTGGTGTCACACTTTATAAGCAGTCAGTGCGTGTATTATGATGTGTGACACATGGTGATATAGCAGTCCATGCAGCGTAGCAGGTGACTTGCCTTGTAAAGCAGGCAGTTTATGCACCGTAGCTGGGATCCCATTTTATAAGCTGTCAGTGCATGTAATGTGCTGTGTAACACGTGGTTAAAGAAAGCAATTCATGCAGCGTTGCATGTGACATGCCTCGCTAAAGCTGGCAGTTCATGCAACGTGGTGGGTGACATGCCTGTTCAAGCAGTTCATGCTACGTGATATTACTCCGGGCTTGTAATGGATTCTGTGTCTTCTTTGCAATGGTGCATGTGACTTTGGCAGTATGCTTAAAGTTGCCGGTGTGTTAACAAGTTGGCCAGTAGAAGCGCTGAGGTGTTCTGAAATATAGTATAGTAGTTTAAAGACATGGAGATAACTGTCAGTGGTCAGCGCGGTTCGAGTAAGCGGGGTTAAAGGGAAAACCACAGTGTATGACATATTGAGTGAAAGACGCGGCCTGTGTGAAGCGTGAGTATTCTGTATGTAACCTGGTGAAAGTCGTGAACAGTGCACTATAATGTGTAACAATATTTAAACAATCAAAGACCTTTAAGTCAATGAATAAATACTACTTACAGAACAACTGATTTTACACTGTGTAGGCTGCTTAAAAAGTAAAAAAATGGAACAAATGATTTTGACTTAAACATAGTCGCTGCATTCACATTTGAAAAGGAGAGTACGTTAATTTCCCCCACTTCTTTAACTACAAACACAGCACAAACAGTGTCAAATCAGTTTGTGTCACATTTACACTGGTACAAATATTTTTTGCTCTAAAAATGGTGGCTCAATTATTTCTTTTTTCGGACCAGTGTAAGCTGTTTGTACAATGGCTCCTGGGGAACCGGTCCCCTGATGCTTCGCCCTAAGTCAGAGGTCTTCAATCTGTGGGACGCAACCCCCAGGGGGGTCGTGGAGTCCTGGGAAGGGGGTAGCAGATTCTGCAGAGTGCAGTTCCTGGCATTGGGCTGATCGAGGGTGCTCACGGCGGAGGCCTAATTCACACCGAGGTGTGAAAAACATCAACACCTCATTAACAAGTATAAGGTCTTTTAAAGACCTGTCAAGTACTCAGGTGTGGCTGTGTGTGTGTCCCTGAAGCTGTTTCAGCCGGGCTCACTTACACGAGCTGGGGGGAGGGAGCGGGGGGGCAGGGGGGATAGGCTGGGGGAGCAGGCTGTAGTGTAGCCCTTTGAGTTCAATGGATGTTGCGCGCCTGGAGCTGTGGGTCCCGTGACACGTCCCCCGCCCCAGCAGGGAGGCACAGAGATGGAAAGAAGAGGGAAGAAGAGCAGAGAGATACTGATCCCCCCCCCCCCCCCACCATGAGAGAGGCACAGAAAAGGTGGGTGGATGAATGATGGGTGGATGGATGGATGTAAGGCTGAAGTGGATGTGTGAAAAGGTGGGCGGATGAATGATGGGTGGATGGATGGATGTAAGGCTGAAGTGGATGTGTGAAAAGGTGGGTGGATGAATGATGAGTGGATAGATGAAAGGGTGGGTGGATGGATTAAAGGGTGGATGGATGAAAGGGTGGATGGATGGATGAAAGGGTGGATGGATGGATGAAAGGGTGGATGGATGGATGAAAGGGTAGATGGATGAAGGATGGATGGATGGATGAAAGGTTGCATGGATGAATGATGGATGGATGGATGTGTAAAAAGATGGGTGGATGGATGAATGATGGATGTATGGATGGAAGGATGAAAGGGTGGATGGATGAAGGATATATTGGTGAAGGATAGATGTATGGATGGAAGGATGAAAGGGTGGACGGATGAAGGATGGATGGATGAAAGGGTGGATGGATGTATAGATGGATAAAAGGTTGCATGGATGAATGATGCATGGATGTATGTGTGAAAAGGTGGGGGATGAATGATGGGTGGATGGATGGATGAAAGGGTGGGTGGATGTATGGATGAAAGGGTGGATGGATGAAGGATGGATGTATGGATGGGAGGATGAAAGGGTGGATGGATGAAGGATGGATGTGTGGATGGGAGGATGAAAGGGTGGATGGATGAAGGATGGACGTATGGATGGGAGGATGAAAGGGTGGATGGATGTATGAATGGATAAAAGGTTGCATGGATGAATGATGGATGGATGTGTGAAAAGGTGGATGGATGAAAGATGGGTGGATGGATGGAAGGGTGGATGGGTAAAGGATGGATGTATGGATGGAAGATTGGATGGATGAAGGATGGATGGATGTATGGATGGAAGGATGAAAGGGTGGATGGATGGATGTGTGAAAGTGTAGGTGGATGAATGATGGATGGATGTGATGAGGTCTAACAGGCGCATTTATGGTTGTCAAAAGTTGATGATGAGGAGTACCAGTTTCTAGAAACTTTTGTCGGAAGGGGGTCTTTACGGCTAAAAAGGAATTACAAGGGGGTCTCGGCATCAAAAAGTTTGAAGACCACTGCCCTAAGTAGTCTTTTCCATGTTAATAAACGCGGTACACGCTGTCTTTTCCGGCAATAGTCTTTCTCGAGCCATGCCGATCATGAATAATTACTGGCGGGCCTACGTTTAATGTAATCAACATGCCGGGGTATAAATCTGCAGATATAATTGCATCAGGCTGCGCTTTGAAAGAGGGATCATAGGAAGTTTGGGTGCCCTGATTGAGATGTACTTAACGTTATGTTGTTATGCTGTTTATTCTTTACACCCTCCTGCACACTGTAGAGGCCCATTTAGTAACCTTAGAGATAGGTATGAGTGAGACGTCATGCAATACTGGCAATGTCTAAACACCTTCAGCCAATCCCTATAGTATGAGCAAAGCATTGCTTACTCACGCTTGCATGAATACCAATAAGGAGGGTTCAGCTCATCAGCCAATCCCAATGAGCTAAAGCTGGCTGACACATGCTTGCAAGAATACCCATAAAGAGGGATCCACTCATCAGCCAATCCTAACGAGCTAAAGCTTGGCTGACTCACGCCTATGTTATATGACAGCTCTTTAATAATGTAATACCTGCACTTTCACAATTGCTTTATTAACCTTCCTGCTTTCTCAAATATGCTTGAAAATGCACCATTTTTCCACTATTTTTTCAAAATTTTCTCGGGGGGAATTCCCCCCGAACCCTTCTTAGGGAGTTCGGGCTCGCTCGCTGCGCTCGCTCGCTACGGTGCAGTATGATTATCAGTTTACGCTCACCACTTTCAAATGTCACCAGCCGCCACTGGACAAATGTCGTAACAAAGAAAGAGTAGCCTCTTTACAAATCTCTCCGTTTTCAGCAGCGACCAGCAAATCATCAACATACTGGATAAGAGTAGCACCAGTAGGCCACACAAAACTATCGAGCTGAGTTTTCAACGCCTGACTATAGATGGAGGGACTTTCACAATAACCTTGGGGAGCTCTCTTAAACCGGAAGCTGCGGCCTCCTAAAGAGAAGCCGAAAATATCTCTACTCTCCTCGGCAATCGGAATACTGAAGAAAGCATTCTTCAAGTCGATAACAGAAAACAAAGCTGCTGAAGCAGGAATCAGAGTCAACAAAGCAGTGATATCAGGGACAACAGGAAACTGTGGCACCACAATCTTATTCACTTCTCGAAGATCGATCACAAACCGATACACAGGTGGCTGAGAAGCATCAGTACGCTTCAGGACAGGCAAAACAGGACTGTTACACACATTACCTCTCGTTTCTTCAACTATACCCTTCTCAACCAAATCATAAATAATTGCTAGAAGAGCTCTTTCGCAATCGCTCGATATCTTATATTGGGGAATACAAGGTAGCCTAGCATTTGACTTAAGGGTAACAACATAGGGTGGAATCTGCAAGAGACCAACATCATTCGGACCTGTAGCCCAAAGTGTATCAGGAAGAGAACCAATTCCAGTGGAAGGCAATCTTTCGACAAATACATCGGAGAAATCACTTTCTTACCCAAAGTAAGATGTACTCCCGCAGGAGAGCAATGTAATGTCGCATGCAGTCTTTTCAGCAAGTCCAAACCCAACAGATTCTCACCACAACCAGTCGTTAGAATAAGTGGAGCTTCCAATTCATAAGGACCAATAGAAAGGGACAAAGAACTAGAAACCGGATTACGAACTGGGGCGCCTGAAAATCCTACGGAAACATTGGTCAAGCCAGACAAAGGTGCGCCAGGAAGTTTAGAGTGCATAATAGAACTCTTCGTCGCACCAGTATCCAAAAGAAAAGGTTCTGCCACACCTGATGTAATCACTTCAACATAAGGTCCACTCTGGTCTACTGGAACTGACACTACTCCCTCTCTTTGCCCATGGCTGTCCTAACTATCATTATAACCAGCACTCTCACTCTTGACATAATAATCATCAACATAGTACTGTGCAGACTGACCCCTGGAAACATTCTGTCTGTCAAAATAATTCGCAGAATTCTGAAGGGAAGAGGAACGCTTGTTCTGGGGTAACACACCACGTCCCCTACCCCTAGGAGCTTGCTGGAAACCACCACGACCTCTCTGACCAGATACACCATTCGCACGCTGTAACAAAGCCGGGCAACTATTCTTGAAATAACCTTCCTCTCTGCAATAAGCACACTGATTAGGACCAGGAAAGAATCGCTGCGCATAAGGCTCTTGCTTCTGTAACAATCTCTGAAACTGTGGAGGTTGCTGAAACTGAGGCTGATTCTGATGAGGCGGATAAGCTTGCTGCAAAAGAACTTTCGTCTTTAAATCTTTAGTCTTCTTCTCTGCTTTATCCTTCTCATCTTTATCCCTATTCTCATAATATTGTGCAGTAGCCAATATCTGGGCCGACGAAGAAACAGCCCATGAACTCTCAGAGTCCTTTAACTTATTAGAAAGTTCAGGAAGCAAATTAAAGACAAATTTGTCCACGAACAACCTTTGACCACCTTCAGTGCTCATGTCCTGACCACTATGATCAATAAACATTTCTTCAAACCTCGTGAAGAAATCAGACACACTCTCGTCTTTCTTTTGTTTGCATGCTGCTAACTTGTCCCAATTCACTCGCAAAGCAGGCATTATAGTTTTCATTAAATTAATAATCCTACCAGGTAATTCTGCAACTAAGGGCTCAGGTTTGGCACCTCCTACCTGCTGACCATCTGCAGCAACAATATTAGCCCACGTATCTCCTAATTCTTGCGCATGATTCTCATGACGAATCTTCGCCCACAAAGGTTGAGGAACTAAATTACCCATCAACATATCTATGTCAGCTAAATTCATAATACACGCTTCAACTGTCTGAGACAACTCCTTGTAATAACCAGCAGGATTCTTACGGGGGTCAGGCAAGGTCTGCTTAAGAGCAAAGACCTCTGCTCTTTTCCAAGGGACATGTACCCACACTCGCTGAAAATGTGCCGGTACACCCTGAATACCCTGACTAACATTAGCAACAACTTCCTCTCTCCATACAGGGGGAACCTCTCTCATGGGATACTGCTTCACTTTCCTCCTAACAGAGGAATCAGGTTCGTACAATGTCTGAGGCGGTAATCTAGACCTAAAAACAAGTATCATCTCCACGGCATCTGTAACATCAGATTCCACTATCGTCCCTTTAGCAAATTCGGACTGAACATCAAGCACTTCCTGCGGAATCGGACCCAACTCATTATCTTCCCATTCCTGACGAAGAAAAGTACACATTACATCAAAAACATACCTTTGCTTAGGCGGCTCCCACTGAAAGAAAACATCCATAACCGCTGGCAAATTATACCTGGAAGCATTCAAAATCCATCTACGAGCCAATAAATCCAACACTGCCCGCTCTTCGGAACTAGGAAGCTGACTATGACTCTGCTTTCGTTCCAAAACAGGGGTCATACTCAGTGACCAAAACAATGGAGACAACAGATTAGCAACAGTCTCAGTCATTCGTTTTCGAGCAGAAGGAGAAGAAGTAGACATAAGAACAGGAGAATAAGTATTTGAAGGCAAAAGAGGTGTAGGAACAAGAACAGTAGGAGTCAAAGATGCAGAAGTAGAAGGCAAAGGAGTTTGAGGAAAAGCTGGTAGCAAAGCTGGCGACTCTAGAGTGCCATAGGAGGGAGAACATTCTGTAAAGCAACGGGTGGCTGAACAATAGCAGGGGGCTGAACAACAAAGGGTGGAACAGCCGGGGGTAATGGAGGCGCAGTAGCACCCTGCACATAAGGGGGTGGCAATCCCAGTAGATGAGAGATCAAAGGAACTTTTTCGGGATCTTCAATCACTTTTGGAGGAGAAGGCGGCAAGGCCGGATAACATTTATCTATGGCCATGCAACTCTGTCTATCTGAAACTTCACTCGCACGCTCTTCTGCATCTTCCCTGAACTGTCTAGCAGCTTGTAGTACTGACATATTCTTATCTTTCCTATCTCTTTTTGCTTGCTTAATTTCTCGCTGTTTGGCTTCCTTTCGCCAAAGGCGGAAAGAGTCAAACATCGCCGGCCGGGCTTTCTTCCTAAATAACGCAACTTCCAGATTATCTCAAATATTTAATTTGCAGCTACCATGTTGGGGCCATCGTAAAACACCATATTTTCTTGTATAGCGAACCCATGCTTCATTATGAGTGATAGGACCCACTCCGTGTTATGAATAGAGATCATAATTTGGAGTTCCAACCGGAGGTATCGGACATGAATCCTCCAATCGGGAATCCCTGTTGCAACCACAACTAAACCATTTCCTAATTTTGCTAACACCAGGCATCTTATAGCTCACTAATCTAGCTTCAAACTTCAAGGTTTTATCAACTATCGATACACTCGTAAATATACGAGCCCCTCGGCTTTGATTTTTGCAAGAACCGAATCAAAACCAAGAACCAAAACAAAGATCGTGGGAGCGACCCACTTATACTTAACCAAAGTATCTGTCACGCCACCAGAAGACCGTCTATCGTCTCGCTTTACAAAGGATCAATCAAGGGTCCAAGACAGGGCGACAGTCAGGGCAACAGTCCTTCGTAGCCGTCGGAAAGCGGGAAGCCTCGCAGAAAAGACTTTCAGTCCACGACGACATGCAGGGGTCGATGAATTGGCGGCCTTCCTCCAGAATTTCCTCACATGCCTCCTCACGATCCTCAGGCTTGGAACGGTACCGCTGAAGTAGCCCCACGTGGGCGCCAACCGAAGAACCGGGTTTTCTTAGAACCCAGCGGTGCCAGGGACACACCCGAAGTCTTCGGATTCTCCTGTCTTGGAATACAGAGACACGGAATACTTCTGGATGGCGTCAAAGATCAAATTTATTAGCTGCAGCTAGTAACAGTAAACCAAGAAATACAACACGGTGTACAACTCAGGAAACTGCTCAATTTTCATAGAGCAAGACATCACTTTTTATACACCATATTCTCATTATAAATGTACACCCACTGCGCAAAATTCTGACCAATAGGACACATTTTCTAACTGAGTATCACATTAACAAAACCCCAATTTACAGTAACCCAACCCAAAAGTTAATTATTAGGACTGTCCCAAATTCAATTTTTGCAAGCCGGACAAACGCATAATTGAAAGCACTACCCATGTAATGAAAAGTCGTAAGGAAAGAAACAATTCAGGTGCTGATTAGGATAAGGTATGTGCAAGGAAACTAAAAGTTAACGATATCCTGAATATTGATTGGCAATTTTAGACAAGAATTAAACTTAAGGGAAATTGGTTTTGCGACGTCAGTTTCAGGTGAAGAGGTCAGTTTCTCTGCAATTCACTCACAAGTCAGAAAAGCGCCTGTTAATGCATACATGAACAATGAGGCCCATGCAACTTTGTTCGTTCGGTTACCTCCACGGCCTTCGTGAGGGCAACACAAAAATGGCGTCTTGAACAACTCAAACAAAATGGAGTCTGGTTCGAAATCACGGAACCTCAGGGGGTCGGTTTTTTCTTATTTTTCCATATGGGCTTTTTTGCTTTCTATCTCAGTGTAGTGTGCTCAGGCTTAGGGCTCCTAGGGGGCAAGGGAGTAGAGGGGTTCCAGGGGCTTAGACAGCAGGGGGTGTTTCTTCTAGGGACCATGGCGCCGGTCACGTTGGCAACTTGGAACGTTAAGGGCCTTAGCTCCCCACAGAAATGGCTCAAAGTTTGGAAATATATTGTAGATCACCACTTAGATGTTGTTGCTCTGCAGGAGACCCATCTGGCCAGGGCTGACGAACTCCGTATCAAGCACAAGCTTTCCCCCCTCATATACCGCTCCTCTGCACACACTAAGCACCGAGGGGTGGCCATACTGTTCCGTGCTGCTACTCACTTCCAGCCCCTGGGGGTTCATTCCGATAGAGAGGGCAGATGGGTCATGGTCAAGGGTCATTTGAGAGGGCGTCTTTGTACCTTTGCTGCTTTATACGCTCCCAATGTAGGTCAGATGACATTCTTACACACCTTTCTGGGGAAATCCACGGACTTTGCAGAGGGGCAACTAATATTAATGGGTGATTTTAACTTGATCTGGCAGAGAGATTTGGACAGCTCCCACTCCCAACGCGCAGTCACGGGTTCCTTTTCGGGAGACACGCAGCAGACAATGCGTGATCTCGGTCTCCTTGACACTTGGCGGGTGCTATACCCACAGGCGAGGGATTACACATTCTTTTCCCATGTCCATCACACCTATTCCCGGGTGGATTATATTTTTATTAGCCAGTCTCTTCAAGGTGAGCTGCAGGAAGTAAACATCTTCCCCCTCTCCGTCTCTGATTATAGTCTATATTCTATTTGCCTCCACTGGCGTGGCCCGGTGCCTGCTGCTCCCAAATGGTACTTCTCACCTTCTCTTACCCACGACAAGGACTCCTGTACTAAACTTCGAACCGCTATCACCGAATTTCTTAAGGCCAACCTGCCTGAAGACACCTGAGAATTTATAACTTGGGACGCTCTAAAAGCTGTCCTTTGGGGTGAGTGTATTGCCCTCAATGCCGCCCTGAATAAGCAACGCGCTCGTGAGAGGGAGGCTTTGGAGTCTGAACATTCCGCCCTAGAGCTGCGGCATAAAGCTAACCCCACAAGGCAGACACTACGGCAACTTACAGCGGTGCGGGGCAAATTGCGGGCCATTTATACTAATAGAGCGGAATTTACCCTTCTTAAGCTACGCCACTACTCATATGCCCAGGGGAACAAAGTGGGTAAGCACCTAGCTCGGCAGTCGCGAGGTAAGCGTGAGAGGGAATATATTGGAGGCATTAGGGATCCTTCTGGGGGGCTAGAGCATAAGGATGGGGACAAGGCTGCTCTCTTCGGGTCCTTTTACCAGGACCTATACACAGGAGACACCTTAGAAGAGGATGCGCAACGCAAGTACCTCCGATCACTCCCTCTCCCTCAGGTCTCAGAAACGTGGAATGATGTCCTATCCATGCCCATTACCTTGGAGGATGTCACAGCGGCTATAGCAGCTCTCAAGCCTAACAAAGCCCCCGGGCCTGACGGCTTCACGGCTCTTTTTTATAAATCCTTTGCTCCTGATCTTTCTCCCTATTTGGTGACGCTCTTTAATAAAATGGCTGAAGAGGGGACGACCTCTGGCTCCATGGCTGAAGCCATGATCTCAGTAATTCCCAAACCCGGGAAAGACCCCCAATCATGTGCCTCCTATAGGCCTATAGCCCTATTGAATTTAGACGCAAAACTCTATTCTTCCATCCTTGCCAAACGTCTCAATGATCTCATGCCCATTCTTATCCACCCGGACCAATCTGGATTTATCAAAGGACGCCAGACACACGATAATACGCGCAGGGTTATCCACCTCATAGGGAAGGTAAACATTTGCCATATTCCAGCGGTTCTTGTAGACCTCGACGCCGAGAAGGTCTTTGACCGGGTCGACTGGGCTTTCCTTTTCCATACACTCACGGCCTTCGGCTTCTCCCCCAAATTCCTGAATATGATTTGAGATAACTATCGCTTTCCGTGCTCCAGGGTGGTAGTCAATGGAGTACCCTCGGCTCCCTTTCCACACTCTAGAGGGACTAGGCAGGGTTGTCCCCTCTCCCCCCTACTTTTTGCTTTAAGTATTGAACCCTGGCGCTTGCTATCAGAAACAACCCTACTATTCGGGGGATTCCTTTTACAGGGGAGCCCCATAAGATATCTTTATTTGCTGACAATGTGCTCTTATCCCTGACCGAACCGGAAACATCTCAACCGAGCTTACAGGAGGAACTAGAGCGCTTTGAGCTGGTCTTGGGCTTTAAGATAAATACCAACAAGATCTTCCTTTTAAACCTCACACTCTCGGCGGAGGCGGTTCGCGCATTGCGACCCATTACGACTCTATCCTGGGCCACTTCGACTATTCAATATCTGGGGGTCCAACTGACATCCACGGTAAGCGGGCTCCATACGGCTAATTTTACCCCGCTGCTTACGCATATCCAGGCCGAACTAACGGAATGGAAACCACTCTTCCTATCTAGGTTGGGCCGCATCCACGCTGTGAAAATGACTCTCCTGCCCAAGTTGATTTATCTCTTTCAGGCATTGCCTATCGAGCTAGACCGTGACTTCTTCCAAAGAATGAAGTCCCTGATCCTGAGGTTTATTTGGCAGGGAGGCCGGGCTCGCTTCTCCTATTCTTTGTTGCGACGCCCCCGCACTAAAGGAGGGGTTAGCCTACCAGACATCCAGCTATATTATAGAACAGCCTAACTGAGAGTACTGGTGGAATGGACCCAGAAAGACTCGGAGAAGCACTGGCTTCATATGGATCGTAGTGTGACGGGCAGGACCATTTGGGATCTGGTTTGGCGCCCTCGTAAGGATAGACCCCCAAACACTTATATCAGCACCCCCACACGGTCCACTTTGAAAGTATGGGACATGGTCTCAGGTGATGACAGATGGACCTCTTTCCCGTCACCTTTTACCCCCATTCACTTCAACCCGGCTTTCCCCCAGCTCACCTTGAAGGGCCTTTTGAAGCATGGAGACGGGGCGGGTGCCTTACCCTCATTCACTTATTTGACAACTCTGAACTCCTCTCCTTCGAAGACTGCAGACGGGAATTTGATCTAGGGAAAGGGCAGCAATACCACTACACACAACCGATGAACTGGGCCCTCTCGCCTAATGTTCGAGAGGCCGCTATTCGTCCTCTCACAAAATTCGAAGCCTACCTCTGCAAAACGTCCTCTATGAAGGGGGTGATTTCCTTTATCTATGACCACTTACTTGAGACGACAATTACACCGCACCCTCGCTATATGGCCATGTGGGAAGACCTGTTTCAGCGCCCTATCTCCGAGGCCGAATGGTCACATCTCTGGTCCGACATCTCACGCTTCAATCACTCTGCTGACCTTAGAGAGGCCCACCTTAAGACGATGATGGACTGGTACTTGCACCCCTCAAAACTTTGACAGATTTTCCCCACTTCCTCGGACAGGTGCTGGAGGGGTTGTGGGTTGTTGGGCGACTTCTGACATATTTGGTGGAATTGCCCCAACATCCGCCCTTTCTGGGAGGAAATTCTGGCTCAAATAAAGGACATCCTCGGCTACCCTATCCCCACCACCATAGCGGAGACCCTCCTGGGCCTACGTGATCCTGCTCTAGAGCACCAAACCCGAGCTGACAAACAGATCATGTGGCTCTGCATTGGCGCGGCCAAGGTGACACTCGCAGCTGCTTGGAAGAAAAGGGAGGCCCCGGCAATTTCCCTCTGGCATTCTCGCCTCTGGAGAATGCTCAGTCTAGAGCGTATGGCTGACATCTTCAGGGACGACTGCAAGAATTGTTAATTCAAATGGCGCCCCTTGGTTTCCTTCCTCTCGCGAGGCCTGCCCTCAGCAGTTTGTCCCCCCACCATCAGATCCCTTCATCTCTTTCAGTATTAACCGAACTCTACACATAGCCCAGTAATCTACTAGTTAGCTATAGCCGCCACCACGGGGGGAGGGGTAAAGGGGGGGGGTTGTTTTCTCTGATTTGGGTTTTTTTAATTAGGTTTTCGCATAGTCCCTATTACATGTTTGGCCACTCCCATGTGGGAAATATTCGAGTACGCCAGGTTTAACCTCCCATAGCTCTCTAGGACTGAGTTCTTATGTGGCCCGTTTGTCTGACACTGTAGTACTCTTGCCACAACACTGTTGTTACATGTCACATAAAATGCTCTGTATGTTCAGCAGCTGTACCCTCCATGTAGTTATTCACGTAGCTTCAGAGCTGATTTACTGTGACTATTATCTTTTGCTAAATGTATTGATTGCTATGATGCCTTCCTGTCCCCTGCGTGGGAGCTCCGGATGTCAATATTGGATCACCATGCTATGGATTGTATGCGATATAATTCTAATAAAAAGATTTTTGACACAAAAAAAAGAAGAATGTAACAGGTTGAAGAACAAGGAGTTGGTAATCAAAAATGTTAATAGTGTTTTTCGACATGATGGCCCCAGTCTTTGCATGTGTACTCTAACACTTTTTAGAAAGGTTGTAGAAGTCACTGAGGACTCTGGTTCTCTGGACACCATCATCACTAAAGAATAATTTTAAAATGTATTTGATGGGGTAGTGTTGGAGCCGCGGGGTCCGTAAGTAAGGACCATGAGCCACATGTGAAAAAAAGGTTTTAGCGGTCACAAGCGGAAAATCGGGTTGTTTGCGACCGCTAAATAGCCTTTAGACATGTACTAACCCTATTTTGCGAGTCGGTAACCTATTACCGAATAACACGTTAGGGTTTGCGAGTTGGTATTAGAAAGAGGCGTGCCAAGGGCGTCGCATCATAACAGCAAGTTGCAGAGGGGTGTATGAATGTTTTGCAATTGGAATACAGTCGCAAAACATTCCCATTGTATCACCTGCTTCAAGGAGGTAGTAACCCAGTCACAAATGGGATGGGGTCCCCAGGGAATATGAATGGTAGCAAATACAGACCACTGCATACTCTTAAAAAATGAAACTGAAACATTTTGTTTTCCTTTTTGAAACTTTGAGAAAAATGGGCTGAAGTATAACAAAAAAAGGTATGGTGGTCTGCTGTTCTCAGCAGGCCACCATCCCTGTTTTTAGCGATTACAAATGGGTCACAAATTGTGACTTGCCTCATGAATATTGTTGAGGCAGGTCCTCTTGCGACCCACTGAGAATTTGAACCAGTCTCAAACATGCTTGTAAATTGGATTTTGCAACTTCCTAATTGCGAGTTGCAAAACATCGCAATTAGTAAATTGCAAAATATGGAGGTCCTACATGTAGCCCCATATCCTTTGACTTCATGGGCAATTTCCCCATTGAGATAACAATCAATCAAGTGTTAGGGGTAGAAGAGGAGCATTTTGATGTGAAACCAGTCAAATAATACTCCTAAATTTTTAGTCATGCTATGATGCCTTCCTGTCCCCTGCGTGGGAGCTCCGGATGTCATTATTGGATCACCATGCTATGGATTGTATGCGATATAATTCTAATAAAAAGATTTTTGACACAAAAAAAAGAAGAATGTAACAGGTTGAAGAACACGGAGTTGGTAATCAAAAATGTTAATAGTGTTTTTCGACATGATGGCCCCAGTCTTTGCATGTGTACTCTAACACTTTTTAGAAAGGTTGTAGAAGTCACTGAGGACTCTGGTTCTCTGGACACCATCATCACTAAAGAATAATTTTAAAATGTATTTGATGGGGTAGTGTTGGAGCTGCGGGGACCGTAAGTAAGGACCATGAGCCACATGTGAAAAAAAGGTTTTAGCGGTCACAAGCGGATAATCGGGTTGTTTGCGACCGCTAAATAGCCTTTAGACATGTACTAACCCTATTTTGCGAGTCGGTAACCTATTACCGAATCACAAGATAGGGTTTGCGAGTTGGTATTAGAAAGAGGCGTGCCAAGGGCATCGCATCATAACAGCAAATTGCAGAGGGGTGTATGAATGTTTTGCAATTGGAATACAGTCGCAAAACATTCCCATTGTATCACCTGCTTCAAGGAGGTAGTAACCCAGGGTGCATAGACATAATATCGACTCCAAAATATCGTTTGGACAGAATATCGAGTTGTAAATATCGTTTGGACAAAATATCGACAGGACAGAATATAGACAGCCAAAATATCGTTTTTAAGGTAAGTGAAGTAATATCGACTGTAAATAATATAGAAAGTGAAAATATCCAAGTATATAATCTAGATAGTAAAAAATATCGTTTTTTAAATAATATTTAATTATTTATAGTGTTTTTATGTTATAATATGTGTGAAAAGTGTCATTTTATGTTATAATTATTTTTAATTAATGTTTTTTTTTTTATTATTGTGTAATTTTATTCTGTAGCGGGTTGTGGGTTTATAGGGGAATAGGGTGGGAAGTAATTTAATTATAATTAATTAAATATGTAAACTTAATAATTGGTAGTAATATTTAATTAATTGTTAATTAAAAAATATGTGTTAATTAATTAAAATGTAATTGGTAATTCATTTAATTTAATTAATTAATTGCTAATTATGTAAATTAAAATAATTTATTTCCTGTAGCGGGTTGTGGGTTTATAGGGGAATAGGGTGGGAAGTAATTTAATTATAATTAATTAAATATGTAAATGTATTAATTGGTAGTAATATTTAATTAATTGTTAATTAAAAAATATTTGTTAATTAATTAAAATGTAATTGGTAATTAATTTAATTTAATTAATTAATTGCTAATTATGTAAATTAAAATAATTTATTTCCTGTAGCGGGTTGTGGGTTTATAGGGGAATAGGGTGGGAAGTAATTTAATTATAATTAATTAAATATGTAAATGTATTAATTGGTAGTAATATTTAATTAATTGTTAATTAAAAAATATTTGTTAATTAATTAAAATGTAATTGGTAATTAATTTAATTTAATTAATTAATTGCTAATTATGTTAAATTAAAGGGGTATTTTTAGGGTTCATGGTCAGGGTAAAGGGGTATTTTTAGGGTTCAGGGTCAGTTTTTCGTTTTTGGGTAAAGGGGTATTTTTAGGGTTCAGGGTCAGTTTTTAGTTTTTGGGTAAAGGGGTATTTTTAGGGTTCAGGGCCAGTTTTTAGTTTTTGGGTAAAGGGGTATTGTTAGGGTTCAGGGTCAGTTTTGGGTTTTTGGGTAAAGGTTTTTTTTTAGGGTTCAGGGTCAGTTTTGAGTTTTTGGGGTACAGGGGTACAGTGTAAAAATAAAGTAAAATTAAATTTACATTAATTTAATGAAATTAAATTAAATTAAATTATATTAAAATAATTTTAAATAATTTAAATTAAAAAAATTATTATATACTTACCAATACTTACGTTGTAATGGTAGTGCGTTGTAAAAGTTGCGTTGTAACGTCATATATCCACTGTTGCACTCTTTGGAGTGGGAATAGTAATTTTAACCCCTACGCTATCCAAGGCTTTCCCTACTGTTGCACCCACTGGAGTGGGAATAGTAATTTTTACTCTTTTGTATTTGTACGTTAATAATATTGGCTATTATTTAATAAAATTTTGTTACTATATATATATATATGTTTTAAGAAATATGATTAAAAAAATATTATTTTTTAACTTTCATTAATTATTTAATTATTAAAAGTTATTTTAAGTATTGTTAAGTATATTTTAGTAATTAATTTTTTATATTAATGTAATTAAACATTGTTTTTATTAAAGTCGATATTTTTTACAACTATATTTTTGTAAACGATATTTTTAACTCGATATTTTTGTACTTACCTGTTTGTAGATAGAAACTCGAAATTTTGTCTCTCGATATTTTGTCAACGATATTTTTGTTGGTCGATATTCTGTCCCTCGATATTATTTCAGTGATCCGTAACCCAGTCACAAATGGGATGGGGTCCCCAGGGAATATGAACGGTAGCAAATACAGACCACTGCCTACTGTTAAAAAATGAAACTGAAACATTTTGTTTCCTTTTTGAAACTTTGAGAAAAATGGGCTGAAGTATAACAAAAAAAGGTATGGTGGTCTGCTGTTCTCAGCAGGCCACCATCCCTGTTTTTAGCAATTACAAATGGGTCACAAATTGTGACTTGCCTCATGAATATTGTTGAGGCAGGTCCTTTTGCGACCCACTGAGAATTTCAACCAGTCTCAAACATGCTTGTAAATTGGATTTTGCAACTTCCTAATTGCGAGTTGCAAAACATCGCAATTAGGAAATTGCAAAATATGGAGGTCATACATGTAGCCCCATATCCTTTGACTTCATGGGCAATTTCCCCATTGAGATAACAATCAATCAAGTGTTAGTGGTAGAAGAGGAGCATTTTGATGTGAAACCAGTCAAATAATACTCCTACATTTTTTGTCATGCTAGAAAAGCTGCAAGGATTCCAGCATTGGATCAGGCTGAAGGAAAATTCGGTACCCATTAAACAAAAATTGTTAAGGTTTCCAATTTGTGCATCGAAGAATTTGCAAACACTGTTAGATTAGAAGTTGACATAAGGAGCCATTGAAGAGGTGGATTCTGCCAAATGGGCATCACCCATAGTATTGGCAAAAAAGTTATTGCAATTTATGTTAATGTATAGATTTGAAAGCATTAGCTAGATTCCCATTGATAATCAGCCCCACATAATATAAATGAAATGATTTCAGTGTTCAAAGGGGCAACAGTGTTTTCCAAACTTGACTTGAGACATGCTTAACAGCGAGTGGAATTGACAGAAAAATCCAAATATTTGACAACTTTTATAACCTCATTTGGATTATATTGTTGCAGTAGTTGAATGCTGTTTAGACTAGCATCAGAATGTTCTGTGTTCTATAGAACAGTGTTTCACATATTCTCTTCTGTCAAATCTTTTCAAGATAATATTTTGGGACACGCAAAAGGCATTGAGTTCCTCAGATGATTTTACAAATAGTAGGTTCACTTTTGCTATAAAAAAAAGGTTTTGTTCTGTGTCCTGAAAAATATTTCTGATTTCAATCAAAAGTGGATTATTTAGGCCACACAATGTTTGAGGAAGGAATTGTCCCAAAGGAGGTCTTGGATGATGCTCTATTGGAAGATCCTTTGCAGGATTTAATGAACAATTACTTGACTATGTGAGTACTACAGCAAATTTGTGCAAGACTTCACAGAGAAGCTGAAATCGACAAGGAAACATTTCTTGAAGAGTCAGGACTTTGGCTAGGAAGAGCGCCAGCAACTTGCTTTTTTAGCAATGAAAACATTTCATTGCCTCTGTGCCCACACTGCAACCTTTAAAAGTAGGCAAAACATACTATATGACAGGGGATGCCAGCACTTATAGACTGAGCAGAGTGTCAGCCCAGGATTCTGGGCTGGCAAATGGAATATTGCTTTTATAACAAGAGCTTTAACATTGACTGGGCGTCGTTATGCATTTATTGAAAGGTAACCACTGGGATACCTGTGAGTAATGAACACTTAAACAATTACATACGGGGGAATAAATTTGCCTTGAAAACTGTCTATTCACCTTTACAAAATATTTTTACACCAGGTGGAAGCATGTTTGCTACTGCTTGCATTATACGGTTATGATGCAAGCTACAGAAATACTATTTTGACATCAAGTTTATTCCAGAAAGGAATGATAATACTACATACTGGTTGTCCTGATTGCCAGGACCAACTGAAGAGGAAGAGGATGTTGGAGCAGAAATCAATGCGGTCGCTTTAGTAAACAATGCCAATCCTTCTAGGGTACAACATAAGAATAGGGATCAGATCCTGACAAAATTGGGCCACTCACTCAATGAGGTCAAGAAATGTATAAATGAAGACTGGTCTCCTGCCAATAAACTGGACTGGACTGCTGTAGTCTTACTGCCACATTGCAAATTCACTGAAAGTGATGGGAAATTGGTTATGGGGTGACAAGTGTGAGCCACCTTAGTATGTAAGACATATGCTACTTAGAAGTGGGAACCAGGGTCTTATGGGGATGTCAGGCCTGGAAATTCTTTTACGATCTTATTTCTGACAGTGTGCCGTGGATATTGAGGCAGATAAGTTTGTGAGGTCATCTGAGGTTTGTGGCTTAAGTGATAAGAATACCACAATGGCCTGTTTGCTTATGGATCCTGGCGAATGACCTGTATGTAAGTGACAGAAACTGCCACAGTATTGCCCACACACAAGATTTTCTTCGGTTCTCATTGACTACCATTTAGAATGGCCAGAAGCACAATTTCTAAATGGAAAAACACAAAGGCGATGTGGGATTTCCTGTTGGATGTTGGATTTAGCAAAGAGGGTTTTTCTGAAGTGTTAGCCACCGGCAATGGGGTGCAGCTGTAAAATGTAAAAATGCAATAATTCCTCATGAGATATTATATAAAACAGTATAACAGCCTTATACAACCCACAGTGCAGTGGCTAAATTGAACGTTTCAACTGTTACCTCAATGAGAGGGTGAAACTGGCCACGGGCACTCCCTGGACCAGCACTGCGAGAGAAAGACTGTGGGTGTATGGAGTATGTCATCATGCTGATACTTTTTTGCAGTCTATTTTTGCTTCGGAGAGGAAGACATCCATTGTCTGAAGTAAGCCACTTGTGACTGAACAGGCAACTGCAGAACACAATGAAGAAATTAATGTGAATCATACTCCTTTGGAGCAAAAGATTATACAAAAGATAATGCATTTAAAAAACCACACATGATACGTGACATAACGTCACAATCCCCGGAATCAAGCTTTGAGATTCAGTCAAAATCAGAGTACAAAGGAATTTCAAGAAAGATCGTTCTTACATCCATTCATAGGGGTAGTGTGGTGACTCGGGATGGTAAATGTTGGAACTTGAGAAGAGTGTCCACTTACAGTGGGACAACGTGCATGCCCGAAAGTGAAGCAAGTAAGAAGCATGGGCCAGACTCGGGCATGTCAGATGTGAGCAGTTAGGTACGGAAATGGACAACAAATATGATTTCCAAGACACAGGAAACCATCATAGGGGTATTAGAAGCCTGGCTCTGTTTACCTAACCATCTGCAATTGGTGTTATGTACAAATATTATGGCTCCACAAAGACATTTAATATTTGTTATTGCTAAGTGGGGGTGTGATATTCTCTTTAGTCTCATGCCCACTTTAACTATAGCTGCCTTTTTAGGTCTCGGACTAGCGTCCCACGCAGTGGGCGGAGTCCGAGATTTTATGTTTTTGCAGAATGAGGGCTTGAACTCACCCCTCTTTTCCATTAGCTGGCCTCGTAAATGCTGGCCAGCCATTGGAGGAGAGGGGCGTCACTCAGTTCATGCCCCACCTTGACGCGATTCGGGGGCGCTTTTCTCTCTTTTTTTAAGCCCCGCCCCTTTTCTAGTGGTGGACGTTACACCCTCCCTCTCGCCGAGGTCCCAGTCTATTCCTCCTGTAATGTACCTTTTGCTACCTCTTGTATTTTGTTTGCTCACAATTGTCACTTTTGCCGCATGTAACTTAACGTCTGGTTTTGTAACGTGTTCACTCGTATCGTAATCTTCTCATGGATCATTTCTGTTCCTATTGTGAAGCGCTCTGACGCACTGCCTGCAGTGACCTGAAGGGGCCGCCGCGCTGCCCGCGGCGACCCGGAAGTGCTTCCCTCCAGGACCCGGATCCAGACCGGGCTTTTCCTTTTTAACAGCATTTGCTGGACGTGTGTGCGACCAATTACCAAGGACTGCCTCATCAGAAGTCCCTCTACTACGTAAAGATGGCGCTCGAGCATAAAGCCGCTACATCGCCGCGCCGTTAGCAACAATGGATTGACCCAGAACTGCCGTCTACCTAATCAGCAAAAGTAAGTCGGCGTCATGTTTTCTCCCTCGCCGACCCGGTCTACAGACCATTTCCCCCTTGTACTTGTTTAGTATCCCGTCCCACTTTTCGTTTGGTGGCCATATAGTCTTGTATTTTGGGGGGTACATGATAACCCTGGAGTGGGGAGTCACAGACACGCCTTCGGCCGATTCCCCCCGCTGCTCTCAATCCGGGATGCCAGCCGCCGCGCTCCTCATGTTGCTGCTCAAGCTTTTGCATATTTTCACACAGGGGTTACCTGCAGTCGCCGTGGGGTGGCGCACCACACAGGATTCACATCTCTCTGATGTGCTCGTGGGGCCGGCGTCCTTGGGGTGATCTGGGCTTGCTTGGCTCTTGTGCTCTCGGTGTGAGGTGCTTTTAACCCGGGCCATGCTTTGTTGGGGAGGTGCTCACGGGGCAATGGTGGTGAAGTCTCAAGGGCACGGGGTTTCCCACTGAGCTGGTGGCGGGAGGGACCGGGCTCCACTATGGAGAAGTGTGGAGCGATGCTCTAGGAGGGCTCTAGGCGCTTCTTTGTGGGTGCGGTACTTGTGGGACGAGATGGTTTGTGGAGAAGTTCCTCCTGACAAGGGGTCATCCATGGGGAAAGTGAGGGAGAGTACGAGGTGCTTGGGCGGGGTTCTCTTTGAAGAAAGTATCCTTGTAAATGGGGCCTTCTGAAGGTGGAGGGGCTGGTTGTGGGGGCTGGTTCTCTGGGCAAGAGGTGCTTGTGGTCCTCTGAGGTGAAGGTTCTCCCATGGCCATCATTGCCTTTGGTGCATGGGCGGGGTTCTCTTTGAAGAAAGAGCCCCTGTAAATGTGGCCTTCTGATGGTCGGGGTTGGTTGTGGGGCTTGCTCGTCTAGGCAAGAGGTGCGTGGGCGGGGTTCTCTTAGGAGAAAGCACCCCGGTGCCCACGCTTTCTGCGTGTTAGTGTTTGTTGTGGTGCGGGGCTTAATGTGAGTGAAGTGTTCGTGGGGCAGTAGCGCTCCGCGGGTGAGGTGACTGTAGGGCCGGCGTTCTTTGTGTGAGGTACTTGTGGGGCATTAGCCCTCTCTGTCTAGCCTGCTCCCAGGGGGTGTTCCAAGGGGCGTAGGGCATCAAACAAGAGAGGGGAATGGCCCCTAGTGTTTCCCGGCTGGTTGTACAGAAGCCAGTTTGGATTGGAGCGGGGCCCTTACACTACACAACCTTCCAGAACTAATACACCAATTTTTATGTCCCTCAAGGAAGTGACTCTGTGTGTGTGTGTGTGTGTGTGTGTAGGTGGGTCTGTGTGAGGGTGGCTCTGTGTGTGTGCAGGTGGGTCTGTGTGAGGGTGGCTGTGTGTCTGTGTAGGTGGCTCTGTGTAGGTGGCTCTGTGTGGGTGGCTCTGTGTGGGTGGCTCTGTATGTGTGTGTGGGTGGCTTTGTGTGGGTGGCTCTGTGTGGGTGCAAATGCAGTAGGTCTCGCATTTGCGAGAGATTAAGCTATTGGCATTGTAAATGACAATGCCATATATTTATGTTTTAAAAACATAAATAAAAATAATGTCATGAGCAATGCCAATAGCTCTAACTTTAACAATGCCGAGACCATTACATTGTAAATGCTTGTTAGAGTAAGGCACTGAGGTGTGAGGGTCATATGTGGGGTGTCTAGGAGGCAGGAGAGGGGGATCGGATAGAAAAGACTGGCTGGATTGGTCTTCAAATTACATTTATGAGTGAGTTTCTATTTGTGAATCAGGCCTTTGATCCCTGTGAGCCCGTGGGGACCTAACACATCTGTTCCTCTAGCTGCCCTTTCTCAGGGCCTTCAGGGGAACCTGAGGTTTGCACCTCACCTGGGCCAGGATTCTTTGAGGTTTGATACCAGAATATTGTTGTCAGAATGCTGTCTGATGTAAATATTCTGTCCCAAAAAGCATCTACAAAAACATCAATCCATTGGAGTTAATAATATTAAATCTACACGCAATAGGGCAATATTTTGTAAACAAAATTTAGGGCACAATATTTATGTTGGACATTTGTTGTATATGTTATTTTGCTATGCAACAGTTCCCTAACTTCCCTTCCATGTACAGAGGCCTCCTGGCAGTGAAGACCGCAGGGGTGAGTATGCTAGTACTCGACACCTCATAGCACAACATACAAAAGGACAGCAAATATGCCCAAAGTTGGATTGCTAATAGACCTGCACACTGCAGTCCACTTTCTGGGGCTTATGTTTCTTTCCTCCTATTCCTGTCCTGACCTCACCCCTTCAGGCGCCCTCCAAGCAAAGGCAGAGGAAAATCATAGTCAGCCCAGACTAATTCCGGTCAGAAAACACCACCAATCAGGTGGTAGAAGAGGACAATTGCCAGTCTGATGCAGACTGGTGGCTGCATTTGATTGGTCTGATTCCCTGCATGAGGTCAGCCAATAGCACTCCTCTGTACTTACCCAGTATATCAGCTGAAATAAGAACATATTGCTATGTGGGAAACAAATGATCACACGCTCAACCGCACCAATTTTGTGGGACGGCCACCATTTTACAATAGTCCCTCACATACCGTGATAATATCATATTCAGGGGAACTAGAATTATGTGATTCTACAGCTTTTTTTTTGCATTAGTATGGACTTTCTTTGTTTGACACAAAATCCACCATTTGCTGCATAACGTGGATTTCACACAAAAAAATGGTGTCTATCTCAAACGAATTAAAAGTTATTTGGGCATAGTTCACTTAGTAGCGCTACACGTAGCTAGGCGAAGTGCACTTCGCACTATGCAAACTACGTGAACTGTGTAGTGCACTGTGCAAAATGCTGTTCACACTGATTGCACAGTGCCGGATGCTTGTCCGCACTGTGCAATCATTGCAAACTGCATCTTGCAAAGTGCAAGCAGTCGTTTTCTGCCGCTCGAGTACATTTGTACTCGAGCTGCAGCTTTCTCAACGTGGAGTGGTAGTTTCTCATCGTAAGCGGTCGCGAGCATATGCAACCACTCGCAATGAGAAACCTGACCGCCCCGCGTTGAGAATCTCACCGGGAGGTTTATTTTCCACGCTTGCGATCGGCAAATTGATGTTGCTGATCGCAAACGAGGAAAAAGTCTCGCCGGGATGTTATTTTGCTCGCTTGCGGTCGCCAACTTGACGCTGAGGGCAGCGAGCAAGCAAAAAATGCCCGCTATGCGTTTTTACACTGTACTACGTGCAATTCGCGTAGCACGTAGTTGCGTAAACTACTCCAACTACGCGAGTGTAGCGTAGTCATACGCCCAGGTATATTAAAAATGTAGGAGAATGTTTTCAAGCACATTAGAAGGCCCTTCGCAAAGGTTAACTAGTCATCTTTCAGTTGCTTCTTTCTGTATTTGACTGCTAAACGAGTACTAAATAGGTTAAAAGCTATGCCCAAACAGCATTACCATGTGTAAAAATGCCAAAATAATTAAGTAATACTATAAAAAAAAGCATTGGTAAATGCATTAGGTTTTGCCTATGTGAATAATATTAAGCAGTTTTTTTGTTTTAAGTTGTGGCATGTTGAGTAGTTGTACAATATAAATTACAGAAGTCTGTTAAAGGGTTATGACTTTTTTATGTAAAAAAAAGGCAATATATTATGCTGTTACTAGTGGTATAGTGCAGGTAAGAGCAACATTTTGAAAAATGAAATGAAAGAAGGAAATAATAGAATGAATTGGTGCCATAACAATATTATGTGTTTAGAGGAGTTCTGACAACTTTTGGGCCTGGTGCCACTGTACCTGCTGCACCACTCAAATCATGCCCCTAGTGCTTGCAAGATAACTGCACTTGTGACTGTCTGTTCAGCAGTAAAATATAGCAATGTTTGGTGTTTAAAAGAGTTATGAGAACTTTTGACCCCAGTGCCAGTGCACCTGCTGCACCATTCAAATCATGACCCGGAGGTAACTGCACTTGTGACTGCCTATTTAGTAATAAAATATTGCAGTATTTTATGTTTAGAGGGGTTCCTACAGTTTTGGGCCCTGGTGTTACTGCACCTGCTGCACAAATACAATCATGACCCTATCATGATAATATCAGGTGTTTAGCAGCAGCAGCCGGTCCATTAGGGCTGAGGGGCCATCTCCCACCTTTTACCCCTCATGAACAGTGTCTGTCAGGCTGAACAAAGGTCAGCCTGACAGACACTGTTCATTTTCAGGTCAGGCAGCCAGGAGCCAGACATGCGCTAAATGCGCAGGCTCCTGGCTACCTGAGCTGAACTTTTCCGGGCTGAGGAAGTCACAGCTTGTGTGGGCGGGACTTCCTCAGCTCAGCAAAGGTCCCTGAAGCCCTCCCCTTAGTGACAAAGGGTAGCGTCACTGATTGCCTCACACCAGGGCGCTTCAGTTTTTAGCCCTGAAGCGCCCAGAGCCGGGTGTCAATCAGTGACACTTCATCGCAGAGAGGGGTGGGGTCAGCAGTCTCACTGACCCCATCCCACTCTGTGATGACGTTGGGACTGCTGCCTTCCCTCATTGGCTGAAGGTCAGCCAATGAGGGCAGGCATCAGTCCCAAGCCTCCTGGGACCTCCGAGGCAGAGCTGCAGGTAAGTGTGTGAGTGTTATTTTAAATTAATGTTTGGCGCATGAGTGTATGTATGATTGTTTGGTAATGAGTATTGGGAATAGATGTGTTTGTGTGTGTGTGAGTGTATGAATGCATGGCTGTGAATGTGTATGTGTGCATGTGTGTCCCATCGTCCCCCTCCCTCCTAAACTTACTGGCCGCCTCTGGTGTTTAGTGGGATGCCTGGAGCTTTTGGTCTCGGTGCACCTGCCACACTATTGAAATCATGACATTAGTGCTTGCTACTTATGACTGACTGTTCCTTCCCTCAGTCCTCCCACCTGAGGCCAGTGGGCAGAGGGTGGTCGGTGCCCTCAGTGCTGCCTTCCTCAGTCCTCCCACCTGAGGCCAGTGGGCAGAGGGTGGTCGGTGCCCTCAGTGCTGCCTTCCTCAGTCCTCCCACCTGAGGCCAGTGGGCAGAGGGTGGTTGCTGCCCTCAGTGCTGCCTTCCTCAGTCCTCCACCTGAGGCCAGTGGGCAGAGGGTGGCTGGTGCCCTCAATGCTGCCTTCCCTCAGTCCTCCCTCCTGAGGCCGGTGGGCAGAGGGTGACCGGTGCCTTCAGTGTTGCCTTCAGTAACCTCAGTCCTCCCTCCTGAGGCCAGTGGGCATAGGGTGGCCGGTGCCCTCAGTGCTTCCTTCCCTCAGTCCTCCCACCTGAGGCCAGTGGGCAGAGGGTGGTCGGTACCCTCAGTGCTGCCTTCCTCAGTCCTCCCACCTGAGGCCAGTGGGCAGAGGGTGGTCGGTGCCCTCAGTGCTGCCTTCCTCAGTCCTCCACCTGAGGCCAGTGGGCAGAGGGTGGTCAGTGCCCTCAGTGCTGCCTTCCTCAGTCCTCCACCTGAGGCCAGTGGGCAGAGGGTGGCTGGTGCCCTCAGTGCTGCCTTCAGTTCCCTCAGTCCTCTCATCTGAGGCCAGTGGCAGAGGGTGGCTGGTTCTCTCAGTGCTGCCTTCCTCAGTCCTCCACCTGAGGCCAGTGGGCAGAGGGTGGCCAGTGCCCTCAGCGCTGCCTTCAGTTCCCTCAGTCCTCCCACCTGAGGCCAGTGGGCAGAGGGTGGCAGTGCCCTCAGTGCTGCCTTCCCTCAGTTCCCCCTCCTGAGGCCAGTGCGCAGTGGGTGGCCGGTGCCCTCAGTGCTGCCTTCCCTCAGTCACCCCTCCTGAGGCCAGTGGGCAGAGGGTGGCTGGTGCCCTCAGTGCTTCCTTCCCTCAGTCCTCCACCTGAGGCCAGTGGGCAGAGGGTGGCCGGTGCCCTCAGCGCTGCCTTCAGTTCCCTCAGTCCTCCCTCCTGAGGCCAGTGGGCAGCGGGTGGCAGGGCCCTCAATGCTGCCTTCAGTTCCCTCAGTCCTCTCACCTGAGGCCAGTGGGCAGAGGGTGGCGGTGCCCTCAATGCTGCCTTCAGTTCCCTCAGTCCTCTCACCTGAGGCCAGTGGGCAGAGGGTGGTAGTGCCCTCAATGCTGCCTTCCCTCAGTCCTCCCACCTGAGGCCAGTGGGCAGAGGGGGGCCGGTGCCCTCAGTGCTGCCTTCAGTTCCCTCAGTCCTCCCTCCTGAGGCCAGTGGGCAGAGGGTGCCCGGTGCCCTCAGTGCTGCCTTCCCTCAGTCCTCTCACCTGAGGCCAGTGGGCAGAGGGTGGCCGGTGCCCTCAGCGCTGCCTTCAGTTCCCTCAGTCCTCCCACCTGAGGCCAGTGGGCAGAGGGTGGCCGGTGCCCTCAGCGCTGGCTTCAGTTCCGTCAGTCCTCCCTTCTGAGGCCAGTGGGCAGAGGGTGCCCGGTGCCCTCAGTGCTGCCTTCCCTCAGTCCTCTCACCTGAGGCCAGTGGGCAGAGGGTGGCCGGTGCCCTCAGTGCTGCCTTCAGTTCCCTCAGTCCTCCCACCTGAGGCCAGTGGGCAGAGGGTGGCCGGTGCCCTCAATGCTGCCTTCAGTTCCCTCAGTCCTCTCACCTGAGGCCAGTGGGCAGAGGGTGGCCGGTGCCCTCAGCGCTGCCTTCAGTTCCCTCAGTCCTCCCACCTGAGGCCAGTGGGCAGAGGGTGGCCGGTGCCCTCAGCGCTGGCTTCAGTTCCGTCAGTCCTCCCTTCTGAGGCCAGTGGGCAGAGGGTGCCCGGTGCCCTCAGTGCTGCCTTCCCTCAGTCCTCTCACCTGAGGCCAGTGGGCAGAGGGTGGCCGGTGCCCTCAGCGCTGCCTTCAGTTCCCTCAGTCCCCCCTCCTGAGGCCAGTGGGCAGAGGGTGGCTGGTGCCCTCAGTGCTGCCTTCAGTTCCCTCAGTCCTCCCTCCTAAGGCTAGTGGGCAGAGGGTGGCCGGTGCCCTCAGCGCTGGCTTCAGTTCCGTCAGTCCTCCCACCTGAGGCCAGTGGGCAGAGGGTGGCCGGTGCCCTCAGTGCTGCCTCCCCTCAGTCCTCCCACCTGAGGCCAGTGGGCTGAGGGTGGCCGGTGCCCTTAGTGCTGCCTCCCCTCAGTCCTCCTCCTGAGGCCAGTGGGCAGAGGGTGACCGGTGCCCTCAATGCTGCCTACACTCAGTCCTCCCACCTGAGGCCTGTGGGCAGAGGGTGGCAGTGCCCTCAATGCTGCCTACACTCAGTCCTCCCACCTGATGCCAGTGGGCAGAGGGTGGCCGGTGCCCTCAGCGCTGCCTTCAGTTCCCTCAGTCCTCCCACCTGAGGCCAGTGGGCAGAGGGTGGCCGGTGCCCTCAGCGCTGGCTTCAGTTCCGTCAGTCCTCCCTTCTGAGGCCAGTGGGCAGAGGGTGCCCGGTGCCCTCAGTGCTGCCTTCCCTCAGTCCTCTCACCTGAGGCCAGTGGGCAGAGGGTGGCCGGTGCCCTCAGTGCTGCCTTCAGTTCCCTCAGTCCCCCCTCCTGAGGCCAGTGGGCAGAGGGTGGCTGGTGCCCTCAGTGCTGCCTTCAGTTCCCTCAGTCCTCCCTCCTAAGGCTAGTGGGCAGAGGGTGGCCGGTGCCCTCAGCGCTGGCTTCAGTTCCGTCAGTCCTCCCACCTGAGGCCAGTGGGCAGAGGGTGGCCGGTGCTCTCAGTGCTGCCTCCCCTCAGTCCTCCCACCTGAGGCCAGTGGGCTGAGGGTGGCCGGTGCCCTTAGTGCTGCCTCCCCTCAGTCCTCCTCCTGAGGCCAGTGGGCAGAGGGTGACCGGTGCCCTCAATGCTGCCTACACTCAGTCCTCCCACCTGAGGCCTGTGGGCAGAGGGTGGCAGTGCCCTCAATGCTGCCTACACTCAGTCCTCCCACCTGATGCCAGTGGGCTGAGGGTGGCCGGTGCCCTCAATGCTTCCTTCCCTCAGTCCTCCCACCTGAGGCCAGTGGGCAGAGGGTGGCTGGTGCCCTCAGTGCTGCCTTACCTCAGTCCTCCTTCCTGAGGCCAGTGGACAAAGGGTGGCCGGTGCCCTCAGTGCTGCCTTCAGTTCCCTCAGTCCTCCCTCCTGAGGCCAGTGGGCAGAGGGTGGCTGGTGCCCTCAATGCTTCATTCCCTCAGTCCTCCCACCTGAGGCCAGTGGGCAGAGGGTGGCGGTGCCCTCAATGCTGCCTTCAGTTCCCTCAGTCCTCTCACCTGAGGCCAGTGGGCAGAGGGTGGCAGTGCCCTCAATGCTGCCTTCCCTCAGTCCTCCCACCTGAGGGCAGTGGGCAGAGGGTGGCCGGTGCCCTCAGCGCTGGCTTCAGTTCCGTCAGTCCTCCCTTCTGAGGCCAGTGGGCAGAGGGTGCCCGGTGCCCTCAGTGCTGCCTTCCCTCAGTCCTCTCACCTGAGGCCAGTGGGCAGAGGGTGGCCGGTGCACTCAGCGCTGCCTTCAGTTCCCTCAGTCCTCCCACCTGAGGCCAGTGGGCAGAGGGTGGCCGGTGCCCTCAGCGCTGCCTTCAGTTCCCTCAGTCCTCCCTCCTGAGGCCAGTGGGCAGCGGGTGGCAGGGCCCTCAATGCTGCCTTCAGTTCCCTCAGTCCTCTCACCTGAGGCCAGTGGGCAGAGGGTGGCGGTGCCCTCAATGCTGCCTTCAGTTCCCTCAGTCCTCCCACCTGAGGCCAGTGGGCAGAGGGTGGCCGGTGCCCTCAGCGCTGGCTTCAGTTCCGTCAGTCCTCCCTTCTGAGGCCAGTGGGCAGAGGGTGACTGGTTCCCTCACAGCTGCCTTCCCTCAGTCCTCCCACCTGAGGCCAGTGGGCTGAGGGTGGCCGGTGCCCTCAGTGCTGCCTTCAGTTCCCTCAGTCCTCCCACCTGAGGCCAGTGGGCAGAGGGTGGCCGGTGCCCTCAGCGCTGGCTTCAGTTCCGTCAGTCCTCCCTTCTGAGGCCAGTGGGCAGAGGGTGACTGGTTCCCTCAGTGCTTCCTTTCCTCTGTCCTCCCTACTGACGCCAGTGGGCAGAGGGTGGCCGGTGCCCTCAGTGCTGCCTTCAGTTCCCTCAGTCCTCCTCCTGAGGCCAGTGGGCTGAGGGTGGCCGGTGCCCTCAGCGCTGCCTTCAGTTCCCTCAGTCCTCCCACCTGAGGCCAGTGGGCAGAGGGTGGCTGGTGCCCTCAGTGCTTCCTTTCCTCTGTCCTCCCTCCTGACGCCAGTGGGCAGAGGGTGGCCGGTGCCCTCAGTGCTGCCTTCAGTTCCCTCAGTCCTCCTCCTGAGGCCAGTAGGCTGAGGGTGGCCGGTGCCCTCAGTGCTGCCTTCAGTTCCCTCAGTCCTCCCTTCTGAGGCCAGTGGGCAGAGGGTGACTGGTTCCCTCAGTGCTTCCTTTCCTCTGTCCTCCCTCCTGACGCCAGTGGGCAGAGGGTGGCCGGTGCCCTCAGTGCTGCCTTCAGTTCCCTCAGTCCTCCTCCTGACGCCAATGGGCAGAGGGTGGCCGGTGCCCTCAGTGCTGCCTTCAGTTCCCTCAGTCCTCCCACCTGAGGCCAGTGGGCAGAGGGTGACTGGTTCCCTCAGTGCTTCCTTTCCTCTGTCCTCCCTCCTGACGCCAGTGGGCAGAGGGTGGCCGGTGCCCTCAATGCTGCCTCCCCTCAGTCCTCCTCCTGAGGCCAGTGGGCAGAGGGTGGCAGTGCCCTCAATGCTACCTTCCCTCGGTCATTGATTGGTGCGTTTTCTCCTTCAGTCGTTGCTTTATTTCTCAGCCCTGAGGTGTGAAGTTGTCACTTTGCTGTGGATGACGTCTGGCGGCTCCTTGGGAGCGGCTACTCGTCCTCTCCCCTGGCTGTGTCCGTGGGTAAACTCTTCCAGAAGGTTCCCAGCAAACGTGCAGCGTGTGTTCAATAAAACGAGACTTATGTAAATGGCGTCGGCACAAAAAGAAACCCGCAGAGAAGCTCAGTGTGTCACAGCTTCTGAGATCTAGACGCTGCCAGGCTGACTCCATCTCTGTGGGTCTGGTGTGAACCTTTTCATCAGCCATTCGTGGTCTCGCTGTGCCTGTGTGTGTGTGTGTGTGTGTGTTTGCGTGCGTGTGTTTGTGTGTGTTTCTATGTGTCTGTGTAAATGTACCTGTATGTGTGTGTGTATTTGTGGCTGTGTGTGAGTGCTTGTGTGTTTGTCGGTTATTGTCTATATTTGGGTCTTCAATTGTGTGTTTGGGTGTTTGTATGTGCGCATGTTTGTATGTATGTCTGTATGTCTCAATGTGTGTGTGTTGTGGGCGTGTGTTCTTGCGTGTGTGTGTGAGTGTATATGGCTGTGTGTTGGTTTGTGTGCATATCTGCATGTATGAGTGTGTGTTTGGGTGTTTCTATGTGTGTGTGTGTGTTTTTGTATGTGTTTCCTATATGTGTGTGTGTTTTTGTAGGGAAACATCCTTTACAACGCAACTTTTACCACGCAGTGCTATTACAACGCAGGTTTTACAAGGAAAACCATTACAACGCATTGCGCTGGTGGGCGCTCTAGGATAGGGAATAGATTTAATTTACTATCCAACACCTTCCCTAGTGTCCACGGGGACTGGAGTTGGAATAGTAAATTAAACTATTCACTATCCAGCACCCCAAAGCGCTAAGCGTTGTAAAAACCACGTTGTAACAGCATGTGTGGTAAAAGCATGCGTTGTAACGTCATACATCCGTTTTTGTATGCTTGACTGTATGTCCCAATGTGTGTGTTGTGGGTGTGTGTTCTTGTGTGTGTGTGAGTGTATATGGCTGTGTGTTGGTTTGTGTGCATATCTGCATGTGTGTGTTTCTATGTGTGTGTGTGTTTTTGTATGTATGTATGTGTGTGTGGGAGGGGGGCGTGTGGTTTGTTGTTGTTGAGTGTCTGTCTTTCTCCCTGTCCTTCTGAAGTCCATTTTTCTTGATCATGTCCACCTTGTCTACAGCTCTTCGCTGGAACGCAATGTTCTGCCGTGAATAGATCTGACTCAGTCGCGTCCACAGAGCACAGCTTCACTCTCCAGTTATCGAGTGTTTCTGATTTTACTTACCCACGCCTACCATTTCAGGTCAGATCTCATTCCTTCTACTCAACCAGGTTTTTTTTTTCTTTTTGTTCCGGTTTTTCTTACCATCTGCTAGTATTGCTAATTAACTGAACAGCTATTTCTTCTAAGGTGATTAAGTAGTTAAAATGGGTTAGTTTTATATCACACCGAATTAGCGTTGGATTTACCAAGCAGCATGCCTTGAAAGTTTACAGTGACGCACCGGGACCAAGGATCGGTACATGAAAGGTTACAGTGACGCACCGGGACCAAGGATCGGTGCATGAAAGGTTACAGTGACGCACCGGGACCAAGGATCGGTACATGAAAGTTTACAGTGACGCACCGGGACCAAGGATCGGTACTTGAAAGTTTACAGTGACGCACCGGGACCAAGGATCGGTACATGAAAGGTTACAGTGACGCACCGGGACCAAGGATCGGTGCATGAAAGGTTACAGTGACGCACCGGGACCAAGGATCGGTACATGAAAGTTTACAGTGACGCACCGGGACCAAGGATCGGTACTTGAAAGTTTACAGTGACGCACCGGGACCAAGGATCGGTACATGAAAGGTTACAGTGACGCACCGGGACCAAGGATCGGTACATGAAAGTTTACAGTGACGCACCGGGACCAAGGATCGGTACTTGAAAGTTTACAGTGACGCACCGGGACCAAGGATCGGTACTTGAAAGTTTACAGTGACGCACCGGGACCAAGGATCGGTACATGAAAGGTTACAGTGACGCACCGGGACCAAGGATCGGTACTTGAAAGTTTACAGTGACGCACCGGGACCAAGGATCGGTACATGAAAGGTTACAGTGACGCACCAGGACCAAGGATCGGTACTTGAAAGTTTACAGTGACGCACCGGGACCAAGGATCGGTACTTGAAAGTTTACAGTGACGCACCGGGACCAAGGATCGGTACTTGAAAGTTTACAGTGACGCACCAGGACCAAGGATGGGTACTTGAAAGTTTACACTGGCGCACTGATATCAAGCATTGTGCCCTGGAAGTTTACACTGACAAGACCAGTGCTAAAGATCGGGGCATGAAAGTTGACACTGGCACACCTGTACCACAGTTCTGGCCTTGAAAGTTTACTCTGACACACCAGAGCCAACGACCGGGGCTTGAAAGTTGACACTGGCACATGCGTGTCATGGATCAGGCACACATGTTTTTATTGACACAATTGCCAAGGATCAGGCCTTGAAAGTTTAGACTGACAATACTAGTGCCAATGATTGGGCAGTGAAAGTTTACTCTGGCACACCTGTACCAACGATCAGGGCTTGAACGTTGACACTGACACACTGGTTCCACGGTCCAAGCCTTGGAAGTTTACACTGACACACTGGTACAGAGGCTCAGTCCTTGAAAGCTTACACTGGCACCCCAGTGCCAAAGATTGGGAGATCTGGCCTCAAAGTTTACACTGACACACCAGTACCAAGGATCAGGACTAGAAAGTTTACACTGACACACAGTTGCCAAGGATGGGATCTTGTACCTTTTCACTGACTACTGGTTCCAAGGATCCAGCCTTAAAAGTTTACACTGACACACCAGTACCAAGGGGGGAACAGCCTTTACGACGCGGCTGTTACACCGCGTGTCGTTACAACGCGTTTGTTTCAACGCAAGTCGTTACCACGACTTACGCTGGAGGGCGCTGCAGGACAAGGAATTTTTAAATTTACTATCCAACACCTTCCCTACTGTACGTAGGCTGGTGTTTGAATAGTAAATAAAAAAATTCCTAAGTCCGCACCCCTCCAACGCAAGTCGTGGTAACGACTTGCGTTGAAAAAACCGCGTTGTAACGGCACGCGGTGTAAAAGCACACGTTGTAAAGCCGTACAACCGTACCAAGGATCAGGCCTAGAAAGTTTACACTGACACACAGATGCCAAGTGTTAGACCTGGCACCATTGGCATGGGTCTACCTTCCATTTTTGCTGTTGCCTCATGTGGTTTTGCTGGTGTTAGATGCTTTGGGCACTGTGCCACTGCTGTCCAGTGCCACCGTGCAAGTGCTCCCTACTGTAAATTAATGTATGAATTTGTGATTCCATAATTGACTGGTTTGGTTTACTTTTCAGACTCTAGTACAGTGCACCAGGAGTGCCCAGGGCTTGTAAACCAAATGCTGCAACTGTGTTTTTTGCAATTTTCACCCCGAGTGGGCTGGGTATGCTCAGACGGGAGTCCCAGGCTCTCCACACCACTGGAGTCAAGCTATCCAGGCTGATGAAGGCTGATAGCCAGAAACAGGTCCTTGGATGCTTGATTCCGGTCTGGGAAAGACATGGCTTGGTAGTACGGACTGGACTGTTCCCATGAGGCACAGGGTCAGAGCTGATTTGCATATAGCCAGTGTCTAATCCAGGGTGGTGTGGAGTGCAAAAAAACGATGGATTTAGGCCCAGATCCTTGTACTGGGGTGAATGTATGACATTGTTCTACATTCTGTCCATCAACTGTGTTTTTTGAAATTTTCACCCCGAGTGGGCTGGGTATGCTCAGACGTGAGTCCCAGGCTCTCCACACCACTGGAGTCAAGCTATCCAGGCTGATGAAGGCTGATAGCCAGAAACCGGTCCTTGGATGCTTGATTCCGGTCTGGGAAAGACATGGCTTGGTAGTTCGGACTGGACTGTTCCCATGAGGCACAGGGTCAGAGCTGATTTGCATATAGCCAGTGTCTAACCCAGGGTGGTGTGGAGTGCAAAAAAACGATGGATTTAGGCCCAGATCCTTGTACTGGGGTGAATGCATGACATTGTTCTACATTCAGTCCATCAACTGTGTTTTTTGCAATTTTCACCCCGAGTGGGCCCAGACGTGAGTCCTAGGCTCTCCACACCACTGGAGTCAAGCTATCCAGGCTGATGAAGGCTGATAGCCAGAAACAGGTCCTTGGATGCTTGATTCCGGTCTGGGAAAGACAAGGCTTGGTAGTTCGGACTGGACTGTTCCCATGAGGCACAAGGTCAGAGCTGATTTGCATATAGCCAGTGTCTAACCCAGGGTGGTGTGGAGTGCAAAAAATGATGGATTTAGGTCCAGATCCTTGTACTGGGGTGAATGTATGACATTGTTCTACATTCTGTCCATCAACTGTGTTTTTTGCAATTTTCACCCCGAGTGGGCTGGGTATGCTCAGACGTGAGTCCCAGGCTCTCCACACCACTGGAGTCAAGCTATCCAGGCTGATGAAGGTTGATAGCCAGAAACCGGTCCTTGGATGCTTGATTCCGGTCTGGGAAAGACATGGCTCGGTAGTTCGGACTGGACTGTTCCCATGAGGCACAGGGTCAGAGCTGATTTGCATATAGCCAGTGTCTAACCCAGGGTGGTGTGGAGTGCAAAGAAACGATGGATTTAGGCCCAGATCCTTGTATTGGGGTGAATGTATGACATTGTTCTACATTCTGTCCATCAACTGTGTTTTTTGCAATTTTCACCCCGAGTGGGCTGGGTATGCTCAGACGTGAGTCCCAGGCTCTCCCCACCACTGGAGTCAAGCTATCCAGGCTGATGAAGGCTGATAGCCAGAAACCGGTCCTTGGATGCTTGATTCCGGTCTGGGAAAGACATGGCTTGGTAGTACGGACTGGACTGTTCCCATGAGGCACAGGGTCAGAGCTGATTTGCATATAGCCAGTGTCTAACCCAGGGTGGTGTGGAGTGCAAAAAAACGATGGATTTAGGCCCAGATCCTTGTACTGGGGTGAATGTATGACATTGTTCTACATTCTGTCCATCAACTGTGTTTTTTGCAATTTTCACCCCGAGCTTGCTGGGTATGCTCAGACGTGAGTCCCAGGCTCTCCACACCACTGGAGTCAAGCTATCCAGGCTGATGAAGGCTGATAGCCAGAAACCGGTTTTTGGATGCTTGATTCCGGTCTGGGAAAGACATGGCTTGGTAGTTCGGACTGGACTGTTCCCATGAGGCACAGGGTCAGAGCTGATTTGCATATAACCAGTGTCTAACCCAGGGTGGTGTGGAGTGCAAAAAAACGATGGATTTAGGCCCAGATCCTTGTACTGGGGTGAATGTATGACATTGTTCTACATTCTGTCCATCAACTGTGTTTTTTGCTAGTGGGCTTGCAGCACTGGTTGTGCCATCCACAGAAGCAGCCTTGTAAAATGTGTCTACGGTCTGCCATTGCAGAGTCTGTTGGCAGTCTGGTACTGTCATGCTGACTGGGCAAGTGCACCCACTTGCCAGTCTATAAACCTTCCCTTTTCTTCATGTCAGACGCCCCTATGGTGCAGGACAGGGTGCATTGTAAGTATAAGGTAGGGCAAGCCCTGATGTGTGTGGCATGTCCTAATAGTAAATTACAGCCATTTTCGTTTTTCACTATTGCAAGGCTACTTGTTCTCCATAGGCCAGAATGGGCAGTTAGATTATTAAATTTTATAATCCTAACTGACTCAGGGAACACTGTAGAAATTCGAGTTTAGTATGCCTGAACTCAGAATGATAAAATACATATTTTAGTGAAGTTGGTTTTAACATTCTGTGTTTGCAAATACCACTTTTAGAAAGTAGGTATTTTCTTGTCTAACTATCCAAAGCCTGCCTCTGCTAGGTTGTGTATTCCTTGTCTGGTGTTTTTGAGTGACAGGGCTGGGGGATTCCAAGAGCAGAATGAGTCCACCCAGTGGTGAATAGAGAGATCTGCATCTAGATGGGTGGGAGGAGTTGCACCTGGGACCTAAATAGGGTTGTGCCTGCCTTCCACAATGCTGGCTCCACCTCCTGTGGTGCGGCTGATGTCTATGCCCTACACTGTGAAAGAAGAGAAGGAATCATGTCAATAAACAGCTCCAGGGCTGTGCTTTCCCTCCACAATGCTGGCTCCACCTCCTGTGGGGCGTCTAATGTTTCTGCCCTGCACTGTGAAAGGAAAGAAGGAGTCTTGTCAACAGAGTGCTCCAGAAATGGTTTGGACTGGGCAAAGGCCCCTCTGCCCTCAAAGGACAACATATTTTGGGGTATAAATATTGGGACCCTGATCCCAAGAAATTAGATCACTTTTGGACAAACAAGAAGAAACCTTTACTGAGGAGAGGAACCTGAAGAAACTGAGGAGAGACTATCCCTAAGCTGAAGTGCTGCTTGGGGGATTTGCCTGCAGTGGTTGCCTGACTGCCAAAGGAAGGAGAAAGGAATTTTGTGTACTTTATTTTCAACTTGTAAGGATCTCCAAGGGCTTACAACAGAGCTTGCTTCCTGCTGAAGTCTCAGGGACAACAGACTTCAACCCCCAGCTCCCCAGAGTTCCATGGGAAGTGCCTGATGCTGTTTTGGGCCTTCTACGGGACTGCGTGTCACAAGGAGCCGGAAGCCCGACTCAAGAGGAAGAAGCGTGTCGCCGTCGCTGCTGCTGCCGTCGCATCCTGGAGGTCACCGCTGTAACTGTCGTATTGCACCACATGAGAGAAGTGTCTCGCAACGAAGAGGAAGCGTGTCGCCGTCACTGCTGCTGCTGTCGCATCTTGGATGTCGCCGCTGTAGCTGTCGTATTGCACCGCATCGAGAGAAGTGTCTCGCAACGAGGAAGAAGCGTGTCGCCGTCGCTGCTGCTGCTGTCGCATCGTGGATGTCGCTGCTGTAGCTGTCGTATTGTAAGACACCTTTACTAAGGAGAGGAACCTGAAGAAACTGAGGAGAGACTATCCCTAAGCTGAAGTGCTGCTTGGGGGATTGGCTTGCAGTGGTTGCCTGACTGCCACAGAAAGTTTGTGTACTTTATTTTCAACTTGTAAGGATCTCCAAGGGCTTGGAACAGAGCTTGCCTCCTGCTGACGTCTCAGGGACAACAGACTTCCACCCCCAGCTCCCCAGAGTTCCTTGGGAAGTGTCTGCTGCTGTTTTGGGCCTTCTAAGGGCCTGCGTGTCTCAAGGAGCTGGAAGCGTGACTCAAGAGGAAGAAGCGTGTCGCTGTCGCTGCTGCTGCCGTCGCATCCTGGAGGTTGCAGCTGTAGCTGCCGTATTGCACCACACCGAGAGAAGTGTCTCGCAATGAAGAGGAAGTGTGTCGCCGTTGCTGCTGCCGTAGCATCTTGGATGTCGCCGCTGTAGCTGTCGTATTGCACCGCATCGAGAGAAGTGTCTCGCAACGAGGAAGAAGCGTGTCGCTACTGCTGCAGTTGCATCGTTGATGTCACCGCTGTAGCTGTCGTATTGAACCGCATCTACAAAAGCGCCTCGCATCCACGGAGAAGCGCACCGCCGTCGGAGCTGCTGCCGTCGCATCTTGGATGTCGCCGCTGTAGTTGTCGTATTGTGCGGAAGCCTCTCGCAACGTCGGAGAAGAGTGTCGCAGCCGAGGCTGTTGCCGTCGCATCGCTGAACCAGGCTGCAGCTGATGCATCAGATCGAGACTTCTTGCATCATCGGAGAAGCGTGCCGCATCTGGAAGATCTTCACGTCTTTATTTCTTTGCACCAGAACTTTGCCACATTTCCATCGCTGCAACACTATTTGTTGTGGAAGTGTCACGCATCAAAAGGTACATTGACTTAAAGTGTCGCATTTTAAGAAATAAACAGAACTAAGCTAAAACTACCATTTTAAGTATAGTATTGTGGATTTTTGTCGTTTGTGGTCTTGTGTTAAGTCTATATAAAGAATACTTATTTTTAATATGCAACTGTGTGGTGTCCATCTGTAGTGTTGTCACTGGGTTACTGTATGTGGACACAAATTATTTTCACAATGAGTCTGAGATAAGCCTGTATGCTCGTGCCAAGCTACCAAGGGAGTGAGCAGGGTTTATTTTAGGAGTGTACCCCCTAGAGGCAAGGGTCCCTATTAGTCACAAGTACCTACCTGTGCCAACTAGAGACCCCCAAATCTAACACCAAGGATCGGGCCTTGTACCTTTTTACTGACACACTGGTTCCAAGGATCGGGCCTTGAAAGTGTACACAGACACATTTGTTCCAAGGATCAGGCCTTGAAAGTTTACACGATTTACACTGACACACAGGAAGTTTACAGTGACACAGAGGATCAGTCCTTAAAGGTTTGCACTGTGTTGGAACTGGGGTCACCAGCTCCCCGTGGGTAGCATGGCACGAGCGGGTAGGCATCCGAAAGCTTATGTGTAAAGAGACCATACAGCACACGCAACCACTGAGACAGTAAAAATGGGCACGCAATGAGTGACACCACTCCAGTTAGTTTGTATAAAAATTAGATAACTTTTATAAAGAGCAGAGTCAGGGAAATCAAGAATTACATTATTGTTAGCTTATTAGCTTTCCTTTAAAATACATGTGTTACAACACTTGGCAATAAATACTAGATGAATAAATAATAAATATAAGATAAATATTAGAAAATATTAAGTAATAGATAACCACAGGCCTGACCTTGGCCTTGCTTCTTATCAGCACCTGTAAGGATTACATTACAAAGGCAACTAAATGACATTGCATCTTATTAGATCTGTAGGCATTTTACCCACTTCTCACCAAGCAAGGGTGATCGTTGTGCAGCAGTAAACATGTAAATAATAACTGTAGGCTTCCCGTAAATATGGCACTAAATGGGAGAAAATATTTCATTAAGAATAAACATTCCCTTGTGCAGGATTAGCCATCTTGAGAATCACTCCCAGCAAGAGTGAGCATTAAGCAGTTCCATAGTAGAAGTAGAACTTTTCATTAGTTATGCACCAACATTTCATCCAGGAAGTAACCACTTCTCTGATCAGAAGTAAACATTAAATAACAGGAAAACCATGCATAAGGCCTACGCTGAGCAGGACACTAGGCGAAATATGGATAATCCCTGGGTTTGGGCCTAGCCCTCGCTAATACTCTTCATCCTGGTACTGTAGGCATTCTATTACATCCTCTAATCAGGGGTTATCCTTTTATGAATTGAGGCCTATAAACTGTGGGCCTTGGGACCTCTAAAACAGTGCAATACCAGGGTAAACACCCCCTTAATCTAGTAGGGACCTTTCATTAGGAATTATTCTGTTCGCAGGTGAGAACAACATTTCATGTAGAGCCATTCATATTCTCAATAGCAATAACTTATTTCAATAAAGATTAAAACATTCAATTAGCAGAAGTAACCATTTCCTTAATCAGGAATAAACAGGTCATTAGAACCCAGGCCCCTTTAGCAATTTTGCGCAGCAAGCTCCTCGAATCGGCAGGGCCTGTAATAAGGTTTTCCTAGCTCCTGCAGCTTAAAAATAACAGCCCCTTATGTAGGACTAAACATTTCATTTACCCAGAATAACATTCTCCTCAAGCAGGGATCAACCTTCCATTAATTATATCTAAACCCTGTGCCTAAGAACCAGTAAGACAATGGCACATGAGCAGGAATTCTCAGGTTGGAACAAAACCTTTCATTAGACAGGCACAATTAACCAATTCCTTGCTCTGCAGTTCTTGACGCAGGGATAAAACATTTCAGTATTCAAGAGTATCCCTGTTGGTAGGTAGAAGTTAGAACACTGGGGCAGGAGTATAAAACATTCCTTTAGGTAAGTACCCCATAAAAAGGCTCAACATTTCATGAGAGAATAAACGTTGCATTACTCAGCCATAAACATGCATAGGGCTACACTAACTGGCATGCAACTGTACCCCAGGCAGGGGTTAACTTTTATTAGCTGAGGCCCCCACGGTGTCTTTTGGGGGGGTCCTGGCCCAGTTCCAGTACTTGAAGGGGCCAATGGGGCTATTCCCCAGTTCAGGGAGCCTTCTGACACAGCGCCAGGCAGCAAATTCAGGTCCTGGGCACACAGCGCCTCGCTGATGCAGCGCTTGAAGTTAATGACAGATGCTAGATGTACAGTGCTTCACAGTACCTCAATGGTCCCCAGGCAGCAGCCGAGCTCTCAGGTTCACAACGCTTCGCAGTAACAGCGCTGGTAATGGCTTTCTGGTGTCAGTTGTAGGGGAAGGGAATATGGCAGTCCTGGAGATAGTGCTTCTCTCGTACAGCGCTTCGCAGGGGACACAGCAGTTCTGGGAGCTAGCGCTCAGACAGCAGTAGCGCTTGGGCAGTTTCCACAATAGCGCTCCTGGCAGCCACAGATCCTCAAATGACAGCGCTGGGCACTCAGGGTTAGTTACAGCCCCAGCGCTTCGCAGGCACAGCGCTTCTCTTGGGCCATTCCCATAAATAAGGCAGTTCAGGTAGCGCCAGCAGGACAGATAGTCCAGGGTGCTAGGGCTAGGGAATAGGAGCGCTTAGCCAGCAGGCAGTTTATTTTAGTTGGAAGCAAACCAGCAGATCAGACAGGACAGGCCACACAACAGTGGCAGGTTAGCGCAGGGACCCAGGTGGCGTCAGGGAGAGCAGGAGGGTGACTCAGCGCCAATACCTGGTTGTTTTCTCAATAGTCCTGTGGTGATTTGGTTTCTTCTCGGCGCTTTATGTTTCTTGCGCCCTTGTAAATAGCAGTCTCTGGGTTCCTTGAAGGGGAGGGTTGGAGTTGATGGCTGGTACCAAATCTCCTCAGCCGGTCTCCTCAGGTGGACTCTGGGTTCCCCTCCCGCCGGGCAAGATCAGGGGGTAAGTTCAGGATTCTCCAACACTTGGTAGGCAGCACCTAGGCCCTGTCATTCCCAGTGTCATAGGTCCCTGTCTAGGCCCCACTGCCTAAAACTCCTGCGTAGGTTCTTCCTCAGGTCTGTGCTCCCTCAGTGTGACAGGAAAGTTTCCCTCCCTTTCCTTATTTAGTGCCAGTTGACAGTTGGCAGTGGCAGTTGGTGTCACCTCACCTGTTCCAGAAGGTTCTAGGAGGTTCCACCATTCTGGCTATGGACAGGCTGGCAGGCTAGTATGGATACATTTTTGGAGGTTTCCAGCCAGCTCCTGGCCACTAGAATGCGCCCACAAAGACCGCGCTGCAGTAGCAGGCGTCAGTGGCAGCCATGTTAGGGGAAGAAAGCACCTGCACCTTAACATTAGTTTGACATACACAGGGCTTTCTTCACTACACAAGGCCTATACCCTTTTGTTACAATAGGGGGCACCCTAAATTAAAGAAATAAAAAATGAAAAATTCTGGGGAAAGGGCCAAGTCCTACACACTGACACACTGGTTCCAAGGATCAGGCTTTGAAAGTTTACACTGACGACTGGTTCCAAGAATCCAGCCTTGAAAGTTTACACTGACACACTAGTTCCAAAGATCAGGCCTTGAAAGATACGCAGTGTTTAAGCAAAAAATTGGTTCTGTCAGGTAGAACAAGAATAGAATTGGGGAAGCTATTAATGCAATCAAAACTCAGGAGACGGCTCTCTAACACACATAGAATGACTTCTTAGCATTTAATGAATAAGACATGGGATCAAAGATTTGTGCAATGTTATTTATATCAGAATTACTCCATTCAATGATATATCCATTACATATGTAGACTGTCAAAACAAAAACAAAAAACATCAATATAAAGTGTGAATGGTTGACATAAGTGCATGGTGCTTAAACTGTGATTATATACAGTGAAAGCAGTTCCATATATACAAGTTGTGGGGTAGGCCAGATATCGAATTCAGTCCAGAGATTCCTATCTTTACTAGAATAGAATCCTGGTGGTACTGGACCTAGAAAGAGCATCGACGTTTCAACCCTATGGTGTCCCAATGGGTGGTTACGACGAGTCTTCCTCAAGACAGGTATGGTGGGGATATTGTAAAGACAGTCCTGTGTGCAGGCCGGAGGTCTCAGCCATGGGTATATGGGCGCAATGGCCAATTATCTATAAGCAGGATCAGGCTATGATCGTTCTGTGCGAGACAATGGTGAGACGTACCATCCATCTGCTACGGTTAGTCAGGGTATACTTGAAAGATACCCAGACACACTAGTACTGAGGATCGCTCCTTGAATGTTTACAGTGACACCCCACTACCAAAGATCAGTAGGTCTAGCTTGAACGTTTACACTGACACACCAGTACCAAGGATTGGGCCTTAAAGGTTTATACTGACACACGGTTACCAAGGATCGGGCCTTGTACGTTTTCATTGACATACCGGTTCCAAGGATTAGGCCTTGAAAGTCATCACTGACACATTGGTTCCAAGGATCAGGCCTTGAAAGTTTACACTGATACACTGGTTCCAAGGATCAGGCCTTGAAAGTTTGAACTGACTACTGATTCCAAGGATCCAGCCTTAAAAGTTTACACTGACACATTAGTACTGAGGGTCAGACCCTGAATGTTTACACTGACACCCCACTGCCAAATATCGGTAGATCTGGCCTGGAAGTTTACACTGACACATCAGTACCAAGGATTGGGCCTCGAAAGTTTACACTGACACACCGTTACCAAGGATTGGGCCTAGTACGTTTTCATTGACAAACCATTTCCAAGCATTAGCCTTTGAAGTCTACACTGACTACTGGTTCCAAGGATCAGACCTGGAACTTTTAAACTGACACACTGGTTCCAAGGATGGATTAACCCTTGAAAGTTTACACTGATATACTGGTACTGAGGATTGGTCCTGGAAAGTTTACACTGACACACTGGTTCCAAGGATCAGCCCTTCAAAGTTTACACTGACATACTGGTACTGAGGATTGATCCTTGAAAGTTTACACTGACACACTGGTTCCAAGGATCAGGCCTTGAAAGTTTACACTGACATTCCAGTGCCAAAGATCGGGAGATCTGACCTGAAAGTTTACACTGACACATTAGTACCAAGGATCATGCCTTGAAAGTTTACACTGACACACTGGTTCTAAGGAGCAGGCCTTGGAATATTTAGGCTGACACTCTGGTATCAGTATCAAGTATTAGGCGCCCACACACCGGTATGAAGGATCAAGCCTTTAAACTTGAAACTGACACACCGGTACCAAGGACACCAGTGCCAAAGATCAGGTCTTGAAAGTCAACGCAATACACAATATGGCGACCCAGATTTCCTTCAGGAGATTGGGTATAAATTTATGAAATTTGTAATGGAACTATGGAAGCAGTAATTTACATTAATATTTATAAACATTTGTACGTTGCTGTAGATTAATTCAGCTTAAACACATTTGTATATATTCAATATGAACAATCAGTGCTTAAATAAGAAAGGAGTAGTCTGTGGCAGTTGTATAAAAACATAAAGACATTTAATTTTGCATGCATAGTTTCTTTTCAATCCCATAGTTTCTCAATACCAAAACCTCAATTTATGGAGAATGACTCATAGATTAGAGGGTCAGTATAATAACACACACCAACTCCAGTCACACAAAGGAATACGCCCATGTATATACCATGGCACTTGTTGGTCTATCTTCCACTCAACCATAGATAGGGATATAGTCCTTTTAGATAAAATTGATTCAAGAGAAAACAATCCACGTTTTGATAGATCAGTTGATGACAGACATTCATCGACATTTCAGTCTTGTAAAGTTAAAGTCTGTGAGAGCATGTTATGGACCAAGTGTCCATGCACACTGTAAGTTGCCCCTTAAAACAGTAAGGGCCATATGTATGAAACTTTGATTTTGCGATTCTCAAATAGCGATTTTTTACGAATCGCTATTTGAGAATTGCAAAACGCTATGTATGTAGGATTTGCAAACAATTTTGCGAATCCTACATTTTCCTTAATTGCAAAATGCAAATTGTGATTCGCAATTAAGGAATACCTCCCCATTCATTCCTATGGGCCATGGGTCCCAATGGAATGAACGGGAAGACATTCTCAATTTGCGATTCTCAATTAGAGAATCGCTAATTGAAAATGCAATTTCAAGGGTGCCAGGTTGTCAAAAGGACACCATGTTGCATCCCTGAAATGTGCATGTGTGCACATGCACACATACATGCCCTAAGGGCATGTATGTGTGCCACATGGCACTTTAAAAAATGCAAAAAAGTGCATTTTTCAGAGAAATCGCAAATTACCACCAATTTGAAGTTGGTGGTAATTTGCGATTCCTTAAGGCCAAATTGCACTTTTTCTGTGCTTCTTACATTGCATTTAATGAATAGCAATTTGTGATTCCTTAAATGCAATCACAAAATAAGGAATTGCAAATTTTGCGATTCCTTATTTTGCAGGGCAGTTTTTCTTTCATACAAATTGCGATCGCAAATGCCGAAGCAATCACAATTTGGAATGATACATATGGCCCTAAGTGATTTATGATAAAGGCAGTTTAAAAGCATAACATAATATTCATAAAGAAACATAAAAAAGAAAAATACATAACCATGGGGCATATTATCAAGAAGGGCGCTAAAATTATCGCTGCTTTGAGCGGCGATAAGGGGCTTGATAATATGCCCTTCAGAATTCCCATAGAAGCCCATGTTCACACCAAAACATGGGCTTCTATGGGAATTCACAAGGACATATTATCAAGCCCATTATCGCCGCTTTAGCTGCAGTTTCCTGCCTCTAAAGCGGCAATAATTTTAACCCTGTTTCTTGATAATATGCCCCCATATTTGGTGGGCATATGCCCTAGTGTTTAAAAAGTACTGCAAACAGAGTGAATAAATCCACATTTACACAGGTGGATGACGCAAAGGAAAGCACCAGTGTGTTAACATACCAAGGTCTTACTAATTTAACTTACCAGAAGACACATTAAAAGAAGCGTCTGTAGGTGGAAACACTCTTGCAATAAGCTATCAATTTAGAACCTCCTATTACTATTACAGAGACATATACTCTATGCTCACCTGCTGACTCAAGACCACAATCCACATGGGAGCGTTAAGGTATGTAGATGATGGACCAGTCACTTTTAGATAATGATACACAATGCTAGAATATCAAAGTTAAGGTACTAATATCAGTATGAGCAAATGCAGTCAGTTTGAAAACTTGACTGAAGAGAGGCAACTGCAGGGAAGAAAGACCCGACATGAACACTAAGCAGGAGGACGCTGAGAAGGCCCGTGCATGCGTATTTTATAAAGAGCATGAGGGTGGGCGCCATATTGGAATGGGGGAAGAACAGAAACAGCGAGTATCGAGCCTTATCAGGAGATGCGGATAACTAAACAAACATGATTTAATATGAAAGCTAAAGGGCTCGAGGGGTCATAGCAACATGTATGCCGGAAAGGAACCCGAGCATCAGCAAGCCTCAACACCAATCACTGCCGTTCACTGAAACCTTCATCTCATCTTTTGAGCCATTCTTACTTTCAAAGCAACAATGTTACAATGAGTGCTACATTTCAAGGTACTTTGTTCTATCAACAGCCACATTGCCCTTGACTTTGCATTCCCTCATTGAACCATTTAGAGAAGGCTCATGGAAGGGGGGAGAGGGGGGGGGGGGGTGGCTAAGCGCAGATGGAGTAGGGTGTGAGCAGCGACGCTCCTGGCCAAACTCCACCATCCAAGGGCATCCTACATTATTGCTGCCCACATTGCCAAGTTTGAATAAGAGCTTACGACGCCCTTCCTGGTTTCGACACAACGCAGTGCTTATTGCGCCTCTTTGAAGCGCTGATCGGCTGTTTTGAAGAGGGATGCCGTGCAGCTGAATCTCAAGATGGTGGTACGGCTCGGGGACGCTAGCCACAATTGGCAAACCACCCTGTTGGCTTCCCTGACGGGCTGATGGTTTGGCCCGCCGTCTATAACAGAACTTCACAGGCTGGGTACTAGACTTTTCAGAGTGCCTGAATTGGTTTTGGGTGCCTGGGCGTGCCGGTAGGGGACCCCTGTGTCCACCTCCCTCTCCCACTACGAACTTGAACGCTGTGATGCTGGAGATGATGGGCAGCTTATTGTTGGTTTGGGCATAGGGTCGTACTGCCTAGGGGGACCCTCCTGAACTTGGACTGTGGCTGGAGTGCTAACAGTAGGCGCAGGGCTTCAAGTGGGACACATTGCATGCACACAGTATCGGAGTGGTGGGGAATGCCTCAGGAGCAAGCTCTGGGCTTACACATCTAAACCGCTGTTGGGACACTGGGGTGGTGCTCTGACAAGCCCTCCTTGGCCTTTGCTTTGATCACTAATGATGGGCAAATACTTAAAGAAACAAGTTGCAATGCCCTGCATTTACGCAAGACCTATTGCATTGCAAATGGTAGGCATCACGGACAGCGGGAGGGAGGACGGCCGGGGAGGGGAGAAGGCACGGACAACGGGAGGGCGGGCAGGGAGGAGAAAAGAAAGCACAAGAAAGGGGGTAGCAAAGAAGGCACCAAAGCATGTCGTGCCTGCTGTAGGAGAAGCTCATTACAGAAAATAGTGCTCGCAGTCTAACTAACAGGTTCTGTGTAACAACCGAAGTAAAGGGGCCAGTCGCCATGGGAGGTGACAAATGAAGAGGAGGTGGTACTAAGGACTAACAAGCCGATTGATGAATCAGAAGTCAGCATTTAGGACGGACAATGACACAAGACAATGGCAAATGGAGAGTGGGCGGGGCTTCTATTCCCTACTCCTCTACAATAAGTCTCGCAGAGCAGCGCATGCGTGCTGGCTCTAGGCTCGACCTAAAAAGAAGCAAATGATTCCTGCCTCTCTCAGGAGTCGAATTCCCGTAACATGAAGAACATGGCCCCGGCATTGGGACAGCTGTGGGGTGTCTACCTGAGGCAACATTGGACACTACCCCCCAGGCCATCTGCACCTCTTTGTGGGCACTAGAACTGAAAATCGACACAATGGTGACGGACATGGGGTTATTGAGAGATGACCAACGGAGGCTGGCAGGAAGGGTCACCACTGCGAGTGTTCCTCGGAGAACATTACCCCTGAAATTGTGTCCATACACCTTAGGACCATGGGAATCTCTTACGGAGGCTATTCCCTGCTAAGCTCCGAGTGACTTAGGCTTATGATGAACAATTCTTTACCTAACCTCTGCTACTGGGGGACTGAATTGATCTCACTTAAAAGCCAGATAATTCAGCTGCAGACAATTGGAGACCGGGCCGAAGATACCCTAGAAAGAAAGCGAGGGATGAGGCTGGCGCCGCCCCATCCCGCTCCCAAGCACTGATTGAATGAATGAATGAATGAATGAATAGTAATATTTATAAAGCGCAACGTTCACTCTGGGGAGCATCTTAGCGTGAACAACAGAGAGTGATGGAGGTGGTGGCAGATCACAAGGGACTCTGACTCGCATCGCGCCTCAGTCTCCACCTATAACTCGAAAGACTCCCTGCATCCTGTTACCTCCAGCACCTCCAATAACATCATTTGATTGAGTTGTTGATGATTGTGTTGGAGGGAGCCTTATTGGAAGCATGTCTTTACCTGTAAACTGCATTCATTATATTATGATTATGCTCCTGAACAATTTGTGGGTTTATCTATCCTGCCTGCCATGCGGATGCTGTGATGTGAGGCTGGGAGATGCTCTGGCTGGCGCAACCCCCCACCCCATATTATTGCTGTGCGTGTGACCATTGCATGTGTTGAATATTATTTTCTTGCCTTGGATGGGGAGTCATTTACTCCTTGTCCTAGAGATGTGGAGTTGGGTTATTGATTGTTATTTTGCGGGGGGGGGGTTTGTTGGATTGCCTCTGTTGGTCGTGCCGGGAGCCTGCATCAGTGGTCCTGGATCCCTGCCCTGACTGAGCAATTGGGTTCCCACTCGGGGGACTATTGCGCTGCTTTGATCCCTCTCTATGGCGTCCACCCTGATCTATCATTTCATTCGCTGGAACTTTAGAGGCCTCAACAACATGGCCAAATGATATAAGAGGCACCCATACCTGAAGAGATGGGGTGCGCATATCATTCTCCTGCAGGAGCCCCACCTCACAGCCGCTGAGAAGGAAGCAATACGTAAGAGGTGGCAGGGCCACATCTATGCCACATCAATTCAGCCTTTGCCAGGGGAGTATTGTTGTGGGTCAGACCGGGAGTGCCCTTTCAAAAGAAGAGAAAACTCGGGCCTCCAAATGGGCGATATCTGGTAGTGTTGGTTCCCTTTGCGGGCCGAATCTGATTATCATTGGAATTTATGCCCCTAACACAGACCATGGTGGGTTCTTTACAGATTTGTCCCGGGTCCTTGCCCCGTATCTGACTCAGACCATTCTGTTGGGTAAAGACTATAATAGTATTGCTGGTCCAATCCTTGACCGATCCGACCCACCAGTGGATTTGCAGCAGAGGTTGGGTTTAGTAGATGCTTGGTGGTGCCTACGCCCTGGGGTCAGGGATTATTAATTCTTCTCAGGGATGCATGAACTACATGTATGTCTCAATGCTTTTCTCTGAATGCTTGGGTTTCATGGGGCGGTCCACTACGTTGAATATCTCTGTAAGACGGTCTCTGACCACAACCTGGTGTTACTTTCCCTGGATTGGCATAGAGAGCGCTCTTGCACCTGTTGGAATAAAAATGTTTTAGCTCTCCAGCCATTGTATGTCTTAAGTTAGCTTTTGCAGCACCATTTTATATTCAGCCGCCATTTTGAGCCATGATCGAAACTAACGTCTGTCTGACTCTCTCTCTGCCCAGCTGGAAGCAGCTGCAATAGCTTTTGTTTCTCCAAGGTTGAGCTTCACTGTGCTAATAAATATACTGTTCTTGTCAGTACATACCTTTCCCATTAGATAGGCCTGTTCCCACCCTTAGAGCGGCGTGTGCAGGCCGAGTGACCTTGACGCTGAGATAACATGTGCCCAGTCTCAGGATGGAAACCCATCCTTCTGTATCTCCTTTGTTCACCAGCTACCAACTGGAAATTTCCAGTCTGGGCGTTTCTTCATTGGTTCTGAATTGTACATAATGCATCACATGCTTGCTAAGGTCAGTCCCTCTGCAGCAATCCAAGGAGGCTGGTCAGACCCGACTCTACTCCATTGGACCTGAATAAAATATATTTGGTTTGTATTCTCTACTGTCTGACCGACTCTTCATTTGTATGGAAGGCTGACAGGTGATCAAGAGTAACCCGGGTGACCCTAATCGGGTCACTTCCTTCACACCCCTGACTGTTGCCTGCGTGTAGAAACCATAGAGGATCCTGTATTTCGCCACTCCGTGGGAGAAGCCATTCAGAACTACTTTGCGGACAATGCGGTTACCACCACTTCACCCATAATTGGGTGGGATGCCTTTGAGGCTATCATTAGAAGGCGATGCATCGCTGAGATAGTGGGCATTTGGCACTCCCTCGTGGGGGAGGTTGAGGCCCAGGAGAAAGCAGTAAGAGACTTCGAACTCACCAGGCCTGGGAACAGGAGCTCTTAGAAGCTAGAAAAATACTGGCAGTTCACACTGCGAAACTCGGTTGCTTCGATTACCTTGAACACACAGGCTATGCCCATGCTGAGTGTGAAAAAACAGGGACGCTGCTGGTGTGGCTCACCAACCCCACATCCAGGCATTCCTTAATCTTGGAGTTGGATTCAGGGATAGGTGAGCGCCTACACATACCAGGACAGTATAAATAATAGGTTTGAGGAGTAGTATACAACTTTATATGCCCCTCCTCCAGTCGTACCCGCTCGGGAACTTGACGACTTCCTGGGCCCTGTGGAACGCCTGGGCATGATTAAATAGATTAACTAAGCAGCACTATCGCTATCCAGGAAGTGAGAGCTGCGATCAAGGATTAGACATTGGACAAGGTCCCAGGAACAGATGGCCGGCCATTAGAGTTTTATGCCACCTATGCCGATTACTGAGCACCAAGGTTGATTGCCTTCTACGCTGCGGTCTGCCAGTTTCTACTAGTGAAGCGTTGGTGATCCCGCTTCTAAAACAGGATTGCCCCCACCTCAGGATGATAGGGCATATCACCCATTATCCACGTTAAATATAGATTATAAGAACCTTAGCAGGATATTGGCCACTCGTCTCTTGCCTCATATGCCCATGCCGATCCACGCTGATCCACACTGGGTTCATTCCAGTGCGAACTACAGCACTTAATATGCCTAGGCTCCTCTTGACCCTAAAAGCTGAACTCTTGACTAAGCATAAAGCTGCAATAGCAGCAATTGACATTCAAAGCGCATTTGACAGCTTTCGCTGGGATTTCCTCTATTGAGTGATGTCGAAGATGGGGTTTTGGACCTGGGTTTATTCAATGGACGAAGCCCCTTTACTCAGCGCATACGGCTTGCGTTCGGACCAGCAAGTTTATCTCTGACTCCTATACCATAGGACGCGGGATGAAACAGGGGTGTCGCTTCTCCCCAATACTGTTTGCGATAGCAATCAAACCCATGGCTAGCAGCACACGCTCTGGCACATTCTATCAGAGGTTAGATCTGCAGGTCTATTGCACTACTGCTCTATATACTGAATACATGCTCTTATTTCTGCAAGACATAGATGCAAACCTACTGGAAGCGATTTTGCTCCTAGAGCTATTTGATGGCGTCTCTGGCCTTCACATCAACTGGCAGAAGTCCCAACTATTCCCGCTCTGTAGCAAAGTGCCCCATCCTAAGAATCTGTGCTGACTGACCTTGGAAGGCCCCTGCCTGAAATACCTAGGCGTTAAGATTTACCATGATTCTCATGATCTCCTTGATGGTAACATTGGTGCGGATGTATGACGTTACAACGCATGCTTTTACAACGCATGCCTTTACAACGCAGTTTTTACAACGCATACTTTTACAACGCATAATGCTTTTAGGCGCTGGATAGTGAATAGTTTAATTTACTATTCCAACTCCAGTCCCCGTGGATAGTAGGGAAGGTTATTGGATAGTAAATTAACCTATTCCCTATCCTAGAGCGCCCCCCAGAGCAATGCGTTGTAATAGTTTGCGTTGTAAAAGTTGCGTTGTAAAGGTATGTCGTTGTAAAAGTTTCGTTGTAAAGGCTGTATACCCATTGGTGCAGCCATCAGAGCACTTCGGTCCAGTGTAGACTTTTGGAAGTCATTACCACTCTCCATGGGAAGGAGGATCGCAGTGACGAATATGGTGGCACTCCCCCGACTACTGTATTTCTTTTCCATGCTGCCAATCTTTATTCCCCCTGAATATTGAGGGACCTGAATCTACTTATGTTTGAACTTATCTGGGGGATGGGCAGATGCAGGGTAGTGGTTGTTATTTTCCATATAGGTACCCCATTATAGGCTCGGGTACTAATTGCACCTTTCATCTACATCGCCCTCATATTGCACTACATATCGGTTCTTAGGACTGACCTTTTACCTAGTTGAGGTAATGACTAGACGACCTGGGGTTTTCTCTGAAAGGCCTAAGCCTCATTCATTATGCATGAGGATTCTTGGAATCACAGCTGGACAGCAGGCTGAGCATCTCCTGCATAAATCTATGTACACGGGTCATTCCTTCCGCCATCCTTGTTCGACATGACACAGCGAGGTATATCCCCAGGGGGTATTACTTTGGGCATATATACACCATCTCTTGCTAAGGTATAGAGGGTAGAAAAAGAATTCCATGCTGACACACTGACGCGAGACGCTGAGGCTCCTGAATGCAGATACTCCAGCTCGCAGTGGTCTGACATCCCTTGCAGGGTGTCCACCTCGAGACCAGAACAGGGTCCACGGGCTCTCACTTCAGGAAATGGGGTTGACTTTACCCTAGAGGGATTCTTGTCTTCCACACCTACATACATGCTAGGTACATTTAGGTACATCTAGTTAGGGTTGTATCGTAGGCTTATGCTTTTATTACTGTCATGTATTTTTATTCCTGACTGTTGTGGGAAAGTAAATTTTGCCATGTTGTATGTGCCTACGTGTTCCCCATATAATAGTTTATATGTGCATGATCGATATGCATGTATACCCCTCTGATCGATTAAAGACGCAATTACAGTTGTGTCCATTTCTAGTATGCCAGTTTCCAGTTCTCGTGAAAGCAACGAATATTAGGCTTATGTAAACTTACGTTGCTACATTTTACAGTGTGCACGTTAACTCATTGAATTGTCCCCGTTTCTAGGCCTCAAAAGGGCCCGGACACCAGATTCAGCTCCTGTCTCCTCAACCCTCTCCGAGGAGCGATACAGCCCCCACCTGCATCCCTGACCCTTCGCTTACTTTCTGCCTCACAGTGCCCGGCTCGGCCTGGCTCTGCCTGCCAGTCTGCCAAGAATATGTTATGCTTCTAGTTATCAGTCCAGTCCTCCTTCTCTGCATTCCTAAGCTACTGCATCGCATCAATAGTTTCCGTCATGGTCTAGCCTTTATGTCTCCATGTAAGAGAAATACTGTATTAATATTCATAGAATATTCCTCGTACACACAATACATGTAGAATTATGCACGCACCAGTCTTAGTGTCTAGTAGCCTTTGCCCTGATAACTTTTGGATTCTATCAATATGTACTCCAAACACCAGATACCAGATATGCCTTAGGTACATGTCGCTCTGACACTCCAGACTTTAGTCTCCTCTTCTAGCGCAGAAGTCATAGCCCCCAGTTCTCCCTGGTAACACGTCATTGCCCGTTTGCGCGCACCACTAGGTTAAAGGTCTCAGCTGCTCAGGTAGCCCCCTCCATGTTTCCGCCCCGTTTATGACACTTCTGTTACGTTTACATCACATGTCTATGTATACGCCCTGTACACGCCTTCTTGTTACATCATTTTGCCCTTATCTTTCGCGACTGCTACAAGAAACGCCTATTGCTACGCCTACTGTATTGAATGTAATGCAATTGTTTTGATATATATACTGTGAACTGTTACTGAAAGTTGTCCATGCCATGTCCAAGGCCCGATTTCCATTCACCGGCAGCTGCCTTCATTCTATTCCCGTACAGGCTGTCCTGTTCCTGTCCCTTATGCCTGATTAAAGCCTGTAGACTCAAGATACCTCGAATTCTGACTCTTATTTATTGAGCTATCTGTTTCATTCACTGTATTAAAAAATAGAACCGGTAATTAATTATTTATTTACCACATAATGGCGCCCGAATAGGGACTTGCCCTTTCCCCACGCGCCGGCGAAGCCACGCAGGCCCCCTGATCCTCTGCAGCCGTGACGGAACCATACCGTGCACGTGCAGATATTTCTGCTTCAAGTATCCCTCAGGCCCACGGAGGAGACGGAGACGGAGGTTGCGGTCCAGCATCCAGACGAGGCGGTGAGGAACGCGGCGAGTCCCGACCAGAGCCCAAGCCGAGAGTCCAAGGTCCGAGCTATCCGGAGGCCCACCTGTAACTGAAGTCCGAAGTTCATAGTCCGTCGTCGTAGCAGTCCAGTCCAGTCCGAGGCCTTCCGTTCTTGCTGCCCGGTGAGTACCGTTGCTGGGGTAGTATCTAGACAGGGTCAATTAATTTGTCTCTGGTCCGTGGGTTTGGGTACACAGATCCAACACGAAGTGTCCACCTAGGTGGATGCGGGTCCTGACGTGTCTCTTTATGGGACCGGTAAGTTTCGTACTGTTTAGCAGTGCATCTAGTAATTCTAGTAAGTTCAGTTCTCGAGAAATTCATGTGTTCTGTTCTCATTATATCAGGTAATATTCTGTCCGAACTGTTATTTTAAATGTTGTTTAATGTGTTTTCAATGTCGTGGTATGAATGATTTGTTTTTCCAGTCATTATTGTGTTTATCGTGTATTGTATTGTGTCCAGATTCCAGCCTAGACAATGCCTCTATTCTCCAAGTTACGTCAGTTAAAAACCAGAAAAGGGTTATTAGAGGAAGCAGTTCCTGTCCCGCCTAGGGACAGTCCAGGTCATTTTATGTATCATAAGCATGGCTTAAGTGCCATATTATATCTAGACTTATGGGTGGATTACACCAAGGAATTAGAAGAGAAATATAGATGGCCCGTATCAGGTACGTGGGATGCCGAGTGCATCATGCGAGTAGAAGAAGCATTATGGAAAAAGAAATCCAGACAGTCCCAGAAAGATGCCATCGAGTTATGGCGCAAAGAATCTCATAGAAGAACCGAAAAAGAAATCAGAAAAACAGAATTAAGTAGGGAATCCTCAGAAAGAGCCCAAGAAAGGGAATTAATCGAAGTAGGTGAACGAGTTAAAGTAGAACAGTCAGACAGACAGAGAAATGCCCTTATTAAGGGTATGTATCCTCTTCTTGCCGAGGGCTTGCCAAAAGCAACCCCGGAAGCACCATGTAATTTTCCGCCGCCCTTGGTTCCGATTAAGCTACGTCACAAACCGACCGCAGCTGATATTTTTCTCTCGTCCTATTTGGACGACACAGTCCCAGCGTATGCAATCCTGTTCCGCCAGCTCCCGTAAATAATGTAATTCCTGTTCCTCCAGCCACCGGGCACCCGTTGCAGCATCTGTTATGGCACCCCCGGTCCAGCCTACAGTACATGTACCCGCTACATCAGTCACTCTACCAGCACGTACAGTACACACCGACGATTCTAGTCTAGGGGCCACGGGGGGAAGTCCTCCTGGAACCCCGCCTCAACACAAACGTATGACGATACTTGAGCTACATGAACGAGCGTTACAGCGTTCGCCAAAAATTCAGACATTTACAGATATCAAGCGAGCACTTACTGAATGCCGTTATGATCCAGCACAGGCGATGGTAATATGGTCATATATTCATTGCGTGTAAGACGGGTGACCGAATATTTGGACACCCTGCCCAATATGAAAGGTTATCTAGACAGAATATATCGTTTTATCCGTACAGGAGTAGATCCAGAAAGTGTTCGCGACGCCATGATTCAAAGAAAAGTCGAGATTCAGCTCATGCTATTAAAGTTTCTAATAAATTGTTTAATAAGAGAACAAGATTATCCGGATAAAGATCCGGAAGAAATGAAAGTTCTGACCAGGTGGAGTGACCATATAGCCGAGGGAAGACACAAGACACAGAACTGTATAGAGAGTATGTACAAGAAAATCCGTAGGGAAATAATAAAGTTACACGAGAAACGAGAAGCAGCACAAGTAACCGAGAAAGAAGACGACTCTCCTACTGAAGAGGTAGACGACGAGAATCCCTCCAGAATAGCGTATGTAGGTAGAACTAGACTTCCCGACCGACATACACGCCTAGAATACAAGAAAGTTTTCCCTCCTCCAGCACCAGAACAAGGTTCTCTTGAGCAAGTATTCCAAGCTACCGATCACATTCTGAAATCACGAATAGGTTATAGTGAGCTTAGTACCATGCATGAACAAGAATTAGCCCGATCAGCAGTCCAGTGGACTACTGATTCTACCACTTTTCCAGACGAAATAGTGGCACAAATGTTTCTGAAACTGCCCCCAGCCGAGCAGCGACTGGTATGTATATGATCCAGCACCTCATTACACTGTATGAGGGACAGCATTCTGATCCAGGTCGTTACATGATGTATTGAACGAGTTACTCCAGTATAGATGGAGAGGTTTAGGTACCGATTTAATTAGTATCATTCTAGAACAGCGCCACAAATATCGAACGTTTTTAAATCCACATTTTGTTCATGTTTCACCTCCAGAAAGTAAATCATTTTGCATAGATAGACAGCATCCGTTGCGAGAAGTACACCCAGTTAGGACAGCGGGTGGTGAACTAGAACGAGTATTTGTTTACACCCCTATCACAAAGATGGAACTCTTAGAGATGAAAAAGTTAATTCCCTGTCACGATAAAGACCCAGCAGGGTTCCACCGTGAATTAAAAGACATGTTCCGTATGGGAGAATACACGTATCCTGATATTATTAAAATGTTAAAAGTTCTGTTGCCCGCAGGGGTATATGAAAAACTCAAGGAAAAAGAATGGGAGGTGGGAGAGAAAAAGATTGATTGGGCAGCTCTAGAAGCTGAAGAAAATTCACGAGTACCAGGTACCGGTCTTGGGGATAAAGTTAAAGAATTACCCGAGTTATTGATACAAGTTTTGCCAAGATTACTAGCCACGAAAAAGGAAGACTGGGATGCAATCTCAGCCTGTAAACAGAAACAAGATGAAGATACTAGTGATTTTTATTCTAGATTCGAAAAATGTTTTATTATTAACAGTGGTCTGAAAACAAGTAGTGAATCGTACCCTCATCTTTTTGTTACCAAACTAGTCGAGAATTCGAGTCCACAAGTTAAAAATCGAGTATTGAAAGTCGAAAGTACCTGGCAAGCTAATACTCCGTCACAGATGCTTCAAATGCTCCAGTATCACCAGAACAGAATCAGGGAAGAGCAGGAACACGAAAGAAGACGTATGAAAGACACGAAAATGAAAGTATTAGTTGCACAATCTGTTCCACAAGACAGTCAGAAGAGGGGTCCGAATCAAGCCAGTCATCCTACAGCTCCCGTTAAAGGGACCTGCAATTACTGTAAACAGCCAGGTCATTTTATAAACGAGTGTGCAGTTCTGAAACACAACATAGCTACTGGTAGGACTAAAGAGAGACCACGTCCGCCTAGACAAGAACAAGTTTCACAGACTTCTCAGTCACCACAGAATGCACAACAGACAGTTACAGCACCGCAGCCTATAGCTGCCACACAGCACGTTACACAGCAGATGTACCAGTATGCTCAGACAGAGTATCCAGATTATCAGCCGTATTCATGAAATAGCCTAGAGAGGGAGGTAGGCTTGCCTCTCATCGAGATACCTGTAGATCAAGAGGGTCCCTATGTACACAGTCAAGTATTAGGGAAAGACAGAAAGTTTTTGATTGATACAGGGGCAAGTAGGACTACTATCAGTCATGACGAGGTTCCAGGGGCTCCGCTCTCAGGCTCTAAAAATGTTTCCCTTGGATTTTCAGGAAAGCCAATTGTTAATGAAATTTCGAAACCAGTTACTCTAGAAGTTGGTCCCTTGTCCCGAACCACTGATTTGTTACTCACGAAATCATGTCCAGAAAATTTGTTAGGCATCAAGACATTAAAAGAATTAGGAGCAGTTATTTGCTGTTCCCCAGAAGGGGTCCGTTTGTTTTTGAGAGACTTTAAAGGTCATTATGTATTGCGTGATTTTGATCCAAGATTATTGAATGTACCACAGCATTTATGGGCGCAAGGTCCAACAGATGTAGGTTGTATGCATATCACACCCCATCGTGTGACTCTCAAGCAAGGTATAGTTTTGCCACGAATCAGACAGTACAGATTGCCATCTGAGGCTGTAGCAGCCTTATCCAGAATTATTGATGAACTTATTGCTCAAGGAGTGGTTGTAGAAACTGACTCCAATGTATGTAATTCTCCTATCATTCCAGTCCTGAAACGTACTGATCCAAATGCACCCCCAGTATATCGATTAGTGATTGACCTTCGAGAGCTTAATAAATGTATCATACCTCAGTATCCAGTAGTCCCAGATATTTCATCCCTTTTGACAGCCATTGATTCTGAAGCTACATTTTTCACAGTTATCGATCTCAAGAATGCATTTTTCAGTGTCCCCATTCATCCAGACAGCCAGTACCTTTTCGGTTTCTGTTTAAATGGAAGAAGCTATAAATTCACACGAGCTCCTCAAGGTTTTACAGAAAGTCCTAGTATTTACAGTCAAGCACTTAAGAGACAACTAGACAATATTCACATGCCAACTGACACTGCCCTGCTCCAGTATGTCGATGATCTACTGATCACAGCCCGTTCTGAACGTGACTGCGAGCGTGCGTCACTTACAGTTCTGTATTTTCTGGCCGAGCAGGGGCACAAGGTGTCCCCTTCCAAATTACAATTCTGTGTCCAGCAAGTGGTATACTTGGGACACTTGCTGTCCAAGTGGGGTAGGCAGTTGACACCTGACCGTATCCAGTTAATAGCGAGTCTTCCACAGCCCAAGACACAGAAGGAGGTACGAGCTTTTATCGGCCTTACTTCTTACTGCAGACAATGGATTCCTCAGTATGCATTTCTAGCAAAGCCACTGATACAGTTAACGACACAGGAGGCAGCCGTATCGACTGTCCTCCCTTGGACCCAGGAACATACACTTGTTTTCAATGAATTAAAGAAAGCCTTATGTCAAGCACCCGTTCTAGCAACACCCAACTACAGTAAGCCTTTTACACTTTTTGTTACAGAACGTGATGGTACTGCATTATCTGTTCTCACACAAGATCAAGCAGGACAATACAAGCCCTGTGCTTATTTTTCGAGCACATTAGATCCAAAGGCCCAGGCTCTGCCTGCATGCCTCAAGTCAGTTGCAGCCACAGCTCTAGCTATCAGACAAAGTGATTCCATAGTGTTAGGACATTCCCTGACAGTACAAGTTCCACACTCCGTGGAAGTTCTTCTAAACCGAACACAGACTCAGCACTTGACAATTGCACGTTTAACAGGTTATGAACTTACACTGTTCCAGCCACACATAGAAATCAGACGCTGCAACATTCTAAATCCTGCTACACTGTTACCGTCAGTTACTTCAAATCCTGCCACACATGACTGTGTGGAAGTTGTTAACACTATGACAAAGCCAAGACAAGACTTGACAGATATTGCATTACCTGATCGTGACCTGACACTTTATGTGGATGGTTCATGTATGAGAACGAGTACAGGAGAACTAGTAGCCGCGTATGCAGTGACTACTGACACCGAAGTTATAGAAACACATCGTATTGACACCCTGTCTGCTCAAGCAGCAGAGCTGGTAGCTCTGACCCAAGCCTGCATACGTGCCAAGAACCTGAAAGTAAACATATACACAGATTCACGTTATGCATTCGGAGTCGTACACGACTTTGGAGTGCTCTGGCAGGAGAGAGGTTTCATGACTTCTCATGGAACCAAGATTCAGCATGGTCTCCTCATTCAAGCTCTGTTAGATGCAATACATTTACCGACAGCTATTGCTATCATGAAGTGCAAGGCACATACGAAAGTCACTGACATCATTTCCCAAGGTAACGATCTAGCAGATCGAACAGCCAAGCTTACAGCTCAGATTCCAGACATTCCAGTTAACACGACACAGACATTCACTCAAGATCAGACTACTTGTATGACAGTTAAGGACCCTACACAAGATGTCATAGACATACAGTTACATGCTACTCCTGAAGAAATCAAGAAATGGTCCGAACAAGGAGGGGTCCAGACAGATCAAGGATGGTTGACGAAGGGAAAAGCCACATGGTTTCTCCCCGACTCTATGGTTCAAGTCATTATTAATACCGCACATAGTCCAGCACATCTAGGAGAAAAAGCTATGTTAGACAGTATTCAGAACCTTTGGTTCAACAAGCACTTACGAGCTGCAGCCAAGCAGAAAGTCCGTACCTGCATGATATGTTGTCAGTTCAACCCAGGTAAAAGTGTCCCGGTGGAACAAGGTGGATTCCAACCTCCTGACCACCCTTTTGAAGTCCTCCAGATGGATTATATTCAGATGGAGCGATGTCGAGGTTTCAAGTATGTCCTCGTAGTTGTATGTGCTTTGTCCAGGTGGACAGAAGCATATCCAGTTCCAGATTATACAGCCGCGACCACTGCCAGGCAGTTGGTTCGTGAGTTCTTTCCCCGCTATGGACTCCCTAGGGTCGTGTATTCAGATAACGGCCAGCCATTCTCATCCGAGCTTATGAAACATGTTTCCCTTCTGTTAGGGTACCAGTGGAAGTTCCATTGTGTACGCCATCCTGAAGCAGCCGGTCTCGTAGAGAGACATAATCAAACTTTGAAAATCCGCATAGCAAAAGTATGTAGAGAAAAAGGTGTAGACTGGCTAGTAGCTCTGCCAGTTGCTCTGTTCTATATGAGGATGGTTGCACATTCTAGATCAGGTCTGTCCCCGTATGAGGTCGTATTCGGCCGCCCCCCAAACATGTGGGGTACACCTAGACCCCGCAGTATTACAGATGTTTCCAGTAATATGCTGACAGATTACCTAGCTTCCTTGATGTCTGCCCTACACTCTTGTCGTTCACAGGTTGCCGCCGCATTTCCAGACCACACCGAGGTGAAACCGCATGAAGTCGTTCCCGGTGACCTCGTATTCGTCCGAAATTTTGATCGTTCAAGTCCGCTGGAGCCCCGCTGGAAGGAGCCTCGCATGATCTTGCTAACAACAAGGACTGCGGTTAAACTTGAAGGCAGGAAGGGGTGGGTCCACCTGAGCCATATAAAGAAGTTCCATGGATTACGAGAAAAGACTTTTGCTAAGGACTGCCTTATTCCTAAAGACTGCCTAAAAACAGACTCTGAAATCAAGCCTCCCCTGTTAGAGAAAACTCCGCAGCAGGAGTATAAAGAGAAACTCCGGTCTAGTAAAATAAGTCAGCCAGTTTAATTGTCTAAGTCCCTCTCGGGTGAAACGGTTAGACAGGTTCCTGACATGTATGAGATAGACCCCCACAGTGAGAGAGTTAGTCGAAACTCTAAAAGATGTATTATTGTTCTATGTTTTCTATTATTTTTGAGTCTTATGGTTACCTGCACAAGTTATGCATTACATTTATGTTTCCCAATTTCACATGTACATATGTTTTCTAATGCTACAATAGAGCACACATTTAGTGATCTGCCTCCTCACAAGCTATCCTATCGTCTCGCTATGCGTAATAACACATTAATCCGAATGTTACACTATTCACACCAGACCAGCAATGCCACTAATTGTTGGGTGTGTGGTCGACTCCCCCCTTTCCAGACACCGAAGGGAGTTCTGCCACTCTTTCCTTATCCGTTTTCACATAATGGTTCGTGTGGAGCATGGTCCACGTTAACGTCATCCTCCAATGATATGTCCCTTCTGAATAGAACATGTTTTCCAGACAAGCAAGGTCTCTCCCATAGAACAGGGTTAGATCTAGAAAATGAAGTGTATGATTTAGGTAATTATTCTTCGAATTTCATGGTCCTGAATGTTCAGTCCGATACTACTCCAGATTTGCCTGCTATTTCAGTACTACCAGTCAAAGGCGAATTATGTGTCAGAAAGAATGGTTCCGCACATGTAGGACATAGTGATTGTACTACTATTGTCGAGTATAGTGACAGTGGGAAATCTATTTTCAAAGCCTCACGTCATTCTTATTTTGTTTGTGGTCAGACCGCATATGTTCGTCTGCCCCTCGATTGGGATGGAACATGTTATATTGCCTTCCTACTGCCACCAGTTTTTCTAGCCCCATCCGATTATCACAGAAACACACATCTAGTGCACACCAGACATAGAAGGGAGATCGAGTCCCCGATTGTCGATCAAACTGAAACTACTCTAGAACAGTATCAAGACTTCAATAAAGGTTTCTTCTTCTTTATAGGACCTATCCAGAATAGTAAGTTAATAGGTAGGTTAACCAGAACCCTTGAAGCTGTAGTAAATGAGACTACTTCTGCTCTAGGTAACTTAACTGAAGAGCAATCTGCTATGAGATTTGTCGTGCTCCAAAATCGTCTCGTTCTTGACGTCATACTGGCCGATAGAGGAGGAGCATGTAGAGTCATCGGATCTAGTTGCTGCATTTTCATTCCTAATAACGCGCCGTCTGTTTATTCAGCTATAACCAGACTTCATAAAATTGCCCATCAGTTACACCAGAATCCAGGCACCTGGACATGGTCCGGTTGGCTCTGGAGTATCATATCTGCCTGGGGATGGAAAGTATTGTCATTCCTAGGTATTGCAGTAATGATCATATTCAGTTGCTGCCTCTGTATACAATGTGGCCCTGCGATTTGCGGCATGTGTGCTACCTCTTGTATTCCTAGTCCTAAATCCCGTTCCAAGACAAATCGAGACGAGCAAATGATGCTATATGAAATGATAGATGGTATCATGAATATTGATGTTTCCTGATGGAAACGTAGGGCACAAGGAGGGAATGTGGAAAAGTAAATTTTGCCATGTTGTATGTGCCTACGTGTTCCCCATATAATAGTTTATATGTGCATGATCGATATGCATGTATACCCCTCTGATCGATTAAAGACGCAATTACAGTTGTGTCCATTTCTAGTATGCCAGTTTCCAGTTCTCGTGAAAGCAACGAATATTAGGCTTATGTAAACTTACGTTGCTACATTTTACAGTGTGCACGTTAACTCATTGAATTGTCCCCGTTTCTAGGCCTCAAAAGGGCCCGGACACCAGATTCAGCTCCTGTCTCCTCAACCCTCTCCGAGGAGCGATACAGCCCCCACCTGCATCCCTGACCCTTCGCTTACTTTCTGCCTCACAGTGCCCGGCTCGGCCTGGCTCTGCCTGCCAGTCTGCCAAGAATATGTTATGCTTCTAGTTATCAGTCCAGCCCTCCTTCTCTGCATTCCTAAGCTACTGCATCGCATCAATAGTTTCCGTCATGGTCTAGCCTTTATGTCTCCATGTAAGAGAAATACTGTATTAATATTCATAGAATATTCCTCGTACACACAATACATGTAGAATTATGCACGCACCAGTCTTAGTGTCTAGTAGCCTTTGCCCTGATAACTTTTGGATTCTATCAATATGTACTCCAAACACCAGATACCAGATATGCCTTAGGTACATGTCGCTCTGACACTCCAGACTTTAGTCTCCTCTTCTAGCGCAGAAGTCATAGCCCCCAGTTCTCCCTGGTAACACGTCATTGCCCGTTTGCGCGCACCACTAGGTTAAAGGTCCCAGCTGCTCAGGTAGCCCCCTCCATGTTTCCGCCCCGTTTATGACACTTCTGTTACGTTTACATCACATGTCTATGTATACGCCCTGTACACGCCTTCTTGTTACATCATTTTGCCCTTATCTTTCGCGACTGCTACAAGAAACGCCTATTGCTACGCCTACTGTATTGAATGTAATGCAATTGTTTTGATATATATACTGTGAACTGTTACTGAAAGTTGTCCATGCCATGTCCAAGCCCCGATTTCCATTCCCCGGCAGCTGCCTTCATTCTATTCCCGTAAGGCTGTCCTGTTCCTGTCCCTTATGCCTGATTAAAGCCTGTAGACTCAAGATACCTCGAATTCTGACTCTTATTTATTGAGCTATCTGTTTCATTCACTGTATTAAAAAATAGAACCGGTAATTAATTATTTATTTACCACACTGTATTTATCGTTTTAGCACTATGGTAGAAATCTACCATCCTTGTACTCTGTTTGGAGCCCATAGCCCGAGGTGGGGCACAGAGGGGCCCGGCGGAGTGGTCTGCACATGGGGGGACCCATGTTGGCGACCTCTACAGGAATGGAGAGCTACTGGCATTTGACGACTTCTCTGTGACCTTTGCGATGCCATGGGGTCAGTTCCTGCTCTGCTGCACCCAGCAGTGGTGGCCACAAAGCGCAACAAATGGGAGGAAGACCTTACGATTCAAATCACAGAGGCGGGATGAGAAACAGTACTAGCGAACCGTATACAGTATCCCAAAATGCTAGATCTAAATTAATTAACTTTTATTTTTTACATAGGTCATACTTCACCCCTGGTAAGATCATTAAGATCTTTCAGGCAGCCGAGGCGTCCTGCCCCAGATGTGGCAAGCATGGTGCGGAGCTGCTCCATGTGGTATGGTCCTGCCCCATTCTGCCCGACATTTGGGCAGAGGTGTGTTAATGAGACAACTCAACGAGCGATCCAATGAACTCCTCTGGGCTGCCTGTTGGGGAGGGGGGCCAGGTCCAAACAAAATTAAGGTTACCACCAGGTTTGTGGACCAGGCCCCGATCCTCGCGAAGCGAGAAATTACCATGCATTGGAAGGCTACTAGAGGCCTTAGGCTGCCCAAGTGGAAGTTCAACCTCATTCAATGGGCGAGATACGAAAGTTAGTATTATTTCAAGAAGTGAGGAGGGGGCGCGGTTTGATTGGTAACTCCTGGGCATGGGGTGAGTTAGTGGATTGTCTTAAAGAACCAGAAATGGAAACCCCTGTTAGATCCACACTGTCGGTAGGAGATTTGGAGTTGCAGTAGGACTTGCCGTGTTTCCTTACTGTATGGTATGGGGTGGATGAATCATTGAAGTGGTATGTAACCTAGTTGACCACTGAACACATGTAAAACACTATGGATTACAGGACTACATGGGCAGAGGCAAGATTTGGGAGGGGGAGGGCGAGGAGGGGATGGTGCTCTGGTGGAAGTGGGACAACTTTGAAACTGTATTGCATACATTTAACTGCTATCTCCAGAGGTGTCACCTGATCTGGTATGGAGATTACTGTCTTGTATACAGTGATCAGACATTGTGCCCCACACCACATTGTTTGTAATGATAAAAACTACAATACCATTTTGTGTACAAAAAAAAAATACAAAAAAGAAGGCCCATGGTAAATTAAAATTACACTCGCGAAATTCCCAAAATATTGCATAACACAATTTATTTTAATTTGTTGCTCACTGGAAATCAAATTGAGAAGTAAATATCTGATCAAGAGATATTTTCTGCTAACTTGAGGTATGCCCTCGCCAGCATATCTCATGTGAGATAACAACAACCCCCTTTGTACACCATGTGTGTAATTTTCAAAAAAATGTTGTGAGAAAACATAGCAAGATTTCCCGCACCCTAAAAGTTGCACTGATTCTGCTAATGCCCAGGGCTACAAGCTTAACAGACTGCAAGCTAATGGAAAGAACAGCGAAAAGCCATGCTGTTCAGAGATTCAGAAAGCTGCAGAAAACTTAGCACAGCCGCCATATATTTAAAATGTATTAACGGCCATCTAACATGGGCTTCGATTGGAATTCATAGAGCATATTATCAAGGCCATTATCGCCGCTTTATCGTCAGTTTCCTGCCGATAAAAGCGGCGATAATGTATCGCGTGTCCTTGAAAATATGCCCCCAAGTTCCTACTGCCAACCAACTTCCTTAACTGAGCATTGTCTTCTCCCCTGAAGCAATATCTCGAGAGTCAAGGAAACTATGAAGCCACCATATTGCCCTTGAATTAAAGTCCTGAGCCCCTGGAGGGATGATTCAACAGCTCTATTCAGTCATTGCACCGTGGAGACATTTGAAGTTCAGGGCCGAAGACTCGAAAGCGTTGACAGCTCATCTGTGATTCAAACACTAACCAGGCCCAAGGAGTTCTTATGTCCTGATTGGCGGTGTAGGCAGTGCTATAAATGGGGAAAAATAAGTGCAGGTACTCATTAAAATAGAGGTGTGGCAAGTGGGCGGGGCTAAGGGCAAAATATGATCATACATAATGACTTATGTACCAGTTGCAGCACATATTAAAACACATGAGAAATGCGTTTATATAAAAAAAAAAGATTACCTCATTACACAAAATGAAAGTCGGGATGGCACTTTCACCCGAATGGTTGCTGTGCACCTGATTGACTGTACAGGGTCAGCCTAGACACCCTGTCCTGTTAATCACAGCTTGACACAAGCCCTCTCAACCCTCTGCAGTTTGAGAACATTCAAATGGGCGCTGCTGGAATCTTCACCAGCAACTCTGCAAAAGGATACTTCAGCTGAGTACTGCTGGCAAAACAAATTGGAAATACCGGCACTCAGTACCGGTGAGTACCGGCCCATTTAAAGCACTGGGTGTAGGGACTATAATGTCCCCAGCATGGTCAAAAGATGTGCACCCTGCCCTTAGTGCCTGGCTGCTTGTGAAACTGGTGCACTGACTTTTATTTTGGCTCCGGTGTCCCGCTACTCTAGCGTGTATGCAGAGGCCTGGGCGAATGTCTCATAATACAAGGGCTAGAACCTGTTCTCTGACCTAGGGTGGCACCCCAAGCATGCCCTGATAGTTGGTATTGGACAACTATCCAGGTCCTGGGTGCATGCCATAAAGCGTTGGTGACAGCGTACCGGGTTTTGTGAATCTTTAATGTGACCTGACCCAGTCCTCGGTGTCAAGGAAATCAAGCCTCCTGTCATATGAAGTTACACTGTTATGTGAAACCACAACCTTGCGTTGACATTCCATGTGTATGTTGTGTGTGCATGTACATGAGTGTGTAGCACATTTATGGTATTAGGATTCTGTGTGTTTTAGGAGACTGAGTACCAGGACCGTGGGATACATTCTGGATACCTCAGGTTTACCATGACACAAGATGAGGTTAAAGACTGCTTCTTGAAGCCGTGGAAGTTTATTGCCTCTATTCCTGGGACTGGAAGCTGGAGACCCAGTCCCAGTGGTGAGCGAGGAAGGACACAGATCATCCCTAAGAAATTCAATGAGGACCTTGTAAGAAAAGGCCTCTTGACTAGCTCTCATTGCATTGGTAGATGGTAGGGAAGTGATTGCCATTTCCGATGTTCAAGGTGAGGACGTTTCTAGGCAGGGCAGGTACATTTGACTGTCCCTCTTCCTTGCATCAGAAAGGCCGAGGACAGTGTGGTGCAGAGATCTGACACTTTATTATGTCCATGTTTTGCATACTCCTGTTTGGAGGCAGCCTCGTGTCTACCTGCTGCGAGAGCCATCACCTTGCACAAAGAGTGTCTCTGAGGAGCAGCCACAAAAGGATATTTGAAAGAGATCTACCCCAAACAGGTTCAGAAACCTTAGACTGATCCACATACCCTGTCTGGAAAATGTGTATTAAAGTGGAATCAACCCGGTGGGTCACAGCCTTTACAACGAGGTCTTTACCTTGTTGTGCTTTTACCACGCAGTTTTTTAGCACACATATATTTACATTGAATATGCATTTACAACGCATGCCAATACCATGCATTTACGGTAAGTTGGTAGGGGGGGTCTCCCCCCACAAATACATTGTTTTTAAATCTAAAATCAATGGGCCTCATTTATGAAAAGTGACGCATTGCTGCGTGAAAACAGCGATGCGTCACTTTTCACTGCGCTCTCCCTGCGACACTAATGATACGGCATATTTACTGTATGACGCATTATGTCACAAGTAGTTACAGATACGTCAGTATTTCTGACGTATCTGTAGGCGCAAAAATTAAGCATTGCTGGAGTGTGTCACAAAAGTGACGCAACTCCAGCAATGTGCTACTTTCACATGGGCAAGTCCCATGTTGTTAGTGCCTGCGTCAGTCTTACGCCTGCCATGAGGCAGGCGTAAGATTTTGACGCATTAGTGTCCAAGAAATTGCGCAGTGAAATCTTATAGATTTCACTGCGTCACTTCTATGACGCTTTCTTGCGTCAAAACGCCCCCCTTGCATACATTATACCTGGGGCAGGTATAATGTGGCGCAGGGGTTTACAAAGTGACGCATCTACCAAGATGCGTCACTTTGTAAATATGGCGCAACAAGTCACATTTTTTACTCCGCTGGTGCATCACAAAAAGTGACGCACCGGCGACGTAAAAGTGACGCAAGGGCTCATAAATGAGCCCCAATGTGTGGTATTTGCAGGTGTAGTAAATGCATATTCGTGGTAAAAGCATGCGTGCTAACAAATGCGTGGCAAAGGCAAACGATGCATTTACCTGTGTTGTACCGTCATACAACCCCTGAAGTCTGCACAACTTGCTGGAGACGCTGAGGGTCTTCCGAGCACCTAGACCCTGCCCTGCCTGATGAAGGGGAGAGCCTGACCCTTCAGGAGGAGAGATGAACACGAGGAGAAGCCAGTTGTGTTCCAGAGTGAGCAGCCTCCAGGATTTGCTGACTCCCCTGGGGAGCCAGGTCGGAGGTGACCTGTTTTGTAGGCCTCCTTGGGGTCCGATGGGGGCCTCTACAGTGGACCACAGACAGAAACCACGCCAAGAAGCCACCTGCGCTGTCCGGCATCCAAAGGCCTGGCGCTGCTGCTGCATAACCAGCGAATCCTGGAGGGGAGATGACATCACTGCAAAGGCAGGGGTCAACCCCGGTCTAGAGGTCACAACTGCCTATAGGGCACAGACAGACCCCATGCGCACCGAGGCCCAACGAGCACCCGTCGGATCTCGGCCTGGAGGCCGCATCTGCCCGGAGGGGCGCCCGTCGAGCCGCCCCGCTGTGCTGCTTTTGTATTGTGATTGGATTTTTTGCACTTAAATGTTCCCACCCCGTCAAAGAGCCTCTATTTTTCTCTCTCGCGCGCTCATTCGTCGGTTCTCTCTTGTTCTGATTTTCTCTCGCCCCCTCTTGCGTTCAGTCTCTCTCTGTTGCGTTCAGTCTCTCTCTGTTTCTCGGTTATGCTTTGGCAAGGAGGGCGTCTCTCTCGACTTCTCTCGTCGCTGCTGGAGATTAATGTCTCGGCGCTCGCTCTCTCCTGGGGGATAAGTGCGCTTCCGCGGCCTCCTCTCCGGGGATAAGTGCTTCTTTCTGCCCCTCTCTGGCGATAAGTGCCTGTCCCTGCCTCTCTCTCGCGGGAGATAAGTGTTCCTCCCCCCGGCCCCCCCTCCCTCTGTATCTCAGGAATGCTTTCTATTTTCTGCGCTTTCATAAGGCCCTCCCCCCTGCTGTGGTCCGATAAGCCTTGAGTGCTGCTCTGGCTGCTGTTGCAGTGACACACGGGGCGGCTGGCACTCCACGGGGCTCGGCTCATGGGCCCGGGGGTCCCCTCGAAGTGCGGCTGCGGGGGTATACACGCAGAGACCGTGCCCAGGGGCCAGGGCCCTGCCCCTGCAGAGGGCTTGGAACTCCTGTGACTGCCGAGGGCAGGGAGCAGGGGAGGCGGGCACAGGGCTGTTACAGATACCCCGCAGGGGCGAGAGGTGGAGTGCAGGGGTACAGTTGCACAGACCCACTGGGTCTCCCCGAACTTTCAGAAGTCTCCCAGCTCTGCTTGCTGTCTCTAAATCGGAGGAAAATTATGTCTACCCCAAACCCTCTTTAGGCGGCAGAATAATCCCGAATGGGTACAATTGTCACAAATTCTGAGTAGAAGCCATTACCCCAAACCTCCTGAATTGATAGAATGTGAGGGTCCTTCACAGCCACTGAGACAGAAAACACACCAACAGCCCTGCAAGTCCAATGCTTACCACAACCACCAGCGATGCAACACCCAGCAGCGGCTCTGAGAATACTACACCACCCACAACCACTTGAGACAGAAAACACACCAACCGCCCTGCAAAAACCCATGGCAACCACAACCACCAGCGATACAACACGCAGCAGCGGCTCTGAATATACTAAGCCACCCACAACCACTTGAGACAGAAAACTAACCAACAACCTTACAAACTTTATGCTACCAAAAAACCACCCGCAATACAACACTCAGCAGCTGCTCTGAGAATACTGCACCACCCACAACCACTTGAGACAGAACACACACCAACAGCCCTGCAAATCCTATGCTACCACAACCACCCATAATACAACATCCAGCAGCGGCTCTGAGAATACTACACAACTCACAACCACTTGAGACAGAAAACACACCAATCGCCTTTCAAATCCTATGCCAACCACAACCACCAGCGATACAACACCCAGCAGTGGCTCTGAGAATACTACACTACCCATAACCACTTGACACAGACCATACCAACAGCCTTGCATATTCTTTGCTACCCACACCCACCAGCGATACAACACCTGACCCAGCAGCAGCGCTGACAATACTATGCTACCCACAACCACTTGAGACAGAACTCACCAACAGTCTTGCAGATCCTATGCTACTCACAACCACCTGCAATACAACACCCAGTAGTGGCTATAAGAATACTACTGAAGATCCGGGCTACAGTTGTTGAAAATGGCAATGTGTATGTACATAAGCGGCGTTCATTTTGTGTTCACTGTACCCCTTTTGTAAGCAGAACGGATATCGCTAAAACACTGACTGTGTCATCCCGCTAGCATAGACCCATGCACACACGTACACGACAGCCATTTTAGGTATCATGGTCTCCTGGTTCACGATCGATCATCGGCACAATTCCCTGACCCTGCAAGTTTCCCCATGCACCCTGACCGCCCCCGCTCTCACATGCACGAGTCATGAGCCCTCCCCTCCCGCATGACTCTGTCTCTGAGAATCGCACCCCGCGCCTGACCAACACCTCCTGTCCCTCCATGAATACTCCTCCTGTGATGACCTCTTCCTCTGAACCTAATTGTTTGCACGGACCGCTGGTCATCCCTTAGCCTGAGGATGCAGTTTATTGCCCACTACTGTATGCACTCGTCTCTCTTGAAAGAAGCCACTATTGATCATGACCACCCCGCCCCCTGAGATTCGATCAGGCACACACATTCCAATGGAATCAGCAGAACTCTCAGCTGCGTGACAGCCCCCTCCCATTGCATGAAGGATAAGGGCCCCTACTGTAGCCACGTGTTGGAATACCTTCATACTACACAATGTATTGATTGTAATAAAAGGATGCCTGTGTGCCACGAACCTGTGTATAAAAGGCGAAGCCTCAGAGAAACTTGTTAGAGCACCTCCCGAAGACGCTATGCGAGTGTCCCAAATGACATGCTCTCCTCTGGAGTAATAAACTCTGTTCTTGTTTTCCTGCCTTCAGCGCCCGTCTCTTTATTTGGTAATTATTCAAGATGGAAACGAAGAGTCGCCCTGCACCAGCAGCCTGGGCATTGGGTGCGATATGGGCTGACTTTTCCACACAGTGGTCAGAACACTAGGTTTCGGGCGGCGGGGCGGCCGGCACAAAATGGAGCGGGGCGTGAAGAAATGCCGAACACTGTTAGCCCATGAGGCATGCTGATTTTTCGAGCACCAGTATATCCTGACGTTTAGCAGGAACATTGACGACGGGTAAAACCGTGAGTGCATAGAGGAGAGTATAAATTCCTTGTCTTTTCTGTGTTGTCCTAACGGTGCGGGCACGCCTTAGCGAGCGTGGACCCCCATAGGACGGTTTCTTTTGTATTATATTTTGGTCCTGATGAAAGCTGAGCTTAATTGGCGTTACCCAGCAGAAACATGTCGACCACTCACATCAGGTCACTGGAGTTCTAATGCAAATCTCCAAGTGACTTCACTGTTTTTATTGTGAACAACTGGCCCTTAATAAAGTTTGTTGGGGTACAGCTGTGATCTTTAATCACACCAATTTTTTTGTCACTGATCACACACACCGCTTCTTTTCACAAACACCCGCTCCGCTGCATTTGCAGGCGTCGAAGCACACAGGTGGGGATAGTCGGCCCCCCCTGTGAATGAACGCTATGATGAAGTATGTCACCACTAGGGTGAGTGAGGGTTCTTTTGGAGAATAGTCTTTTCTCCTTCTTTTTGTTTTTTGACCACTTGATTTAATCTAATTGATTCACTGGGTTGTTCCTCACTTAGACATACTGTCGTTTAACAATTCACAATTGTAGGCTCTCTTTTGTTGTTAATTATAAGAATACTACGCCACCCACAACCACTTGAGGTAGAACATACACCAACAGCTATGCAAATCCTATGCTACCCACAACCCCCCACGATGCATCACCCAGCAGCGGCTCTGAGAATTACTATGCCACCCACAACCACTTGAGGCAGAACATACATCAACAACCCATAGAATCATATGATGCCAACAGTCACCTGAGTTAGAACTCTGACACCAACAGCCCTTAGAAGTCTACGCTACCCCCAGCCACCTGAGATAGCACACACTCCAAAACCCCTGAAAATCCTAAGCTTCCCACAGCCAATTTAGACAGAACACACATCAACGGCCCTTAGAATCATTTGATGCCAACAGCCACCGGAGATTAAACACCCATCAAAGGCACTGCAAATCCTCAGTCACATGAGGTAAAACACAAAACAAATGGCCCAGCAAATCCTATGCAACAACTCTGATAATACCACGCTACCCACAACCATCTTAGAAAGGAAAGGATACACACCGACACCAAGATCCTATAGAAGCCTATGCTAGCCACAGCCACCTGAGATAGCACACACTCTTAAGACCCACAGAATCCTACGTTACCCACAACCAATTGAGATAGAACACATCAACGATCCTTAGAATTGTATGATGCCAATACTCACCTTAGATAGAACACCTATCAAAGGTACTGTAAATCCTCAATCACCTGAGGTACAGCACAAACAAACTGCCCAGCAAATCCTATGAACAACTCTGAGAATGCTACGCTACCCACAACCATCTGAGATAGGATACACACCAACACCAACAACCCTTAGAAGTCTATGCTACTTGCAGCCACCTGAGGTAGAGCACACTCCGAAGATCCTGAGAATCATAATCTACCTACAGCCAGCTGAGACAGAACACACATCAACGACCCTTAGAACCGCATAATGCCAACAGCCAACTGAGATAGAACACCTATCCACAGCACTGCAAATGCTCAATCACCTGAGCTAAAACACAAATGGCTCGGCAAATCCTATGCAACAACTCTTAGAATACTACGCTACCCACATCAATCTGAGATAGGATACACACCAACTTCAACAGCTCTTAGAAGCCTACTCTACCCGCGAACACTCTGTGAATCCTCCACTACCTTCAACCACCTGAGACAGAACACACACCAGTGGGCCTATAAATACTATGATACAAACTACACACATATATATCACCCATTGAATCACATTTCGTCCCACCACAGAACACAATGCACCGCCATCAGAGAATATATCACTCTATTCTACGCCATAATGCAACTTACAATAAATCAAATGTAAACTTAGTATTCACATCACAACCCAAAGACCCCATGTCATCACATCAGACCATTCAACAAACCTCTAACACTTGAACACAGAACTTAAAACCATATCGGTCTCCCAGGACAGAAGTGAGCTGGTTTCCAGCAGTCTGCACCAACTAACAACCCTGACACCAGAAACACTCATCTCTATTCAGAGCTAAGGGTGAGCAAAGTTACACGTTGGCAGAGGTCAGCCATGCTCTTACCCTTAAAATGCTAAGAAAAGCGGGTTCCAGGTTGATATATCTGCAATGGTAAGAATCAGCTAGATGTGACGAGTTCTAAATCAGGAAAGCGAGTGCAAGACATTGTGAACAGCCTTGAAGTAATAAGGGAAACTTTGATTTTTCCCTAAAAAGATCCAACTGAACCCCAATGTGAGAGTTCTTGGCTGAACAAGGCAGGCAGAGGTTCCTGACTCCCAAGCCAGCGATGAACCTCAAACAACACACCCTACGGGCTGGGACCTGCATTGAGAGAGGTTGGACCAGGAGTTGGTTAGAACAGGAAATGACACTTGTTTGGCTGGAATTGCTAGGATCAAAAGCCTCTTGCTAAAGTTGAAAACAGAGCTAATGGCGGAGTGGAGATGGAGGGAAGGAACCAGCCATTGGAGATGAGGAACACACTTGTGTAAGACCTCTGCTGCCTCCACTCGGAGAAGTCCACCACTTCTGCGGGGTGTTCTTCATTGAACTGAACATGCACAGATCTGAAGTGTTGCGCCTCGATGCATCGGGTGAAGAAAACCCACGGCTTGTCCATCATTCCCCGTTCAGGAGAGACTCCCCCATAGTCAGAGCCTCAGATGCCCCACTGTCAGCGCCTTGCCAAGTCTCGAAACCATGAGCATTCCCCCATTAATACAAGAAGTCAGGATCACTCTGCAGCATGGCAAATCTTTCTTGGTTGAGGCTACATCCATGGTCAAGATCATGGTACAACCAAACTCCTATTCATAACACGGGCACCTCCGCTGCTGTGGGTACGCAAGCACTAAACTCTGCTACAGAAGATCAGCTTCAATTTTATAGAAGGGAGAAGAAATACAGAATCTTACCTGGAATAAGGTTTGAAGCAGTCTAAAGTGGGGGCCTGGGCATGCCAAATATTGTGCACTGTTAGCATTTCACTTTGCTATTTCATGGAATGGTGCAAGGTGGAGACTGAAAAGCACTGGTGCTTCCTTGATCATGCTCTGCCAGGTGGATCATCGTAGAACTTCTATGGATGGCCCCGAAGAGTAGACCAATTAATATGTTACACAAGTGATGCTGGCCATGTGAAATCAAGCGTGGGCAGGTATAGGCTCACAGACTTCCCTTTGCCCCTTTACCTTATGTTTGGGAAAGTCTGACCAGAACTCGATAGGGGAGTATTCCAACTCTGGCAGGACGCTTGATGCATTAAAATCGGAGACCTATTCGAGGATGGGATGATGAAACCTTGGATCAACTTAAAAGCGCCTTGGGCATCCAACAGTTCAAAAGACACAGTTTCAGACACTCTTCTAGAATATCCATTATGACACACACCTAGTCTCCAGACTCCACAATATCCTCCCGGAGGGCGAAACTCAACACAAAGAAACTTTTCAAAGCAAATGGGAGGAGGAAATCTGACAAGTTTTCACGGAGTCTCAAAGGAAATTTATCCTGCACAACAAAGGCATGGGCACCTCACTCGCTCATGGCTGTGAGTCGGCAGAGAAATTATTCCTCCGGTGGCCTTGTATTCCAAAATAGCTCCACTCACTCCACAGGAGGAGATCCAACCAGAACTGAAGGGGCTGCACCCAAGTTTGGTATGTCCTAAGCACGGAAAAGATTTTGCTTGCTGTTCATGGAGAGGAACAGTCTTTTTCAAGCATCTGGAGGCCCCTTCCTGACTGCTTCGATTGTAGAGATTTTACATGGTAAAGATACCTTAGGCCAGTGGTTCCTAATCTGTGATTCGAGGAGCCGTGGCGGTCCATTAAGCCTTCTCAGGGGGGTCCGCGACTGCTTAGAAAATTAAATATTAACAGATTATTAAAGTGTATATAAATAAAGAAGCAAAATGTACAATTGAACATTTAAAAACATTCTAGTACTGTCATGGAATTTTGAAATTGGAGGCCAGAAATTATTTTAGTATCCTCAGATTGATTCGAGGAAGCAGTGGAAGTGCATCAAACAGTATGGACGATGAGTGGCCCCAGTTGTATTTTGAAAAGCTCCAACCTTCTATTAAAATTAAAATTGTATTTCCTTTTAAATATTTGTTTAGAAATAAAGATATCATCGTCATTTGCGTATTTGTTGGATGAATGCTTGTTTCTGTATTTTTTGTGCTTTAATTTGCGATACAATTCACCAAAAAGGCTTAGGCCGGCATTCCCTGCTTGCAGTAATAACTCTGTGGGTATCCCCGGATTCCAATATTGATTCAGTGGGGGTTCCCGGTTTCCAGTAAAGATTAAGTGGGGGTCCACAGAAGTCAAAAGGTTAAGAGGCACTGCCTTAGGATATTACAACTAATAGGTCTTGAATTACCAATATAGTTTTACTCACATATGTAGTTTGGAAACCATCCAGTGATGGAGACTCCCCTTTGTAAGTGAGAAAGAAGCGCCTGCTGGGAGGGTGGGACAAGGGGAAGGGAGTTAAGTTATCTTTTTGTCTTATCTCTTTGAAATCAATAAAAACTGTTGAAACGTAAAAGTTAACTTGTAGAAACACATATAAGAGCTGTTTTTGCAGGACTCTCAGGTCACAGAAGAGCTGGGCTAATATTAACCCCTTCGGTGCTGATGACGGCTCCCGGTCGTCATAAGTTACGGTGGGCGTGTGCTGATAACGGCCGTAATGACCACGCCCGCAATCGGAATGTGCCGCACGGGTGCAGAATTCCGGCCGCGACCAGGGGGTTAAAGAACATGTGAACTTCCACGTCTGTGCAATGCTGCCCCAGCTGGAACAACGAAAGCAGGGCAAGTTTCCTTTTACCACGTTGTCTCTTTTTGCCCTAAAGTGTCATTCCCTACTTATAAATAGGGCTCCCGGGTTTATTGTATTTATTTTTTGAACATTTCCATCTGTATTTATCCATATTTATTTTCTGGCCAGCTTATTGGTATTTTATCCATATTTATTTTGGGGTTTTTTGCACAGATGAGGTGATAACTTGTATATTTCCACATTTAATGAACAGATAAACATGCACACATAATTTGCTGGCTGTCAGTTTTTAGCACATTACACAGCCAAAAATAATAAAATAATAAACCCACGTGCAATAATAGCATAATAGCACAAATACATGTTGAGACATGTAGTAATTTAACAAAATGTCATTCAGTTTTGTGACTTCCCATGCTGCCAGTATGTAAAACTATTGGCCTGAAAATCATTCATCTCAGGATGGAGAGTCATTAAAAAGAAGCCAAATTAGCTTTACATTTGTACTTTAAAAATAAATACAGACAGGAAACACAATGTTTTTGTCTGTATTTATCTGTAAAAATCGGTACAGCAGAAAACAGGGAGCCCTTAAAATGTAAGTTAAAATTATACACAGGCAGGAAAATGTCTCCTCATGTAAATTAGAAAGACCAAGGATTTCTGAGATCCAAGCAAATATGTTGGGTTCACATGGAGAAGGGAACCATTACATTTGTGTAGTCTGCTAAATATTAGTCTTGTGACAGGATTTCAGTCCCAAAACATTAAAATATTCTATTCTGAATCAGAATTTGGAAGAGACGCACTAAACTCACCCCTTCCAAATGCCATTTCGATATTCTGTTACAAGCCCAAATTGTGATTCAGTAAGGTATTATCAAATCGCAATTTGGGTTTTATACATACTAAAAAGCCTTTTTGCAATTGCAAACAGACAGATTCTGGGAATAAGACCTTTTGAGAACTTGAAAAAGCTTTATACATCTGGTCCTATATATTTTAGTCCTTCTACTCCAACCTCCCAACTGGGGCAGACTGTCCAGGTAAGTCACCTGCTTCTTTTCCTTTCCTCCTCCCTCCACCAGTCCTCTTTCCAGACTCAACAAACTTTGCAGAGTAGTTCACCCAACTACTGCAGGCAGCATGGGATGTGAGCTGGATGCAAAATCAAAACAAGCATTTGCAATGCAATAGGTCTCGCATTTGCGAGAGTTGGAGCTAATGGCATTGTAAATGACGGTGCATTTTATTAATTTGTTTTGAAAACCTGCAAGCGGTGCATAAACATACACTTTGTACGTATACTCCTTGCTTACGAGAAGCAAGGCTGTCAGTAAAAGAGACTGCCAGCTTTGCTTCTCATAAGCAAGGGCTATAAGTACAAAGTGCTTGTTTACGCACAGCTTACAGGTTTTCAAACGCATAAATAAAAGACATTCTGGCAGATGCATAAAAGTTATGTTTTGCGAGTCCTTAATAGCGAATTTTAAGGAATCGCTATTAAAGACTCGCAAAACGGGATGCATGTAGGAATCGCAATGTTATTAGCGAGTCCTAAAGATTCCTTATTAGCGATTCGGTAATATTACCGAATCGCTAATGTTCCGCTATTTCAAGGGTGCCAGGGTGTCCAAAGGACACCCTGTTACACCCATGAAATGGACCTGTGCACAACTGTTACACACACACATGCCCTAAGGGCATGTGTGTGTGCAACATGTAACTTTGAAAAATGCACAAAAATGCAATTTTCAAAGTTTTAGCAAATTACCACGAAGTTCAACTTCATGGTAATTTGCTCCCCCTATTAGCGAATTCGCTATTTTTTAGGGTTTCATGCATTGCATTTAAGGAATCTCATTTTGGGATTCCTTAAATGCAAGAGCAATTTAAGGAATCACTATTTAGAGATTCCTTAAATTGCGATTTCTGCATTTGGGATGATGCATCCCAAATACAAAAATACCGGGAGCAAACGGCCAGATTCTGAGAATCTGCCCGTTTGCTCCCGGTATTTTCTTTGATGCTTCTGCCTGTAAATCTTTTACAATGCCAATAGCTCAAACTCTCGCAAATGCGAGACCTATTGCATTGCAAATGTTTGTTATGTAGTGAAAGTAAATTATCTCTTGCAGTTGGAGAGTTATTGCTCCCCAAGTGTGCTGGGTGTAAGGGACGTCCCTTACTCTGTTCCCAAAGGGAGCCCAAACGAAATTTAAATTGTTGGTAAGGTCGAATAGGGACCTTCCATGTCTCTGGGACATTGTTCTCTCCTCCACTAAAGAGATCTGATGCACAGAGCTCTTATCTACATAGGATATCATGCCACCAAAGCCACCAAAGAAGCATGGTGTTTCTCTAGGGAAAAAGAGGCTTTATTGGAGAACAAAGCATGTCCCCTCCCAGTTACAATGACCAAAGTGGAGGCGCAAGTTTAACAAGTTTAAGCTATGGGCATTGTAAATGACAATTAAGCAGAAAAAGCTCCCTTATGACCTATATTGCTTTACAAAGACAGATTGTATCTGGTATGGGTATAAACAAAATCACATGGATACAAATGCACAATCATGGAATATAAATCTGATTATTTATTATATATTTTTAATTTTTGTAGTTTATTATTACTTTTGTTTCCATAATCAATGTGTCATTGGAACATCATGCAGCAATATTTTTTTAATACATTTTTTTCTTTTTTATACAAATACTGTCCTTACATTTCTTAAAAAAACAGTATATAAATACTTACAAAAGTATGAAACCCCTACACCATACACAACATTATATCATTAACAACCACACTTCATTCATTCAACGACAAGCGCTCACAGTAATTCGAAACCCATATACACATCAGGGTGTAAAGAGAAGAGGCAGATGTAGAATGTCTCTACAACTACTTTTAGGTGACCATATACAACAAGGTCTGGACAGATGAGGTTGACGCGCGTTTTGGTGGGTTGAAACACGATGTGAACCACCTTCTTTAGGACCTTTCCCAAATGGCATAGGTTTCCACACAAGCTTTAGAGAGGGGGTACAAGGTGACTCTTAAGCTAGCCAAGTCCAAACACGATGAGGATGCTAAATTGTAAGTTGAGCTCGAGGCAATAATACTTATTTTGCTGTGGCCAAAGTCCACTGGCGATGCCTGTGGCACCACAAAGGTCTGCCTATATATCCAGAGTCTCTTAGGAATATTGGCAGATACGACAGACGTTTGTGCAGTTTTTCTGTAAAAAGAACTTCAGGTTCTGCTAAGGTTTGTGCAATTCTTGTGGGTCCAAATATATACAGGAGTATATCTGTGTGCTGCATTATAATCGCGGGGGCAATGACAATGCCTTTTATTTATGTTTTAAAAACGACAACAAAAATAAAAGACATTGTCATTTAAAATGTCAATAGGTCAAACTCGCGTAAATGCGAGACCTATTTATCGCATTGCAAATGCTTGTTTGACATTGTTGGGACACAGAAAGCTAGAGATGTTTTTCAGCAAGTTACAAGTGATGGGCTGCAAAGCGTTAAACTCGCGGAAGCCAGGGTCACGTAAGTCCATGAGGAGGCGGCGCCCTCGGACGCTCCGGTCTTTTATATCGTCAGCGATTGTAACTTGGACGGACAAACCCTTCCCTTGTTGTTTACTATGGAGCTGTCGGTGATGTCCTCGGGAACTTTCCTTCTGCAGCAGTTGACGGTCTCAAACGTCCTGCTGTTTTTAGCAATCTTCCTCTTGGTTGGCGATTATGTGAAAAGGAGGGCGCCGAAGAATATCCCCCCTGGACCCTTCTCCTGGCCCATTATTGGAAGTTTATCATCCATGGACTTGGCTCAGCTTCATGTCTCAATAAACAAGGTAGGATTACAGAAACAATTTAACGAACTGTGAGAGACCCGTCGTTTTGTCTTTTGTATACAGAAAGTGTTTATTTTATGACGTTTCAGTTACAAGTGGGCGACGTCAATACAAGTTTACGTCTATAGAAGTGCAGCGCAAGGCGCTCTCTCGCAGAGCAGAGTTCACGCAGAGCAGCAGCGCCACCTTCGCTCCCTACTACCCATCTCCCAAGTGTAGCACGGCAGCAGTAGTGCCTAGCGTCATACATGCACTTAATTTACACATGGCAGCAGCATTGGAAGCTTTCCTCGCTCATGGAGCAGCACGACCTTCCCTCCCTGGCAGTAGTGGTTAAACAAGGATAGGTGCGGTGGTCGACGTGGGAAAAAACTAGGTCTGTATCCCGGCTATGAGGAGACCTGGGAGGGCGGGGGCTGCCGCGCATGCACGGCATTTCTAACTTTTATTCTGAAGAGCCCCAGTTACAAATGCCGCGCATGGGCGGGCAGCCCCCGCCCTCCCGAGTCCAGCAGCTGAAGTCCCGTGTCCCAGGAGGGGGCCCGGGTGAAGAACATCGGGAAGCCCGGTGAGGTAAGAGCGGGAGGGGGGGTGGAGCTGTGTATGTGCACGTGTGTAGCTGTGCGTGTGTATGTATATGTGTGACTGTGTGCCTGTTAGCTGTGCGTGTGTATATGTGGGTCTGTGTACCTGCGTGGGTGTATGTGTGTGCGCATGCGTGAGTGTGGCTGTGTGTGCGCACGGGCGAGAGCCTGTCTTGCTGTGAATCTGAGGCAGGGGATGTGCACGGTGCCAGGCTGGGCGTGTGCGCCCACGAGGTGAAGTCGACGCTCGTGCCCAGCCCCTGTCTCAGATTCCCAGGAGACGGGCGGCTATAGTTGTCGAGCAGGACTCCAGCATACTTCGCATGCTTTCTCCTAGCTCGACCTAAAAATGAAGTATAACAAGGGACCTGTAGGGTCAATTATAACTAAGGTTCCCTGTTTTCCGTTTTTATTGATTTTGACAGATAAATACACACTTAAAGCCATTTATTTTCTTGTCTGTATTTATTTTAAAAAGTGGATAAAAACTTAAATTGTTTTTTTTTTTGAGTGATTATAAATACTGTCTGGCCATGACTTCCAGGCCAATAGCTGTGTGGACTGATGGTAACGGAGCTAAAAAAAAAAAAGGAATTTTAGTAAAGAGGCTTAAACAGCAGTAGATGTGCACAAGGTTGATAATGAAATGTGCATATTTTCATATATGTGAACTGATTTATCGTCTGCAAGGGTTCCTATCCTTGAAACCTGACAAGCATTCAAACATGAGTGCGGTTAAATTAATGTGGAAATATACTAGTATCAGCTTCATTTTTTCACAAAACCCAAAATAAATATGGGTAAATACAGATAAAATTAGCAAACAATAAATATGGATAAATACAGACGGAAATGGCAAAAAAATAAATACCATAAAACTGGGATCCCTAATTATAGCTGCTAGGCAATAATGTGCTTTGGTGCTCCCAGAATGGGGTAAGAAGCGCTATATAAATTCTACGATGCAAACGAATGCAATACCTCGCCATACCAGCCATCACCATGCCACACTGCAACCACTTACAACACTGGACAACACATACAAGAACACAGTCAACACACCACACATAAATACAATAATGAATCAACACACCATGCACAGTACCTTACCACATAAGACCTAACCATACACCATACACAACAAATCGTAATATATCAACATCTGTTTGTTGTTAAGCCGGGCATGGTTAACGCAGGGGGTCTTAGCTCCAGCAGCCGCGGCCCATGCAGGTAAGATCAGTAAGGCGGTTGGCTGGGTGAGGGGCATTTCGACTGAAGATTGACGATGACGAGGGAAAATAAAAAAAAATATTAATTTCCCCTCGACATTGTCCGTCAACACCCCCCCCCCACACTGCTTTTACCTGCACAGAACGCGGCTGAGCCTCAGTGAGGGGTGAGACCCTTGTGTTAGGTCAACTCTGCCCTTCAGAAGAGTAGGAACATCAATTAAACACATCCAGGTCACAGGGTTGTGCACACTGTGGAGCTGAGATTCATGCCTTGCAAACTTGCCAGGTGGGGCTTAAGGCGAGGAAGCCGCGCGCAGTGTGAGGGTGGGTGCACAACCCTGTGCATTGATCAATGCAAGATCCAGACTATCAGAGGAAATAAGGGCCTTTCTGGAATGTGACACTTTAGATATACTCTTTATTTCTGACACCAGGCTGACAGAAGAGGATGACTCAGGAGTGGGAGCCCTCCTACACAGGCAGTACAACATGTTAAGGAAAGACAGATCAGAGAGGAGGGAGGTAGATTGGATGTGAGACATCAAAACAAGTTCGTTTAACTCATCTTTCTCTATTCCACTTCCGGTACCTTTTAGCTCGCTTCCACGTAAGACTCTTTGGACAAACTCATTGTCCGTCATCTGTGGCCGGTGTGTCTGCTGGCGGTCCTACGTCAGTGACTCGAAAGATTCCATCTTAGAGACTACCCAGCCAGCCATGCACGTCAATTCACCAAAATGCCATGGGTAGCGGAAGTGACATCACTTGCCCCTTGATCTTCACTTTCACTCACACACACATTCACATTAGGTGACCCCAAATGACGTCCATACTGCCAGCATAACCACTGATTCATCTGTAAAATAAGACCTGGAGCCCAAAGTTTTTCTCAGGGTCCCACCCCCGGCACTGCTAAATGCCTGTATTGTGGAATATCAAGGCACCTAGGGCCAGATGTTGGAGCCCAAATACCGGTTGGTAACGGCCGATTTCGCCCGTTACCGACCGGTATTTGGGTTTTGTAATGTAGGGGGCTAGAAAATTACAGAATCGGTATATTTACTGAATCAGTACATTTACCGATTCTGTAATTCAAGATGTAGGTGGCACAGTTTACAGTGCCACAGGCCCTTAGAAATTTGTTACTTACCACCCAAAACTATCGGGTGGTAAATTACGAATTTCTGTGTACATGCACCTAATGGCATGTATGTGTGTCACATGGCACACAAGCCAGAAACAGGGGTGCAACAGGGTGTCAAAGTGACACCCTGTCCCCCTTGGAAATTCTGTATTTTTACCGGTTCGGTAATTACCGAATCTTTATTTGCTATTGATTCCTATGGGCTTCAAGGCCCATAGGAATCAATGGCAAATACTGATTTTTTTTCCTACATAGCAATTACTGATTAGTAAATACAAATCTGTAAAATTCGGAATTTACCATTTGGTAATTTGCTATTACCTACATCTAGCCCTAAGTCTTGATTCTATCTCATGCACCTTCCTCCCGCTACCCTAGGCCTCCTAACTTTTTATCTCACTTCTGCAGATTCCTTTTCATTCCTACTTTCTCCCTTTCTCAATGTTTTCTTAGCGTTTTCTTCTTGCTGACTTCTCTCTTGTCTACTTTCCTCTATTTTGCTCTAAGTCAGAGTCTGTTGATATGAGTAAGTCCTGCTCCCCAGAAATGAGTGCCGGTGGGCTCAACCGGCAACCCCTGCACAAATTAAACATTGTACATACTATAAGTACTGAGAGCCATATTTATCATTATATCACACAGTGCATCAAGTCTCCTTGCTGTGCTGAGTGATAGCAATAGGGCAGGAATGTGCTGTGCTTAACATTATAGGGCGCATTCCTGGCTTTTCCCAGCGCTGGCGTACAATATGCTGCCATGCGCCAATGTAGGCACCCTAGCACCCTGGTGCAAGGATACCTGCGTTGTTAGCAGGATTGTTTTGTGCAGTAAGGTCCCCCTTCCTGCACAACAACAATCCTCTGAGACATGTTCCTCTTTCTATGTCTGCTGCAGAATGCAGGACACATAGAAAGAGGAAAAGAAGAGGAGAAATAAATATATGTATCCTAGTTACGCCTCACCTGGGGATGCGTAGCAGTTTCGGCGCATTTCCAGGTCTACCACTTATTATAAATCTGAAAATGTGTCAAAGTCCATGGGTTTTGCTTTCGAACACACGTGCTTCACCCATGGAATGCCTCCCTGGTACAGAGTAACACAACACAGTGATTTGCACTGCTTTGCGTTACTCTGGATTTATCAAGCCACTCACGGCTCCGCAAGGTGGCCTTGCGTGGCTTGATGAATTGCATCACAAGGGTAGCGTCGCTTTTGCACCCGGTTGTGTAGTGCAAAAGCGACGCGACCCTAGGATAAAAATAGGGGAGACGACCTTTACTGCGTGGGAGTTTTATCGCAGTAGGTTTATAACGCGGGTTTTACAACGCAAGTCGTTTCAACGACTTGCGCTGGAGGGTGCTGCAAGCTAAGAAATGGTGGGATTTACCATCCAACACTTTCCCTACTGTACGTAGACTGGTGTTGGAATAGTAAATCGTACTGTCCCTAAGTCCAGCGCCCTCCTGCGCAAGTCGTTGAAACGACTTGCATTGTAAAACCCACGTTGTAAGATACCGCAATCAACATGATCGCGTAGTATCATCATACATTCTAAAAATGGCCCTGAGTGCTGTTTGCTAGTGAGAGGTTGGAAGGTAGTTGTGGACCCAACACATGGCAAGCTGGCCTGCATCTTACTTGACGGATTTGAAGCGTGTGCTCACCCACTTGTGTTCACAACCATACCTTTTAAAAAACAAATGATCAAGTGGTGTTTGCTGTAGTGCTGCTAGAACACCCAAAGGCTGAGTGAGTACCACAAAAGTTAATTGACAGAACAGGAAGTTTGCTAAACATCTACATAGGGTATAGATATAGAGAGCCTGACCAGTATACCCCCACGTCATCACATGCCAATAAGATCACATTCAGTACACCCTACCTACGAGCACATCGCGTGCTATGTATAGGTGCAAGTAAGAATAGTAATTATATACTTACCTTGCGACGTAGCGTATGATATGTTATTGTAGGCACACAGTAGTGAGCTCAATATAATTCCATGCAAACATATATGCAATACTAAGGCAAGTGAGAACTATACACATATGTTATCATCAGTGATATAATAAGACACATAAAACATGCGTATATATTCGTTGTTAGCAGCAATTGTATGTCAATGGCTGCTGGAACCTTAGTGGTGATATATATATGGCATATGGTACACAGAAGTAGGGCAACCAGAGCCCTCCTTATGAGCAGGCTGATAGATACCAATATATGCCGTAACTCCTGTTGCCACACTTATCGGAATTATGTGTTTTGTGGATTTTATCGTACCCACTATATGCCATGAGTGATACACCCTCATCCCCTGTTAACTTTCAGCAAATCATAGGTGCCACAATTTAAAGGGAGAAAAATGCCCAGTAATTACCAGTACATGTGGTCTCTATGTGGCTGCGGGCGCAGGTAAGCATGGTGGGGTGGGGCGGGGTGGGGCGGAAGTCGACAGGCTATGGAATTGGTAAAAAATAATAATAAATAAAACCTATTCTGTCATCTGTCGACTTCCCCCCCGCCCCGCCCCACTGCACATACCTGCACCAGCCGCGACTGGTATATGGATTTTGGTGAGGTAAGAACCGAAATCTCAATGTTTTTGCCCATCTCTGCGAAAAACCTCATAACAGACAATAATTATCGCATACGATGAATTCTGTACACCTCAGTGTCCAATTTTATTATTGTGTTAACTATCGCATCAAAAACCAGGTCCTCGTAGTGATGCCCTGAGAAGTTAAATACATTTATATGCACAAGCAATGCAGTGGAAGGCCAAATGGGACATCTACCTTACTTACCCTGGTCAGACCATAAATATTTCACATTCGACAGTCACCAAATAATAGAATATAAAGTCACCCACACACCAAAGACCTGTGTGTTCTACTTATATTAAAAATAGCTGAATTCTGCTCACTTTCTGCTAGGAGTAGTAGCTCTGGGTGGAGAAAAGAGCCTCGTCCATGGCACAGAGAAGAAGCTGGACATGTTCTCCAGTGTCTCTTCCACAGCACATACGAGAAGCTGGACACGCTATCCAAAGTCCTGCTCATGGCACAGAGGCGATGCTGGACATTTCTCGAGAGTCTCGTCCACGGCACAGAGAAGAAGCGGGACATGTTCTCCAGAACCTCATCCATGGCAGAGAGGAGAAGCTGGACACGTTATCCAAAGTGCTGCTCAATGTAGAGAGGAGATGCTGGACATTAATCCATAGTCCCGTCCACAGCACATAGGAGACGGTGGGCATGTTCTCCAGAGCCTTGTCCATGGCACAGAGGAGAAGCTGGGCATCTTCTCCAGAGCCTCATCCGTGGTACAGAGGAGAAGCTGGGTATGTTCTCCAGATCCTCGTCCATGGCACAGAGGAGAGGCTGGACATGTTCTCCAGATCCTCATCCATGGCACAGAGGAGATGCTGGGCATCTTCTCCCAAGCCTCATCCGTGGCACAGAGGAGAAGCTGGACATTTCTCCAGATCCTCATCCATGACACAGAGGAGAAGCTGGACATTTCTCCAGATCCTCATCCGTGGCACAGAGGAGAAGCTGGACATCTTCTCCAGAGCCTCGTCCATGGCACAGAGGAGAAGCTGGACATTTTCTCCAGAGCCTCGTCCATGGCACAGAAGAGAGGCTGGGCATCTTCTCCAGAGCCTCGTCCATGGCACAGAGGGGAGGCTGGAATTTTCTCCAGAGTCTCGTCCATGGCACAGAGGAGAAGCTGGTTATGTTCTCCAGATCCTCGTCCATTGCACAGAGGAGAGGCTGGACATTGCTCCAGAGCCTCGTCCATGGCACAGAGGAGAAGCTGGGTATGTTCTCCAGATCCTCATCCATGGCACAGAGGAGATGCTGGGCATCTTCTCCAGAGTCTCATCCGTGGTACAGAGGAGAAGCTGGGTATGTTCTCCAGATCCTCGTCCATGGCACAGAGGAGAGGCTGGACATTTCTCCAGAGTCTCGTCCGTGGCACAGAGGAGAATCTGGGTATGTTCTCCAGATCCTTGTCCATGGCACAGAGGAGATGCTGGACATTTCTCCAGATCCTCATCCATGGCACAGAGGAGAGGCTGGACATTTCTCTAGAGTCTCGTCAGTGGCACAGAGGAGAGGCTGGACATTTCTCCAGAGTCTCGTCCGTGGCACAGAGGAGAATCTGGGTATGTTCTCCAGATCCTTGTCCATGGCACAGAGGAGATGCTGGACATTTCTCCAGATCCTCATCCATGGCACAGAGTAAAAGCTGGACATTTTCTCCAGAGCCTCGTCCGTGGCACAGAGGAGAAGCTGGGCATCTTCTCCAGAGCCACATCCGTGGCACAGAGAAGAAGCTGGACATTTCTCCAGAGCCACGTCCATGGCACAGAGGAGAGGCTGGACATTTTCTCCAGAGCCTCGTCCGTGGCACAGAGGAGAAGCTGGGCATCTTCTCCACAGCCTCATCCGTGGCACAGAGGAGAGGCTGGACATTTCTCCAGAGTCTCGTCAGTGGCACAGAGGCGATGCTGGACATTTCTCCAGAGTCTCGTCAGTGGCACAGAGGCGATGCTGGACATGTTCTCTAGAGTCTCATCAGTGGCACAGAGGAAAAGCTGGACATTTCTCCGGAGTCTCGTCAGTGGCACAGAGGAGAGGCTGGACATTTCTCCAGAGTCTCATCAGTGGCACAGAGGCGATGCTGGACATTTCTCTAGAGTCTCGTCAGTGGCACAGAGGCGATGCTGGACATGTTCTCCAGAGTCTCGTCAGTGGCACAGAGGAGAAGCTGGACATGTTCCCCAGAGCCTCATCCATGGCACAGAGGAGAAGCTGGACATGTTCTCCAGAGCCTCATCCATGACACAGAGGAAAAGCTGGACATTTCTCCAGATCCTCATCCATGACACAGAGGAGAAGCTGGACATTTCTCCAGAGCCTCGTCCATGGCACAGAGGAGAAGCTGGACATGTTCTCCAGAGCCTCATCCATGGCACAGGGGAGAGGCTGGGCATTTCTCCAGAGCCTCGTCCGTGGCTCAGAGGAGAGGCATTTCTCCAGAGTCTCGTTCGTGGCACAGAGGAGAAGCTGGGTATGTTCTCCAGATCCTCGTCCAAGGCACAGAGGAGAGGCTGGGTATGTTCTCCAGACTCTCATCAGTGGCACAGAGGAGAGGCTGGACATTTCTCCAGAGTCTCGTCAGTGGCACAGAGGAGAGGCTGAACTTTTCTCCAGAGTTTCGTCCATGGCACAGAGGAGAGGCTGGACATTTCTCCAGAGTCTCGCCAGTGGCACAGAGGAGAAGCTGGGTATGTTCTCCAGATCCTCGTCCATGGCACAGAGGAGAGGCTGGACATTTCTCCAGAGTCTCGTCCGTGGCACAGAGGAGAAGCTGGGTATATTCTCCAGATCCTCGTCCATGGCACAGAGGAGAGGCTGGACATTTCTCCAGAGTCTCGTCCGTGGCACAGAGTAGAAGCTGGGTATGTTCTCCAGATCCTCGTCCATTGCACAGAGGAGAGGCTGGGCATTTCTCCAGAGTCTCGTCCTTGGCACAGAGGAGAAGCTGGTATGTTCTCCAGATCCTCGTCCATGGCACAGAGGAGAGGCTGGACATTTCTCCACAGTCTCGTCCATGGCACAGAGGAGAAGCTGGGTATGTTCTCCAGATCCTCGTCCATTGCACAGAGGAGAGGCTGGACATTTCTCCACAGTCTCGTCCATGGCACAGAGGAGAAGCTGGGTATGTTCTCCAGATCCTCGTCAGTGGCACAGAGGAGAAGCTGGACATGTTCTCCAGAGTCTCGTCAGTGGTACAGAGGAGAAGCTGGACATGTTCTCCAGAGTCTCGTCCATGGCACAGAGGAGAGGCTGGGTATGTTCTCCAGATCCTCGTCAGTGGCACAGAGGAGAAGCTGGACATGTTCTCCAGAGTCTCGTCAGTGGTACAGAGGAGAAGCTGGACATGTTCTCCAGAGTCTCGTCAGTGGCACAGAGGAGAAGCTGGACATGTTCTCCAGAGTCTCGTCAGTGGTACAGAGGAGAAGCTGGACATGTTCTCCAGAGTCTCGTCAGTGGCACAGAGGAGAAGCTGGACATGTTCTCCAGAGCCTCATCCATGACACAGAGGAAAAGCTGGACATTTCTCCAGATCCTCATCCATGGCACAGAGGAGAAGCTGGACATTTCTCCAGAGCCTCGTCCATGGCACAGAGGAGAAGCTGGACATTTCTCCAGAGCCTCGTCCATGGCACAGAGGAGAAGCTGGACATGTTCTCCAGAGTCTCGTCAGTGGTACAGAGGAGAAGCTGGACATGTTCTCCAGAGTCTCGTCAGTGGTACAGAGGAAAAGCTGGGCATTTTCTCCAGCAGAATAATGGAAGTGTTTAGCGGCCTCCTTGGAAGGACGGTGGAACCAGACACGTCTTTTCCCTCCGTTTATTTGCAAGCTTAAAACCTTACAAGGGGAGGTGGGGCGTCTTGAAGCAAGATGGAGGGAAGGAAGGAAAAGAAGGAAGGAAAGGCAGCTACAGCAATGCAATTATCACCTTTTACAAAGCTATCTTCACAGTCTAAAACACTTCCGTGGAAATAAGATTGCTGTAGCGTCTAACTCGAGCTATTAATTTTACTGTTCTATGAATAATTTACCATGTCGTATGCAAGTGAAAAAATAGCCCTTTGAATGGTCTTTGTAATACAGGACTCCGTCACCGAAAAGATACTCCTTGCAATGGAGGTGAGGGGAAGCGTCACTATATCATGGCCAAAGTACTGGCCTACAAGAATTCTGCATCCGTAATATCAAGTAGTACATTATCATCATGGTAAGAAGATAGAGAATTAGGACCAGAAAATATATATTTCCCTATGTGTACGTATCTTGACAATACAGCCTATGTAATGTTGTAGGTAGATGTTAACTATATTCAAGGCCATTGGAATTATGTGGCGATGTTGTCTAAATTATGCGTCACGAAAGGACAAATTACGCAGCGTAATGCACCACATTTTCTGACAGTGATACTACATAATCTTGCCTTTTTTACACGTTACCAGCTGGAATCATTTTTTTTCTAAATCTGCAGATTTTGCAGCAGATGTTGGATTATGTGGCATATGCAGCGAATCCATATTTATGGAGAAAACACCACAGAGTTGCATAATTCCAGTGGCTCTGACTCCATTAGACCATATTAACTACAATAGATATTCTGCATCTAACCATGAGGAGGCCAATTATGGCAAACTTGATTGCTTCCTAAATGTACCAATCTCTGGTATCAGATGACCAACCCCGAGGGAGGGGCCTGCCTGAGGGATGAAAGGAATGAATGGGGTATTACACAAGAAAGGTGTGGTCCATGTCCTGAAAAGTGCATGTCTATTGACACGTTATCAGTGCTTAATCTGTAAAAGAATAAGTACCAGAGCCCAAAGTTTTGCTCAGAGGCCTGTGTTTATGCTGCAGCTACCGGTCGGGTGCCGAATAGCAAGACTGCATAGTCTTGAATCCACCTCATGCCTCTTTAATCCTCCACCAGACACTCCCTGCCCTTTTATCTCACTCTTGCATGTTCTTTTCATCTTTTCTTTCTCCCCTTGCTACTGTCTCTCCATCTTTCTCTTCCTCCTTCTTTCCCCCATTTCAGGTTTGTTTTTCTCTCTTGCACAAGGGCAGGTCCCAAGAAATGAGTGCCGGTGGGAGCCTTTTCCACCCACCGGCTGAAGTTAAGCACTACACATCAGCCATCCCATCACAGGGTAGCTTCTGATAGGCATGCTGAGGCCAAGCTGGGCTTGCTCTTGAAATCATTGAAACCTCCCCAGAAGAGGGATTTGTCCTCTAGCAGGATACAAATATAAAAATGCACTAAGGTATATGCAGGGGTGAGGTATTAGGGTACATGCATGGATAGCTCTAGTACGGGTAGGGATAGAGGTTCAATAATACACACATGGAAGGGGTACTAAGGTATATGCATGGGAAACTCTGGTGTAGGTATTTGCATATGCACAAAAGTAGTTTCTGGATTATATGTATATATAAATGCACTAAGTTATATGCAGGGGTGATGTAGTAGGGTAAATGCATGGATAGCTCTAGCATGGGTATGGGTAGATGTACAATAGTACATACGAGAGAGGTACAAGGGTATATGCAAGGAAAGCTCCAGTGTAGTTATGAGCAGAAGCACAATAGTACATTCATGGGGCAGTTACTAAGGTATATCTAATTATAAAGGCACTAAGGTATAGCAAGAGGTAATGTATTGGGATATACACATGAATACCTCTGGCATAGTTATGGGTAGATACACAATTGTGCACACATAGGAGAGTTCCTAGGATGTACATGTATGTTTATGGGGTCTAGGGTATATGCATGAGGAGGGGTGTTAGGGTACATATATGTATTTGGTTACTAGAACATATGCAAGGATAGCTGTGGTATAGGTATGGCTTGATTCAAAATAGTACCTGCATGAAAAGAGGGACTAGGGTATATGTACTCATATAGGGCCTGATTATAAGTTTGGCGGATAGGTTACTAGTTTACAAACGGCACGGATATCCCGTCCGCCATATCACAATTCCTTTATATCCTATCGAACTTGTAATACGGCGGACAGGATATCTGTCACGTTTGTGACCGAGTGTCCCATCCGACAAATTCGTAATTAGGCCTATAGGGTGTACGATGTGTGCATGCGGAGTGTTATTAAGGTATATATATATATATATATATATATATATATATATATATATATATGTGTGTGTATGGAATCTCGAGTATATGCATGAAGAGAGGTGTTAGGGTACATATACGTATACAGTCCCTAGGATATATGCATGGATCGCTCCCGTATAGGTATGAGTTGATTCAAAATAGTACCTGCATGGAAAGAGGAAGGCATACATTGACTAGGGTATGTGCATGGTGGAAATATTATGATATAGATAGGGCAGAAGAACTATGCTCTGGGTAAGTGCGCTAGGGCAGAGGTAAGGCTAGAGGGGTTCTGACTTTGGCAGGGGCAGAGCTGTTAGAGTATAGAGAGGGGAAGACATACTGGGGTGTAGACTGGGGTAGAGGTACTGGAGTACAAGGAGGAGACTAGAATACTAGAATAGTGAAACGGCAGTGGACATTCTCGGGTGCCATGACTGCGCGCCTACCACCACCTACCTGCTCGGCAGCACGAACCTACTGTTTAACTCACTCCTCCACGCCACCCGCCTGGATTGACCGCGACTGTGCATTCTGGGACTTGTGGTTCCTCAATCTACACGAACTGCATAGGGTGTGTCGACCACTTAAGGGGGAGGAGATCCAGGTGCTGCCAAGCATTTCTGCAGGGAGGAGTTACCTGGGGGAGGCCATGCCACAGTGAATGGGCGCTGAAGAAGGCTAATTGAGCCGAAATGCATTCGCCGCCACTGGGAACCTGAGAATTAAACAAACTGTTTTCCCTGAACTCCCTCTGGCCTCTGAGTTCTTCTTTACGAGGCAACTTGTACGTCATGTATACTGCGCCTGCCAACGACGCAGAACAGATGGCCCCGCTACATCCAAGTGTCCCGGAACCAAGTTGGGCATCACGCTGCTTGCAGCACTACTTTCTTCGAGGAATCGAAAGCTCCGGTGACCGCCAGAACACACACAGCACCATTGGGGAGTTTAAGGTATTTTACCTGTTTGGGAGCCCAGTCCGCATTGACTGCCTCTGCCCAGCGGATCGTTTGTGTGCTGCTTCAGGCTGTAGCGGTACGAGGGACCAAGGGAAACGGCAGTGGACATTCTCGGGTGCCATGACTGCGCGCCTGCCACCACCTACCTGCTCGGCAGCACGAACCTACTGTTTATCTCACTCCTCCACGCCACCCGCCTGGATTGACCGCGACTGTGCATTCTGGGACTTGTGGTTCCTCAATCTACACGAACTGCATAGGGTGTGTCGACCACTTAAGGGGGAGGAGATCCAGGTGCTGCCAAGCATTTCTGCAGGGAGGAGTTACCTGGGGGAGGCCATGCCACAGTGATGGGGCGCTGAAGAAGGCTAACTGAGCCGAAATGCATTCGCCGCCACTGGGAACCTGAGAATTAAATGAACTGTTTTCCCTGAACTCCCTCTGGCCTCTGAGTTCTTCTTTACGAGGCAACTTGTACGTCATATATATATATATGTGTATGGAATCTCGAGTATATGCATGAAGAGAGGTGTTAGGGTACATATATGTATACAGTCCCGAGGATATATGCATGGATCGCTCCCGTATAGGTATGAGTTGATTCAAAATAGTACCTGCATGGAAAGAGGGAGGCATACATTGACTAGGGTATGTGCATGGTGGAAATATTATGATATAGATAGGGCAGATGAACTATGCTCTGGGTAAGTTTACTAGGGCAGAGGTAAGGCTAGAGGGGTTCTGACTTGGATGGATGGAATCCCTAGTTAATGGCATTTATGTGGAGGTTTGTGGAGAAGGCTTCTGTAGTGTTCCTTAAAGGGACAATCCAGTAAAAGGGAAAAGTGTGCCCACTTACCCAACCACGCATCATCAACAGTCGCTAACAATAAGGGTTACGGCATGTCCCCTTGTTTGATGACGTCTGGTTGGGTTTAAAGCCTATTATAACACCGTTCACTATATTGTGTCTGCGTGTAAATCAAAATCACCTTGACTTACCCTGCACGTGTCAACGGCTCGAACCAGGAGCGGTGTAGTACCTATTCGGACTTTGGTGCTCCCCGATTGGCTTCGTCTCTATCCTTTGTAAGTAATGAACTAAGACTGTGACATTCTCAAAAAGAATGGCAGACTCTGGTCAAGGGCTTTACGTAGATATTTATTAGACAAATTACATGAAATATTATCTAACAGGTTAGCAGCAAGAGTTCAGTTCGTAAGTAAAAGGAGCTCAGCAATGTTCAATAGTAAATTCAGAATTTCACACGGAATCGGGTCGAGGCACGCGTCGGATCATCAAATTGACGAGAGTGTCGCCAGTGCTCTAATCAGCACGTGACAGAGTAACTCCTGCTTCATAACGAGATTTGACTAAAGATGTTCGTTGGGAATATATATGGATACTCGTATACTAGAAATTTGAACTCCAATTGCAGAAGGCTTCGGTGTCCTATAACTTGCCAGGCGTGAATTTTAAGTGGAAGGGATTACCCTACGGGATTTGACAAGGAAGGTCAAACTTGCTAATGTGGAAAAAAAGCCCTGAAGAAGCCCGTGTTGGGCGAAACACGTTGGCTGTGGATGCACTGAAATAAAATAAAATATTTATGATCTTCAAAATTCTGCGTGAACGTCCATCACTCCTGTCTTCTCTATTTCTAACTTGTATGGCATTTGTAGCCAGATATTGTGATTTAAACGTTGCCTCTCCAAATGTGTGTTAAAAAAGTAAATTCAGAATATATGTGCTCTCTATGAGTGGGTTAAATGGGGTTCTGTCAATGTAGAACCTGCAGGTCCTTCTATAGGACTTTAGCCTTTTCCAGGCGTCGGACTGCCGGTGGCTGTCCGCCGTCACGGTGGGCATGTACGTAGGACGGCCGGCGACTGGCCAAACTGCGCATACGTCACTTTTTTTCCACACTGCAGCGGAATTTCCACCGCAGCAAAGCGGTTAGACAAAGGATTTCACACATTCCTGACAAACACACTGTTCTCAGGATGTGCACCAATGAGTAACATGCAACAAGAAACAATTTACTGCAGAATACTTTCGAAGATTCTCTCATAATACTATTACATTGGATTCAGAGGTTCCCAGAGTTGATGCAGGTGACATGAATTGTAACATTGCACCCAGAGCGGTCTGGGACATCTAGGTTGTCCGCAGTGAGGTACATCCCAATTCCAAAGGCTGGAAAAGCTCACAATTCTAACTTACGGCAGAGGCAACAACAACAATGATCACGTGGTGTAGTGCGGCGTAATTTCAAAATGGAAGACAGTACACTTTCTTTTATGTTAGCTCAAGATCGATTTCAAACACACTGGAAGCTTAGAAAAAGTAAAACAACCTTCGCAATGGCTACTCTAAGTATGGTTCAGATTTACTTACCAGCAGAATTCCTATGGAACAGTACAGCAGCAATGGGCCTGGCCTCCTCTGTGCTGCAGCAATATCCAGAGACTAATTGCATTATACTAAAGCAATGCTTTCAAATAATTACTCAGTTTACAATATCACACATTACATTAATGTGTGGTGAGATATTTTTGTCTTCTTGTGCTGTCCTCGTGCATTAATAATAGATGGATTCTGTAATATTGTTCCTTATGGAGTACTGCTTGTGTAAACTTGTTTGATGAGGGAAAGAGTGTACATCTGAAGGGCAAGCGAGTACAGGCCTGTCTTAGAACACCCTGCCTTGTCCAAGTGTGGGAGAGGTAGAGAGAACCCTTCTCTCCTGCCTTGTCCCAGGGTGGGAGGTACAGAGAACCCTTCCCTCCTGCCTTGTCCCAGGGTGAGAGGTAGAGAGAACCCTTCCCTCCTGCCTTGTCCCAGGGTGAGAGGTAGAGAGAACCCTTCCCTCCTGCCTTGTCCCAGGGTGAGAGGTAGAGAGAACCCTTCCCTCCTGCCTTGTCCCAGGGTGAGAGGTAGAGAGAACCCTTCCCTCCTGCCTTGTCCCAGGGTGGGAGGTAGAGAGAACCCTTCCCTCCTGCCTTGTCCAAGAGTGGGAGGTAGAAAGAACCCTTCCCTCCTGCCTTGTCCCAGGGTGGGAGGTAGAGAACCCTTCCCTCCTGCCTTGTCCCAGGGTGGGAGGTAGAGAGAACCCTTCCCTCCTGCCTTGTCCCAGGGTGGGAGGTAGAGAACCCTTCCCTCCTGCCTTGTCCATGGTTGGGAGGGGTAGAGAGAACCCTTCCCTCTTGCCTTGTCCAAGGTCAGGAGGGGTAGCGAGAACCATGCCTACATGCCTTTCCCAAAGACTAGAGGGACTTTTTACAGCCCTTCCACCTTGGCTCATACAGGGTGTGGATTTTCATGTGCCCCTGCTCCCAGGGAAAGGGCGGTAGGATTAATGTCACGCTTTCCGAAGGGCATGGGTGGGATGTACCTAATCCCAATAGAAGGTAGCTGTTCCTAAAGGAAGAGAAGTGGGGGGAGACTCTACAACCTAATGTAGTTGAAAAGTGGTGTCTCCAGGGAGATGTATCAGTGGGATCAAAATCGGGATGGGGAATTCCTCCTTCTGAATTTGGTGCCCTCGCACACCCTTGCGAGTGTCATGCTTCATCATCGGGCCTTGCCCCTCGTGGTGGTGGCGCTGCAGTCCCCCACGGGCCCCGTGAGAGGGCTCTTTATCGGAGATCTTTCTAGGAGGTGGCACAGTTGTGCATGCGGGTGTGGGGTCTCCGTGAAGGTGAGTGAGTTTGATGCTAAAATTGTCTAACCCGAACCACAACAGGTTTATTCTAGGGTCTGGAAGGCAAATTAAAATATGAAGGACTGGAGCTAATCCTAAAAAACAAATATATAGCGGGGATAAGTATGCTCCCACTGCTCTCAGTCCGTGAAAGTCATGGTGGTGGTGAAGTGAGGTCAACATGTTTCGCGCGTATAATGGATCCCAAATGGATCCTCTGTGTGCTTCGTCAGGACTGTGAAAATAAAAATTGTAGAAATTGTTGTTGAACCCATGGCAATCAGGGGAAGACACCCTGTACTACCACTATACCTCTATTAAGGCCAACATGCGTCTTAGCACTCAGAAATACGTGTTATTCGTATTCTGGCGAACCCAACCGCTCCGGTAGTAAAGGTGGGTCTCACCGGCGAGTACTGCGGGACAGAGACCAAAGTGTGTCTCCTGCTAAAAAAAGCCCGTGTACCTGCCCTCCCGATCAGGATCGCCGGGATGTAGTACCCCCACCTTTTCCAAGGGTAGGGGTTGTGGACATTTGCAGCACTGAGACCCCCCTGCCTTGCATAAAGATAGGGGTTGCCAAAGGGTGTGGGCAGGGTGGAGAAATGTGGCTATGCCTTACCCAAGGGGTCCTGTTTCCCATTCGTGCCTTCCCCAACATTGTAGAGTCGGCACTTGCAGAATTTTGCCCCATGCCTGGCCCAAGGGCAGGATCGATTTTTTAGACAACTCTACTTTGCCTATAGGCAGGCCATATTAGTACCCCCTACCCTGCCTACAAGTGGGATTAACTGATCCCTCAGAGTTGGGTAGGCACCGTAAGATTGCATAAATTAATACATATGTACACTACCCACATTCGCCAAAGGCAATGGGGTCTATTTCCTATTTTTATACTGTCTTCATCCGGTGTGCAATAAAAAACAATTTCAAGGCTCTCATTTTCAACAAAAATGCTATTTCTTTCTGAAACGATATTGAGGTCATTTTCTTTGCTTGCATTAGGGCCCATGACTCTAAGACTATGTCACTGATTATTAAGGGTGCAAAATGCTGACTTCCTATGAAGTGATGTGCAAAGGAGAAGCTAGAAAATTAAAATACCCCTCACTTTGAACCAAACTTCGTATGGCGCCAAGCAAACAAAGAAAGTCGTCTCTATCCTCCCCAGAAGAGCTCTCTTGTCTCTTTCATCCAAGCATTTATCCATTTATCTTTCCATCCACCTGCTGATATCCACAATTTCACCCTTATAATCTGTCATCCATTCCGTCTTTCGTCTATCGTTCAGTCTTTCACCATTCCATCCATCCATATCCAAGCCTATCCATCCATCCTTTCTGTCATCCATTCATCCATCCACCCTTTCACTCCATACACACTTTCACTCCACCCATCCATCCTTTCTTTCACTCATCCATCCATCCTTTCACTCAGCCATCCAATCATCCACCCTGTCACTCATCCTTCCAACCAACCACTCATCCATCCATTTAACCTTTCACTCATCCATCCATCCACCCTTTCATCCATCCATCCACCATTTCATCCTTCCATCTACCCTCCCTTTCACTCATCCATTCACCCTTTCATTCATTCATCATTTCACTCATCCATCCACCCTTTTGCCCATCCATCCGAGTTTCACCTCCCTGTCCATCCTCCCTTTCCCTCATCCCATCCATTAATCCATCCACCCTCTCGTCCACTCCACCATCCATCCATCCATCCTTTCACTCACTCATTCATTCACCCTTTCACTCAGCCATCCATCCATTTATCCACCCGCCCTTTCACTCATACATCCACCCTTTCACTCAGCCTTCTCTTTATCCACCCTTTTACTCATCCATCCATCCATCTTTCCTGTCATCCATCAGTCCATCCACCCTTTCACTCCATCTATTCTTGCACTCCATCCATCCATCCTCTCTTTCACTCATCCATTCCTCCTTTCACTCAGCCACCCTTTCATTCATCCTTCCACCTAACCACTCATCCATCCATCCATTTACCCTTTCACTCATCCATCCATACACCCTTTCAATCATACACTCTTCTAGTTCACTAATCCATTCTTTCACTCATCCACCCTCCCTTTCACTCATCCATTCACCCTTTCATTCATTCATCCTTTCACTCATCCATCCCCCCTTTTGCTCATCCATCCATGTTTCACCCCCTGTCCATCCTCCCTTTCACTAACCCCATCCATCAATCCATCCACCCTCTCTTTCACTCAGCCATCCATCCTTTCACTCACTCATTCATCCACCCTTTCACTCAGCCATCCATGCATTTATCCACCCGCCCTTTCACTCATCCATCTTTCCTTTCACTCTGCCTTCTCTTCATACACCCTTTCACTCATCCATCCATCTTTTCTGTCATCCATCAGTCCATCCACCCTTTCACTCCATCCATTCTTGCACTCCAACCATCCCTCCTCTAGTTCACTCATCCATCCTTTCCCTAAGCCATCCAACCATCCCCCTTTCACTCATCCTTCCACCTAACCACTCATCCTTCCATCCATTTACCCTTTCACTCATCCATCCATCCGCCCTTTCATCCATACACTCTCCTATTTCAGTAATCCATTCTTTCACTCATCCACTCTCCCTTTCACTCATCTATCCACCCTTTTATTAATGTATCCTTTCACTCATCCATCCATTCTTTCACTCATCCCATCCATCAATTCATCCACCCTCTCTTTCACTCAGCCATCCATCCATTCACTCACTCACTCATCTTCCCTTTCACTCAGCCACTCATCCATTCATCCACCCATCCACCCTCCCTTTCACTTATCCATCCATTCTTACTCTCATCCATCCGTTCTTTCACTTATCCGCCCTCTAAGTCATTCACCATTCATCCACCTATCAACCATCCTTTCACTCACCCATCTATCCACCCTTTGACTCACACATCCATCCTTTCACTCTCTCCCTCCCTGTTGTTTGCCAAGTTGCAGAGAGAAGAGGCCCATCAAGGGCTCCACCCTGCTATAGTTACTAAAGTCATCTATTCGTCCATCTGCTCATCCATCCATCCACCCTTTCATTCTGTTCATCTTTCCATTCTTTCACTCCACCCACCCATCCATCCATCCACCGCTTCCCTAATCCTTCTATCCTTTACCATCATCGATCCTTTCACGGATCCATCCATTCACCCTTTCATCCATCCTACAATCCACCCTCCATTACATTTATCAGCTCTTTCTTTCATTTATCCATCCAGCCACACTTTTATCCGTCCATCCCCCCATTCACTCATCCATTCATTCTTTCACTCATCCATCCTTACATTCATCTTTTCACTCATTAATTTATTCACTCACCCATCCACCCTTTCACTCACACACCTGTCCATCAGTCCTTCCGCTCACTCAACCAGCCAACCACCCACCCTTTCAAGTTAATTAGAGCCTCTTTGCTGCCAGAAGAGTCCAATCACGATCTCCCCCCCCCCCGCTTTAGCTGCGGGGGGGCGGGGGGGAGTAGGAGGGGGAGGTTAGGGGGGTGGACAAAGCTCCTGGCGATGTGTCACCCTTACTCACTTCGCCGCTGTAATTAGAGAGCACTAATTGTGTACTTATAGTCTGTCTGTCCTTGATTTACTCTGCCCCAGAGGCAATGTGGGACTGTAAGTGGACTCTGTGTTTCATGGTAGACCAGTCGCCCTCTCCTATCGCCCCATGGAAACCTAAAACAGGAAAAGGTGTTATCTAACTGCTGATTACCACGTGCTTTGCAAAATACCTGCTCTGTACTGGCACGATAGCTCAGTGGGTTAAAGTGCTCACTGTAGAGATGTTTTACATCATGGGCTAAGTGGGCTCTGGCCCAGGGCCCCAGCTTTTCAGGGGGCTCTTGATAGAACAGAGTCTTGCCCTGATGACCTCAAATAGTTCATAAACAAATTATTTTAAAAATCGTTTTCCTTTAAAAAAAAATTTATGAGGGTGATGTTTGAGAGTCTATTACAGACACTTAGCATGAAAATGGTGTCTTTATGTTTTATACAAAATCCATAAAACAGTTTCTTTAAAGACAGAGCTTAATTTGAGCCAGTGTCTTCCGGTGCTTGGCACCGGCAACACTGGTGCTTGCGACAGCCTGACACAAGGTGAGATGACCAAAACAACAGGCAATTAGTAATTTAATCTGAATTCAAATTGACTATTACCATCTGCTCAAGCCGTTCTTTCAGCTTTGGGGGCCTGAAATAGTCTGAATTGTCACACTTGTGAGTGTGAGGGTTAGTAGTTGTGTTGGTTCTGTCATTGTCAGCGCTGGCAGGGGCAATGTGTGGTGCAAGCTGCAGTGACCTCGACGCCAGCCCCGGCACTTAATTATTCACAAATTAAGCTCTGCAACAGGACCTCACATATGAGAAATGGTAGGGCATCACAGTAAGCGCATCTGTGCACTGTCAGTGACCTGGTCAAAGAGGGCATGGAAGAGCTGAAATTGGATCATAAATTCAAAGCTGTTTGAGCCAGGGCCCCCAAATCCTTCAGATGTCCCAGACTCAATGCAGAGATCAGTGTGAACCCCGAAGTCAAAGGTGCCAGACCTAAAAGGGCCTACTTATCATTTCATTCATCTGAAGTTGATAAAAGGAGCACCATTGAGTTAGATAAATAATAACAGCCATTATTAAAGGACGAAAACTGTAGTGTGCTGTACACAAATTATAGTAAACCAGTATTTCCCTGGGATTTCCTATTGTATTGTGTACCTTAGCACATATCCCCTCTTTATAATATCACAAATCCCTCATATGAAGAGAGCTAGGATGTTGATGGGCACTCCCACTGCAGCTCTGTGAAATAAAGGTCTGTCCAGCCCCACAAGGAAGACATTCAAGCAGGAGCGGTGCAGGGGTGTTGATAAGGTGTGTTATAGGAGACAAGCCATTCTAGGTCAGAGTGGGAGGATCTCAGGAGGAAGAGGAGGGTGGAAAACTGGACTCAACCCCTCATCTGATTTGGTTTAGGAAACTTCTAGAAGAATTAGAACCAGTGCTTAATTTGTGAAAGAATGAGTGCCGGGTCCCGAAGCTCTCCTCAGAAGCCAGTGACCGGTGTGACGGTAAACACACCAAGGCTGCATAGCCTTTAACCCGTTGCGTGCTCGTGACGGAACCGTTCTGTCACGAGCCTCGGGTGGGCTGTGCTGGTGACGGAACCGTTCCGTCACGGCCCGCTCGCCATGCCTGCGCGGCGCGAATCCCGCGCCTGCGCTGAGCGTTCTAAAGAGTGGGCGGGCCGTGACGTCACAAGCACAGCTCACCCGAGGGCCGTGACGGAGCGGTTCCGTCATGTGTACGGGAGCGCCGCGCGGCCCCGCCTCCCCCTTAGCGCTGCGGCGGAATAGTCGCCGCAGCTAAGGGGTTAATCCACCCAGAGTCTTTAATCCACTGCCAGACACTCCATCTCATTCTTGTAGGTTCCACTTTCTCCCTTTGTGATGGTTTGGCTGCCTTTCTCTTCCTCCGTCTTTCCAATCCGTATTTTTTCCTTCTCCGGCACCCCATAAATATCTGATGCAGAAAAATAAGTGCCTGTCCCCAAAAATAAGTGCTGATGCCCCCACCGGCAACCACCAGCTCAAATTATGCACTGATTAGAACGTGAGAACTGATGCAACATTTTGAGCATGAAAGAGCAAGTGTTACTCTCTCAAAAGACGGAAGTAGCCACTATTGTAGTGTCTTCGAGAATACTCACATATAGTGGGTTACACAAACACAACTTAATTGTACATCGAAGGCAGAATAGCAACATCATAACATGGAACTCAGGACCCCGAGGAAGGGCCAGATTATCAGCACTCTGTGCTGGTGCAAATTCACCAAAAGTGACGCAAACCAGTGCAAAGTGTTGATTTGTTATTTACTTTCCAGCGCAAGACTGGAAAGTTGCCTAGAAGCAACACAAAGCAACACTTTATATTACCATGCATCAAGGGAGTGTTCAATGGGTGGTACACATGCCTTTCCTGCAGCCACCCATGGGTTTTGGTGAAAAACGCAATCTACGAACATTTGTAGACAGTTCTTTCCGGCAAAACAAAACGCCTCCTTGAGGTAGGCGCAAACTAGGAACAAAGTTTTCTTTTCCCCTGACTTTTTGAACTTTTTGTACTGTACAGCACACATACAAAGTCAGAAAAGATTAAAACTATGTCTAAGCCTAGTGTTTGACACTGGAAGGGAACCATTCCAGTACATAATCTATGCTAGATTCACACATTCACCTTTGCATCAGGGTACAAAGGTGGCTGCATGCAAAAGGCAGCCGGTAAGTGCACCAGTGTAGGGGATGACAACAGTAGTGCCACATCTTAGTAGCTTTGGTGTGGTCCTGCTCTCCCCTCATGGATGTAATTTGGGAGTGCTCAGGGATCGCAGCTGTGACCTTTAGATTGCTCCCTGCTACTCCTGGCACTTCCTTTGTGACCCCCTGGCCTCAAACGGGTAAACATGTTGCCTCCTCTGAGGCCAGGGGTCACAAAGGAAATGCCAGGAGTAGCAGGGAGCAAGCAGGTGGTCACAGCTGCAACCCCTGAACATAGACATCATTTGGAAGTACTCAGGGGTTGCAGTTGTGAACTCTAGATTACTTCCTGCTACCCCAAGCAATTCATTTGCTATGCCTGGCCTCAAAAGGGGCAAACTGTTGTCTCCTCTGAGGCCAGGGGTCACAAAGGAAGAGCCAGGAGTAGCAGGGAGCAATCTAGAAGTCACAGCTGCAACCCCTGACCATGGACTCATTGGGAGTACTCAGGGGTCGCAGCTGTGACCTCTATATTGCTCCCTGCTAATCCTAGCACTTCCTTTGTGACTCCCTGGCATCAATGGGGGTAAACTGTTGCCTCCTCTGAGACAAAGGGTCACAAAGGAAGTGCCAAGAGTAGCAGGGAGCAAACTAGAGGTCACAGCTGCAACCCCTGAACATGGAAGTCAAATGGGAGTACTCATGGGTCACAGCTGTGACCTCTAGATTGCTCCCTGCTACTCCTATCACTTCCTTTGTGACCCATGGCCTCAATGGTGGCAAACTGTTGCATCCTCTGAGGCCAAGGGTCACAAAAGAAGTGCCAGGAGTAGCAGGGAGCAAGCTACAGGTCACAGCTGGAACCCCTGAACATGGATGTTATTTGGGAGTACTCAGGTGTCGCACCTGGGACCTCTAGATTGCTCCCGGCTACTCTTGCCACTTCCTTGGCAACCCATGGCCTCAAAGGGGGCAAAATGTTGCATCCTCTGAGGCCAAGGGTCACAAAGGAAGTGTCAGGAGTAGCAGGGGGCAAGCTAGAGGTCACAGCTGGAACCCCTGAACATGGATGTTATTTGGGAGTACTCAGGTGTCGCACCTGGGACCTCTAATTTGCTCCCTGCTACTCCTGGCACTTCCTTCGCGACCCCTGGTCTCAAATAGGGCAAACTGTTGCCTCCTCTGAGACAAGGGGTGACAAAGGAAGTGGCAAGAGTAGCAGGAAGCAAGGTAGAGGTCACAGCTGCAACCCCTGAACATGGATGTCATTTGGGAGTACTCAGGGGTCATAGCTGTGACCTCTAGATTGCTCCCTGCTACTCTTTGCACTTCGTTTGCGACCCCTGGCCTCAAAGGGGGCAAAATATTGCATCCTCTGAGGCCAAGGGTCACAATGGAAGTGCCTAGAGTAGCAGGGAGCAAGCTAGAGGTCACAGCTGCAACCCCTGAACATGGATATCATTTGGGGGTAGTCATGGGTCGCCCACTACAACTATAAAAGTACCAGTGTTGACTTCAGCATCCAGAGAAGGGTGAAAACAAGACAGGCAGGTTACTTCTGCAATGAGGCTCTTGATGAGGTGACAAATGAGGTTACCCTTTTCTCTGTGAGGTCCTTTGAGGAGCACTGACCAAGGCATAGTCCTGAGTATATCCGGGGCAATAGCTTCCTATCTCCAAGAATAAGCGAATGAAAGAGACATTTTGCAGGGTAAGTGATGACGTGGGGGTCTTCGACTTTCTCTGGATCAGTTCACGTACTGTACTGGGCGAAGATGTGTCCATTGGCCTCGATTATGCTGTTGTTTGTTCTATACGGCTCTTCTTTCTGATCATTTGTAAAGCGCTCTGACACCCACATGGGTCATGTTCACGCTATATAAAACTCTTTAAATAAAATAAAATAAATAAATGTCTGCTTGTCATGCATGAGGGCGAAACTTGCTAGTGCATTGCAAGCACGAACGTCACCCAGCTCTGGTTTAGTCTACTCAAATGCCCAGATGTCATCACTGTACTTGAACAGCTAGGGGTGCCTTGGATAACATGTCATATCTCTTCCTGGAAAACGTAGCCACTGGCAACGCACCAAGCTAAGGCATCTGAATATGAGCACGGACGAGCCTGTGTGAGCTACCGAGGGGGGGGGCAGATAAGTGGTGCCCCGCTCTATTCATCCTGGCCCCTCAATGGGCCCAAACACCACGGGAGGTGGCATAGAAAAAAACTGACACTGCTCCTTGCCACACAATCATATCTGCCTAAGTCCTTTTTGCTGCAAGGTACTGTTAATTCCTTAAGATATTTACATCCGACTTTGCATAAATGTGGTATATGCTTAGGTAGATATATACAAGCCTATATACAAAGTCAAATTTAAATGTTTTCAGCGACATACACACACAATCTTCATGGAACTTTCCCCAAAATAAAACAAGCATTTACAATGCAATGGTCTCGGCATTATTAAAGGTAGAGCTATTGGCATTGCTCATGACTTTTTTTCTTTTTTTTTTTAAACATAAATAAATGGTATTGTCATTTACAATGGCAATAGCTGAGCATTAGAGAGTAGTATTCGCGGACACAGAGCCACACACGCACACAGAGCACCACACACGCAGAGCCCCACACACAGAGCCCCACACACAGAGCCCCACACACAGAGCCTCACACACAGAGCCTCACACATACACACAGAGCCTCACACATACACACAGAGCCTCACACACACACACAGAGCCCCACACACACACAGAGCTGTCACGACAAGGACAACGCAGGCACCTGTCACAAACCAGAACAAGATAACAGAAAGCAAATGGCATTGGTTGGTTAGAAGCACAAGTTCAAAGTCAAATTCAAAGGTTGGAGCCTAAAGGGTAAAAACATAGGTCAACGGTCAGGACAAATGAACGTAAACTTGTACCACAGATAAAATAGAACGTGGGAGGCCCAAACCGAAAGAATCAAAATCCCCAAAATTTCCCAAACAAAGGTGACTGCTGAAACATTGGTAAAGGCAGCGAGTGTGGTGGGAGAGACATGGGAGGGGCGAGTCTGGGAGCCTGGCAGGGGCTGGCATAGCGCTGATGCTGGCCCTCTGGAAACCCGAGGCTGGGCGGGAGCCCAGATGTGCGAGGGAGGGTCTGAGACCTGTGCGTGGGGTCGTGGTGAGGAGAAGGGAGGGGGCAGGGGCCGAGCCGGGGGCCAGGATGCGGGAGGGTCACTCAGTGAGGGGAAAAAGAGACCACGATAGAGAGGGCGTAGGGCCACGGGGAATGACCAGGCACCCGGCCAAGACACCTGCTGCGAAGAGAGCCACCCATCAGGAAAGTGCGGCAAAGCGGGTTAGGTGCAAGGTAAATAGGGGCGAGGGGGGCGAGGGGGGCAGAGGACATTATATTACATTTATGAGAACATTTCTTGTGCAGCTGTGGCACCGGGGCCCAGGGGGGTTGAGAGGGGCCCACTTTACTCCAACTGGGGGAGGCGGGCCCATTTCACATCCTTGCACCCTTGCTGGATGGGTAGGGGGAGGCTAATGGGAAGACGGGGAGAGGCAAGGAAAGCAGCAACTTGTTGGGTGAAAGGGACGGGCCGTTCAAAGAGAGGGCAAGGCCGAAAGAGGGGAGCCGGTGGTGGTGACGGGAAAAAGGGGGAGCCGGGCTAGCGAGACAGGAGTATAGAAAGGCGAGCAGAGACTAGTGAGAGGGGGCGCTGATATAGTGGAATGAGGGCAGGGATAGTAAGGGAGAGGGAGCAGGCGGCTGAAAAGATAAGCAGATCATAGTGAGGGGGATGGAGGTGAATGAATATGAGAGAGAAGGGACGAGTGCGCGGAGGGAGGACAGGCTGCCGAAACCAAAACACGACCCAGTGAGAGGAGCAGGAGACAGATGGGTGGAAAAAGAAAGAGCGGGGACTAGGGAGAGGGGACCAGCGGAGGAGAAAGAGAGGAGGGACAAACGAGGGACGGCGATAATGGACTGGTGTGAAAGAGAGCAGTGTGCAGGCACTGGTGAGAGCGAGGGACAGGCGGACAGATATTAACGAGGGAGAGAGGACAGACGGACGAAACGGAGAGGAGGGTCGAATTTGGGGGTAGGGCGGCGAGAGCAGACTGGCGAATGGATAACTACAACTAGAGTTGATAGAGAGGCCCAATGATGAAAAGCGGAGCCCGGACTAGTGGGGAGAGGCGGGTGAAAAGGTGAGAAGAGGACCAGTGAGTGGAGCGGGGATGGCCTGCTGAAAGAAGCGCAGGAGGCAGTGTGGGAGCGGGGACAGAGGGATGAAATGGAGAGCGGATAGCAACGAGGGAGAGTCACGACAAACGGATGCGAGGGAAAGCAGGGGGCCGGGGAGGGGTCGAATGGTGAATGGATACAAAACACTAGTGTGGGGAAAGTGGCAGACGGGGGAATGGTTCACGGGAGCTAGTGCGCAGGAGAGGGCACGGGTATAGAAGAGGAGCACGGGGAGAGTAGATATGCGGATGAAAGGAGGAGCGAGCAGGGAGCACTCACTGGAAAGCAGACTGACTAGCACTAACCAGCGAGGGGTTGGGGACAGACTAGTTAAAAGAGCAGGGGCTAGTGAGGGAGAGGCGACAGGCGGGAGGCATAGCGGGGATGTGTGAGCGGAGAGTGGCCGACTGGTGCAAGAAGACGACGAACTAGTAGGGCAGATGAGTGAAAGAGAGACCACGGACTAATAAGAGAGAGAGGGAGAGGGAAGACGGATAAATGGAGAGCAGAGACGAATGAGCAAGAGATAAATTTTGGACTGATAAAAAGGACAGCAGGAAGAGATATGGGAGTGAGAATACGGGTGAAATGGGGAGCAGCTACCAATGAGGGAGAGGGGACGGGCGAAGAGGAACGGACAGGTGTTAAGGACAGCAGGGGCTGGTGAGGAAAGACTGAGGACAGGGAGAGGGCGAACTCATGAGAAAAGAAAGGTGAAAGGTGTCTGGGAGTAGAAACGGTGGTCTTCCCTGCTGTGCCCGCTTCTGTGCCGAGGTGTTCCTGCATACCTGAGAAGGGCCGCGCCCCATGAGGACACTCTGCGACTGGACCTTGGCCATCTTTGCTCGGTGACAGCGCTGTCCGCCCTCCCCATGGCCGGCGTGCGGGTGTTGCTTCTGATAGCAGTGCTGCTGGGGGCTGCTGCCGGGAGCCAGCTCATCTGCTGGTAATCGCTGCTGCAGTCCATCACACACTGAAATGGCGGCGCTGCCGTGGTAGTGCTTCTCGCCGTGCATGCTCTCGGGAGGGAGGGCACACTCGAGCCACAGACGTAAGGGCAGAAGGGTGATCGCGGGGGACCGACATGAGCCAGGAGCGCGGAAATATGACCCCGAACTGCACCGGAGCCCGGACTGACTGGCAAGGGAAGGAAAGCAGAGATGCGGACTCCTCAACAGGGGATCCAAAATGGCGGCCGCAAAGCTCCGAAAATTTCGGATTCGGGGGGCGTGTTTTTGGCGTTCTGAGTGACGGATGACGTCACAGGTGGAAAGAACGCCAAAAACACGCCCCCGAATCCGAAAGAGACGGGGCTTGATTGGAGTGATGCCCCTCTCCTCCAATGGCTGGCCTCCGTTTAGGAAGCCAGCCAATGGAGGAGAGATTGAGGAGAGAGGCGGGTTCAAGCCCCGTCTAAAAAACATTAAATCTCCGACCAAAGACTGCGCAAGCGCAGCCTTTAGGTCCTCGACCTAAAAAGGTTGATCCACATCATCTTCTTCCTGGAAAGTTTTGGTTTGATTCATCAAGGTGGGGCTTAGAAAAAGGTGAGTGCCAAAATGCAATTTTCCCATGCAATGCCCATACGGATTTTTGAACAGCACTACAGCCAAAATGGCTGAATGGAATTATTCCAAATTTGGCCAAAAGCAAAATATTTTCCTAGAAAGTGTCCTTTTTGTGATTTAGTGTATATCCGCTCAGTAGTTTAGAGAAATTAAGGTTCAACATTTATAGATATCTAGCGACATGGCACTCCCCTGGTACTCCTGCAAGATTCCCGTGGGTCCGTACAGGCAAAAGAAGTGATCTGATTGGCTGATCCCATGTAAGTTCGCTGGACCAACCAGTGTGATTGGCTGGCCACAATAGAGAAAAATGTTGCGGCTGCCATTACAGGACTTGGGGACTCGGTCCCTGAGTCCTGAAGCATTTTATAAAATGGGTTATAAGGGGGTAGGGTAGGCATACCCTGAGTCCCTAGCCCTTGCCGGCGGTCCCAGAGGGACACCCCAGGGCCATATTATCAAAACTGCTTATGAACTCACATATGACATAAATGACATCACTCATGGCATGTTCTATGATATCATTGATAACACCACTAGTGACATCTAAAATGCCATAATTAATGGCATCACTGTGCATGGTGATTGTGCAAGTTATAATTCCTTAATTTAACTTGAATATGTTGAAAATATATATTTTGGCAAGATACGTATACATGTGGAGGGAGGTGTGCATGGTGAGTGGAAGCGGCTGTGCTGATCTCACACAAGACTAGGAGAGATCCAGTACCTTCAGATGTATTATGGCCATAATATCGACTGCCAATACATCATCAAAGCGAGTGCAGATTTACTATTACTAACCCCACTCCACCATTATTTGGGTGGTGCTATTGCGGTTACGATATTTGGCCTGCAACATTGTGGTTAAATATTGATCCCTGCTGTAACACCCAACACTTCCTGTCCACTCTCTTCAATTCCTGTCCAGTGACCGCTCTATGCTTTGACCCTCCCTGCTTCTTCTAGTGCATTAAATCCCTCTCCTCTTCCTGTCCAGTCTCTGCGGCATACATTAGCCATGTCTACTTCAATGGCCGCTTTACACATTGACTGTCTCCACTATCTTCACGAGAGGCTTCTTTGTAACAATCCTGCTCAGCTTCCTGTCATGCAGCGTCTCTATAGTTCCTCTATAGTTCCTCTCCAGTGTCTTCTCCATGATTTCAAACTTCCTATTTCCGGTCAGGTGCTCTCTTCCTTCTTTAACAGTCTCTGATTTCTGTCCAACGCCTGCCCTGCTCATTAACCTTCTCATCTCCCTGTCCAATCTCATGAGCTTCTTTAAGGTGTAACCCTCTCCACTTCCTGTCCAGAGTCCTCTCTATGCTTTAACCCTCTTCACTTCCTGTTCAATGCCTGCTTTATGCTTTGCATTTGTGTACCTCCTACACTTCATGTTGACATTTCAGCTGTAGCTTCAGTTACTGCACCAACTTCTCACGCCCACTCTGTACTTGAACCCGCCCTACTTCCTGTCTGGAGGCTGACCTATGGTTTACTCCATCCACCTACTGGCTAGCACTAAGCAAGCTAAGTACTTCCATCCTCAATTTTTCCTGTTGTGCTCCTGTTCTCTGCTTTCAGCTGCTCCCCTTCTTATACAGTGCCATTCTAATCTTTAACCCTCTTGTGTTACTGCTCAAGGACCATTCTTGAATGGGGTTCTCTCCCCAGTGCCTGTCTATTGCCTGCTTTACTATCTCCCTAACCACGTCCTATACAAGTCCTTTTTATGCTCTAATCGCTTCACTTCCCGCCAACGCCCATTTATGCTCATCGTCCTGACCAATGCTCTTCTGTACCTATTTTCCTGCTTTATACATTTACTCTCCCCAACTTCCTATCCAGCTCCATATTTGTATTTTCAGTGTCTGCACTTCCTGTTCAATGAGCTCTCAATGAGTTCACACTCTCTGCTTTTAGTCCAGTGCCGTCCTTCTGCTTTAATATCTCTACTTCCTGTTCAGCCCCATGTAGCTCGAAACTGCACCTGCTACATATAGTACTCTACTTCCTGTTCAGTACCTACCTGTTGAATGTGTACTCAGTACTGTAACTCTGCACTTTGCCTGTCCAGTCCCCATTGGGTGCTTTAACCCTCTCCTCTTCCTGTCCATGCCTGTTGCCTGCTAGCCCTGCAGGACCAGGTACCATCAAGTGATTTAGCTCTTTGCGCTTCCTGTTTGGTGCCATTTCTACCCAGTCCTGCCTGGGGGGCAGATTTACAAGCCCCTTGCATCATCTTTGCGCTGCCGCTGCCTCACTTTTTGTGACGCAGCGGCGTTGTAAAAATGCGGCCCATTTACAACATGACTCATCTAGGGAGACGCGTCACCTTGTTAAGCCCTGTGTCACATTATACCTGCGTCAGGTATAATGTATGCAGGGTGGGCGTTCCCACGCAAAAAAGCCTCGTAGAAGTGACGCAGTTCACTGCGCCACTTCTAGGACGCCACATCGTCAAAACTTTACGCCTGCTTGATCGGGCGTAAGGAGTGACGCAGCACAATGAGGATAGACCTCAACATGCATTGCTGAAGTTGCGTCATGCTTGCTACACGACTCCAGCAATGCATGACTTTTGTGCCAACAGATGCGTCACAATTTCTGACACATTTGTCAATCCTTGCACCATGGTGCACCGTATTGTAAGTACGGCGCATCCATGGTGGCGCACGGGTTTCTCTGGGTGGCGCAGGGAAAGTGACGCATATCTACAGATGCATCACTTTCTTTATATTTTATTTTTTTATTTTTTATTTTAAAAAATCTTTTTATTAACAATGCTCATTTCATTTAACATGTCAGTCATTGGTCACATTTCATTAGACAGATAAGGAGAATACAATACACAGGATAATCACGGCCAGTCATCAACAACACATCCATTCCAAGACCCATTACCCCAGACCACTCCCCATTCCCCTGTATCTTCTCCAGGGCCCCCATATCTTCTTCCACTTTTTCGGGCACCCCTTGAAGAACCGGGTCTTTTTCAGAACCGGCGGAGCCAGGGACACACCCGATGTCTTCGGATTCACCTGTCTTGGCAAACAGAGACACGGAATACTTCTAGGTGGCGTCAGAGATCAAATTTATTAGCTGCAGCTAGTAACAGTGAACCAAGCAATACAACACGGTGTACAACTCAAGAACCTGTTCAATTTGCGTAGAGCAAGACATGGTCTTTTATGCACAGTATCAACCCATTACAAATGCACACCCATTGCGGCAAATTCTGACCAATAGAAACACATTTCTATACAATATCACATTCCAAAAAGCTCACTTTACATTGTACCAACCCCACAACTTAATTATTAGGACTGTCCCAAATTCGATTACCAAAAGCCGGACAAACCCATAATTGAAAGCACTACCCATGTGATGAAAAGACATAAAGGAAAGAGCAATTCAGATGTAGAATAGGATAAGATATGTGCGAGAAACTAACGGCTAACGATATCCTGAACAATGATTGGATTTCTAGATTAATATCAGCTACCGAAACTAGTTTCATAGAAGGGTCAATTTCAGGTGAAGGGGTCAGCGTCTTGCAGTTCACTCGCAAGTCGAAAAGGCCCACGTTAAATTGTACATGAACAATTAGGCCCATGCAACTCCGTTCGTTCGTTTACCACTACGGCCGACGTGAGGGCAACACAAAATGGCGTCTCGAACAACGCAAAACAAAATGGAGTCCGGTCCCGAGAACCACGGAACCTCAGACCCTCCTTTTGCCATTACGTAGGCAATGACCCAAACTCATGTCAATCTGAATCCAGGTCTATATCTATTCTCATCAGATCATCAAGGTGTTGCTGTAGCATCATCTTATTCTCTTTCACTTCTCTCAAATGGGTCCTCTCACACAGATCGTAGCACAAAGGCCACAAATGGCGGGACCACACTGGATGCATAAGCAACACGAGAAAAGGATTGCTAAAGCCATACCAATAAACATCAGAATCTTCCATCCCCATTTGGACAGCAGTTCCCAAAACCATCCCATCAATGACCAATTACCTTCGTCTACGTATATAGACTCAGCAAACTTATGCAACTTCTGGATGGCTTGGTATACCGTCGGGGCATTATCTGGTATGAAAACGCAGCAACTAGATCCGATCAATTTGCATACTCCACCTCTATCTGCCAGTATAATATCTAGAGCAAAGCGGTTCTTTAATGTCATAAGGCGATCCGCTTGAAGCTTAGCCGTAATATAACTGAGGGCACCTGCAGTCTCATTTATAGTGGCCTCAACCACTCTCGTAAGCTGACGAATATTCCTACCATTAGCCATAGGACCCCAAAAGGGCAGGAAACCCTTAAAGAAGTCTCCAAGTTCTTGTGCGGCAGTATCTACCACATCAATAATACCTCTACCAAATCTTGTCTTGTGGTAGTCAAAAGCAGCTGTATATGTAGGGGGAAGCAAAAACGCTACATAACATGTGCCTGAAAAATCAGGCGGCAACCATGTATACGCTCTGTCATAACAAACAAAATACGTGCCTTTAGCTGGCACGAACGGAGGAGATTTCTGGGACGTATAAACGTATGTGTGAACACACACACTCTTACCAAACTGAGCTCTCGGATTCTGACCATTACCTTGTAAACAAAGATGACCACGGTGGGGTACAATTCAAATAGGAGGAGATCTTCTCTGTCTCTCTTTCTCCGTCAAGCTAACACTATATGTCGTCTTATTCCAACCGACATATGCTCGTACCTCATCTTTGGGGATAGCATTATACGTGTCGATATCTCTAATCATATCGACTATTCCCCGTACCAAAGCATTCTTGCTCACATTATCCTTAACAGAACGCACTGGAGAGACTTCATTCGCATAGATAAACATCGATTGGAGTGCCCAAACTGACCCATTAGGTGAAAAAGGCAAAACCAAATATGGCATTCCCTTATCTGTCGTATGTAGCATAAGACCACACACCCAACAATTTGTGGTATTTACAACTAGCTGATGCTGATGTAACATCTGTATAAACAAATTGTTCACAAATTCTGATCTACGTGTCTGTTCATGTTCAGGTAACGTATGGAACTCATGTGGAGAAACAGTAGAAAAAGAAAGAACAGGTTGGGAGGTAGATGTAAGCGGATGTTGTGTGGCATAGAAAATCAAACCCACACAAGCTAACGTAACATTCAAAAACATTAGAAAACACATTATTAAAAAACATTTGCTACAAACCAATATACATATTCGGACTTTAGAATCCACTTTCCTAACACTCTGGTCAGACTCAACAAACTCCATCCTCTAACGTGCTGCTCACAGTCGTTACCTTCTTCACTTAAGTGTGCGCCAAGATCGCACTAACGACCCTGGACCACAGACCTTGCGTCAATACGTGGTTCACCCCTTAAGAACTTCCTACCGTGACCCTGCAGCAGAGTCCGGATGGTGGCTCGAAAAAGGAAAAAGCAAAAAAAAAAGTTTCTTGATCTGACAAGGTGTAAATTCACCACTTTAAAAAATTCCAGTTTCACATTTTATTTGTCCATATGTACAAGCTTTCTTGGTCTGAAATCGTAGCATTCTTTATTGGGCACAGTCTGATCCTTGAATAGAAGTTCCGGATTGGTGGTATCAATCTTCAGATGTGGAGGCACAGCAGCTTGCAGAACATCATCATCCTCGCGTTCTGACCAAGTCCATATCAAATGAGCATCGCTAAAAGGAATGAATCTAGGGACTCGCTCACATTCCGAATCAGCTATACCATCCCTTACCCACTGATCATACGGTAAAGGCAAAGGAACTTTTTTACAATGGGTGGCATGCACCCAGTTCTTTTTGCCAGCTACTCTAACAGCAGTTCTAGTAACTAAAAGCACTAAATAAGGACCCATCCATCTCGGTTGCAAATTCTTGGTGCACTGGAAGTTTTTCACTAAAATATAGTGACCAGGTTCGATGGAGTGTCCTGGATCTGTAGTAGCTGTCGGCAGACTGTCATAGACCTGTTGGTGGAGAACACGTAATTTAGCAGTCAAGTCATGTAAGTAATCCACCAACATAGGGTACTCAATACTGCTGTATTCTTTCAGACGAGGCACACTCCAAACATTCGCTGGACGACCAAACACTATTTCATACGGACTAAGTCCCACTCGAGAATGCAAAGTCGTCCTTGTTGACAAGAGAGCCAAAGGCAAAGCATCCGGCCATGTAAGACCAGTGCTCACTTGTACCTTAGCTAATTTCAGCTTAAGCGTACCATTGTAGCATTCAACAAGTCCAGCAGACTGGGAGGGATTCGCTGCATGGAACTTCTGCCTTATCCCTATTCCAGCACACACTTTCTTCATAATCTGGCCCCCAAATTCACTCCCATTGTCCGACCATACAATTCTCGGCAAACCATATCTAGGGAAATACTCTCTCAGCAAAACCTTGGCTGTAGACAAGGCAGTATTATCCTTGAGGGGGTAGGCCTCTATCCATCTGGAAAAAGCGCAAACAACCACAAGAACGTACTTCAGATTGTTGCACCTCTTCATGTGAATATAGTCTAGCTGTATCACCTCAAACAGATACGTCGGAGGAGCAAAATGACCAGCTGGAGTTGGAGTTCCCTTACCAGGATTATACTTCAGACAAATCATACAATGTTTCACCACATTCTCAGCACATTTCGGAATTCCAGCATTCTGCCAAACCGTAGCCAACAACTTGCATATCCCTTTTACACTGATATGAGCCATTCCATGAGCCATCGTAACCACTGGGAGCACATACGCCTCTGGTAACAACCATCGCTGGTGTTCTGCCAACTCAATCCAACAACCTGTAGAATCCAACATACCCGTACTTTCTCTCCACGTACTCACTTCCTTCTCTGTAGCTTCAGCCTGAATCATCTTCACACTTTCTATTGTGTCTTCACACATTCCACCAGCCATAACCCATCTTGCAGGGCCTGCAACACACAAACGGCTCATCATGTCTCTCGCCGTTTCCTTCGCAACTTCATCCGCAAACGCATTCCCTCGACCAACATCGTCCATAACTTTCTTATGCGCACTACACTTCACAATTGCAATCTGCTTTGGGAGAGTAAGTGATTCCAAAAGTTCATTCACTAACTGCCCATGCTGAATTTTCGTGCCATGGGAAGTAAGGAATCCTCGTTCTCTCCACAAACGCCCAAAACTGTGAGAAACACCAAACGCATACTGGCTATCAGAATAAACATTCACTCGCTTTCCTTTTGACAATACACACGCTCGTGTCAATGCAATTAGCTCTGCTGCTTGAGCTGAATTCTGTGGTATGCATGCTGTCTCAACAACTGTATGTAAAGTTGTGATAGCATATGCTGCAGTCGTCTCACCATTCGGAAGCTTGAAACACGAACCATCTACCCACAAGGTACCATCAACATTCTCAAGAGGAGTATCCTTAAGGTCAATCCTAGCCTTTGTTTCTTCCTCTGTCCGAAGAAAACAATCATGCTGTTCTTGAGCATCCGACTCTGTAGAGATCGGCAACAGCGTAGCTGGATTCAACACATTACATCTCTTAATATGAACGTGGCTAGCCAACAGTGTCAACTCGTAACCTGAGAGACGTGCACTAGTAAGGTGCTGTGTCTTGGTCCTGTTTAATAAAGTATCCACTGCATGCGGAACCATCACAATCAACGTATTATCCAGTACCAAACCAGCAGACTTCCGGATAGCAACAGCAGCTGCCGCTGTAGCTCTCAGACAACTCGGCAACGCTTTAGCTACCGGATCTAATGTCGCTGAAAAATACGTACATGGACGCTGTTTGTTTCCAAAAGGTTGTGTCAACACTGACAACGCACAACCTTCTCTCTCGTGTACGTACAACGTGAAAAGCTTGCTGTAGTCTGGAGTACCCAACACAGGAGCCGAACACAATGCATCACGTAATTCAGAAAAACTTTTCTGACATTCGTCAGACCAAGGAAGAGGATACGGAGTATCTTTCGTAGTCAATGCCAACGGAGGTTTTGCAAGAAGAGAAAAATTTGGAATCCATTGTCTACAATACGAAGTAATACCCAAAAAAGCACAAATTTCTCTCTGTGTGGATGGCACACTCATTTGCGCAATCGCTTGAATTCGTTTTGGGGTCAATCGCCTTCCCTCCTTCGACAAGAGATGACCTAAGTAGGTTACTTCTTCGCGACAATATTGCAACGTTGAAGTTGACACTCTATGATGAAGGTCAGTCAAATACCGCAACAATGAAAGAGTAGCCTCTTTACAGATCTTTTCGTCATCAGCAGTAATCAACAAATTATCAACGTACTGAATAAGAGTAGCACCAACAGATAACACAAAACCATCGAGCTGAGTTTTCAATGCCTGACTATAGATTGAGGGACTTTCACAATAACCTTGGGGAGCTCTCTTAAACCGTCCTTCTAAAGAGAAGCCGAAAATATCCCTACTCTCCTCAGCAATCGGAATGCTAAAGAAAGCATTCTTTAGATCGATCACAGAAAACCAAGCTGCCGAAGCAAGAATCAGAGTCAACAAAGCAGTGAATCTTATTTACCTCTCGAAGATCGATCACAAACCTATACACAGGTGGCTTAGAAGCATCAGTACGCTTAAGGACAGGCAAAACAGGACTGGTACACACATTTCCTCTCGTTTCTTCAACTACACCCTTCTCAACCAGATCATGGACAATCGCCAAAAGCGCTCTCTCACCATCGCTCAATATTTTATATTGTGGAATACGAGGTAGCTTAGCATTCGATTTGAGCATAACAATATACAGTGGAATTTGCAAAAGGCCCACATCATTTGGACCCGTAGCCCAAAGCGTATCAGGAAGCGAACGCAATTCCAGTGGCAACCAATCTTTAGACAAATACATTGGAGAAATCACTTTCTTACCAAGAGTAAGTTGTACTCCTGAAGGAGAACAATGCAATGTCGCATACAATATTTTCAGCAAGTCCAAACCCAACAGATTCTCATTACAACCAGTCGTTAGAATAAGTGGAGCTTCCAATTCACAAGGGCCAATGGAAAGGGACAAAGGACTAGAAACCGGATTATGAACTGGGGCGCCTGAAAATCCTACTGAAACATTGGTCAAGCCAGACAAAGGTGCGCCAGGGAGTTTAGAATGCATAATGGAACTCTTTGTCGCACCAGTATCCAAAAGAAAAGGTTCTACCACACCTGATGTAATCACTTCAACATAAGGTCCACTCTGATCTACTGGAACTGACACTACTCCCTCTCTCTGCCCATGGCTGTCCTAGCTATCATTATAACCAGAACTCTCACCTTCGACATAGTAATCCTCAACATAATACTGAGCAGACTGACCACTTGGAGCATTCTGTCTGTCAAAATAATTCGCAGAATTCTGAAGGGAAGGAGAACGCTCATTCTGGAGAATCATACCACGTCCTCTACCCCTAGGGGTTTGCTGGAAACCACCACGACCTCTCTGACCACGTGCACCATTCGCACGTTGCAACAAAGCCGGACAACTATTCTTGAAATGACCTTCCTCTCTACAATAAGCACACTGATTAGGGCCAGGAAAGAATTGCTGAACATAAGGCTCAGGCTTCTGTAACAATCTCTGAAATTGTGGAGGTTGCTGAAACTGAGGCTGATTCTGATGAGGCGGATAAGCTTGCTGCAAAAGAACTTTCGTCTTTAAATCTTTTGTTTTCTTCTCCGCTTTATCCTTCTCATCTTTATCCCTATTCTCGTAGTATTGTGCAGTAGCCAATATCTGGGCCGACGAAGAAACAGCCCATGAACTCTCAGAGTCCTTCAGCTTATTAGAAAGTTCGGGAAGCAAATTAAAGACAAATTTATCCACAAACAACCTTTGACCACCTTCCGTACTCAGATCCTGACCACTATGATCGATAAACGTCTCTTCAAACCTAGTAAAGAAATCGGACACGCTCTCGTCTTTCTTCTGCTTGCATGCTGCTAACTTATCCCAATTCACTCGTAACGCAGGCATCACCGTTTTCATCAAATTAATAATTCTACCTGGCAATTCTGAGACTAAGGTTCAGGTTTAGCACCTCCCTCTTGTCTAGCATCTGCAGCAACAATATTCGCCCAAGTATCTCCTAACTCTTGCGCATGATTCTCATGACGAATCTTCGCCCACAAAGGTTGCGGAACTACATTACCCATCAACATGTCAATGTCAGCTAAATTCATAATACACGCATCTACTGTCTGGGACAATACTTTATAGTAACCAGCAGGATTCTTACGAGGGTCAGGTAAGGTCTGCTTAAGAGCCAAGACCTCTGCTCTCTTCCAAGGGACATGTACCCATACTCGCTGAAAGTGAGCCGGAGCGGCGACAATACCCTGATTCTCATTAGCCTGAACTGCTTCCTTCCATACAGGAGGAACTTCTCTCATGGGATACTGTCTCACTTTTCTTCTAACAGAGGAATCAGGTTCGTACAATGTCTGAGGCGGAAGTCTAGACCTAAAAGCCAGTATCGTCTCTACGGCGTCTGTAATATCAGATTCCACTATCATCCCTTTAGCAAAATCCGACTGAACATCAAGTAGTTCCTGCGGAATCAAACCCAAATCATTATCTTCCCATTCCTGACGCAGAAACATACACATCACATCGAAAACATACTTTGCTTAGGCGGTTCCCACTGAAAGAAAACATCCATAACCGCTGGCAAACTATACTTTGAGGCATTTATAATCCATTTACGAGCCAACAAATCCAACACAGCCCGTTCCTCGGAACTGGGAAGCTGACTACGACTCTGCTTACCTTCCAAAACAGGGGTCATATTCAGTGACCCAAACAATGGAGACAACAGATTAGAAACAGTCTCTGTCATTCGCTTTCGAACAGAAGGAGAAGAAGCAGACATAAGAACAGGAGAATAAGTATTTTGAGGCAAAGAAGGTGTAGGAATAAGAACAGTAGGAGTCTCAGATGCAGAAGTGGAAGGCAAAGGAGTCTGAGGCAAAGCTGGTAGTAAAGCTGGCGACCCTAGAGTGGGTTGCACAGGAGGAGGTAAAACCATCTGTGGAGTACCAGGTGGCTGAACAACAGCAGGAGGTTGAACAACAAAGGGTGGAACAACCGGGGGTAATAGAGGTGCAGTAGCACCCTGCACATAAGGGGGTGGCAATCTCAGTAAGTGAGAGATCAAAGGATCTTTTTCAAGATCTTCAATCGCTTTCGGAGGAGGAGACGGCAAGGCCGGGTAACATTTATCTATGGCCATACAACGCTGCCTATCTAAAACTTCACTCGCTCGCTCCTCTCCATCATCCCTATACTGCCTAGCAGCTTGTAGTACTGACATATTCTTATCTTTCCTATCTCTCTTAGCTTTTTTAATTTCTTTCTGTTTGGCTTCCTTTCGCCAAAGGCGGAAAGAGTCAAACATTGCCGGCCGGGCTTTCTTCTTGAATAACGCAACTTCCAGATTATCTAAAATATTTGTTTCGAAACTACCATGTTGGGGCCATCGTAAGACACCATCTTTCCTTGTATAGTGGACCCATACTTCATTATAAGTAATAGGACCCACTCCGTGTTTTGAATAGAGCTCATAAGTTGGAGTTCCAACCGGAGGTATCGAACACAAATCCTCCAATCGGGAATCCCTGTTGCAACCACAACTAAACCATTTCCTAATTTTGCTAAGACCAGGCATCTTATAGCTCACTAATCTAGCTTCAAACTTCAAGGGGTTATCAACTATCGACACTCTCGCAAATATACGAGCCCCTCGGCTTCGATCACTGCAGTTACCGAATCAACCCAATACCAAGAACAAAGATCGTGGGAGCGACCCACTTATACTTAACCAAAATATCTGTCACGCCACCAGAAGACCGTCTATCGTCTCGCTCTACAAAGGATCTATCGAGGGTCCACGACAGGGCGACAGTCAGGGCAGCAGTCCTTCGTAGCAGTTGGAAAGCGGGAAGCCTCGCAGCAAACACCTTCGGTCCACGTCGACATGCAGGGGTCGATGAAGTGTCGACCTTCCCCCAGAATTTCCTCACGTGGCTCCTCACGATCCTCGGGCTTGGGCCGGTACCGCTGAAGTCGCCCAACGTTGGGCGCCAACTGAAGAACCGGGTCTTTTTTAGAACCGGCGGTGCCAGGGACACACCCGATGTCTTCGGATTCACCTGTCTTGGCAAACAGAGACACGGAATACTTCTAGGTGGCGTCAGAGATCAAATTTATTAGCTGCAGCTAGTAACAGTGAACCAAGCAATACAACATGGTGTACAACTGAAGAACCTGTTCAATTTGCGTAGAGCAAGACATGGTCTTTTATGCACAGTTTCCACCCATTACAAATGCACACCCATTGCGGCAAATTCTGACCAATAGAAACACATTTCTATACATTATCACATTCCAAAAAGCTCACTTTACATTGTACCAACCCCACAAGTTAATTATTAGGACTGTCCCAAATTCGATTACCAAAAGCCGGACAAACCCATAATTGAAAGCACTACCCATGTAATGAAAAGACATAAAGGAAAGAGCAATTCAGATGTAGAATAGGATAAGATATGTGCGAGAAACTAACGGCTAACGATATCCTGAACAATGATTGGATTTCTAGATTACTATCAGCTAACAAAACTAGTTTCATAGAAGGGTCAATTTCAGGTGAAGGGGTCAGCGTCTTGCAGTTCACTCGCAAGTCGAAAAGGCCCACGTTAAATTGTACATGAACAACGAGGCCCATGCAACTCCGTTAGTTCGTTTACCACTACGGCCTACGTGAGGGCAACACAAAATGGCGTCTCGAACAACGCAAAACAAAATGGAGTCCGGTCCCGAGAACCACGGAACCTCACCCTGCTTTTGTAAATGGTTTCCTCTGCCCTCTGGCACCAATCCAGGTCCCGTTCACACACTTTCTTGTAGATCTGCCCCTGTATGTTTTAGACTCTCCACTTCCGGTCCAGCGTCTCTTTGTTTCCTGTTCCATAGCATGCCCCTTTTTGTTCCAAAGTCGCCACTTCCTGCCCAATGCTTTCTCTGTACTGTAACTTTCTGCCTTGCCTCTCTCCTCTACCTGCCCATACCCTCTAGCCACATACTGCCCAGTCCCTACTGTGTGTTTTACCTATTTTCACTTCCTCTCCAGCGGCCTTTCTCTGTCTTCTTGTCCAGTCTTATGGCTTTCATACCTTCACTACCAGCAATGCACTTTTCTTATGCCTTCATCTCTCCACTTCCTGTTCCACTAGGTAACCTTTTGTGCATTAATGTTCCCTCCTTCCTGGACAGTGCCCTCGATTTTAACTTGCTGCCCTTCCTGTACTGTCCCTACTTTAACTCTCTCTTTTTTCCTGTCCAGTGTCCATGTTGTGCTTTAATCTCTCTGAATCCTATCCAAAGCCAGTTTTATACTGTAACTGTGTCGACTGTTTTCCCAGTGCCTCACACTCTCAAAGCTGAAAGAGCTGAGTCGGTGTCAACTGGACTCCCTCCTGCCCTGCCACATCTGCATCAGCAAATGGACCATCTGGCTGCTGGTCCCTGTGTATACTTAATAACATTGATTCCGGTTGCATTGCATCTTCTGTCAATGTCAGTGTTGCTCAGATAGCACAGTGGCGACGAGAATGTTTCTCACCCTCACAAGTCTCTATGAGAGTACTGTGAACCCGTGAGCTGTTGGAAGTGGCGGATCCAGCACGCAAAGGCGGCCTCCTTCCACGATGAGGCTGTCATATGTGCATCCAAAGCTGAACCTGACTCAAGCGGGTGGGGGCTGAATGCAAGCCCCCGGTGAGAGATGCCTCTGTCGCTTATATGTCTGCAGATGCCGTCTCAGTGGGCATGTCTTCGCCGTTCAACACCAGCGAATCACAAGGTCTGGGTCCCATATGGATGCACCATGGGAAACCTTTTGAAATCTCCGTTGACAGCATTGGAATCAAGGAAGATGCACAAAATAAAGGACTTTTGCTTCATAGTGCTGCCTTTGAACTCTCCCCTGCTGGCAATAGGACATGTGCTGGACTGAGGAAAAATTTGATAAAATATTTTCATTTGAAAAAAAGTTGACTATGAGCACTACATGTACCACTAGATGAGAAAGACATCAAAAGAAAGCAATTGACGCATGTGCCATCAGCCCGAAGGACTGCAATAAGAGAGTGTGAGTTTGACAAGTTCAATGGTGAGGAGGCGATAAAACGTCAGTTTGTAGCTCGGTCTGAAATACACTTTTTAGGTTGAGCCTACCAGACGGCGCAAGCTGTCTGATTGTGAAAGACATATGGTTGTCTTATGAAAACATGCAGGAGTTTGCAGTCTGCTCAATTCTTTCCATTTGCTTCTTATTCATGTCCCAGCCTGTCAGTCTTGTGTTAGTTCCTCCCCTGGAGCTGAGCCTTGTTAGCATCTCTTTGATTGGTTGGCTTCAATGCTTCCACTGCTTGCTTTTGGGAAGTTACTTTTTTTTCTTTTTCTTTAAGTACTCCATGAGAGTGCATGTGTTTTTTCAGGTGTCTTCCCTGTGTGCTTTTCTCTCCCCAACGGTACTCTATCTCGCCAGGTGCTTCTCTTCTCAACTCACATTTGTACGGTGCTCTCTCGCCTCTGTGTGCTCCCTCCCGCTAGCAGTCCACATTTTTTTCTTTTGCTCATGTTGTCGCCTTCCCCACCCCCTCCACCAATCCGATCATCCTCTTGAATTTTTTTAAAGCACTTTTGTGCATTGTTTTAAAATTGCGTTTTCACATCTACCTGTACGTAGATGAAAATTTCAAGCTGGTGGATCGACATTTCAGGGGAATACCTCTCAATATTCAGAAGATGGTGGAAACAGACATAAACAGTTTCATCAGCAGATAATATCAAGGCTCTGACTGGTTTGAACCCATGGGTTTCCCCCATTGTGCCAGTCCATAAAATAATGCTAATAATTCCATTTGTAAAGCGCCTGGTTACACCCAACTGTGTGTCCCAGCACTAGGACAGAGATCCCCCAGAGGTAGAGAAAGGAAAACTATGCCTTGGCTAAGGAGAAAAAGGATGCTGCAGAAGAGGACATGCAGATAATCCCAAATTAGGGTTGAAATAGACAGGTTTTTAATCCCTTGGGAAAGGTGCTTTCAGTAGGTTCGGCTCTCAGAGTCAGTGGCAAAGTGTTCCACTTTTTGGCTGCGAGATAGCCAAAAGATCGAGCTCCGATCCTGGCTCTTTGGATTGTGGGAACCATGACCAGGTGTGCTCTTGTAGATCTCAGATTGCGGGCAGGTGTGCAAGAATTTATCATCGAGTGGAGGTAGCTTGGGCCTTTATTCCGCAGAATTCTGTGGCAGTAGCACATAGCTTTGTAGGTAATCCTCTTCTACACTGGCAGCCAGTGAAGAGTAGGCAGAGCTTTAGAAGTGGATGCTCTTCTGGGAAGGTTCAGGCCCAATCGTGCAGCAGCATTTTGGATTAATTGAAGTTCACTGAGGCTTTTTTGGAGACTCCTAGACACAGAATGTTACCATAATCTATGTGAGATGTGACTAGAGCACATGGTTTTTCTAGCCGCAATGGGTAGTAGATTTAGGAGTTTTCTTAGGACTTTAAGAGTTGTATAGCATTATCCGGCTACCTTCCTGATTTGACTCTCAAACGAAAGTTTGGGACCAAACCAGACCGCCCAGATTTTTAGGTTCCGCTTTACGGACAGGAGTTTGCCCCAGGGCCTGGGGCCACCAGGCCGATGACCAGATTGAAGGTGTTTTCCCAACTATCATTACTACGTTTTTTTTGCCGTTACGTTTAAGGCAATTGTTGGACATCCAAGAGGCGAGCTCTCTGAAAACACCCGTGCAGCCGACCTAAACGCTGCCACGGGGAAGAAAAGTCTCCTTCACCGCCATTAGCGAGTGAGCCTGATTACAGGCCACGCCCACTGCTTTTGGCCACGCCCCCTTGACTACTTAAAGCGCCGACGCCCAGTCGCTCTCAGAACCTATACTCCTGAGGCACAGCCGGGAGCTCTGCTGAAAAATTGTATGAAAAATTTTATGTTTTTTTTAAAGTGTGTGTAAATTGATTTTAGAATTTGTACACCTCCCACTAACCTGTTAGGGGCACTCACCTAGACTCTGAAAACACCCGTGCAGCCGACCTAAACGCTGCCACGGGGAAGAAAAGTCTCCTTCACCGCCATTAGCGAGTGAGCCTGATTACAGGCCACGCCCACTACTTTTGGCCACGCCCCCTTGACTACTTAAAGCGCCGACGCCCAGTCTCTCTCAGAACCTATACTCCTGAGGCACAGCCGGGAGCTCTGCTGAAAAATTGTATGAAAAATTTTATGTTTTTTTTAAAGTGTGTGTAAATTGATTTTAGAATTTGTACACCTCCCACTAACCTGTTAGGGGCACTCACCTAGACTCTGAAAACACCCGTGCAGCCGACCTAAACGCTGCCACGGGGAAGAAAAGTCTCCTTCACCGCCATTAGCGAGTGAGCCTGATTACAGGCCACGCCCACTACTTTTGGCCACGCCCCCCCTGTCGGTATAAAATCATGTGCCGCATTCGGACGCGCAGCGGACGGGCGCAGCGGGCGCGCCGTCAGCGCGCCAAAGGCGCGCCAAAGGCAAGCCCGTCTGGGCCCGTCCGGGCCCAGCCGGACCCGGGCCCAGTTACTCTGCCCATTTCTGTCACGAAATGCCGGAACTACACCCGGGACAGGCTCCTGGCCCTGAACACACAAAAACACCCCCTCTGCAATTACACCTATTCGGGCGACAATCCTTTTACCGGCTGCAGTTTCTGCAACCCTCCTGGCACAGACTCGGCACCAGGCGGACTACAACTAGGCCTCCTCAACTGCAGATCGCTCGCTAAACATGCGCATGAAATTAACCTCTTGATTCTAAACCACGCTATGGACATTCTGTTTCTCACTGAAACATGGCTTACTCACAACAATGGCCCTGATATAGTCCTAGCACTCCCTCCGGGCTATCAAATCTGCTCATTGAATAGACCAGTTGGTAGAGGAGGCGGCCTAGCCATAATATCTAAGGACGTGTTCTCCTGTAGAATCTCGGATGGTAACATCAAAGGTTGTGAAAGCTGCCACTTCTCCATCCAAATCTCCCCAGTAACATCCCTGTCGGGAATGCTTGTATATCGCCCCCCTGGCCAACTCACCGATTTTCCTAGCAAACTCACTGACCACATCACCATGGATTGCACGACTTCCTCCAACTATCTCCTACTGGGGGACCTCAATATCCACTTCCTGGACCCGGTCGACAAACAGGCTGTAGAACTCCTACAAGATCTTTCCTCTATGGGCCTCGGCCTAAAAAACGCACAGGCGACTCACGACAAAGGACAGCTACTCGATCCCATATTCACTAACATCCAAGATCTGAGCACTCGCCCCCACGTCCCCCTCCCTTGGACCGACCACTTCCTGGTCCCCTTCGAATGGCACATTAACATCCCTCCACCTCAACCTCCTAAATTCAGAACCCTTATTAGACGCTGGCATAAACTGGTCCCAGAGGAATGGGCAGCTAAACTAAGTGAAGATACCCCTCCCCCCTCTCAAGACACTATCACTGCTGACACCAAATTTAAAACATGGATCTCCCAATCTCTGGACGACATCCTCCCGAAATCCAGCACCCTCAAACGTACCAAGAGAGTCACCCCTTCCCCCTGGTACACCCCCGAATTAAACTTACTACGGATGGAATGTAAGAGGAACGAACGCTTATGGAGGAAAGATAAAAAGGCAGACAAAAAAGATATATTTCGGGCCTCTTTAAAATCCTATAAAACGGAACTCCTCAATACTAAAAGCGCCTTCTACGAAGATAGAATTAAAAACGCCTCCTGCTCGGCACATGAAACCTTTGCCGTCCTTAAGGAACTCCTCCAGGCCCCAGACCCCCCAGTAAAACCTCTGGACCCCAAAGCAGCGGAAAGCAAATGCATTAAACTTTCCACCTTCTTCGACGAGAAAATCCAAAAAATTCTCGCGGACCTACCCCCAATCACGGCTGACAACCTGGGCGGGGATCCTTCTAAATCTCCCATTTACTGCCCTCACTCCCCTGATGGCAACCTACCCTTTCTGGACACCTTTGGCCCAGTGTCTACGGAAGAGGTAGCCGCGACATTGGCTACAATTAAAAGTGGCTCTCCTCGCGATCCCGCCCCCCTCCGTTTTCTGAAAAAAGTGTCTAGCACCATCCTCCCCCCCCTCACGTCCCTCATTAATTCCTCCCTCTCGCAGGGTCTAGTCCCTCCTAGCTGGAAGGCGGCAGTGGTCAAAGGCCTTTTAAAGAAACCCTCTCTAGACCCCCTGGACCTAGCCAACTACAGACCTATCTCCCTCCTCCCAGGAAATAGCAAGATCACGGAGAAGCTAGTGAATAAAAAACTATCACTATTCCTTGAGAGCAACAACCTACTCGGGACCTCCCAGACAGGGTTTCGTCCAGGACAGGGCACTGACACAGCCCTCCTGGCAGCAGTGGAGAAGGCCAGAAGCATTCTGGACACGGGAGGATCAGTGGCAGTGATCCTCCTGGACCTCAGTGCGGCCTTCGACACTGTGAGCCACCACACCCTAATCCAACGACTGGGAGACATCGGAGTAAGGGGCACGGCCTTGAAGTGGCTAAAATCTTTCCTAGACGGACGCTCCTTCCAAGTCTGGGAGAATGACAGCCACTCCCCCGCAATCCCCCTCCGTTGTGGAGTACTGCAGGGCTCATCTCTCAGCCCTATGTTATTTAACGTGTATATGTCCCCGCTGGAGAAACTGGTCAACCCGTTCGGCGTCTCGATTATCAACTACGCCGACGACACCCAGCTGGTGGTAACCCTCTCACACCCGCACCAATCCCCACCCGACCTTCACAGCTGTCTCTCGGAAATTCATAACTGGATGAACTCCTCGGCACTGAAACTGAACGGGTCCAAGACCGAGATCCTGCTGCTCGGACATAAAGAGCCCTCCCTGCCGCCTGACATCTGGCCCGTCTGTCTAGGTGACCCCCCTACACCGAAGGAGGAGGTCAAGAGCCTGGGTGTATGGCTCGAAAAGGACCTGAGCTTCAGATCACAGGCCAAAAAAACGGCAGGAATCTGCTTTGGACTCCTTAGGGCCTGCAGAAAGGTCTTCCCCCTGCTCCCCGCTACCTCCAAGAAACTCCTGATTCAGGGCCTCATTATGGCGAGGCTGGACTACTGCAACGCAATCTACCTGGGTGCCCCCGAAGCCACCCTCAATACCCTGCAGAAAGTCCAAAACGCCGCGGCCCGCCTACTTACCGACACCCCCGCCAGATCCTTGGCAAAGCCAGCCTTGAAGCTCCTGCATTGGCTCCCAGTCAGAGAAAGGGTGGCTTTCAAGGCCCTCTGTCTGGCCCATAAGACCCTCCATGACAAAGGCCCACCCATCCTCAAGGATTTCATCATCCCTTACAATGCGAGTAGGGTCCTCCGCTCAGGCGGAGAGAACTTCATCACTGTTCCCAGAGTCAAAAAGGCCCGGTCCGGAGGACGCCGCTTCTCGGTCCACACGGCCAAACACTGGAACAACCTTCCTCGGAGACTGAGAACTGAACCTAATCTTCTCCAATTCAGGAAGGCCTTGAAAACCTTTCTCTTTCCTTAAATCCCCCCCTTCGATTCTGACCTCTCCTGAGTTCTGGTTCTAGCGCTGGGATGCTCTAGGGTTACTACGCGCTCTATAAAACCTTAAAATAATAAATAAATAAATAAAGATCTTAGACAAGAGGAGAACTGATTAGCAGATATCTCTGTGTCCTGAGGTACAGTGACAATACATTGCCTGTCATCCGCATATGACACAATGGTTACATTATATTCTTCTACAATTTCTGCAAGGGTCCCAATATAAAGATTAAATAGAGTGGGACTTAGTATAGAACCCTGAGGGGCCCCTTGCATGAGGGGAATGCTCTTGGATGTATGCTTGTGCTGAGCGACTTGGAAGCTGCGAGAAAGGAAGAAAGAGGTCATCCAGCGAAGAGCTGAGCGCCTAACCCCACAAAGCCTTAGTCTTTGAAGAAGTAGTTTATGTGATACAGTGTTGAATGCCGTGCCTAGGTAAACAGGATCAGTGCTGCAGTATGTCCAGCGTCTGCACATTTCCTCAAGGTTTCCGTTGCGAGAAGTAGGGCCGGCTCCGTACAGTAAAAGGCTCTAAAACCAAATTGTGAAGGTGAAATAGATTATTTAGATTGATATGATTTACAGGTTGATTATTCACACTTTTTCTGCAATTTTGGTGAGGAATGGTAGGAGAGAGATTGGTCATAAGTTTTCTAGCGACATAGGTTTGGTGGAAGATTTTTTCTGCAGAGGGAGAACTATTGCTTGCTTCCATTTCAGTGGGACTTCGCCTGAGCGAAAAGATATATCTATAAGCTGTTAGATATAGGGCAGAATAGAGTCCATTCCTTGCATCACGATTTTTGACGGAGCAGGATCAAGAGGGAAGCCTGGTTTGATTCTCATGGCCAGACTCTTCTGATCATCCAGCGTAGGGGTCTTAAATTCAAAGATACCAACCCACAAATGCTGGTCATAAGATGAGTCAAGATCAATACAGCTACATGCTTCTGATGGAAATGTGTCATAGATCTTAGTTACTTCAGACGCAAATAAGTCAGCAATTTTATTAGAATTCTATGGGGATGTCAGTAGAGGGGGCCATTATGCGTTATAGCGAAGACAGTGATTTGAGAGTTGAGAAAAGATCTTTAGATTAATTATTGGCTTGCTCAATTTTATCAGTGTAGAAAGCACAATGTGTTTTCCTAATGAGTGTGGGATACTGTTTAAGTTCCTGTTTGTAGATGGTTTTTCTAGTAGGGTAGTAATCAGTCCTCCACTTACACTCTAGCCGTTTACACATTTTTTTGGCTATAATCAGAGTTTCGTTGAACCAGGGCACAGGATTCCGCCACCTCTGGGTGTTCTGAGTGGTCCACAGTGCTATTTTATCTATAGCTCCTGATATCCATATTTCGACATACAGGTTTGCCTTATTGAAGTCATCCTTGAGTTGGAGGTTGATAATCGAAAGCGTCTGAGTGGAGATTTCATTGTTAAACATAGTCCATTTCCTTTGGGTGATTATCTGACTAAGCTTAAAGGAGCTGAGGGATCTATAATGAGGTGCAGCAAAGGCTATCAAGTGGTGGTTTGACCAGGGAACTATTAGCAGGGTGTCCACTTCAATCTCGGGAAAGTTGGCAAATATCGGATCTAGCTAAAAGGTCCCAAAACAATGACCCTGATTTTGATCAGCACCCACACATCATCACAGACGTTGCGGGGTCAATGCTCACCGTATAGAGACATGGTCGCACAACGACTAGGAACTCCTCGTACTTCTGCGACATGAATGGAAAGCCCTGCATACCATTGTCAGATGTGGAAAACACGGACAGTGGAGAGTGTGACCTAGTGGCCCTCAATAGCGCCTTACCTTCTGTCACCATGATCTCCAACCAGACTGCCCACGCACATTTCACATCCCACTCCTGTCCCTCCCGCAGAGATACACCAGTAGGGTTGACAACTTTCCCAGGGAAATATAGCAGCCATATGTTCATGCTTTAAGATTCTACAAAGGCCCGGACATGATACTTAAATAGAACTTTACATAAAATCGTCTGTATTCACATTCAACATGACCTTCCTGTCTTCGTTTTCTTAAATTATTATAAAGGCAGCTCCATGAGGCATTTTAAAGTGGTAAGAACTTTATTGTTGGTTAATTAAAACCCTTACAATATAAAAACACTTGCAGCATATTCTTAAAAGAAACACTGAATAAAATTACAGAAAGTTACTAAATTAATTTAATTTTAAAGTGCTTTCTTTGTATACTTGCTGTTTACAGTATGTATAGATAAGGGGAAAAAATACTGACTTTTAATGATTTTGCAAATTTTTGTAGCAGACATAAAAATATCGATCATGTCAGTAAAAAAACAGGCTGGTGGCAACCCTTGGTGGTATGTCCGGCCTCCAGAAAGACTGCAGTCATGGACTAAATGTGGAAGATGCCATTTAAGCGAGGGGGTTTTAGTTTTTTTGTGTGTTTTTTTTAAGGTTTTATATAGCGCAAACTTGACCCTTACGGGTATCAGAACACTTTACAAGAGTCGTGCGTAGGGAACAAACGGAACATATGAAAACATAAGTAAGAATTGAAATACAGGTCTTAGTTGCAAATGTACAAGACTTGATATAGGTCTAAATTAGGAACAAGAGGAACGTATGAATACATAGTTAAAAAATTGAGCTACAGATCTAGTGTGGTCAGGTCAGCGCATCCCCTGCCACACAGCTAATAACTCTAGTTCAGATCGGATTGCAGAGCAGAAATCACAAGTCGGACCTGGCCACATCATGCAGGTTTCTTAGTATAGTCAATAAAGTTGATTCTTGAATTGCACCTTGTGCTCCTGTCAGTGTTGCTCAATCAGAACACTCATCCCTCAGTTGGTTAAACTTCCTGTTGAGTGCTTTATTACAGGGGCGGCCGCTGAAAAAGTAAAGTGGGGGATTAGGGGGGCGTGCGGGGACGGGGAATTATAATAATAGAAAAAACGTACCTGGTGCCGGTTCTCTGCTCCCAGCAGTCACTGCAAAAGTACAGGTTGTGGTCCTCTGCTCCCAGCAGTCACTGCAAAAGTACAGGCTCCACGCCGCTGCTCTCATGCTATCAATGCAAAATGAACAATTGATGGGCAGAATGCAGAACAATGTCATACATTCACCCCAGTACAGAGATCTGGTCAGAAATCCATCTTTTCTTGCTCCCCATGCCATTCCAGTTTGAGCCCAGCCATATGCAAATCAGTCTTGACCCTGCGCCCAATTAGTGCAGTCGAGCCCGAACTGCCAGGCCAGGTCCTCTCTGGACTGGAAACAAGCATCCTAGGACTGGTTTCGGGGTTTCACCCCTCATCAGCCAGGATAGTTTGACTCCAGGGGCATGGAGAGCACGGGACCCACGTCTGGGCATGAGAGCAGCGCCAGGATTGATCTGGGTGGCTTGGTCTGCTACTCAAGCAGTGTGTGGGAGTCTGTGATGTTTCTCCAACCCTCCTGGGTTGGAGAAATAGAAGTGTGCATGTTGGTTTGCGCAAGATGGCCGGCCAAACTGACATGCGCACTTTACAGTGCCCAGTACTCATCTCCCTGCCATGACCCGGCCCCACCCTACACTGGCATCGACTCAGTCAGTCACAGAAAAAAAAAGTATATCATTGTTTTATTAACATTTTAGTTTTCTGTGACTGATTTAGACCAGTGAGGCGATGCTCCTCCTCCAATGTGGAGGAGCCGCCCCTGCTTAACATCTATACCTACGGTCCTAAGCCCCCACTTCCTGTTTACAGCCTGACCTGTGCCGTAAATTCTCTTGACATCCTGTCCGTTCCATTATGCCCCCTGTATGCTTTAACCTCTTTATTTTCGGCCCTGTGGCTCACTCTTGCTCTGTAACACTTCCTCAGCTGTGCTCTTGATATCTTTTAATGATTCTACTTCCTGCCATGAAGGCAGCCAATGGTTTCACTCTCTTCACTTCCAGTCCAGTGAGGCATGTTTTCGACTCTTGCCTGAAAGTAGCCGTCCCGACCTAAACGGAGAAACTGCCGGAAGGTTGGGCTGTGGAGAGAAAATTAAAATTCCGCTCCAATTTCTTCATCGGCCCCATTTGGTGCAACCAGACTAATTAAATCCATTTAGCTGCAAGCGTTCACAGACTGTTTATATGTGATGGACATATGGTCAATATCACTTTATCCTAACAGTGTGAAGTATCCATTTTGGCGTTCCATAAAGCAATTTGCAATTCAATATAGTTGTTTAATTACTGTGCTCTCCGGTCTGTGTGTGTGTGTGTTTTTCTTTTTTGCTTTTTCTACTCCAGTTTTTAATTTTATTTTTTTAACAAATAAGTGTTTCTTCGTGCTTGTGTATTCCCCTTAGACGTGTGTGAATAAATATCACAGAACTCCAAAAAGAGCGTTACTTTTGAACCAGTGTGTGTGATTTATTGTGGCGCTGGCCTGGAAGGTGAATTCCTACCTTGGGAGAATTTGTTGCTTTACATATGAAGGAATTCAGGTTCCTTTATTGTTTATTGCGGTATCAGTGACACATCATAGTTTGAATGAACCTCTTCTTCTGATTGGTAACCAGGGCAAAGGAGATGCATGTGGCCGAGTTCTGAATTTCTACAGTCATCTCATAGCTAACAAGGAATTCTGCAATACAGACTTATCAATCTAATAATACACTTAGTAATCAACTTTTGAGAGGGTTAGTGGTGTTGTTACTGAACTTTTTTAGGGAATCCAAGGTTGGGAAAATGCAACAAAGTGTTTTTGTAGTGTAGAAGTCTAATGTGGTTAGTGTGTCCACTTGAGCGCTCATTAAGGGCCCGATTACGAGTCAGGCGGTCCACAGACTAGGTGCGCAGTGGTGGCATTCTCCAGACTGTCCTATTACGATTCAGGCAGTCGGACCGTCACAGCCCGGCCACGGCCGCCAGGGAACCGTCGTTTCCTGGCAGTGTTGCGGCAGTCAGAAGATCGCCTTGGTCCCGCCAAGCATATTACGTGTTTCGCTCTGCTGGCGGTTTCATGGAGGTACCCCCTGTGTGAACACCGTGGCAGAGAAGAAACAAAGGGGCCCTGCTGGGCCCCTGTGCCACCTCTGCATAGGGATGCCCTTCTGTGTGCATGAGCCCCAGCTCCTGCGCAGCATGGACTTTTCAATCAAAGCCATGCAGGAACTGTTTTTGGTGTTCCCATTGCAGGCCCATTTTCTGAGGCACTGTCATGAGAACGCCAAAGACCAGCCCACCAGACAGGAGAAAACTCCTGATCTGGCGAGCTGTCTGACCATGGCTACGACAGTGCTGCGGCGACGGTGCGGGCCCAGCAATACTGTACAACAGCCACTGTTTCACTATGTGTTAAAGTTTTTAGAGTCTCCGGTGCAGATTTCAAGTTTCGGGCACCTGCGGCTAGTAGTGGCAGCAACCATTTGTATGTTGGAGAAATGTATACCAGAAAAAAAAAATCAAATGTACCGCATATTCAATAGCATTTATACAAAATGGACAGCAGGGAGATTAAGGGCAAGAGGTGCCCCATTTGGATATAAAATGGCACAGTGGCAAAATGCCCATCCAGAATTTAAGGGCTACGCAATGGACTGAATGCTGAATTTATCATGCATTCACCTCAAGTCAAGAGATCTGGGTTAAATCCATCATTCTTTTACTCACCATGCCATTCCAATTCAGACCTAGACATATGCAAATCAGTCTTCACCCTGCTCCTCATGGGAACAGTCCAGCCCGAACGGCTAAGCCAGGTCCTCCCTGGACTGCAAACAAGCATCCTGGGACCAGTTTTGGGGTATTACCCCTCAATAGCCAGACTAGCTTGAATCCAGTGGAAAAGTGATACACAGGAACCACGTCTGGGCATACCCATCCTACTCAGAGCAAAAAGTGCTACACAAACAAATGATGGATGGAAGGCTGAATAAATCATGCATTCACCCTCAGTCAAGAGATCTGGGTAAATCCATTGTTCTTTTGCTTACCATGCCACCCCGGTTTAAAACCATGCCACTGGATTCAAGCTAGCCTGGCTGATAAAGGGTAATGCCCTGAAACCGGTCCCAGGATAATTGTTTACAGTCCAGGGAGGACCTGGTTTTGGCAGTTCAGGCTGGACTATTCCTATGAGGAGCAGGGTCAAGGCTGATTTGGGCATGGCTAGGTCTGGAGTGGGGTGGCATGGTGAGCAAAAGAATCATGGATTAAACCGAGATATTTGTGACTGGGGGCAAATGTTTGCATTGTTCAGCGTTCCTTCCATCACTTGTTCCTTTTCCTTCAATTCTGAATTTGTAAACACAGAGTTTTGGCCAAGAATGGGGACACATTGCCTAAATATAAATTGAATGTAGGCACACAGTATGCATGCGGCCATGATGAACATTAGACACTGGGTTCCCTCAGACCACAGCTTCTAAGCTGACTTTACGTCTGCGGCTCTGACACACGTAATCATGTTGTAGTGGTCGTAAAAATGTGAGAGACCAACGTGCCCCATCATATTCTCACTTAAGTACTCCACCCCGAGGCTGCACTGACCCACTACATTACCAAGTGCAGCATAAGTTGGGCGAGCCTTGGCCTGCCCCAGACTCTTGCCCTTGGGAGCGCCATCTTGTTAAGACTGCACCAAAAATTAATCTCGGGGCACTGTCAAAAAAGGATTGAAGATTCACAAACACAAAATATAAGTGCACTCTCTTCACTCTGACAGTTTTGTCCAGAGTTAAGTTCAGTCTGAAAACCTGGGCAGTGCTGCCGGTCTTTTTCCTGAACCCAGGCTGATGTATAGATAGAATCAGGTTCAGAAGAAAATCTTTTGGGTAGATTATCAAGGAGGCTGGTCGGGCGATAAATAGTACGATCACATCCAGTGCCATTCCTAAATATCGGCATTATTTTGTCATCAAAACAGGAAGTCAGTGATGGTGTCTCTCTTAATATAGCTTTAAATAAAAAAGAACATATAGCGGCCCCACAGGATGGGGGTCTGTTCCTCTTTAAAAGCTGTCACCCCTGTGGGGACTCGCCCTTCAAGGAATAAAGAGCCAGGGATGGCCGGGGAAACCATCTAAGCTTCAAAAGGGGTCATCTGCCTCCATTCCCCAAAACCTGAAAACTACGCCAGTTACCAGTGGAATGTCCTGCTAGGGCCTGTAATTCCCAACTGCTGCCAGGCTCTCTCCAGCAATCCATCTTAGGTACCATTTGGATGTGGCAGACACAAAATTGATTCTGGTGTGACTGTGGCCATATGTGCCACACATGTTTCACTCGAGCCCTGTGCACACAGATATGTACACACATGTGACATCCCCTTCCCTCTTCTATCCCTCCACTATCCTACACAATCCACATGACAAACTCACACGTCCACTGCTCAAATTAATTTCATATCTCCCTATGCTAACTCACCACTAATCCTCTTTGGGTTCCGGAGTAGCGCGCTACTCGCCAAAAAGCGCTTTGATGCCTCGTCAGCGGTAGTAAGAGCTATATAAATGCAATTACAATTACATGCACCATCTCTGGCCAAGGACCCAGTTACAGGGATGGCAGACCACTTTTAAAATGTGGAAAGGCTGGTAAGCTTCTCTACCACACAGGATGAGGAAGAAAAGGTCTGCCCTGCCACTGTAGTTCCTCTCACAGCCTCCACTGTCGGTTCTCTACAGCAGAGCTGACAACCTTCGAGCTAGAGCAAGAGGGAGAGAAGCAAAAAGAGAGAAAGGTGGTGTTGTATCGTTATCCTCAAAGCATGACAGGGATCACTGACTAAATATCGAGGGAAAAAATTTAGACTACCCAAAATATCGATGCCAAAATATCGACAGACAAAATATCAAATTCCTATCTACAAACAGGTAAGTACCAAAATATCGAATCCAAAATATCGTTTAAAAATATATACTTTGTAGAAATATCGAATTTCTTAAAAATAATGTAAAATTAAATGTAAAATTAAAAAAATATTAAAAATAAATAGCTAAAATATACTTTAAAATACTTAAATTACCTTAAAATGATTAAATAATTAATTTAACTTATAAAAAAACATACAATCATATATGTTAAAACATATATATATTAACATAATATTAATAAAAAATACACTATATTATTACCGTAGGATAGTGGGAGTGTAAAAATTACTATTCCCACTCCTGGAAGTGCAACAGTAGGGAAAGTGTTGGATAGCGTAGGGGTAAAAATTACTATTCCGACTCCAAAGAGTGCAACAGTAGGGAAAGCGTTGGATAGCGTAGGGGTAAAAATTACTATTCCCACTCCAGAGAGTGCAACACTAGGGAAAGCATTGGATAGCGTAGGGGTAAAAATTACTATTCCCACTCCAGAGAGTGCAACAGTAGGGAAAGTGTTGGATAGCGTAGGGGTAAAAATTACTATTCCCACTCCAGAGAGTGCAACACTAGGGAAAGCATTGGATAGCGTAGGGGTAAAAATTACTATTCCCACTCCAGAGAGTGCAACAGTAGGGAAAGCGTTGGATACCGTAGGGGTAAAAATTACTATTCCCACTCCATGAGAGTGCAACAGTAGGGAAAGCGTTGGATAGCGTAGGGGTAAAAATTACTATTCCCACTCCAGTGAGTGCAACAGTAGGGAAAGCATTGGATAGCGTAGGGGTAAAAATAACTATCCCCACTCCAGAGAGTGCAACAGTAGGGAAAGCATTGGATAGCGTAGGGGTAAAATATACTATTCTTACTCCAGAGAGTGCAACAGTAGGAAAAGCTTTGGATAGCGTAGGGGTAAAAATTACTATTCCCACTCCATGAGAGTGAGGTTCTGTGAATTCTGAACCCGTGGATTCCATTTTGTGTATGGCAGCCATTTTGTGGTTGCCCTCACATAGGCCATGATTGTGGCTGAAACTAGTCTTTTGAGGACATGTACACCTTAGCTCGAGTTCATGCTGACTCCTGTTTGACCTGAGTGAACTGACCCTGTTGCCTGAAGCTGACCTTGTTAAACTAGTTCCTGCCCTTTAGCTGATCAAGATTGAGGATCAAAGCACAGGACATTGTAGAGTTTGGTATGCACACACACACCCCTTATCCTGCTTTCTGTTCCTTCTTTTATGGTCTGATTATGATATGGGTTGTGGTCCTTTTGGGTTTGTCCGGCTTGTCTAAAGAAGAATGTTGGGTTTGTTCAATGATTGATTATGGGCCGGACAACTGTAAAATGGGTTTGTCGTTTGGCAGACCTTGCATGTCCATGTTAGGCATTTTTTGCATGCTTGCAAAAGCTAGGACTGCCCCTTACTTGTATGCTGAAGTTTGTAACCCTAAGCATATAAAAGGCCTCTGTTTTCTGTATTCCTCAGACTACCTCATTCAGTTGCTACGGCTTCTGTGTGACGTGGCCTCACTTATTAAATTTAATAAAGATGTCTTTTCATATTTTCAGCTTCTGTGCCAAGTTCTTTTTTTTATTAGTAAGTATTCCCTGAGAATGAAGATTACAGTTCTTCAAATGGCGCGGCCAACGTGGGCTTCATCAGAGAAGTGACTTTCTGAAGGAGTGATCTTGTCAGGAGACTCAAATCTACTGAGGAGGAGAGGATGGGACTCTGCTACTTTGTGCACAAGGATTCTGGAGATTCTCTGTCTTCGCAGCCCGGTATATTTCGGATCTTCCTGATCTTCCTGCTATCAACCGCCCCCTGGTAAATGCCTATCATCCCAATCGTCTCCTCAGATCCGGGACATCCTATCTCACCACAGTGCCCCGAATTAAGAGAGCCAGGTGCGGAGGCCGCTCGCTCTCCTATAACCTAGCCAAGATCTGGAACACTCTCCCCCTCTCAATCAGATCAGAACCTAAACTACTTACCTTCCGAAAGCTTCTTAAAACCTGGCTTTTTAATAAATCATCTTTTTAATAATTCATCTTAATAATTCTTTAAAGTCTAGCGTACTCCAACTAGCCCAACCTCTGCAGCACTGGGACGCCCCTGGGTAGCCATCGCGCTTTATAAATTATCTTTTCATTTCATTTCATTTCATTCATTGATCCTCCACATGATGTCACTCCTGACTGAGAACCTTTTTGGCATGAGTATTCTAAAAAAGACCGTTAGGTCAGGTAGGACTTGACAGTTAGAATTTGGATAACCTTTTGATTAGTAAAAATAAGAAGTACAAGTGAGTCGCTCCCACGACTTTGTTTGGTTTCTTGGTTTTGATTTGGTTATTGCAATTACCAAAGCCGAGGGGTTGGTTTCTTGGTTTTGATTTGGTTATTGCAATCACCAAAGCCGAGGGGCTCGTATATTTGCGACTATATTGTTTTTGATAACCCCTTGAAGTTTGAAGCTAGATTAGTGAGTTATAAGATGCCTGGTCTTAGCAAATTTAGGACTGTAACTTTGGAACTTTGGAATTTGTGTTGGCCAACTTTGGATTTGTATAGGTTTGTATATGCGAATTGCAATTTGTGTAGAACAGGTAATGAGGAGAATTTTCTCTATTTGGTTTAGTTGAACGGTGCACGTACGAAAAGTACATTAAGCACTACATTGATTATAATATTGTATATTTTGCAATATTTTTGGCATGCCTGTTTAAAAGCTCACATACGAAGAATGTGTGACTTTTTTTGAAGGCACCATAGTGTGATGTGAAGTAAATTAGCCGGCTTCCCTAGAGGGAATATCTAAATAGGTTTAGATTTACAAACATATTTCTTCCTTGGTGATTTTGTATCCCCAGGGAATTAAAATATGACATAATACATATAAGGATCCTTTGTTCTGCGCAATGTTATGAAGGAAGATATGCAGAGCGATTTTTTGGTGTTCTGCTAGCCAAAGCTAGTGAATTGAGTGTATTTTCGCTTCTTGGACATACATCAGTCTGTTGGGCTGTTTTTGCAGTCTTTTGAAACACAATTGAGAAGCGTTTCTTGTAAATATGACTTACAACTAGTATTTACAAATGGTTTGGTTTAAGTACAGTCTCGGGGCTGTCCTTTGTTTTTGTTCTGAGTATTGGTTTGTGGGTTAAATGTGTGTTTAAATGTCTATGTGGTTTTCCCATTAGTGCAATTTCTATAAGTGAATAGCATTGGCGCTATTTATGAAATGCATGGCTAAAGCGCGCCGTATTGTGTGTCCTGAGTGTTTCACACCTTTCTGTTTATGTCTGAAATAAGGGATGCAGCTTGCTTTTATATGTGAAATTAGCCAACATGATTGGGTTTATTAAAAATAATTATTAAATTATGAAAAATAATTATTAAAAATAAGTGCTACAAAATTCGTCTTTTACTATTCATGAAGCTTAATGCTCATACTGTGACCTCCTAGCATTATAATTTAATTTGAGTTGTGTTGCACTGCATAATGAGGACATTAGCATATGACATCTCACTTAGCGCAGGCGTAAGAAACTCATATTTCTAAGGATTTACATGATATATGCCTAATGTCTAATATCTGTAATGTGTAAAGAACATTCTGAGGATGATTAATATGTAACATACTTATATGATATTTATTTTTAAGTGCCCCAAATATCAAAGTCGAATTTGGGTATTTTTGCCATTTAAAATAGCTTTCAAGTGCCTTAGGCTTCAGTAAATGCATACATTTAGGTATAAAACACGAATTTGCAGGTTGTTCACATTTGGGGTTACGTTTAATGGCTCAGTGAGCCAATGTGCCTGGTGCAGAGGTTTGAGTTTAATATCAGGGTTGAAGGTTTTTAACTTTGGCTGGACATAACTGAGACCTTCATCTATTTAAGGTTGATGAAATGAGTACCATTGCAAACAAGCATTTGTTCTAAAAACTGGTATGTGTTATTATGTTCTGCGAATTATTCACAGTAACTGTTTTAATAATATAAGTATAGAAATAAATTATAGCCCCTAGCAGGAGTAATATATATAACATGTGTTTTAAATAGAGTGAATTATTGCAGGGTAGGAGGAATCCGGAAGGCCTTTTGACTTTGTCAGCCTCAGAATGAGCAGAGGGTGGGGGCTAGTAGAACTGCAGAGGTTTGCTCAAGTCCCGCTGAGGTGTTATCTTTAGTTTCCCTGTAAACAATGGAAGGAGGTTGTCATGTTGACATTTGTGACCTTTTAAATTAAGGCCTTGTCTCTGTGAAATGCAGAATGACCTTGCTAAACAGGCCTCTAAAAGGAAGGGTTTCTGGTTTCTCCACAAAATTAAAGAACTTAATTCCAAAGGGAAAATTTGAAAAAGGTTTCTTTGAAAGTCCCAACACATGCTAAATGCTCTGCAGAAATGATATATTTGTATCTCTGCCTCTAAAAAAATAATGTCTGCTAGTTGCTTTTATTTGACCGAAAATGAAGCATTGCATTAAGTCTTAGACAGAAAATAAGACGAAGTTTTTTTTAATTGAAATTTTGAAGGCTACATGCCTAAGTGAGAACAAATTGTGTCCCAAAGATAACATGGAGTGTCAGTGAAAGAATTTTACTTTTGGAAAGTTAAGATGGCTTAATGTTGCAAGCTGACTGACAAGATGGTAACAGTTAAGTAATGGAAATTTATTTTTGTGTCTGTTCATGTGTATTATGTTTTGTCTTCTGATTAAACGTTATAATTGATGTCTGTTTGTTATGAGAAATGTCTCTCTTTTGTGTGTTGTGTATTTTTTTTTTTGCTTCTGCCCACAGATCATTCATGGATTGTTCTGGGTGATTTTAAGGCTGACAAGACACGTGAGTTTGGTTGGTTGAAATTAGATGTGTTTTTTACGTAACTCCTTTGGAAAGAAATGTCCATGCGTTTTTCATGTTTGTGTATTTGGTTCCATCATGAATTGTTCTTGCTGGTTCTGTGTGTCTGAAAGTTGTATTTGACAGCAGATATCCACTAATTGGTGATCTACTGTCAAAAAGGAGGGTAAGGATTTTAAACCTGACACAGTGTTATGCGTCACCGCTCATTTATATATGCTATTGTTTTGTCTATGCTTTTTGTGCCTGATATACAGCAAGTCTATCTGATGGCTTGACATGTTCGTTTTGGGCGTTTTTTTGCATGTTTTTTGTTTTATGTTGCTGCTTATGATACTATTACAAGTTTACCTGTGTTGTGAAGGGATATACATGACGATGTGTATCCTGCAAACAGTTGGGTAGAATTGCTTTGACACTAAATTTCACAGAAAGACAGACAACACTTCATCAGTGTATGTCAAATTTGGCTTTAATGGTATTTGAAGGAAAATAAAAAAAAAGAGATATACAGAATCAAAGTGTGTCACATGCTGTTAGTCACGTACTGCCCCTCCCCTTAAGGAACAGGCAGCCCTACATTTATGTATCCTAATTGGACGTAAGGATAAATTATAGATCTGTGACTTTTGCGCATGGTGACCTAATTTTTATATTACATTAGTCAGTTTTGTTCTGCTTCCTGAATAGTGTATGGCCTTGTACCATAAAGGAAACAAGGTTTCATTTTTCCCTGAAGAAAGGAACTGGAACATTAGCTGAGATTACCGTATATGGTTTAGCAGCCTGCGGTAGAGCTAACATTCACTCAAGTAATTTCTTGTTCTTCCTATAGATATTTCTTTCATCACTTCTCCCCTGATTGATGTTGCATCGTCCCTAGTAATTGGGGATGTTAGCTGTGTCCTAGTCCCATTTTCCCTTTTCCATATTCCTTTCACCAGTTAGCCTTCTTTTATTATTATTATTGTATTAGGTTCACACTTCCAGATTGCAGTAATGTACTAGGAACCCCTATATTATGTGTAATTCCCTTTTGTATGACTAGACTGTTTTTTATGAATTTTCTTTAGGCCTAACTCAATGTTTTCCAGTCTGACCGTCATGGTAATGATGGACTGGTTAACTGACTCAATGCTATTATAAGACAAGTTTCCACATTTTGATTATTAGCCTGTGTATTGTGTAGTGCACTTGATGCACAGTTATTAAAAGGGAGGTATCTACATGTCCCTGATAATCTGTATAATGCGATTTCTCTTTTGAAATGTTCTAGATAAGGAATTTAGGAACACCTAGACTTAATCGTTGAGAGAAAAAATGTGTTTACCCCATTAGACGATGTCACTATGTGTGAGGACATCCATTTAGATAAAATTCTCATATAGTTATCTACCCTTAGATGGTAGAGGATATGTTCTCACATGGAAACCCAATTGAAGAAATTAGAGGCACTGTTTTGCTTATTGCCTTTGTCTTTGTACTCTATGAGAATGACAGTGTGTTCTAGACCAGAATTGTCTCATGGCGTATGGCCACTCCCTCGCAGATTGCAGGCCACCTGCTGGCAATCCTCTTGTTAAAAACAAACTGTTTTTGTACTAAATTGAAGGAAAATAACAAATGTGTCCCATTTCCTACGTCACTAGGTTCTGCGGGATTAAGTCATAATAACCTGCGGACCTTTGATAAAAAGCTAATTCCCATCAGTGACAGTCCCAGCACCCAGACAGTGATCGCCAGCGTGTCATCAGTGATATCTCCAACGTATTGTACTTGCTTTATCAGAAGGCGTTTGTTAGACCTGTCAGCCCTAGGGTGGTCTTTCCCTGTGTTTTTTTTGCCCTTGCCTCATTATTCCCACCTTCTTTTTGTTGGCCCTTAGGTCTCCGGGCACCTTTTCATGGCTAATCTGTGTTAGGGTGCAGGTGCTCTCTACTTCAAACATGGCTGCCACTGGCCCCTGCTACTGCAGCGTGGTCTTTTTAGTGTAGCACCCTAGCTGCCAGGAGCAGGCTGGATCCCCATACAATTTTGCAATGCCAGCCACCCATTCCCTGTCCATAGGTAGAGTGGGGAAGCTCCTGGAACCTTCCAGAAGAAAGGCGGAGTTGATTTTTGCCGCCTTAGAGAGTGGTCACCTGACCTGGGCATACCTAAGCAAGGGAGGGAACTTTTTTTAGTCAGTTGGGGCATCACTGACCTGGGGAACCCACGCAGGAGTTTTAGCGGGAGGGCCTAGATAGGAACCTATGCTACTGGGAGTGACAGGATTTAGGTGCTGCCTCTTAAGCTGGGTGAGGTGTCCTAGACTAGCCCCCTGATCTGGCCCAGTGGTAGGGAACCCCAGCGTCCATCTGCAGTGACTGAGGAGAATTCAGCCAGCCTCCAACTCACCCCCCCCTGCTCTTCAAGAAACAATCATCTAAGGGCGCAGAACCATCCACGCGCCAAGAAACCTGCTTTTCTTTGACCAGAGACTGCTGGGGGATCGACCAGGTACTGGACTGTGCTGCTCTGCGCACCCCCTGCCTGCCGTGGGCCTACCAGCCCCACCTGTCTCCCCCCCTGACTGACTCTCTCTGCCTTACATTCTGCCTGCCTACTTGCTGCATGATTGGGAAACGCTGTCCCTTGTCCCCTGACCAGCGCTGTGTCAGAGACTGCCTGGACTGAATAACGCTAGTGCCCTGAGCCCTGCCTTGCCACGGGGAGCGCCCCCACATCGAGTGCCTCAAGCGCTTCTCGGCGCTGTTCTGACCCCCGTAGCGCTCTGAGAATTAGGCGCACTGCGCAGGTGGACTCACCGCCACGGCCCGGAGCCGCTTGCGCTCTCCTCAGGGGTCGCGTGTAACCCCCATCGGTGGCCCCCGTATGCCAGGAGAGGGCCGCCGGAATCCTCGATAGGCCGCGCTGGGCCGGGAATCACCCTCCGTTTGGACACCCCGGTGCCCGGGTGGAGTGCTGCCTCATCATGTCCCCCTCGGTGGCCCCCGTACGCCAGGAGAGGGCCGCCGCATCGCGCACCCCAGGCCGCATTGGGCCTGAAGCATCTGTGGACCTGCATCACGTGACGGGGAGCGCCGCCGCGTCACCGGCTGCACCCCCGCCACAGCCGCGCAGTCATTGGCTGCCTGCCCCGGGCCTTCTTTGTTGAGCCCCGGCACCCGGGGAAGCCCCGTCTCGTCGCGGAGGGGGCCGTGGAGCCAGGAAGCCCCCTCCGATTTGCCCCCACTGCTGGTCCCGCCTCGCCCCCGGTGCGGATGCCCTGAAGCTGTGCCAGCACCGCGCCGGGTCGAGTGAGGCCCCGGGAGGGTCGGAACCCCTCCCCCATCACCGGTACCTTCGCAAGGGCCCTGATCAGGCCGAAGACACAAGGTAACCCCCGGGGAGGAGGGCGGTAGGCCGGGTAAGGCCCCGAGGTCGCCCCTCCCCTGGGGAGAACTGTGACTGGGCCCCCTTGGCCCCCCAATGTGCCTCGAGTGTCTGGGAGGCCTGGGGACAGACTTTGTCCATACTTCAACGTACTGCCTTATTGCCAGTTTTAGGCTTGAAGCCTGTTAAGTGAACTGTGGGTTTATACTTGGTCATCAAATAATCCACTTCCTTGGTTGTTGATGTTTAGTGGCAGTCTATGCCGCCTGTACTGTTCATGCTTTCTTGACTGTATTCATGCCTGCTTATGAGATGCTCTTTTTCCCTGTACTGAATTTCTTGCAGGGGTGGGCCTCTACAGTTCCTGAGGGGGTCGAGTACTGATCCCTAATGATGCATGACAACACTATTTTGATGATCTGATCTTGGCTTCTAAACTGTTGATATTTACAAGAGGGAATGCTTATGATTGCTTCCTACAGGTTAATCCATAGTTTATGAAACTACCTTTTAGCCTGCTGAATAGTATAACGCGAAAGGCTGTGTTATTTGGAGTTTCTGCTGTACTGAAAGTACTTAATGAAATGTTTTACCATTTTACAGGAAATGTATTTTGAAAGGCGTTCCTGCAATGTTCTAGTGAGATACGTTAATGAAATGCTAATGAGTTTCTAATGCATTATTTGCTTTGATCTAAAGTCTATATAAAAGATCTTGATTTTCAAACACAACCATTGGTGTGGTCTCCATTATTGCGCCCACTTCTTGTCTCAGTGGCTGCGTGTGTTGAGTAGCTGCTTTACACATAAGCCCCTGGCCGCCTTCCTGCTTGAGCCAAGCTAACCCCCGGAGAACTGGTGGTCCCAGTTCTTACAGCGTTGAACATCAGAAAAGAAGGAGGAGCTGGTTTTGCCACAGAACTAGAGTTTCAGTGCAAAAGAGCGAAAGAGAAGGATTCCAGTTATTTTAAGTTTTTAGTTTTTCACCTGTCGTGCTGGTAACCTCTGACAGTAGGCAGTCCATTGAGCCCCTTGGCCTGAGTTTTGGCCACACCCCCCCCCCCTTTTCTTTGCTCCAACGGAAAGGCAGTGCACCAGAGGATCCAGGATTGGAAAAAGGCACTACATTGTGGTACCTATGATTAAATGGAAGAGCAGCCCGAGCATCCTCTGACACTGAAAAGCGAGTGTTGGAGTCTGAAAGTGTTGCTGAGTATGAAAGCCTGTTGCTCTTTCCTGATTAATAGTACTTGGGTCTGCATGAGATGATCCGTGCCCTTGATCAATGAAGAGCACACTATCTGTAGTGCCTGCCGCAGATGAGAGATATTGGTGCACTGCCTTGAGACATTGAGACTTTCAAATAAGCTGCGAGTGTTTGCCAGGAGGGCACTCCAACGTATACTGAGAAGGACCATTTTCATGAAAGGCCTGAACGAAGAGGCCCATGCGGAAGAAAACGACAGAAAAGGATTTGATGAACAATAGAAGCCTGCCGGAGAGGCTTGGACGGACTCTGGGTATTTCCCGTGCGATTGCATAAAATGGGTGTTAGGAGACTAATTTTTGCTGTTTTGCTGGCATTGTTTTAAAGTAGTATTCTGTTTAGTAAAAGCAGAATAAAGTCCATTCTCTGTGGAAGAGTATCCCTTTTCATCTCAGAGCATTGATGAGGATCACCACTGTTTCACCTGGACATATAATAAGTTACTGAAATGCATAGGAGCCATAATAAATGTTACTAGATAATTTTAGGATTTGCTTTCTGCTTAGAGTTGTGAAAAATTATAATTTTGTTTGTAATAGTGGTCATTACTTTCTCCTGTTGTCCATATGTTCTTAATAACATGTTTTCTAGTATTTTTAAGCATGACGTCTTTTGTGGGTTGGATTGTCTTCACTACCCAATTGACTTCTGCACCCACCTCCCAACCTATGTCTTTTCCTACTACTACTTCTTTGCATTCTTTTCATATCTTACCTGAACACGAGCTGATTAGAAGGTCGGAATTTGTGAATAATTCCTTTGTACAGTTTCAGCATCAATACCAGTTAGTAATGAACACCACTAATTGTTGGGTGTGTGGTCTTATGCCACATACTACAGATAGAGATATTCCCTATTTGGTTCTGTCATTTAGTTACAATGGGTCTGTATGGGCATATCAGACGATGTTTATTTATGCCAACGAAGTCTATCCCTTGCGTTCCATGAAAGATAACTCATGTAATAATGCTTTAGTGAAGGGAATAACGGATAATATTGACATCGATTCAGATACAGACTGAGTGCTTACCTATGTAAGGGCAAAAGGAGGGTCTGAGGTTCTGTGAATTCTGAACCCGTGGGTTCCATTTTGTGTATGGCAGCCATTTTGTGGTTGCCCTCACATAGGCCATGATTTTGGCTGAAACTAGTCTTTTGAGGACATGTACACCTTAGCTCGAGTTCATGCTGACTCCTGTTTGACCTGAGTGAACTGACCCTGTTGCCTGAAGCTGACCTTGTTAAACCAGTTCCTGCCCTTTAGCTGATCAAGATTGAGGATCAAAGCACAGGACATTGTAGAGTTTGGTATGCACACGCACACTCCTTATCCTGCTTTCTGTTTCTTCTTTTATGGTCTGATTATGATATTGGTTGTGGTCCTTTTATTATGGGTTTGTCCGGCTTGTCTAAAGAAGAATGTTTGGTTTGCTCAATGATTGATTATGGGCCGGACAACTGTAAAATGGGTTTGTCGTTTGGCAGACCTTGCATGTCCATGTTTGGAATTTTTTGCATGCTTGCAAAAGCTTGGACTGCCCCTTACTTGTATGCTGAAGTTTGTAACCCTAAGCATATAAAAGGCCTCTGTTTTCTGTATTCCTCAGACTACCTCATTCAGTTGCTACGGCTTCTGTGTGACGTGGCCTCACTTATTAAATTTAATAAAGATGTCTTTTCATATTTTCAGCTTCTGTGCCAAGTTCTTTTTTTTATTAGTAAGTATTCCCTGAGAATGAAGATTACAGTTCTTCAAGAGTGCAGTAGGGAAAGCGTTGGATAGCGTAGGGCTAAAAATTACTATTCCCACTCCAGTGAGTGCAACAGTAGGGAAAGCATTGGAGAGCGTAGGGGTAAAAATTACTATCCCCACTCCAGAGAGTGCAACAGTAGGGAAGGCATTGGATAGCGTAGGGGTAAAAATTACTATTCCCACTCCAGAGAGTGCAACAGTAGGGAAAGCGTTGGATAGCGTAGGGGTAAAAATTACTATTCCCACTCCAGAGAGTGCAACAGTAGGGAAAACGTTGGATAGCGTAGGGGTAAAAATTACTATCCCCACTCCAGAGAGTGCAACAGTAGGGAAAGCGTTGGATAGCGTAGGGGTAAAAATTACTATCCCCACTCCAGAGAGTGCAACAGTAGGGAAAGCGTTGGATAGCGTAGGGGTAAAAATTACTATCCCCACTCCAGAGAGTGCAACAGTAGGGAAGGCATTGGATAGCGTAGGGGTAAAAATTACTGTTCCCACTCCAGAGAGTGCAACAGTATGGAAGCGTTGGATAGCGTAGGGGTAAATACCAATAAATTAATTAACATATTTAATTAATTATAATTAAATGACTTCCCACCCTATTCCCCTATAAACCCACAACCCGCTACAGAATTAAATTACGCAAAAATTAAATAACATAAAATTAATTACTTAAAATAAATTTCAAAAAAATATACGATTTTCACACATATATCCTACATAAAAAACACTTTAAAAAATTTGATATAATTAAAAATTCGATATTTTTAATAACCTATATTATGTACTTAGATATTTTGACTTTCTATATTTTTTAAATCGATATTACATTACTTACCTTAAAAACGATATTTTTGATGTCTATATTCTGTCCATTCGATATTTTGTCCATTCTATATTTTGGAGTCAATATTCGTGTTACTCGATATTTTGGACTCGATATTTTGACCATATACCCACGACAGGAGGCATCCGATTTATTCAGGTACTTTTATTTATCTTCTGGTTACAGCGTGCTATCACACGTCCTGTCCCCTGCCCAGTTCCTGGCTCTCTGCCGTCCCCCACTCCTTGACCGGAAGTGGTGTCCGGTTCCTTGCCTCCCTCCCACCAGTCGGGTCCAGGGTCCTAGTGCCCTGTGCCCAGGCCACGACATCTCCCCCTTTGTTGCAGAAAAGACAGAAAGATGCTCAATGCCACATAGTTGTTGAGAGAGAGAAAAGAGAGAGAAAGAGAGAGAGAGATGTGTCCTCATTGCATTTCTTCAATCAGTCTCTTTGGTCTTTTGCACTATCTTCTTTGCCATGTTTCTCCTTTGTCCACCTGCGCGTCCTCATCCTGTCTCATGCCTGTGTCTCCTGTTGCGTCCTCTCCTCCGTCTTCATCCATGATGGTCAGTTCCTTGAAGTGCGAGCTGTTTCGCGTTATGTGGTTGCGTCCTGCTGATGCTGTTATCATGGGCCCTTTTACCTCGGCCACCGTTAGTGGCTCCTTTGAGAATGGGCTGTCCGATTTCCTTAGCTGCCTCTGTCTCACCACCACGATATCCCCTTGCTTAAGGTGCGCCGGAGTGGCGTGTCTCCTTCCATCTGCATATGTATTCATTTTCTCCTTGGCCTCTTGGTCTTTGATCGCGATACGGCTCTGCTCTGGCATTGCTGTTGCTTCCAGCTGCGGTAGCCTCGTCCTGCTTGATCTGCCCAGCACCAGCTCGGCAGGACACCGTCTTGTGGAGCTGTGAGGGGTGTTTCGATAGTCTCTTAGGACTTGGCACAGAGCCTGTCCTATCGATATCTGCAACAGTTTTGCTCTTTGGACAGCCTTCTTTATGTCCCCCATGAATCTTTCTACCATGCCATTTTGTTGTGGCCACTGAGGCGTTATTTTCCTGTGATGAATCCCTAGATAGTCCATAAATCTTCTAAATTCTTCCCCTGAGAATGGTGGACCATTGTCTGTCTTTGGTGTTTGCGGGGAGACCCACGCCGCAAAGACATCGTCCAGAGTTAGTAGGGTTGCGCTTGCTGATGTTGACGATACTTGTCGCACAATGGGAAACCTGGAAAATTCATCTATTATCACAAGCAGGTAGTATCCTGTTTCCAGGGGCCCATAGAAATCTGCTGCCAGTTCAGTCCACTCTGCCTGCAGGAGCTCTGACATTTGTAACAGTTCCGGTTTTGCTGGCTGTCCCGTCGTTTGGCAGATGTGGCAATTTGTGATGGTGGCCTCCACCATGTTGTCCAACCCCGGGAACCACACTTTCTTCCGTAGCAGTTTCTTTGTTGCTACCATGCCTCTATGTGATTCATGCGCCAAATTCACAGTCTGTCTCCGCAGTGTTCTTGGCATCACTATTCTTGTTCCTCTCATTATTATTCAATTTTTGGTCTCTGATAGCTCTTCATGGATCTTTTGATTGCCAACATTTCTTCCTTTTATCACACCATTTCCATGATGCTGTTGTTGTTGACATGCCTCTACCTCTGTTGTCTTGTTGTCATTTTGACCACCTGCATTGTGGCGTCCCTCTCTGTTTCTAGCTCCAACTCGGCCATCGTTATTGATGTTGGAGTTACTTTGTTTTAGTACAAAGTTCAAGTATTCCTCTGCTATTGATGTTGCCTCAGGTGCCTGTGGCAAAGGATGTCGCGACATGTAGTACGCCGGGTTGTGCTCTTTCCCTGGTTTGTGCACGATCTTGAAGTTGTAGTCCATCAGCCGTATGCCCCATCTCTCTATTCGAGGCGGTATTTTCGCGTTAGGATTTCCATAGATCGTTACTAGAGCCTGATGATCCATTATAATGGTGAATGGCTTCCCATATATGAACATGTGATAGTGCTCACATGCCCACACTACTGCAAGGCTTTCTTTCTCTGGCTGTGAGTATGCCCTCTCAATGTCAGACAGGCTCTTGCTTGCGTATGCCACTACATTTCTTGGGGACTGTTTACCCCGCCTATGCTGTGCCAGGATCGCTCAAAACCCCAACGGGCTGGCGTCCTCCATCAATTCTGTGCACAGCAGAGGATTGAAGTATGCAGGATGGTCCACCGCTATCACTGCATGTCTAATGGCCTCAAACGCTTTGTTGCAGTCTTCTGTCCACATGAATGTCTGGCCTTTTTTCGTCAGTTCTCTCAGCTGTGTGCTTATTGTGGCAAAGTCTTTTATGTGCCTCGCGCAGTAACTGGCAAGCCTGAGGGATGACCTCACTTCTGCAATGTCTCTCAGAGGTTTTGCTTTTTCCAGCGTTTTCACTTTGCTGTGATCTGGTCGCATCCCCTTTTTTGAAAAGATGTGTCCGAAAAACACCAGTTCGTCTCTCCCTATTTCGCACTTGTCTTCATTCAGTGTTAGACCTGCTTGTTCCAGCTGGGAGCATACGTCCCGCAATGCTTTGTCATTTTCGTCATCTGTCCGACCAAATACCAGAATATCATCACTGTGGTTGAGGCTGTTTTTTACCGTTCTTATCACTTGCCGTATTGTCTCTTGAAATATTTCTGCCGCTGATGAGATGCCAAAACATAGCCATTTGTAGCGAAATAGACCGATGTGTGTGGAGAACGTTGTAATATATCTTGACTGAGGGTCAAGCTCTAGCTGATGGTATTCTTTGCACAGGTCCAGCTTTGAGAATCCGCATGTGCCAGTTAGGCAGCTGATCATGTTGTTGAGGTGTGGTCCAGGGTGTCTTTCTCGTTCTATTGCTATGTTTGGTATTCTCATGTCAACACAGATGCAAATTTGTGATGTATTCTTCTTTGGCACTGCCACTATTGGCGATACCCATGGTGTTGGTCCATCTGCCGGCTCTATGATGTCCTGACTTAGCAATGCTTGTATTTCCTCCTCTACTTGCGGTTGGAAGTGTACTCGTCTGTGATGTTGGGCCACTGGTTCTACTGCTTCATTGATGTGCAGTGTTATTTGCCGTCCTTTTAGCTTTCCTAATCCATGTAAGATTCATGGATAATCTCGCAGGATGTTCTTCTTCTCTGACATGTGGTATGTCATTGCAAGGAGGCCCATTATCTGTGCCGTGACGTTGCTCAGTAGGCGTGGTGCTGGAATGTCACCCTTTAGTACGTGTATGTCCTCCTTGCTTATTCGGTCTTTGTATATCAGCTTCTCTGTGAATTTTCCCGAGTTGATCACTGGTTTACTTGATCCCCACGTGAATACATCAACTCTGGATGGCACTAGCGCCGGTTTCATTTCCATTTTCTCATATTCTGATACACACATGATGTTGCATGTGGAGCCGCTATCTAACACGAAGCGTGTCTTGTGTTGTCCCACGGCTATGGACACAGTCGCAGTCTTTTTTACTTTCTGTTTCTCCATGGGGTGTATGCTTTCTCGCTCTTTGTCTTCTTCTGTGGAAAAAGCATCGGACATCAAGTATAGTCGTTCTGCATTCTGTTACACCTCTTCTCCCTCAGATTCAGCTGACGAGCAGCGGTTTGCAGTTTCCATGTGCCTGGCATGTCTGATCGTCATCATTCGCGGTCGTCCCGTTCTTCCTCTCTCACTTCTGAATTGTGTGCCCAGACACGCACTTGCAAAGCGACTACTCCTATTGCATTTCCTGCATGTCTGACCCATTGCCGGGTACGTGCCAGTGTGTGGAAACTCAAGTCTGCATCTGTAGCATGTTTTTTCTTGTTGTTTTCTTGGCGGTTGCTCATTGTACTCCTCCTTCCAGGTGTTCGTGCGGCTGCTTCCGACCATACGGTTTGCAAGTTCCATTCGCCTCTCCTTACCCAGCTCCATCTGCTTCGCTTGTGCCGCTGCCCTCGCCTCTGCCCTGGCCATCATTAGAATTTTCTCCAGCGAGGTCGGTTCTTTTAGAGTCCATGTGCGAAATTCCATTAACCAACATCCTTTAATGATGTGCAGGCGAATTGCTTGTTTAGATACGTTGAAAGTAAGCGGTCTGCGGTACTGAGCGCTCGTTTTTTCACTCGCTTGTTCAGTCATTGTGGGCATGTGACACCTCTTTCTTCTATTCTCCTTGTCTTACTTGTCACTTCTTTTTTTTTTCACTTCACTTTTTTTCCTGTGTTTCTTTCCCTTATTCTGCTTTTTTTTTCTTTACTTTCTCCTTTATACTTTGTTTTTCCCTTCAAATTGTGTTATTTTCTTTATTTTTGTCTCTTTGTTTGTTGTCTGCTCACTTTTATTCTTCTTTGGCCTTTATTTGCTCCTTTTTTCCACCTTTTTCCATATATTTCTATTTTTCCTGACCTTAAAATGGCCGCCGGACCTTTCTTGCTCTCTATTGGCTGAAATTGCCTGGTTCCAAAATGGCCACTCAAATCTCACAAGATCGTGGGACCTTTCCACTTCCCGCCTGACTTAAAAATGGCCACCCGGGCTTCGGCACTGCTGATTAGTCGCTTTGCCTGATTCCAACATGGCCGCCCAAGTCTTGCGTGATCTCGCGCGAGACATCTTTCAAGTCCCTCGCGTGCGCGCTTGCTTCTTAGGACATCGGGGCTTCTTACCGGCTTTCTGTTGCGGCCGGATCAGTTCTTCTTGTTTTCTCGTGCTGGTCCTGTTGCGGCCGGGGTGGGCTCCCACGCCGTGACTCTGTTATGTCACTCGGACCAGGGTGGGCTCCTGGCTCCTGGCTCCGAAGCTCTTCACTTTTCGGGGCTATGGACACACGTGCAGTTCGTCACCTCGTTGCCAGTTGTCGTATCGTTATCCTCAAAGCAGGACAGGAGTCATCCGATTTATTCAGGTACTTTTATTTATCTTCTGGCTACAGCATGCTATCACACGTCCTGTCCCCTGCCCTGTTCCTGGCTCTCTGCCGTCCCCCACTCCTTGACCAGAAGTGGTGTCCGGTTCCTTGCCCCCCTCCCACCAGTCGGGTCCAGGGTCCTAGTGCCCTGTGGGCAGGCCACGACAGGTAGCAAAATATTGGCAAAGAGAGGCCCTCCAGACACCATTTGATACTCAAGAGAACCCGATCACCAGAACAGATCCCAAGTGCTCAGCCCCTTCGAGGTGCTATGGAATGCTCTACTACAGTGGCGTGCTGACCAATGAGGCACGGCGTCTGCTTACACAAACACCGAGCATGAACCATTTACATGTTGTCTGTCGTCACCATGTCAAAGGTTGGAGTGGTTTTTGGATCAACAACAAGTACAACCAGTTTTTAGAAAGCGCACAATTACCCAAGGGTGTCAAGGAGCTAGGCGACATCGGAATGATTACGCGAGCTATTGCCCAAAGTCACATGTGCTGAGCTAAGAATCACATGGTCTGTGGGGGCGGAGCTTGCCGGCAACCAAGCTGGTCGACTGAGCCCGCAGCTCCGACTCACTGTGCTAAAAAATCCTTAAAAATCCTGCATTAGCCCAAAGTATTGTTCCGACTGAAGTGCCCCCTGTAACGGAGAATGACTGGAGCTGGCGGTGACGACTTCGCAGCTAAGATTTGATGCCGGGGACCAGGGGATCACGGACGCATCGGAGTAGCGGCACGGAAGGCCAAAATGCCACGCCCTCAAGTGCTGAGCCGGCCCGCACGGAGTAACAGTACGTGCGGCCAGAGTGTGACGCGTACCTGGGAGCGACCTCAACAGTGGTCCAGGGAGCTTGGACGGGTGCGCGCGCCCAACCCTGATTGAGGGGGCGGACGGGCCTGCACTGCTCCCCCCTTCCCACCCCCCTTCCACATGGGGTGGATGTCTGGACTGCACGCCGCCGCTGAGGCCGAGATGTGGTGACCTCACGCGGCTGCGACGGCTGAGGACTTTGTTTGCTCAGCGAGGGCCTCCGGTGCCTGAGAGGGAATAAGTGGAGCCAGGACCTTTGGCGCATGGTGAAATCTTGACTGAGCTCGGATCCACTGGGCCGCAACGCGACCGCAAGTGCAGGAAATCTGGACCTACGACGCAAAGGTGTTGGACAACGCGAGGGAGAGGCGACTGCGGCCCTGGTCGGCTGCCGGCCGGGGAGGGACCACCTGCTTCCCCTTGCTGGTGGATCCGGGGGTAAGGTAAAACCACGGACAGCGAGGTAGCTATGCCCAGAGAGAAGCGGTGACCACCGGTGAGCGAACCTGGAGCGGCGGGGGTCATCCGTGCGGCCCACGCACACCAGCTATAGCCGGAGTCCATTTGAGTAAGCAGGGCCTAGTGCGGTAATATTCACTGTTGTGCGCCTGTGTGATCAACTCACTGCATCACTTGAAGGCCCACGCGTGAAGTAAGAGTGTAACCCCCACAGAGAGCGTGGCGCCCCCCAAGCCCTGGGACAGCGGTCTGTGGTTTATTTCCTTGACCGGCGGTGCAGGTCCACAAACTGCCTCTATTACCTTCAACAACAGCTCTATCAAGCCGGTAGTGCAGCTGGGGCCGAGATTGGGAATTGCAGGACGGCTGGCAGGTAGGATCCCAGGAGACGCTGATCAGACTGCGACAGGGCGGGCGAGCCCCGAGACGCTTAACCAGTTTGACGGCATCTCTGAGGGATTTAACATCTTGGGGCTTGTAGGAGATAAGTATACGCAGCGGACTGAAACTGCGGGAGCGACCAACAACGCATTCCAAGATGGCCGTGGCGACAAGACTTAGAGTAAACTCTCCTTCGAACAAAGACACTCAAAGTCGCAGGAGGCCGTGGGCGCAGATAAGTGCACCACACAGGATGAAGATGGCGCCACAGGAGGCACGGACATAAAAAGCATGTTATTGGCAATGGAAAAATGCCTGCAGAATAGCATGACATCCTTAGGCTAGACACCCTCACCTACAGAATGGACAGAATGGCATAACGGATTGACAAGCATGCAGAAAGGCTTGACATGTCTGAGAGAAGGTTGACGGAGGTTGAGGAGGCGCAAACGGAACTCGAAACAGACCACAAAAAGATCGAGAAACTTATGCAGGCCCTGCAAGACAAAACAGAAGATTTGGAGGCGCGTTCCCAACGCTGCAACCTACGAATACCGGGTCTCCCAGAAACGACCCAGACGGCAATAAGGAGAGGTTCATAGAAAAGCTTCTGACTACTCTGTTAGAAGAAGAGACTTTCTCCCCGATGTTTGTGGTGGAGCGCGCCCATCGCTCCATGGGCCCGCGCCCACGCCCTGGTGCCCCTCTGCGCCCCATCATAGCCAAACTGCTTAACTACAGGGACAGAGACGCAGCCCTACGCCAAGCCAGTGACAAGAAATCTCTACAATACGAGGGCTCAGAGATCTCTCTTTACCCTGACTTCACTGGGAGAGTGCAGGAGGCCCGCAAGCACTTCGCCCCGTTCAAAAGACAGCTTAGGGATCTAGGACTGGATTACGCTATGCTGTACCCGGCAAAACTAAGAGTCAACCAGCAGGGACAATCACACCTGTTCATAGACCCTCGAGCTCTACGACAAGCTTTGAAAGGCTGGTCGAGGGACCGTCGCAGAGACGCAAATGTGCCATTGGATGAAGCAGGTGGAAGCAGCCAGCTAGACGAGCAGGAGTGACCGACTTCTTCACATTCGCTCCACGCGGCGGTAAGGTGTACAAGCTGTGGTAAGCAGAGAGCGCTAATCTGATGGACTATCAAGCTGTTGGTATGCTAGTGGAGAGGGTTGCACCGGGGGAATAAGAGTGACTGAGCAGCATGACATGGTCGTGCTAAAAAGTGGCACGGGATAGCTTGGCTAGCCAGGCCTCACTACTGCTGGACTTGGACTACAGCCCCGGGGACTTGAAACATTGTTTGGGTCCGTGGAATCATTTCACTAATTTGCAGATAGGGGGAAGGTTTATTTATGAACATTGTTAGTCGGACTGACAGATTCACATAAAAGTTTTCTATTACTTAACAATCTGCTGATGCATATTACAAGCCACGGCGGGAAGTGAGCGGGGAGGCCCCAGTACAGTGCGCGTTTGCACTGTTTGTTGGTAGCATGGCAACCTCGGCCCCCGCGCGCAATGCACCCATCTGACTCTTCCGAGATCATAAAGTTTAGGAAAGGGAAGGGGGGGAGGAGGGGCGGGAATGCGCACTGCAAGGCCAGGTTGGGGGTGGTCTGCTGTGGGTGGGGGAGGGAAACGTTTTACTGTTTGTTTCGACAGCTAGAGGGGGGAGAGTTATTATCTCACATTTTGCACACACGGCCCACTATGGGTGCATAGGATACCCTTGCATACATGCAACACAAACCTAAGAACAATGGGGAGTGTAGCTTGAATCGGATAGCCAAGGTTCGTCAGCCATGATTCGCGCCCTCACATGGAATGTCCGAGGCCTCAACGACTACGGCAAGCTGAGGAAAGTATTAAGCTACCTCCAGCGACAGCGGGTTGATGTAGCGCTCCTTCAGGAGACACATCTCCCACTTACGAGTAGAATGCTGCGTAGCAGGGGTCTGGAGGGCAACATTACAGAGGCAGGTTTTAGTACTCACTCCAGGGGAATACTCACCTGGGTTAACCCCAAATCGAAACTCAATCTGATACTGCTGACGGCTGACCCTGAGGGTCGTTTTGTGATATCAAACTGTAAAGGCCTAGGGATGGATTTAGTTGTCATTAACGTCTATGGTCCTAAATATGACTCCCCGGAATTTTACCACTCCCTAGCGAGCATAGCCAGTACTTACCCCACTACGCAGGTACTTTGGGGGGGGACTTTAATTTGGTACTCAACCCAGCACTGGACAGATCCGCTGGCCCACCGTGCAAGCCTTCGGCAGCAGCACAGGCACTGCACACTGTGCTCGCCAACCTAGACCTAGAAGATGTGTGGAGATACAGGCACACAGCACAGGGAGGAAACACACACTACTCGGCCCACCATGATATTCACACCAGAATTGACTACTGGCTGGTGACCTCTTCCATGATGGGGCATATTAGGGATTGCAAAATCCTGCCGCGTACCTTGTCAGACCATTCGCCACTCCTACTGGTCCTGAATACTCCTGCAAAAACAATCCCCCCGTTCACATGGCGATTTCCACCATACTCACTACTTGACCAGCTGTTTAGAGGAGAGCTAGCGGAAGAGATTGATATTTTCTTCAAAGCTAATGTTGGCTCAGTGGACAACTTTCAATCTGTATGGGAGGCCCTTAAGGTCTACATACGTGGCATAGCCATGTCCAAGCACTCGAGTGTTCTCAAATCCATTAGACAGAAGCTGTCGGTATTGGAGCGACAGCTGGCAACCCTTGAGGAGCGACAACTGAGACATCCTGATTCTGCTGTGGCTGAAGAGATTAAGTCCCTGATAACTGAATACAATGATGAGACGGATAGGGAAGTTAAACATATGGGAAAGTACGCGACGGCGCGGACCTATGGTGAGGGAGAGAGGCCTAGCTCACTCCTAGCCAGAATGCTCATGGGCAACAGGGGGAAACCGCAGGTCACTGAGTTAAAGACCCCGGACGGCCTGGTCATCACAGACGAGTCCGACATAGCACACAGGTTTAGAAGCTTCTATGCTGATCTGTACTCCTCCAAGTGCGGGGACCTCACCGACGAAACACCGGAATACTTGGAACACATAAAACTGCCCATGCTCACTAACACGCATAGGGAATTCCTCATGCTCCCCATAGGGAAAGACGAAATAATAGAGGCGCTAGCTGGCATGAGCTCGGGAAGTGCTCCTGGTGCTGATGGACTCAGGGTGGGCTTCTATAAAGCTTTTCAGGATCAACTGATCCCAAATCTATCCACGCTGTTCGATGACATTTGTGTAGAGGGTGGCATGCCCCAATCCATGAGGGATTTTTTTTTATTTTTATAGACAGGGGGGTCCCAGACTGCAAAATTAATCAAAACAGTGTGAAATATAGATTGAAAAGGAAATTTCGAGTCAAAAAAATCAGTTACAGTGCAGTGTTTTATTCACAACGCACTATTATAACCTTCCCATGGTTAAACAGTATATATCATAGAAATGTTCAAGCTCTTTTTGTGCCCATAGAGAAGAGGGGGAAAGGGGAAGATGTGTGGGATACAGTTAAGGTAAAGGTAAACGTGACTCGCTTTACAAATGATATAGCATTAGCACATACATTGATAATCATGTATACTTTGTATAAGATGGTCCCCATCTGGCGGGGCCTCAAAAGAACGTGCAAACATCTAACACATTATTATGTATAGTCAAGCTCCTGAAGGGCTGTATAAATCACGCTGGTATTCGGAGTTGACGGGGTAGATATCAGTCTACGTTTCGACCCTTAGACGTGTAGGATAATTAGTCCTTACAATGCGGGTCTTCATCAGGACAGGTAAGGGAAGGGCAAAACCTCCTAGGGTCAAAGGAAATGAAAACTATTTACAATAGAAGACTCAAAAGTTCTTAGTAAACCGGCGGAGATACCGCAGGTAGATTTACATTAAAATACTGAGGACTATATACACAGAGAGCCACAAGGTGTGCTCTCAAGAGTAGATCGTGATTACCTACCCCATTGGTTGGTGCGAGGTAAACAACGATTATTCGTCGACGATCTACGGGAATTAAAGGACCTTATGAGGGGTAGCCGTATAAAAGATTTACGAGCAGTGTGATCAGGGGCGTCTGAATATGTTACCTCTTATCAGCAGAAACGGCTGGAATTGTTCAGCCGCACGATTCTGGGGTTGAATGACGGAAGCAGCGATTTTTCGTCGAAGATCTAAGGGATTCAATGGACCTTATGAGGGATAACTGTATAACTGTGCAAAAACATTAAGAGCAATGTGATCGGAGGCGTTCACACTCCTCTGTCACAGGTCTAAGAATCCCTTCTACTTTCGTTCCCCCTACCTATGCCATGAGTCAATGCATCCTGGCATATGAAAGCCTTGTACTACGTGATGTCAAAAAGATCTTAGATGAAAAGAAATTCATCAAGCACAACATCAGCAGAGCAGAGAAACTTGTGTTGTCATCGCTTAGAGAAAATAAGGCAGTGGTAGTGAAACCTGCTGATAAGAGTGGCGCTATTGTGATCCAGAGCGTGGACGACTATACCAAAGAGATCATGAGACAACTAGAGGATGGAGTTAGCTACAAAAAGCTACCGGGAGATCCATCGAAAGACATGGCTGGTGAGATCCTAAGAGTCACACAAGAGGGCTTCGAACAAGGATTTCTTTCTGAACAAGAATTCCAGTATCTCAACCAAAAAAAACCTAGGATTCCAACAATATATACTTTACCTAAAGTACATAAAGACCAACAGAAGCCCCCGGGACGACCGATCGTCTCCGGGTGTGGCTCAATATTAGAACCTCTATGTAGATACATAGACTTTTTCCTAAAACCATTGGCCGAGGGCACCGCTACCTATTTACGTGATACCACACACACGATTAATATGATAGACGGATGTCCTTTTGATCCAAGAAATGAACTATTGGCCACATGCGACATTGTGTCGCTATACACAAGCATACCTCAGGAGGAAGCACTGGTGGTGGCAACACTTGCATTGAACAAACGAGAAGCACCCGTTCGTGTTCCAACGACATTCATTATCCTACTACTCAAAATCGCCATGATGCGGAACTTTTTCTTGTTTCAGAAACAGTTCTATCTGCAGACGAAAGGCGTGGCCATGGGGGCAGCCTTTGCCCCAGATCTGGCCATAATTTTCATGTCGACATATGAAGAAACATTTGTATTGAATGACATTAATCCTTTTAGATCCAACATACATATGTGGATGAGGTAAATCGACGATATACTCTTAATTTGGTCAGGAACGGAAACAGAAATAACAGACTTCTTCAGTTAGCTTAACATGAAATCGCAGGATATCCAATTCACTATCCATTTTGACAAAAAAATCATTAACTTTTTGGATATCTCAGTTATTGCAGAAGACGGGGTACTCCATACAACTCTGTTTAGGAAGCCGACAGAGAGAAATTCACTACTGCAATACTCCAGCCACCACCCCAGAGGCCAGAGGGATAACTTGCCCTTCGGGCAATTTTTGCGAATCCATCGCAACTGCAGTAAAAAGGATGACTATATGGAACAGTCTGGGAACCTGATGGAACGACTGATAGAACGTGGCTACCCCAGACGTTTGATCAAGAGAGCCAGAAAAAGAGCATGGTTCAATCCAAGAGAGGTCTCGTTACAACCCAATGAGCGTACACCGAGTGATGAGAAACGCCTGATCTGTGTAACAACCTTTTCTACTCATAGCAATGCGATTAAGAAAGTGGTCAACAAACATTGGCACCTGATCTCAGACGACCTTGCCCTCAAGAATCCCCCGTTACACTCCTTTAAGAAGGCCAAAAATATTCGGGATCACGTTGTATGTTCATTTCTTGACAGTGACCAGGGACAGACAATCACCTCTATGTGGAACCTCACACCTATCATAGGGCATTACAGATGTGGCAACTGTAAGGCCTGCCCGTCAACTATACAAACCAAGAAATTTGCCCACAAACAGTTACGTGTAACACTTAAATCACACACAAATTGCAACACCCCAAATGTGGTGTACTGCATCATCTGTCCATGTGATCTAATCTATGTTGGACAGCAAAAATGCGTTTTCTCCAACACTGCAGTCGCATTCGCTGCAAGGTTCAAGGAGCACCTCTGGTGGAACATTGCATTAAAGAGAATCACTTACCTGAAAATTTAAAGTGGATCGTACTGGAACAGGTCAAATTGGGCCCAAGGGGTGGTAACATAGCTCCCATTCTCAATACAAGAGAACTAAAATGGATTGATTTCTTTGACTCGGTCCGTAATGGCCTCAATGAATCTGAAAGTAGTTTTGCTCAACTGGCTAATCTTTGAAATCTATGCTGTAAATTAGGACATTCTCTAAAACCTACTCTGTCATTCTCTGTCATTCTCCGTTATTCTGATATTAACAATATACATTGAGGTGCGTCTGACCACCTTGTTGGCAGGTTCACGCAGATAGTTATTGTGGCTGTGTTCTGTCAAATATAAACTTCAATACGTCTTAACCATCCTGTGGATAGGTTCACGTGATTGAGAATCTTCTCAAAAATTTTTGGGGAACTGCGCAAACTGGTTAACTTGATAACAATTACAGTAATAGTTCTTTATCACTATTAGTGAGCCCTATACAATAGCGCGCTTGTAAAACCACTGTCATCCAGATCCAAGCTGAGAGTATTGTTGATATACTAGTGGCCCAACGAACAATTATATGTTTTTTACCACCATGGCGGTAGTTTCACGGAATCACATGGGCTCTTCTAATTCCAGAATAGTTTTTTTTACGGAGTTTCACTAAGACCTCGCTCCCCCCTTCTGGGACGCTATCGGTCACCTAGCAACAATGATAGACCAGTCTTTTCTCTATTTTCATTACTTTAGGTTTTAAAGTTACCACGCCCCCTTCCCGCCTGACTTCCTGGTTACGGGGAATGGAGGCGATCGACTGACCTGTGTCTCTAGCGTCTGAATAATTAGGTGAGCGCACTGCGGGACCCCCGAGCCCTTTTGTGAGTGGACTCTGTAACAATTGTGGTTCGTAGATTTACTGATCTACGTTTTTCTCCTTCCCCCAGAATCGCGCTGCTGAATTTTTTCCAGCCGTTTTCTGCTGACCACAGGTAACGTATTTAGACGCCTCCGATCACACTGCTCTTAATGTTTTTGCACAGTTATACAGTTATCCCTCATAAGGTCCATTGAATCCCTTAGATCTTCGACGAAAAATCGCTGCTTCCGTCATTCAACCCCAGAATCGTGCGGCTGAACAATTCCAGCCGTTTCTGCTGATAAGAGGTAACATATTCAGACGCCCCTGATCACACTGCTCGTAAATCTTTTATACGGCTACCCCTCATAAGGTCCTTTAATTCCCGTAGATCGTCGACGAATAATCGTTGTTTACCTCGCACCAACCAATGGGGTAGGTAATCACGATCTACTCTTGAGAGCACACCTTGTGGCTCTATGTGTATATAGTCCTCAGTATTTTAATGTAAATCTACCTGCGGTATCTCCGCCGATTTACTAAGAACTTTTGAGTCTTCTATTGTAAATAGTTTTCATTTCCTTTGACCCTAGGAGGTTTTGCCCTTCCCTTACCTTGTGGTTCTGAAAAATCTGGGTCCATATTATAGTTCTGGACTCGAGAATAAAAACTTCGTCGAAATAGGACGAATGTGGTATCAAAAAACCGAGAATGACGAGTACGTCAAGTACATGTATTTTCGGCATATTCGAGTGACGATTTCACCTCGAAATCGTCATTTACCTTCTAAACCCTTAGCTGCATGTTGCCCTTTACATAGGCCTTAATCCAGCAGAATTTGATTCCACAAGAACACGTACTCCTTAATCGACTTCTTCCTGACCCCAGTACAAGTTAGAACCATTGCCCCAGGCCAAGCTCGTTAGGTCAGTTCCCTCCCAGTGGCCGAGCAAGATAGCATCTAGGCTCAACCAGCCATAAAACCATTTCAGCGCGCACACCTGCCATATCTCGCTCACATCTTTTCTCCACTCCTTTTCTTCACTTACTTTATGATGGGGAGGTGACCGTGTTTATTAGGGGTCCAGCGATATCTGATGAAATGTTGGGCCTTGCCGGATGATTTGTTATGAGCAGCACGACGTGAAATATGTACATGTCATCATGACTCTGCTTTTCTTTTGTAAAACAGTAACCATAAATGAAATACCACGAATCCTAGGAATGTATTGCTCAAGGCTGGAAATTAGGTATAAGAAGAGAAGCCTGACTTTGTGAAAGGGTGCAGTCTCCTGAATATACTGGTATTGTACTTCTAGGACCCTGTCACCTTGGTTGCAGCCAATAAACTAATCTTTGACTTCACCTGGAAGACTCTGAAGTTTCTGTGGGTCTGACTCAGGAAGAACCCGAGGTCTCTGGTGTGTTGATCCCCTGGCACCGCTGGGTTACCGGTTCTGTACCGGTTCTTAAAAACCCAGTACCTCATTTGGCGCCCAGCGTTTGGGGCGATTCCAGTGGTACCAATCAGCCTGAAGATCGTGAGGAGCTTCGTGTGAAAATTCCGGAGGAGGGCCCACCACCTCATCGACCCCTGCATGTCGACGTGGTCCGAAGGTCTTTACTGCGAGGTTCCCCGCTTCTCGACGGCTACAAGGACTGCTGCCCTGGCTATCGCCCTGATGTTGGACCCTTGAAATTTTCGGTAGAGCGAAACGCTGAGACGAGTCTTCCGGTGAAGCCATCGATATTTTTCAGTTAAGTATAAGTGGAGCGTCTCCTAGTCCTTAGTTGGACTTACTTTTTGTTATCTTAGAGATACATAAAGGTTTTTATTGGTTCTTGCAAGCACCATAACCGAAGGATTCGTGTTTTCACGAGCAATATCGTAATCGATAACTCCTTTGAAGTTTTGGAACTAGACTAGAGAGAAAGGATGCCTAGTCTTAGACTAAGGAATTTGTTTTGTCTTGGTAATAATAATAGGGACTCACGATTGGAGGACTCATGTCCGGTTCCTCCAGTTGGAACTCCGACTTACGAGCTATACGTTAAACATGGAGTAGGCCCCATCGTTTACAACGAGGTATGGATTAAATACACTAGGAAAGACGGTGTTTTAAAATGGCCCCAATATGGTAGCTTTGATTCTGAAATTTTAGACAACCTTGAAGTTAAACTCTTCAAAAAGAAAGCCCGGCCGGCGATGTTTGACTCTTTCCGCATATGGCGCAAAGAAGCCAAACAAAAAGAAATTAAATCAGCTAAGAAAAATAAGAGAGAAGAGGGACTTTCAGTAATGCAAGCTGCCATGCAGTTTAAAGATAATGAGGAAGATCAGATAAATGAACAATTGCGCAGACAACGTAAAATGGCAATAGATAAGTGCTATCCAGTTTTGCCGTCTCTTCAGCAAGGGACAGTAAAAGAGCGTGAAAAAGACCAATTAATGTCGCAATTATTAACTTCACCACCGCCCTATGCGCAGAATGCTACAGCACCCCCGCAACCTTTAGTTGCACAAGCTGCGCCTCTGGCTTTTCCACAGCACCCACCAGCTGTTCTTCAGCTGGCTCCTACTTCATCGGTGCAGCCTCCTCCAGGCCCACCGACCACTTCTGTTTCACCTGTGTTTTCTACGATTTTGCCTACTGTACTTTCTACAAATGCCCCTTCTATGATTTTGCCTAGTACCACGTCTATTATTCCTCATACCTCTTCTGCCATCTCTGCATCCGCTTTATCTCACCCCATTCTTTCATCTGTTTGTTCTTCCGTTTCACCTTCCTTTCGGCAGAAAATGGCCAGTACTGTTACTAATCTTCTTTTACCACTTTTCGGGTCGCCTGCTACGACCCCTAACATAGGAAGAAGACAGTTGCGAAGTCAACTGCCCGATTATCAGGAGAGAGATTCCCTGAATAGTTTAGCTCGGAAATGGGTCTTGGACACTGCAAAATATGATTTACAGTCTGTCATGGAAGTTTTCCATCAATGGGAAACAGCGACACAGAGATATGTGTTCGAACAGATGTGTGTCTTTCTTTGTGAAGATTTAGAGGACAATGATCAGGATTGCCTCCCACAAGAGATGTGTCGTATAAGGTTTAAGTTTAGTCTGGGTATGATTATAGGTCCCGATGTAGAAGAAGCAGTTGAAATGCTATTATCATATCGAAGTAAGGGAAGTACTTCTGGGTCACCATCGGAATCTAGTGCATCTAGTAGGAAAAAGGCACGACAATACCCTATGAGAGAAGTTCCCCCACAATGGAGAGAGGGTGACGCGACAGCTGTCCCACCTGTCCTGCCCCACTTTCACCGAGTATGGGTACATGTTCCATGGAAGCGAGCTGAAGTTTTAGCACTCAAACAAACACTACCAGATCCGCGTAAAAATCCTGCAGGGTACTATAAAGAATTGTCACAAACTGCTGGATCATGTATAATGAATTTGGCCGATATCGATATGTTATTCGGGAACGTTGTTCCACAGCCTTTATGGGGAAAAATTCGTCATGAAGATCATGATCAGGAATTAGGTGACACGTGGGCTAATATTACTACTGCAGACGCACGACAAGTTGGTGGTGCCAAGCCTGAGCCTCTGATAGCGGAACTACCTGGTAGAATAGTAGATTACATGAAAACAATAATGCCTGCAATACGCGTAAATTGGGATAAGTTATCTGCATGTAAGCAAAAAAAAGAAGAAACTGTTTCAGATTTCTTCACCAGATTTGAAGAAACATTCATTGACCACAGCGGTCAAGATATGACCACAGAAGGTGGTCAGAGATTGTTTGTCGATAAATTTGTGCACAATCTACTTCCAGACTTATGTAGGAAGTTAAAAGATTCAGAAAGTTCTTGGGCAGTCTCATCTTCAGCCCAGATATTAGCTACCGCGCAGTACTACGAGAATAGAGACAAGGATGAGAAAGATAAAGTAGAGAAGAAAACTAGAGAACTCAAAACGAAGGTTTTGCTACAGCAAGCCTATCCGCCACGAGGTGGTGGTAATAAAAATAACAATGGTCAGAATAACTACCGGAACACTTTTCAGCAGCCTCAGAGAAACTTGCAGAGATTCGAGTACGATCAAAACCGCGTAGGTCCCAATCAGTGTTTATACTGCAAACAAGAAGGTCATTACAAGTATGACTGTCCTGCCCTGCCGCAACGTACAAACGAGTTTTCTGGCGTAAGAGGTCGTGGTAGTCAGCAAGCGCCTAGAGGTAGAGGGCGTGGAAACACCCCTCAGGACGCACGTCCCCTTCCACCACAAAACTCTATGAACAGGTTTGACCAGCAAAATAACGTATCTGACAGGACAGCTCAATACTACGTTGACGAGTATTACACAGAAAATGAGCAGTGGGAGAATAATGATTGCTAGGATAGCCTTAGACAAGGAGAGGGAGTTGTTTCAGTTCCAGTAGATCAGAGTGGACCTTACGTTGAGGTGATTACATCGGGTGTGTCAGAACCTTTTCTGTTGGATACTGGTGCTACAAAGAGTTCTATTATGCACTCCAAACTCCCTGGCGCACCTTTGTCTGGCGAAATGAACGTTTCCGTAGGTTTTTCTGGCGCCCCGGTTAGAAATCCGATTTCTGACCCTTTATCTCTTTCTGTTGGTCCTTGTGAATTCGAAGCACCCCTTATTTTGACCACAGGTTGTGGTGAAAATTTGCTAGGATTAGATTTGCTAAAAAGATTGTATGCGACTTTGTACTGTTCTCCCTCAGGAGTACAACTGACTTTAGGCAAGAAAGTGGTTTCTCCCATGTATTTGTCGAGAAATACGCTTCCAGCAGAATTGGCACTCCTTCCGGATATTCTTTGGGCTACTGGTCCAAATGATGTAGGTCTTTTAGAAATTCCACCATATGTTGTAACATTGAAGCCGAATGTCAAAATGCCACGAATTCCCCAATACAGAATATCCAATGAGGGCGAAAAATCTTTGCTAGCGATTGTTTACGAGTTAATTGAGAAAGACGTAATTGAAGAAACACGAGGCAATGTTTGCAATAGTCCTGTTCTGCCTGTTTTGAAACGAACTGACCCTTCTCAGCCACCTGTGTATAGATTCGTGATTGATCTTAGGGAAGTAAATAAGATAGTGGTGCCACAATTCCCAGTTGTCCCCGACATTACAACATTATTGACTATGATTCCAGCCTCTGCATCCTGGTTTTCGGTGATTGACCTGAAGAATGCTTTCTTCAGTATCCCGATTGCTGAGGAAAGCAGGGACATTTTTTCCTTTAGTTTAGGTGGTCGCAGTTTCCGCTTTAAACGCGCTCCTCAAGGCTACTGTGAAAGCCCCTCAATATACAGTCAAGCTCTGAAAAGTCAGCTCGACGCAATGATTTTGCCCAAAGGTTCCACTCTCGTACAGTACGTGGACGATTTGCTCATAGCTGCGGATACTGAGAAAATATGTAAAATGGCCACGTTGACATTACTGCGTCATCTATGTGATCTACATCACAAGGTGTCACTTTCCAAGCTCCAATATTGCCGACAAGAAGTGACCTACTTAGGTCATCTCTTATCGAAGGAGGGAAGGAAACTGACCCCAGAAAGAATTCAGGCAATAGCTAAATTAAATGTGCCAAGAACGCAGAGAGAAGTACGCGCTTTCTTGGGCATTACATCGTACTGTAGACAGTGGATTCCAAATTTTTCGTTATTAGCCAAACCCTTATTGGCACTAACGTGTACAAATACACCCAATCCCATTCCTTGGTCCGATGAGTGTCAGAAAAGTTTTCTCGAATTACGCACAGCATTATGTTCGGCCCCTGTGTTAGGTAACCCCAACTACAGTAAGCCTTTCACATTATATGTCCACGAGAAGGAGGGTTGTGCATTATCCGTGCTGACTCAGTTATACGGAGATAGACAGCGGCCATGCGCTTATTTTTCGTCAACTTTGGATCCGGTAGCACGAGCACTACCAAGTTGTCTAAGGGCCACAGCAGCAGCAGCTGTTTCTATTCGACAATCTGCAGGGCTAGTAATGAATAATACACTAATCGTGATGGTCCCGCATGCAGTAGACACATTGTTAAATAGGACCAAGACACAGCACTTAACTAGTGCTCGACTGTCCAGTTATGAATTGACACTACTAGCAAGCCATGTGCACATCAAAAGGTGCAGTACCTTGAACATAGCCACATTGTTACCAATTGCTAAAGAATCGGATGCTTCAGAACAGCACGATTGTTTCCTCAGAACGGAGGAGGAGAAAAAAGGGAGAGTTGATCTATTCGATACTCCTCTCGCCGAATGTGATGGTACATTATGGGTGGATGGTTCATGCTTTAAACTCCCAAATGGTAACGTGACTACAGCGTATGCTGTCACAACTTTGCACACAATCGTTGAAACTGCGCGAATACCGCATGGTTCGGCTCAAGCCGCCGAACTCGTGGCACTTACGAGAGCATGTGTGTTATCCAAAGGAATGAAAGTGACTGTCTATACCGACAGTCAGTATGCTTTTGGAGTGGCTCACAGTTTTGGACGACTGTGGAGAGAACGTGGGTTCCTGACGTCGCATGGAGCTAAGATTCAGCATGGTCAGTTGGTGAATGAGCTTCTTGAATCACTGACGTTGCCCCTGAAAGTAGCGATCGTGAAGTGTAGTGCACACAAGAAAGTGATTGATGATGTTGGTCGTGGAAATGCATTTGCTGATGAAACTGCTAAGGAAACGGCAAAGAATATGATGAGCCGAATGTATGTCGCGAGCCCAGAAAGATGGACTGGTGATGTTGGAATATGTGAAGACACGATAGAAAGTGTGAAGTCCATCCAAGCTGAGGCCACGGAGAAAGAGTTAAGCATGTGGAGAGAAAGTACAGGGAGAATGGATGCAAATGGTTGTTGGATTGAATCGACAGAGCAACAGAGATGGTTGTTACCCGATGCATATGTGCCTGCAGTGGTCACAATGGCTCATGGGATGGCCCATATCAGCGCGAAAGGGATTTGCGAGTCGTTGGCCCCAGTGTGGAAGAATTCAGGGATTCCCAAGTGTGCAGAGAATGTTGTCAAGAATTGCATGGTATGTCTGAAGCACAATCCTGGTAGGGGGACCCCAACTCCAGCTGGTCATTTTGCACCTCCTACGTATCCGTTCGAGGTTTTGCAGCTAGATTTCATACACATGGAGAGGTGCAACAACTTAAAATATGTACTCGTGGTTGTTTGCGCCTTCTCAAGGTGGGTAGAAGCCTATCCCCTAAGGGACAATACCGCCTTGTCCATAGCGAAAGCCCTTGTGAAAGAGTTCTTCCCCAGGTTCGGAATGCCTAGAATGGTCTGGTCGGACAACGGAAGTGAATTTGTGGGTTGTGTGATGAAAAGAGTGTGTGAAGGGCTAGGCATTAGTCAGAAGTTCCACGCTGCAAATCACCCCCAATCAGCTGGATTAGTGGAATGTTACAATGGCACGCTTAAACTTAAATTGGCCAAAATCCAAGCGAGCACAGGTCTTAAATGGCCTGACGCTCTACCCTTAGCACTCCTATCCACCAGAATGACTGTGCATTCGCGAATGAAGCTCAGCCCCTATGAGATAATCTTTGGTCGGCCAGCCAACATATGGGGAGTGCCTAGGCCCACGAAGTTTAGCGAGCTGCAACACCCCATTTTGCTCGACTATCTGTATGAATTGACGGCTAAATTGCGTGTTTTATATCAACTGGTCCACAACACCTTGCCTCCGGTTTCCGAGACACCGGGTCACTCCATTGACCCCGGCTCCTGGGTACTGGTCAAGAATTTCCAGAGGACAAGAAACGACCAGCCCAGATGGACCGGACCACACCTCGTCCTCCTGTCTACAAGGTCGACCGTTAGAGTGGAGGGGAAGGCCAATTGGGTCCACGGGATCCATTGTAAGAAAATACCTTTCCCTCTGCCACATGACCAATGGGTCCGGACAGGAGGCACTGACTCAAAGCGCACAACTGATGAACGCGTAAAAGACGCTAAACGTGATTATGAAAGTGGGAAAATTTTTCAAGAAACTACGCCGCCATCAGAACAATTGAACTCTGTGGAACCTGAGCTACTATTTCCGGATCAGACAGTACCCGGGAAAAGACACTACAATTTACGACCGAGAAAAACAGACTAAAGAAAAAGTGATTTATTTTTATGATATGATCCGAGAGAAAAACCTGTGGACTAATAAAAATAAGTTTTTTTCCCCAAATCCTATTTTTGAAAATGCAGATTCTCCCATCTAGGTAACTTGCTTATTTTTGTTTTTCTTGAACCGCCATCCGGGTTCCGCTGCTAGGGTCGCGGTTGATTAAAGACTTTTGGGTGCAGCTGACAACAATAGGTTGCTGGTTCCAGTTGGTCGAAGGGAGCCACCCTAGACTGACGGAAGCACCCTTTAGCAGAAACAACCTACCGCCGCGGGCAGCACCTTAGAGAGGATGGAGTTTCCTGGTGTGGAGAGAACTGCCAAACAAATGAACTTTAAGCAGAGACTTTTGAAAACAATGAGAAAGAGAATTTTTATAATGATGTGTATTTTTATGCTATTTAGCGTAATGGTGTTTTTTATAAGCTATGTTTTATTCTCTTTTCATGTGACATTCACGCCTACTGCATCGCCCATACCTCCCCCTACTGTTTCCTCTCATTCTTTCCACCCTTTTCCTGACCACGAATCAAATAGGAGATTAGAGTTCATTAATAACTCCTTCGTTCAGCTATTACACCAACACCAACTTGTGATGAACACAACCAACTGTTGGGTGTGTGGTCTCATGCCCCACACCACGGATAGAGGTATCCCCTCTTTGGTCCTGCCATTTAGTCGCAATGGGTCAGTATGGGCATATAGAACAATGTTCATATATGCACGAGAAATCCAACCCCTACGTTCTGTAAAAGACAACCTCAAGACTAGCGCCCTAGTCAAGGGTATAGTTGACATGATCAAGGAAGTGACTTCTTACGAAGATACCCCGGATGATGAGATACTTGCATATGTAGGTTGGAATGTGACCGGATATGGCGCTACATTAAGTGAAAAACAGCAAGCCAAGAGATCGTCCCCTATCTGGATCATACCCCATCAAGGTCACCTGTGTCTGCAAGGTATTGGTAAAAATCCCAGAGCTCAGCTAGGGAAGAGTGTCTGTACAGAAACGTATGTTTTTGGATCTCAGACTTCCCCTGCCTTTTAGCCGCAAAGGGTACTTATTTCATCTGTCATGATAGAGCCTATACATGGTTGCCCCCTGACTTCTCGGGCTCATGTTTTGTTTCATTCCTGTTACCTCCCACCTACGCAGCAGCGGCGGATTACCATCGGACAAGGGTAGTTCGAGGTGTTGTGAGTAAAGAAGACACTGCGGGTCAAGAATTTGGTGACTTTGCAATGGGTGTTCTGCCGTTCTGGGGAGCCATGGTTAACAGCAGAAACATCAGGCAATTGACAAGGGTAGTTGAATCCACCGTGATTGAAACTGCTGGTGCCCTTAGTAACCTGACTGCTGAGCTCCAGTCGGACCGACTGATGACCCTTCAGAACCGGGTCGCTTTGGATGTAATACTTGCGGACCGGGGTGGAGTATGCAAATTGATCCAGTCCAGTTGTTGCATTTTCATTCCAGATAATGCTCCAACAGTGTACGGGGCCATCTCCAAACTGCATAAGATTTCCGAATCTATTCATGTGGATAAAGGAGATTGGTCATTAATGGGATGGTTCTGGGGACTGATATCTGCCTGGGGATGGAAAATTCTGATGGTCATTGGGATGGTCTTAGCCATTCTTTTCCTGTTCTGTCTATGTATACAGTGTGCTCCTGCAATATGTGGCCTCTGCGCTACATCATGTGTAAGGAAGCCTGTGTCAAGACACGAGCTCAGCACTAGAATGATGTTGCAGCAACATCTCAATGACTTTAGGAATATAGATCTGGACTCAGATTAACATGAGAATAGATTAATTGCCTATGTAAGGGCAAAAGGAGGGTCTGTGGTTCTGAAAAATCTGGGTCCATATTATAGTTCTGGACTCGAGAATAAAAACTTCGTCGAAATAGGACGAATGTGGTATCAAAAAACCGAGAATGACGAGTACGTCAAGTACATGTATTTTCGGCATATTCGAGTGACGATTTCACCTCGAAATCGTCATTTACCTTCTAAACCCTTAGCTGCATGTTGCCCTTTACATAGGCCTTAATCCAGCAGAATTTGATTCCACAAGAACACGTACTCCTTAATCGACTTCTTCCTGACCCCAGTACAAGTTAGAACCATTGCCCCAGGCCAAGCTCGTTAGGTCAGTTCCCTCCCAGTGGCCGAGCAAGATAGCATCTAGGCTCAACCAGCCATAAAACCATTTCAGCGCGCACACCTGCCATATCTCGCTCACATCTTTTCTCCACTCCTTTTCTTCACTTACTTTATGATGGGGAGGTGACCGTGTTTATTAGGGGTCCAGCGATATCTGATGAAATGTTGGGCCTTGCCGGATGATTTGTTATGAGCAGCACGACGTGAAATATGTACATGTCATCATGACTCTGCTTTTCTTTTGTAAAACAGTAACCATAAATGAAATACCACGAATCCTAGGAATGTATTGCTCGATGCTGGAAATTAGGTATAAGAAGAGAAGCCTGACTTTGTGAAAGGGTGCAGTCTCCTGAATATACTGGTATTGTACTTCTAGGACCCTGTCACCTTGGTTGCAGCCAATAAACTAATCTTTGACTTCACCTGGAAGACTCTGAAGTTTCTGTGGGTCTGACTCAGGAAGAACCCGAGGTCTATGGTGTGTTGATCCCCTGGCACCGCTGGGTTACCGGTTCTGTACCGGTTCTTAAAAACCCAGTACCTCAACCTGTCCTGATGAAGACCCGCATTGTAAGGACTAATTATCCTACACGTCTAAGGGTCGAAACGTAGACTGATATCTACCCCGTCAACTCCGAATACCAGCGTGATTTATACAGCCCTTCAGGAGCTTGACTATACATAATAATGTGTTAGATGTTTGCACGTTCTATTGAGGCCCCGCCAGATGGGGACCATCTTATACAAAGTATACATGATTATCAATGTATGTGCTAATGCTATATCATTTGTAAAGCGAGTCACGTTTACCTTTACCTTAACAGTATCCCACACATCTTCCCCTTCCCCCCTCTTCTCTATGGGCACAAAAAGAGCTTGAACATTTGTATGATATATACTGTTAAACCATGGGAAGGTTATAATAGTGCGTTGTGAATAAAACACTGCACTGTAACTGATTTTTTTTACTCGAAATTTCCTTTTCAATCTATATTTCACACTGTTTTGATTACTTTTGCAGTCTGGGACCCCTCTGTCTATAAAAACAATCACCCAGGTCCCTCAGACTTTATGGGTTCAACCCTGTGGTTTATAATATACCAATCCATGAGGGAAGCATTATTAGTTACAATACTCAAACCTGGTAAGGCGCACAATGAGTGCGGCTCGTACAGGCCTCTTTCCCTGCTAAATGTCGACACCAAGCTTTACGCTAAAGTGTTGGCGACCCGCCTTGCTCTTCTAGCCCCCAAGCTGGTCGCGCCAGAGCAGACGGAATTCATCCCCAGTAGAAATGTAACCTATAATATTCGCACGGTCCTCGGCACTATGCAACATGTCAAGCAGGACACGAAGGCCATCGCGGTGTTCCTTGACATGGAGAAGGCCTTTGATTCTGTTGAGTGGCCATTCGTGAGACAGGTACTGCGGCGGATGGGGCTAGGCATGCCATTTCTCCAAATGATAGGTGCCTTATACAATAAGCCATCAGCTAGATTACGCGTTGGTGACGTGGTTACGGATCCCTTTCTGATTGGTAGAGGGACTCGACAGGGCTGCCCACTCTCCCCTCTACTTTACGCACTAGTGGCGGAGCCGCTAGCCTGCGCATTGCGGGAATACCACTGCAACGAAGGTATACATTTCCCAACATATAGGATTGTGGTCTCGATGTACGCGGATGACACCCTGCTGTATGTTCGTGACCCAGAAAATAACTTGTCATTGATTCTCAGAGAGGTGGTCCGATACGGCGCTCTCTCGGGCCTGAGGGTCAACTGGGCGAAATCACTGGCCTTCCCCCTCACTCCGGCTACCCGGAGATTCGACATGGAATTTCCGCTACAGTGCTCCCATGACTCGATTAGGTATTTAGGTGTTCGGCTGCGCACTGACTCTGAGATACTGATCAGAGAAAACTACGGGATAGCATTCAGCAGACTGGAGGACGACGTAGAGACCTGGTGCAAGCTCCCACTTTCCCTCATGGGACGCATAGCCATCATGAAAATGGTGGTATTACCCAGACTCCTGTTTCTGTTCAGTGCCATCCCGAAGGTACTGTCGAAAGCTTTCTTCCAGAAACTGACGCAGCTAATGATCAAGTTAGCATGGGCAGGCAAGCAACCTAGGGCGAAGTGGACTCTCCTTATACTGTCATATAGCATGGGCGGTTTAGGAGCTCCGGATTTGGAGCTATATTATAGAGCTGCTCAGGCATCCCACCTGCACACGTGGGTACATGGCGACGCACACATTCCACATGTGCACATGGAACGAGTATTTGCTGATCCTATACCACTTCCGGCCGCGATATTCAGGCCAACAGATTGCAGAACTGGTATTTTAGACTCTATTACTGCGACGAACCACGCTTGGCATTCCCTCTTGCAGGCTCAGGGGGAGCGCTGCTCTACTCGCCTAACATGCCTTTGGACTGGACACTATGGCTGCCACCTATCGGAGCGAAAGGAGTGGTCCAAGCTCTGTACAAACTGGGCATACATCTGGCGGGCGATCTATTCCAAGATGGTATAGTTAAAACCTGGGACCAGGTGGCGACTGGTTGCAGTGATGCCCCCCTGCTGCTCCGATTCCAGTTCCACAGAGTGCGCAGCGCTCTTTTAGATTTACTGGAACCGGACTTAGCAGAGTAGCCGGAGGTCCCGAAACTCACATATGTTAATAAAACGGAGACCCCCCATAAGCTACTGACAAATTTGTACAAGATCGCTATGTCTCACAGAGATCAACAGCTCATGAAAGCCAGAGTGGCATGGCAAAGAGATTTGCAGGTCACAATTGATGACGATATGTGGCGATACTGCTGTGTGAACACTAGGAAGCCATCCCTGAACGGTAAACATAGACTGGTACATTTTAGGTTTCTCCAAAGAGTGTACTGCACTCCGGAGAGACTCCATAGATACGGTCTTCGCCAGTCGGCTGAATGTGAGAGATGCCATGAGCTGGTTGCCGACTTCCTACACCTGGCGTGGTAATGCTCGGGCGTTCAAGATTATTGGTGCAACGTCTTCACTACGATGAACACGATGCTGGAGCTTGAGTTAACTCCAGATCCCGTGCTGGCACTCCTCAGCCATTCCAGGCGCCTCCCGGTAGCGGTCAGGAGACTCGCAGACATGGGGATGCTTATAGCTAGGAGGGTGGTGGCGCTCTGCTGGATGAGGGGGCCACTACCTACAGCAAAGCGCTGGGCGCATGATATCCGAACATTACAGCGAGCTGCTACCCCCTACAAGTCGCCCGAAGAATGTTTGGATGTTTCCAAACGCACCTAAGAGGCGGTGAAACGAAATCATACCAAAGGAGGGGCATGATAGCGGATTGCCTCCCTAATGCGCCTTATACTGCGCGAGGAGCGCCATGTCAACGAACCTACAAGGTTGGACCTTTGCGGGCGCAATGAAGGTGTTTCGGGTCAGAAGGGGGAGGGAAGAGACTAGAATGGAGTATGCATAGATAGTTCGTTGCATAATACTCGACTGACAGGGTCCATTTGATACTTACGGGTCTTGCTGCTCGCTCTTGCAATTATTATGGGGAACTCCGCGCATACCCTGCTTTCAGACAGTCGGATGGATGGTCGGACGCGAGTGTCTGCGGGGACTCAGGTACCGGGCAGCTATGGGTGGTTTTGTGTGTGTGCATTGGGAGGGTGGGAGGGGGGGGGGGGGGTTGATCGTAACTATTTGGGTTTCAAATAACTTATGGAATATATTCTCGCAGCTGAATGAACGCTAAGGCGGGTAGGGACTAGATACAATCACAAGTGTGTTCTCGCACTCTTCATGGGAGATACAGCACGCTAATTTTTTTCATACAGTGTATAAGTTGATTGACCTGAATGCATATATGTCTATCTTGCCACCGGACCCCGGGGTTGTCGGCTAAAGGCCTATGTTATCCTTGAGGATTAGCAACTATTGTTCTTCTCTTGCTGCCGGCCCCAGGGTTGTTGGCACCTAGCTGTGTGAATTTCTGAAAAGTCAATAAAGGTTTTTGAAACTTAAAAAAAAAAAAATCACATGGGCTGAGCTAACCTGCAGCCGGCGCCGGGGATCTAACTGTGAACCCCCTGGTGCAAAATCAGGCACCGTGGCCACTGCGCCACACCTCTTCCAACAGTGAGCCTCTACATATCCCTGGAGAGTCATCGCTCAACATGGACACACTAACCGTGGGCCAGAAGCTCGTTTGTTGGCATTTGTATAGCGCACATTGAGCTATAGTAAGGCCTTGTAGCGCTATCAATCTGTCTGGGGATGCCAGAGCACGTGATTTCGAGGAATCTATCTCTCCCACAAGGGCGCCTGGTCACCCTGGGTCTTGCTCCCGGTCAATCACCTTTTAGCCCCTCCCTGGTTTGGTGCTATAGTTATGTTCACTGATTTGCGAGTTTGTGACTCTGGTGCATGGAAAGCATGGAGGGAGAGGTTTACCTGCTGCCTACGCCACTTCTCCTAGGCAGGTAACAGGCCTTGGTGAGGGAGGGGGGGTAGTACTGAGACCACGGGGCCTTCGTGAGTTCCCAATTATTAGAAATAATCCACGTGACCTAACGATGACCTGTTTGAATCCGAGAAGGGTGTGTCTGATCGGGAAGTAGTAAGTAACCCCGTGTTTTGAAGCGGGGTCCTGGGTCCACGGATGACAGCTTTCTTTGCTCAGACGATTCAGACCGAAGCAGATATATTTGACCCTCTTTGGCACCTGTCGAGCTTCGTTCATCACAACCACAGAGGGGGCCACTGCGACCACCCGAGGTGCCTGGAGCTAGGCAGGGGCGGGCTTCAGCCATAGGGATGCCTGCTCAGCAGGCACGGGGTGTCACCGCTTCCCGAGAGAGAGCCTCGCCGTGGGAAGGGGCCGGCCGCGCCCTCTGGGGTCCGAATAACTCTGGGGGGCGGGCTAGGGCGAGCAGGTGCAGGGCAGGACCCCCGCCCAGCCCAGCAGCCACCACTCCGGGGGTCCGACGTGCAGCACCCCCAGCCGGCACCGCACACGGCTCCACCGATGCACCTCAACCTTGACCCCGCAACCCCCCGCTATTCCAGGCTGGGGACCACCCACGGCTCGGCGGCTGCACCTCAGTCCTGACCCCGCGGCCTATGGTCCCGGGATATCCAGACCACCCGCAGCCAGCTGCCGTACCGGAGCGGCTCCAATACAGAGACCAGGAGCGGCTCTCCCAGTGCACCGCCGTCCGGCCCTGCACCCCTCACTACCCCAATGCTGGTACCCAGCGCGGCTCAACCGGTGCACCTCCATCCGGACCTGCACCCAGCACCACTCACTACCCCAGCCCTGGAACCCACAGCGGCTCTACCAGTGAACCTCCACCCGGACCCGCACCCCTCACACTCCCAGCCCAGGGACCCAGAGCGGCTCTCCCAGTGCACCCCCACCCGGGCCTGCACCCCTCACTACCCCAGGCCTGGGACCCAGAGCGGCTCTCCCAGTGCACCTCCATCCAGACCCGCACCCCTCACTACCCCAGGCCTGGGACCCAGAGCGGCTCTACCAGTGCACCCCCACCCGGGCCTGCACCCCTCACTACCCCAGGCCTGGGACCCAGAGTGGCTCTACCAGTGCACCCCCACCCGGGCCTGCACCCCTCACTACCCCAGGCCTGGGACCCAGAGCGGCTCTACCAGTGCACCTCCACCCAGACCCGCACCCCTCACTACCCCAGGCCTGGGACCCAGAGCGGCTCTACCAGTGCACCCCCACCCGGGCCTGCACCCCTCACTACCCCAGGCCTGGGACCCAGAGCGGCTCTACCAGTGCACCTCCACCCGGACCCGCACCCCTCACTACCCCAGCCCAGGGACCCAGAGCGTCTCTCCCAGTGCATCCCCACCCGGGCCTGCACCCCTCACTACCCCAGGCCTGGGACCCAGAGCGGCTCTACCAGTGCACCTCCACCCAGACCCGCACCCCTCACTACCCCAGGCCTGGGACCCAGAGCGGCTCTACCAGTGCACCTCCACCCAGACCCGCACCCCTCACTACCCCAGGCCTGGGACCCAGAGCGGCTCTACCAGTGCACCCCCACCCGGGCCTGCACCCCTCACTACCCCAGGCCTGGGACCCAGAGCGGCTCTACCAGTGCACCCCCACCCGGGCCTGCACCCCTCACTACCCCAGGCCTGGGACCCAGAGCGGCTCTCCCAGTGCACCCCCACCCGGGCCTGCACCCCTCACTACCCCAGGCCTGGGACCCAGAGCGGCTCTCCCAGTGCACCTCCACCCGGCCCTGCACCCCTCACTACCCCAGCCCAGGGACCCAGAGCGGCTCTCCCAGTGCACCCCCACCCGGGCCTGCACCCCTCACTACCCCAGGCCTGGGACCCAGAGCGGCTCTACCAGTGCACCTCCACCCGGACCCGCACCCCTCACTACCCCAGCACTGACCCAGAGCGTCTCTCCCAGTGCACCCCCACCCGGGCCTGCACCCCTCACTACCCCAGGCCTGGGACCCAGAGCGGCTATACCAGTGCACCTCCACCCGGACCTGCACCCCTCACTACCCCAGCACTGACCCAGAGCGTCTCTCCCAGTGCACCCCCACCCGGGCCTGCACCCCTCACTACCCCAGCACTGACCCAGAGCGTCTCTCCCAGTGCACCCCCACCCGGACCTGCACCCCTCACTACCCCAGCACTGACCCAGAGCGTCTCTCCCAGTGCATCCCCACCCGGACCTGCACCCCTCACTACCCCAGGCCTGGGACCCAGAGCGGCTCTACCAGTGCACCTCCACCCAGACCCGCACCCCTCACTACCCCAGGCCTGGGACCCAGAGCGGCTCTCCCAGTGCACCCCCACGAGGGCCTGCACCCCTCACTACCCCAGCCCAGGGACCCAGAGCGGCTCTACCAGTGCACCTCCATCCAGACCCGCACCCCTCACTACCCCAGGCCTGGGACCCAGAGCGGCTCTACCAGTGCACCTCCACCCGGACCTGCACCCCTCACTACCCCAGCACTGACCCAGAGCGGCTCTACCAGTGCACCTCCACCCGGGACCGCACCCCTCACTACCCCAGTCCAGGGGCCCAGAGCAGCTCTACCAGTGCACCTCCACCCGGACCAGCACCCCTCACTACCCCAGCCCTGACCCAGAGCGGCTCTACCAGTGCACCTCCACCCGGGACCGCACCCCTCACTACCCCAGTCCAGGGGCCCAGAGCAGCTCTACCAGTGCACCTCCACCCGGACCAGCACCCCTCACTACCCCAGCCCTGACCCAGAGCGGCTCTACCAGTGCACCTCCACCCGGGACCGCACCCCTCACTACCCCAGTCCAGGGGCCCAGAGCGGCTCTACCAGTGCTCCTCCACCCGGACCCGCACCCCTCACTACCCCAGGCCTGGGACCCAGAGCGGCTCTACCAGTGCACCTCCACCCGGACCCGCACCCCTCACTACCCCAGCACTGACCCAGAGCGGCTCTACCAGTGCACCTCCACCCGGACCCGCACCCCTCACTACCCCAGCCCAGGGACCCAGAGCGGCTCTACCAGTGCACCTCCACCCGGACCCGCACCCCTCACTACCCCAGCACTGACCCAGAGCGGCTCTACCAGTGCTCCTCCACCCGGGCCTGCACCCCTCACTACCCAGCCCTGACCCAGAGCGGCTCTCCCAGTGCACCTCCACCCGGGCCTGCACCCCTCACTACCCCAGGCCTGGGACCCAGAGCGGCTCTCCCAGTGCACCCCCACCCGGGCCTGCACCCCTCACTACCCCAGGCCTGGGACCCAGAGCGGCTCTCCCAGTGCACCTCCACCCGGACCTGCACCCCTCACCACCCCAGGCCTGGGACCCAGAGCGGCTCTCCCAGTGCACCCCCACCCGGGCCTGCACCCCTCACTACCCCAGGCTTGGGACCCAGAGCGGCTCTCCCAGTGCACCCCCACCCGGGCCTGCACCCCTCACTACCCCAGTCCTGGGCCCCAGAGCGGCTCTACCAGTGCACCTCCACCCGGGCCTGCACCCCTCACCACCCCAGGCTTGGGACCCAGAGCGGCTCTCCCAGTGCACCCCCACCCGGACCTGCACCCCTCACTACCCCAGCACTGGGACCCAGAGCGGCTCCACCAGTGCACCTCCACCCAGACCCGCACCCCTCACTACCCCAGGCCTGGGACCCAGAGCGGCTCTCCCAGTGCACCCCCACGCGGGCCTGCACCCCTCACTACCCCAGCCCAGGGACCCAGAGCGGCTCTACCAGTGCACCTCCATCCAGACCCGCACCCCTCACTACCCCAGGCCTGGGACCCAGAGCGGCTCTACCAGTGCACCTCCACCCGGACCTGCACCCCTCACTACCCCAGCACTGACCCAGAGCGGCTCTACCAGTGCACCTCCACCCGGGACCGCACCCCTCACTACCCCAGTCCAGGGGCCCAGAGCAGCTCTACCAGTGCACCTCCACCCGGACCAGCACCCCTCACTACCCCAGCCCTGACCCAGAGCGGCTCTACCAGTGCACCTCCACCCGGGACCGCACCCCTCACTACCCCAGTCCAGGGGCCCAGAGCAGCTCTACCAGTGCACCTCCACCCGGACCAGCACCCCTCACTACCCCAGCCCTGACCCAGAGCGGCTCTACCAGTGCACCTCCACCCGGGACCGCACCCCTCACTACCCCAGTCCAGGGGCCCAGAGCGGCTCTACCAGTGCTCCTCCACCCGGACCCGCACCCCTCACTACCCCAGGCCTGGGACCCAGAGCGGCTCTACCAGTGCACCTCCACCCGGACCCGCACCCCTCACTACCCCAGCACTGACCCAGAGCGGCTCTACCAGTGCACCTCCACCCGGACCCGCACCCCTCACTACCCCAGCCCAGGGACCCAGAGCGGCTCTACCAGTGCACCTCCACCCGGACCCGCACCCCTCACTACCCCAGCACTGACCCAGAGCGGCTCTACCAGTGCTCCTCCACCCGGGCCTGCACCCCTCACTACCCAGCCCTGACCCAGAGCGGCTCTCCCAGTGCACCTCCACCCGGGCCTGCACCCCTCACTACCCCAGGCCTGGGACCCAGAGCGGCTCTCCCAGTGCACCCCCACCCGGGCCTGCACCCCTCACTACCCCAGGCCTGGGACCCAGAGCGGCTCTCCCAGTGCACCTCCACCCGGACCTGCACCCCTCACCACCCCAGGCCTGGGACCCAGAGCGGCTCTACCAGTGCACCCCCACCCGGGCCTGCACCCCTCACTACCCCAGGCTTGGGACCCAGAGCGGCTCTCCCAGTGCACCCCCACCCGGGCCTGCACCCCTCACTACCCCAGTCCTGGGCCCCAGAGCGGCTCTACCAGTGCACCTCCACCCGGGCCTGCACCCCTCACCACCCCAGGCTTGGGACCCAGAGCGGCTCTCCCAGTGCACCCCCACCCGGACCTGCACCCCTCACTACCCCAGCACTGGGACCCAGAGCGGCTCCACCAGTGCACCTCCACCCGGACCTGCATCCCTCACTACCCCAGTCCAGGGGCCCAGAGCGGCTCTACCAGTGCACCTCCATCCAGACCCGCACCCCTCACTACCCCAGGCCTGGGACCCAGAGCGGCTCTACCAGTGCACCTCCACCCGGACCAGCACCCCTCACTACCCCAGCACTGACCCAGAGCGGCTCCATCAGTGCACCTCCATCTGACCCTGCACCACTCACTACCCCAGCCCTGGGACCCAGAGCGGCTCTCCCAGTGCAACCCCACCCGGGCCTGCACCCCTCACTACCCCAGCCCAGGGACCCAGAGCGGCTCTCCCAGTGCACCCCCACCCGGGCCTGCACCCCTCACTACCCCAGGCCTGGGACCCAGAGCGGCTCTCCCAGTGCACCCCCACCCGGACCCGCACCCCTCACTACCCCAGCCCTGGTACCCAGAGCGGCTCTACCAGTGCACCTCCATCCAGACCCGCACCCCTCACTACCCCAGCCCTGACCCAGAGCGGCTCTCCCAGTGCACCTCCACCCGGGCCCGCACCCCTCACTACCCCAGCCCTGGGACCCAGAGCGGCTCTACCAGTGCACCTCCATCCAGACCCGCACCCCTCACTACCCCAGCCCTGGGACCCAGAGCGGCTCTACCAGTGCACCTCCATCCGGCCCTGCATCCCTCACTACCCCAGGCCTGGGACCCAGAGCGGCTCTACCAGTGCACCTCCACCCGGACCTGCACCACTCACTACCCCAGGCCTGGGACCCAGAGCGGCTCTACCAGTGCACCTCCACCCGGACCTGCACCCCTCACTACCCCAGCACTGACCCAGAGCGGCTCTACCAGTGCACCTCCACCCGGACCTGAACCACTCACTACCCCAGCACTGACCCAGAGCGGCTCTACCAGTGCACCCCCACCGGGCCTGCACCACTTACTACCCCAGCCCTGACCCAGAGCGGCTCTACCAGTGCACCTCCATCCGGACCTGCACCCCTCACTACCCCAGGCCTGGGACCCAGAGCGGCTCTACCAGTGCACCTCCACCCGGACCCGCACCACTCACTACCCCAGGCCTGGGACCCAGAGCGGCTCTACCAGTGCACCTCCACCCGGACCAGCACCCCTCACTACCCCAGCACTGACCCAGAGCGGCTCCATCAGTGCACCTCCACCCGGACCTGCACCCCTCACTACCCCAGCACTGACCCAGAGCGGCTCTCCCAGTGCACCTCCATCTGACCCTGCACCACTCACTACCCCAGGCCTGGGACCCAGAGCGGCTCTACCAGTGCACCCCCACCCGGACCTGCACCACTCACTACCCCAGCCCTGGGCCCCAGAGCGGCTCTACCAGTCCACCCCCACCCGGGCCTGCACCCCTTACTACCCCAGCACTGACCCAGAGCGCCTCTACCAGTGCACCCCCACCCGGGCCTGCACCACTCACTACCCCAACCCTGACCCAGAGCGGCTCTACCAGTGCACCCCCACCCGGACCCGCACCACTCACTACCCCAGCACTGGGACCCAGAGCGGCTCCACCAGTGCACCTCCACCCGGGCCTGCACCCCTCACTACCCCAGCCCTGGAACCCACAGCGGCTCCACCGGTGCACCTCCACCCAGACCCGCACCCCTCACTACCCCAGCCCAGGGACCCAGAGCGGCTCCACCAGTGCACCTCCATCCAGACCCGCACCCCTCACTACCCCAGCCCAGGGACCCAGAGCGGCTCCACCAGTGCACCTCCACCCGGACCCGCATCACTCACTACCCCAGCACTGGGACCCAGAACGGCTCCACCAGTGCACCTCCACCCGGACCTGCACCCCTCACTACCTCAGGCCTGGGACCCAGAGCGGCTCTACCAGTGCACCTCCACCCGGACCTGCACCCCTCACTACCCCAGCCCAGGGGCCCAGAGCGGCTCTCCCAGTGCACCTCCACCCGGACCCGCACCCCTCACTACCCCAGCCCAGGGACCCAGAGCGGCTCTCCCAGTGCACCCCCACCCGGGCCTGCACCCCTCACTACCTCAATGCTGGTACCCAGCGCGGCTCAACCGGTGCACCTCCATCCGTACCTGCACCCAGCACCACTCACTACCCCAGCCCTGGACCCCACAGCGGCTCTACCAGTGCACCTCCAACCGGACCCGCACCCCTCACACTCCCAGCCCAGGGACCCAGAGCGGCTCTACCAGTGCACCTCCACCCGGACCTGCACCCCTCACTACCCCAGGCCTGGGACCCAGAGCGGCTCTCCCAGTGCACCTCCACCCGGACCCCTCACTACCCCAGGCCTGGGACCCAGAGCGGCTCTCCCAGTGCACCCCCACCCGGGCCTGCACCCCTCACTACCCCAGCACTGGGACCCAGAACGGCTCCACCAGTGCACCTCCACCCAGACCCGCACCCCTCACTACCCCAGGCCTGGGACCCAGAACGGCTCCACCAGTGCACCTCCACCCGGACCCGCACCCCTCACTACCCCAGGCCTGGGACCCAGAGCGGCTCTACCAGTGCACCTCCACCCGGGCCTGCACCCCTCACCACCCCAGGCCTGGGACCCAGAGCGGCTCTCCCAGTGCACCTCCACCCGGGCCTGCACCCCTCACCACCCCAGGCCTGGGACCCAAAGCGGCTCTCCCAGTGCACCCCCACCCGGACCCGCACCACTCACTACCCCAGGCCTGGGACCCAGAGCGGCTCTACCAGTGCACCCCCACCCGGACCCGCACCACTCACTACCCCAGCCCTGGGCCCCAGAGCGGCTCTACCAGTCCACCCCCACCCGGGCCTGCACCCCTCACTACCCCAGGCCTGGGACCCAGAGCGGCTCCACCAGTGCACCTCCACCCGGGCCTGCACCCCTCACTACCCCAGCCCTGGGACCAAGAGCGGCTCTCCCAGTGCACCCCCACCCGGGCCTGCACCCCTCACTACCCCAGGCCTGGGACCCAGAGCGGCTCTCCAGGTGCACCTCCACCCGGACCCGCACAACTCACTACCCCAGCACTGACCCAGAGCGGCTCCACCAGTGCACCTCCACCCGGACCTGCACCCCTCACTACCCCAGGCCTGGGACCCAGAGCGGCTCTACCAGTGCACCTCCATCCAGACCCGCACTCCTCACTACCCCAGCCCTGGGACCCAGAGCGGCTCTCCCAGTGCACCTCCATCCAGACCCGCACCCCTCACTACCCCAGCCCTGGGACCCAGAGCGGCTCTCCCAGTGCACCTCCACCCGGACCTGCACCCCTCACTACCCCAAGCCTGGGACCCAGAGCGGCTCTCCCAGTGCACCTCCACCCGGACCCGCACCCCTCACTACCCCAGCCCAGGGACCCAGAGCAGCTCTCACAGTGCACCTCCACCCGGACCTGCACCCCTCACCACCCCAGGCCTGGGACCCAGAGCGGCTCTCCCAGTGCACCCCCACCCGGGCCTGCACCCCTCACTACCCCAGGCCTGGGACCCAGAGCGGCTCTACCAGTGCACCTCCATCCGGCCCTGCATCCCTCACTACCCCAGCCCAGGGACCCAGAGCGGCTCTCCCAGTGCACCCCCACCCGGGCCTGCACCCCTCACTACCCCAGGCCTGGGACCCAGAGCGGCTCCACCAGTGCATCCCCACCCGGACCCGCACCCCTCACTACCCCAGCCCAGGGACCCAGAGCGGCTCTACCAGTGCACCTCCATCCGGACCTGCACCCAGCACCACTCACTACCCCAGCACTGGGACCCAGAACGGCTCCACCAGTGCACCTCCATCCGGACCTGCACCCAGCACCACTCACTACCCCAGCACTGGGACCCAGAGCGGCTCTACCAGTGCTCCTCCACCCGGACCTGCACCCCTCACTACCCCAGCACTGACCCAGAGCGGCTCCACCAGTGCACCTCCATCCGGACCTGCACCCAGCACCCCTCACTACCCCAGCCCAGGGACCCAGAGCGGCTCTCCCAGTGCACCCCCACCCGGGCCTGCACCCCTCACTACCCCAGTCCTGGGACCCAGAGCGGCTCTACCAGTGCACCTCCACCCGGACCTGCACCCCTCACTACCTCAGGCCTGGGACCCAGAGCGGCTCTACCAGTGCACCTCCACCCAGACCCGCACCCCTCACTACCCCAGCCCAGGGACCCAGAGTGGCTCTACCAGTGCACCCCCATCCAGACCCGCACCCCTCACTACCCCAGCCCAGGGACCCAGAGCGGCTCTCCCAGAGCACCCCCACCCGGGCCTGCACCCCTCACTACCCCAGGCCTGGGACCCAGAGCGGCTCTCCCAGTGCACCTCCACCCGGACCCGCATCCCTCACTACCCCAGCCCAGGGACCCAGAGCGTCTCTCCCAGTGCATCCCCACCCGGGCCTGCACCCCTCACTACCCCAGGCTTGGGACCCAGAGCGGCTCTACCAGTGCACCTCCACCCAGACCCGCACCCCTCACTACCCCAGGCCTGGGACCCAGAGCGGCTCTACCAGTGCTCCTCCACCCGGACCTGCACCCCTCACCACCCCAGTCCTGGGACCCAGAACGGCTCCATCAGTGCACCCCCATCCCGACCTGCACCCCTCACTACCCCAGTCCTGGGACCCAGAACGGCTCCATCAGTGCACCTCCATCCGGACCTGCACCCCTCACTACCCCAGGCCTGACCCAGAGCGGCTCTCCCAGTGCACCTCCACCCGGACCCGCACCCCTCACTACCCCAGTCCTGGTACCCAGAACGGCTCCATCAGTGCACCTCCATCCGGCCCTGCACCACTCACTACCCAGTCCTAGGGCCCAGAGCTTTAAGTGGGATGACAAAACTGGGGGGTCTCTCTAAGGGACGTGGCCAAAGTAAGTATGGGCGTGGCTTAAAAACATGTAAACTAAAAATCTGTGCTTAGCATAGTGTGCCGCCCGACTTGTATTTTGCTGTTTCTGTCATTTCATCCAGATATATGATACAACAAGTAACATCCCACCTCCAACAAGTAAGGACTATTGGCTTTGTCAATGGTTGTTAGTTGCGTAGGATAAATAAGCAGCTACTATGGCTTGTATATAATATATTGAAAAGGCTTCCACTTAAAGCCCTAGTGACACCACGACAATGTTGCTGCTCCTGAGTTTAATAGAAAGAAGGCAAATCCAGAGAGAAAATGACTCTCTTTAAAGGATTTTCCTTCCCCTGCAACGCTCACCTGGCCTGACGTCATGCCATAACTTCTCCACCAGTGAGAAGTGACCAGCGCACATGGATGTGCCTGCGGTCACTGCAGTCCGGAAAAAAATGGACCGCCTGTGCCAGGGCCCAAACAGAGCCCGATAGAGACCCGTTTCGAGGCCCCCTTTAAAAAACTGCCGGTGCTCAGACCCAGTGAGACCCGGCCCACTTAAAGCCCTGCTAGGGCCCAAAGACTGTGGTCTGTGGAAAGAACTATCTATTGAAGAGATCCCTTATAGGAACCTATACCACAGTGTGGTCTGTGGAAAGTGCTACCTAGCAAAGAGATCCCTTATAGGAACCTATACCACAGTGTGGTCTGTGGAAAGTGCTACCTAGCAAAGAGATCCCTTATAGGAACCTATACCACAGTGTGGTCTGTGGAAAGTGCTACCTAGCAAAGAGATCCCTTATAGGAACCTATACCACAGTGTGGTCTGTGGAAAGTGCTATCTAGCGAAGAGATCCCTTATAGGAACCTATACCACAGTGTGGTATAAAACTCCCGCCACTGATCGAAATCTATTCTGTGCTCAGGTCTGGGCAGAGCTGCGTCCAATGAAGAGACCCCCTCAAATGACGCCATACCATGCTCAGGTCTGAGGAAAGTAATTTCTAGTGATGGTCCCTATAGGAACCCAATCCGTGCTCAATCTGAAGAAAGCCGTCTAAGCGAAGCCATCCCCCGCCCCAAGCAGAAAACTCTGCCATGCCCGGGTCAGGGGAAAGCTGTGTGCAGGGCAGAGCCCTCTGCTCCATATAGAAACCATACCCTCCACGGGCCTGGAGAAAGGTATTTTCAGTGACGAGATTCCCACCCCTATAGAAACCCATTCCGTGCTGGGGTCTGCAGAAAGCCGTATCAAGAGATCTCCCGCCACCTATGGAAACCTATACCATGTTAAGGCCCGGGAAAGTTATTTTCAGTGAAGAGATTCCCGCCCCCTATAGAAACATATTTCCTGCTTAGGTCTGGGGAAAGCTGTGTCCATGAAAGATATCCCTTGACCCTATAGAGTCTTATGTCATGGTCAGGTCTGGGGAAAGGTGTGTCCCCTGCCCCTATAGTAACCTATACTATGCTTAGGTCTGCAGAAAGCTGTTTTCAGTCGTGATCTCCAGCCCCCTGTAGAAATTGATACCACGTTCAGGTCTGGGAAAAGCCCAGTCCTGTGAAGAGATGCCCCGCCCCCCACTGAGGCCTATACCATAGATGCCAACGTTTAGAAACAGGAAAGAGACAGGTAGTGACATAAATCGTGTTTTTTTTATTTTCTCCACTGATTAACATTGACACGGAGGCAATTTTATGCGGCTGACAGGTAAAAGGAAGCCATTTCTGGAATTAAAACCGGGAGTCTCCCGCCGGAGTCGGGGCGTTGGTATCTATCCTATATGGTGCCCGAGTGAAGTGAAGGCGGCATACAGATATCTTATGGACCTGTCCTCAGGGCCCATTCCTTCCGGGTTACCCGCCGTGACCCCTGCGGCCGGGAGTCTGGTGGGCTCTGCCGTGGGCACGGCCTGTACCGCGGCCTGACGCTGGGGTTCAGAGGGGGGCGCCTGCACGGGGGTCACGTCTCACTAATCGGATTGAACCCGGGGCAGGGCGCGAGACGGCAGTGATGGATGAGGGGGCACATCGTAGGCCTCACTTAGGCGGCTCGAGGCCTGGCACGCGGACTGGGCTGCTCCCCAGGGTGGGGACAGAAAAGGCTGTCCCCCCATGAACGGTGGCTCTTAGGGGGGAGCAGCTGGGGGGCCTTCAACCCCCCCTGTCCACTTTCTTGCAGTGCTTTGTAGGGCCCAATGGATACACCCCAAGGACACCACTGCCCAGCAAGCTACACATTTCTATATTTATGTATTTACTTATTTATTTTGCATTTTTATATGAAGGGGGCCATATCAATGAGAGAACAGCTCAATAAGTAACCTAGAAGCATGGGGGTATGAAATGCAGAAAAGTGGGAGGAGCCTATGGCTATTATGGCGTTATTTCACAGCCTGAGACAACTTGAAAGTGCCAGTAATCTTAGTGTCCTGTTTATGGAAAGGTGGGTGAGATCACATCGGATACCGCTGCCACTTTCGTGTGGGGTGCACTATCTTTCGCCCCACCCTTAAAAGCATTGTAAGAGTCTGTGAGTGATGCTGGGATGATTTTACAGATTATTGGTGCAGCCCAAACTTCAGAGGTGCAAATTGTGATTTGGAGCTGCCTATGAGTAAATAAATTCTATAGCCAATCGGAAGAGAGCTAATGCTTGTGCAAGTGTTTCAAGGTCTTATGACAGCCCCAGGCCCTTCAACTTGCGACAGGTACTTATCTGCTGCACTCTTCATTCTGAGCAACATTTTATATGTGCTCTTGCATAGAGTTTGCTAAGGAGGGTGACGTCTTGTGATTTTCCTTGATTTAAGATAATCCGCCTTCTTCCAAGAGGATTTGAGCCCAGAATCTAGTTATAAGCAAATATGCAGTTGTTGTTAGGCATGAAGAACAAGAACTCAGGTTTTTCCTTAATTAGTTTTAAAAGTGCTTAGATAGACAAGCTGGAGTTCTCTCCCAACCCAATTTTAATGTGTCTATTTCTTTTTTGGAGCTTATTTTTAGATATAGCTGGGTGTCCTCAGCGTACTGACTATCATCTGGCCAATGTCTCTTAATTCTTCGTTTAGAGGTTCCATGTCAAGGATAAAGAGTGTTCGGGCCAGGATAACAACCTTAGGAGACTCGGTGCAGAGAGGGAAAGTATAAATGTTGATGGATCTTGACTGTTCTTGGTCCTGTCCATCAAGTGGGATCTAAACCACTTTAGGACAGTGTGGTCTACACCCATCCTGTTTTGTAAGGCCTTGAGTAGTGCTGCATGGTTCACCATGTTCACGGATGTGCTAAGGTCCAAAGCGGCTAGTGACGAGGCTCCCTCCTGGTCCATGGTTTCCAGAGCATCACGAAGCATCCTTGTTGAGCGGTTTCAATGCTACAATCTTCCCTCAAGCATGATTGGTTTGTACAAAGAGGTTGTCATCTTTCACTTGGATGTTCACTTCGGCTTCTATTGTTTTGCCCAAGTAGGGGAACACCGCAGCCAGTCTGAGGTTATTTAGCGGTTCCATGTCAACACAGGGTTTTTATCTAGCAATGCCTTCATCTGCCTTTTTTCAGATCTTCTTGAGAATGTTCCAGATTCATACGAGCAGTTAATGATTCATCGCCAAAGGGTATAAGGTGCGCGCCAATTGTTTTAATTACAAAGAAAAGCCCATAGGCTGAGCTTGAGACATGCTTTGAGCCTAGACTAAGGAGAAGAAGAACCGCAACCCAATGGAAAGCTTTCTGGAATCAAGAATTCAGATTTTAAGGACATTCTCTGGAATATGTTAGAACAGTAGAATAGCATTTGAGGTGCAAAAAGTCATAACAAACAAATGCACATTCATAAATGAACGGATTAAGTATAAAAAAATGTATGTTCATATAAATAAATTTCTACATAGACTGTCAAAGATCTTACATTTCCACTTCATGAATTCCTAGGGCCCCCAAATATATGTATGAAACTAATCAACAATTGTATCCGTGGGTAAGGAGGTAATTTAGCACCAGGTATTTTTTGTATACCCAAAACAATCTTTATTAAGAAAGTGTTTATACATGCTAAGAAGTCTGATGCACAGGGAACGGGACCAATACGTAAACAAAATGCTGACGCCAACAGAGATTGGGCTGACCAAGTCAAGAGGGTTGGAGGTAATACAGCAGTGCTAGCAGTCAGACAACAGGTCAATACTGGTGCCAATTAAACAGGAATGGTGGAAACTGGGTCTCCCACAAGTCAAAGTACCAACACCAATTCAGCAGGGCCAAGGAGGGAACAACAGAGCCGAAGAGATGCCTACATGGTCAATAACAAGCCACTAGACCTGATACCTAGTTAACAGAGTCAGCAGCAAGTGATTAACCCCTTGTATGCGGGGCGGATTCCCCCGCTCTGCTGGGGGGCGGGGCGGCGCGCCCAGTGCCCCGGTGCTCGTGTGCCCATGACGAGCTGAGCTTGTCATGACCACACCCGTTTGTGTAGAAGGTTCGCACAGCAGGGGAATTTCCCCAGTGTGCGAGCGTTCTAACGGTCATGATGAGCTCAGCTCGTCATGAGCACACTAGCACCGTGGCTCATGACCAGCTGAGCTCGTCATGAGCGTTCAAGGGGTTAAGGCCAACATTAACCCAAAGTGCCAGGACAAAGGCAATACAATACCCCAATACAATACAACCAGTACCAAGACAAAAGGGCTTTACCATTATAATAAGGGCAGCCAAAAGACAACATGGTTGATTCATGAGCCAGCAATCCTGGTGCCTGGCTAACATGGTTGCCATTGAGACACCAGAGCCAACAGCGACCCAACAGAGACAAGGCCGATGGAACAGTGCCAGTACTTGAAACCAGGGCTCACGCCATCATAACACGCTAACTGTCCCAATAGCACTAGAGCTTTCATGACATGGCTAAGGGAAGAGGGCCAGCACCAGGCAAACATAGCTGATGCAACCACCTCAATATGATTAGCAGAACGGCCCTGTACCAGTATAGACAATATAACCAACTTAAAGCCAGAGTTGGTGTCAATATAACAGGGGTGAACACATCATAACAGCATTGGTTCCAACCCAGCAGGACCAAGGCTCAGTGTCTAGTTATGTGGGAGAGGTGTGGCGCCGCGGCCAGGGCCACTGACGCTGCAATCTGGGGATCAGGGTTCGATCCCCGGCTCCGGCGGCAGGTTAGCCCAGCACCATGTTACTCTGGGCAATAGCTCGCTTAATCTTCCCGACGGCCCCCAGCGCCTAGAGACCCTTACGGGTGACTGTGCGCTTTACAAATGTGGATTATTATTATTATTATTATTATTATTATTATAAGGGCTGGTTCAAGTCACCAGAACCAATACCAACTCAACAGGGCCAATTGCAAGTCAACAGCACCTGTGCCAAATCAAAAGGTGTTGTGTATAGCCAGTAGGAGTGTCAAGCCACCAACTGACCAACATCAACGCAAAAGGGCAAAGACCAAGCCAATAAGCTTATACCAAACCAGTAGGACTAGCGCCAAGTCAACAGACTTGTGGCAATTTAACATGAACAACTAAAAGCCACCCAGGTGGGTCCCATGCCAGAAAGGCTAAGGATAAGCAAACAGACCTGGTGCTTGACCAACAGGCCTGACGCCAAGTCAACTAGACATACATTAGTCCTACACAAGTCCAGGGCAAGAGGACCAGCACCAAGCGCACAAGGCTAAGGCCACCAATATATGACCACCGCAAAAGTGCTGAATTAACAAGGATAAAGCCAAGCAAACATGGGTGATGGTATCAACACAGTAGGGCTGATATCCACCCAGAAATTATATACCCATTCCACAGGATGTGGTCAACCTAACAATGATGTGGCAAAGCCAGGATGCTCAAAATCAACCTGTCGTGACCAAAGCTACATTATCATGACAGAAGCAACCACCACAAATTTCATGGCCAAGCTGAAGCAATCAGGGTGATGCCATTCAAGAAGGAACACAGATATCCCAACAAGGTCAGGACCAACCCAAGAGGACAACACCAACTTTACTGGGCAGACACTAACCAACACATGTGTGAAAGTAAACCAATTTGGCCAATGCTCAGATAGTATGCAAAGAGGCATCCACTGGAAATCCCACTCAACAGCTTGAGAAACTGCAGCAAATTATTGCCATGAACACTGAGAAAGTGTAATGCTTTCCAACCTCAGGAACTTCAAAGAGGGGATTGGACAAGGGCTATACACTACACACTATGACCACTCGTGACCTCATTCCTTCTATATTTCCTTTATCCTTTCTGTCTAGATCACTCACAAACTGTCTCTTTTACCTAAGTGCCTCTATCATTTCACTTTCTTCTCATTGCCTTGTTCACTTTAGCATTTGTTTTCTTAAATGGCTGGCTCCCTCATTTTCTTCCCCTTTTTAGGTCTCGTCCTTTACCATTGCGAAGCAATGGGAAATGGGGGAGAATTCAAGTGCTCGAACTGATTGTCAAACCACCGCTTTTTTCCGTGGCGTTTTCTTCGAGTGCACGTACAGGCACGCGCATTTGGCCCATACACTTTCATGGCCATCTGTTCCTGTTCCTAATGGCCCTCCCCCCTCCCCCAGCACAGAGCGCGCATCGCGGCCGCACAGCACATCAAAGGGCTTCTCCCAGCGTGTGCTGTGCGGCTTCTCCTCCCCTAATTATGTGGCCGCCCGTACTTGTGTTTCCTGGCCGCTTCCCGGCCGCTCTTGTATTTAATTAGCAGCAGCAGCATTTCTCCTGCGCCAGGCCACATCAAAGGCTCTGTGCCACTTTCACCCACACAGCAACACTTACAGACACGCAACGCCACTCACACCCACGCAAGCCCACTATCATCCACGCAACACCACACTCACCCACGCAACGCCACTCACCCAAGCAACACCACTCACACACGCAACGCTACTCATCCACGCAACCCCACTCATACTCATCCACGCAACCCCACTCATCCACGCAACGCCACTCATCCACGCAACGCCACTCACCCAAGCAACGCCACTCACACACGCAACACAACTCACCCACGCAACGCCACTCACACACGCAACGCCACTCACACACGCAACGCCACTCACACACGCAACGCCACTCACACACGCAACGCCACTCACACACGCAACGCCACTCAGACACGCAACGCCACTTAGCCACGCAACGCCACTCAGCCACTCAACGCCACTGACACACGCAACGCCACTCACATACGCAACGCCACTCACACACGCAACGCCACTCACACACGCAACGCCACTCACACACGCAACGCCACTCAGCCACGCAACGCCACTCAGCCACGCAACGCCACTCACACACGTAACGCCACTCACACACGCAACGCCACTCACACACGCAACGCCACTCAGCCACGCAACGCCACTCAGCCACGCAACGCCACTCAGCCACGCAACGCCACTCAGCCGCGCAACGCCACTCAGCCACGCAACGCCACTCAGCCACGCAACGCCACTCAGCCACGCAACGCCACTCAGCCACGCAACGCCACTCACCCACGCAACGCCACTCACCCACGCAACGCCACTCACCCACGCAATGCCACTCACCCACGCAACGCCACTCACAGATTGTGGGTGCAGATTGTGGGTGCAGATTGTGGGTGCAGATTGTGGGTACAGATTCAGAGTGCAGATTCAGAGTGCAGATTCAGAGTGCAGATTCAGAGTGCAGATTCAGGGTGCAGATTGTGGGTGCAGATTGTGGGTGCAGATTGTGGGTGCAGATTGTGGGTGCAGATTCAGAGTGCAGATTCAGGGTGCAGATTCAGGGTGCAGATTGTGGGTGCAGATTGTGGGTGCAGATTGTGGGTGCAGATTCAGGGTGCAGATTGTGGGTGCAGATTGTGGGTGCAGATTGTGGGTGCAGATTGTGGGTGCAGATTGTGGGTGCAGATTCAGAAAAAACTCAGCAGCACCACCACCATTGCAATGCAATAGGTCTCGTTTTAACGCAAATTTAAGCTATAGGCCTTGTAAATGACAAAGCCTTTTATTTATGTTCCAAAAACCAGAACGCAAAAATAAAGGGCATTATCATTTACAATGCTAATAGTTCAGACTCGCGTTATTGCGAGACCTGTTGCATTTCCAATGCTTGTTGGGCTTACCGCAGACAGCCTCTTTTAGGACCCGGATCCCCCAGCATGCTCCCGGCTCCCTCCCTATACCTGACAACCCACATGAGAATCATCAACAGAGATTTGTGGGGGTGTAAAACGGCCATGTTTAATAATTTTACATTTCATAAACATGACAAGGCATTTCAAAATTCATTATAGACAGTTATCAACATAATTTTATTCTTGACTTCCTGATCTTCTTCCGCCAGATTAAGATTCTAATCCTCCAGCCCTAAGGGGGCTTCCGGCTCGCCTCTTCCATGCCGTGCATCCACGCGAGGTGGAACCCATCTGCGCCCCATGAGGAGTGGGCCCCCAACCTCTGATCCTTGTCCGCCTTCTCCAGGGGCCCACACTCCGACCACCAGGCTGACCAGGAACCCAGGAGGCTCGTAACCTGTCGCCCTAGCCTCCCCAGCCGGGGCCCTATTTCACAGCGGAGAGCTTACCGTCTCCCCCCTCAGTGCTGGCCTGGGGAGTATGCAAGGCGGACTCCCGTCCATTCCGTCGGTCAATTGTACTGTTCCAAGGTCTTTCTATTTATTTATTTATTTATTTATTTTTGCTATTTTTAAAGCGCGCAAATACCCATACGGGTGTCTCGGCGCTAGTGATCAGAAACTCCTTACTCTTTGAGGGTAGTTAGGCAGAGGAGAAAAACCATGTCTTGAGGCTCTTTCGGAATTTGATGAGGGTGGGGGCAGTTTTGATATGCAGAGGGAGGGTATTCCATAGTTTGGCCGTAGCTGTAGTAAAGCACCTGTCTCCCCAAGTGGCCTTTTTTGTCCGAGGGACAGAGAGCATGCAAGTAGTAGAAGATCGAAGTGTTCTACTATGCTCCGGAGGATGAAGAGCCATTTTTAGGAACTTAGGCCCTGGGCAATTAAGGGTCTTGTAAGCTATACAAAGAGCCTTGAATTTTATTCGGTTCCTGATTGGGAGCCAGTGGAGCTCTTTGATGCGGTGGGATACCGATGTGAATTTGGGGATTGAAAGTAAAATTCTTGCAGCCGCGTTTTGAACGGTCTGGAATTTATTAAGGACTCCTTCCTGCGCATTAAGAAGCAGAGAGTTACAATAGTCCGTTTTTGAGAATACAAGGGTACTAATGAGGGTTTTGCCAGCTGACTGAGGTAGATATGGAAGAAGTTTCTTGATTTTTTTTGAGTACAAAGAATGCAGATGATGTCACGGCATTGGCGTGGTGGTGAAAGGTCAGTTTGTCATCGAAGATAACTCCCAAAATGCGCACCTTCATCACCGGTTTGGGGGGGGATCCCAGCTCCGGAGGCCACCATTGTGGGGACCATGCTGGTTTCAAGCTCCCGAATGTCATCACCTCCGTTTTATCGGTGTTAAGCTTGAGGCAGTTTGATGACATCCAGGAGCTTATTGCCTTCATACCTTCCTGGAAGTTGGCTGCTACGCTGACTCCGTTATCATGCACCGATAGCACTAGTTGCGTGTCATCGGCGTATGTGGTCAGTGCAATGCCATAGGATTTTATCACCCTCGCCAAGTCCGATACATAGATATTAAAAAGCGTCGGACTTAGCGAGGAGCCTTGTGGGACTCCACAGGGGAGAGAGAAGGTCTGGGAGGTGTAGTTACCCATTTTGACAATCTGTGGCCGGTTGGCGAGAAATGAAGCGATCAGGTCTTTGGCTGTTCCTCCTATTCCCAGGGCTGCGACACGGTCGATCAAAATGATATGATCGACCGTGTCAAATGCAGCGGAGAGATCCAGGAGTATCAAGACAGCTGATCCTCCTTTGTCCATAGTTGTTCTAATTTCGTCCGCGGCTTTTAGTAATGCCGTCTCAGTCCCGTGTCCCTGCCTAAAACCGAACTGAGTGTCGTCTAGCAAGTAGTTGTCGTTTATGTATTTTGACAACTGCAAGTTCATGGCTTTTTCAAAAATCTTTGCTGGAAATGGGAGACAAGCGATAGGTCTATAGCTTGCTGGAAGAAGAGGGTCTAGCGTGGGTTTTTTCAGCAAAGGTTTTATGATCGCTTCTTTCCAGACTGACGGATATGTTCCCGTAGTGAATATGGCATTACATATAGTGGATAGTGACGGGGAGATTGCTTCCGGTATGCGGTTGAGAATGGAGGGGGGACAAGGGTCCAAGGGGGAGCCGGATTTGATGCTGGCTACTAGATGTTGAATGTGATCTTTGTCTACAGGGTTAAAGGATAAAAAAGTTGGTGAATTGCTAGTAGAGGGGGAAGTCACAGATTGTGGAGAGGTAGGTCGCGAAAAAGTCTGGAAGATGGAACTGACTTTTTCCTCAAAGAAACTGGCCAAGGCATCGGTCAGTGATTGGGAAGTCTCTAAAGGCGGCGTCGGGGGGTTGGATAAGGTGGTGACTACCCTGAATAATTCTCCTGATGAATTTTTTGCCTGATTGATCTGAGTGATAAAGTAGTGACTTTTCTCGGTGGTTATCGCTCTTTTGTAGATAGCGAGGGCATTTTTGTAGTTGGATTTGTCTGCCGGGCTGTAGTTGCGACGCCATTGTCTTTCCAGGTTCCTGCAATGTTGTTTCTGCATGCGTAGGGCCTCCGTGAACCAAGGGGCTGAGGGTGTAGTTCTATTTCGGCGTGTTGATTTGGGAGGGGCTAGTATGTTACAGGCCAAGTCCAGGTTGGTCAGGTAGTTTAGAGATGCTTTGGTGGGGTCTTGCTCAGTAGGGATATATGTGTCCTGTATCATCTCTGCTAATTGCGATATATCAATGTTTTTCCAGTCTCTGTATGTTGATCGAGCTGGTACATCAGTGTTTGATTTAGTGGCTGTTGTTTGTATTGTGAAGCAAATAGCTGAATGGTCTGACCAGATCAAAGGGATTATCTGGGTAATATTTACAAGAGGACTATTTGTAAATATGCCGTCTAATGTGTGACCGGCCTGATGAGTCGGAGAGTTAATGAGCTGTATTAGTCCCACAGTTTCAAGATCTGAGATAAGTTGCATGGTATCTAGGTTATTTGAAATCTCAAGGTGAAAGTTAAAGTCACCTAGTAACGTAAACTGGGGGGTGCCAGCGACTGCTTCCAGTAAGGTACCTATGTTAGATAAAAACTTCGCTCTTGAACCAGGAGGGCGGTAAATCAGCATTCCCTTAAAGGATGCTTTTGCTGATAAGCCTAAAGTGAATGTAAGTGACTCGTATTCTGAACATATATGTGGTTTGGTCGCGAGTTTGAAGTGGCTTTTATAAATGCTGGCAATGCCGCCACCTCTTTTTATTGGTCTATCGAGTCTACAAACGTTAAAATTGTTGGGAGTGGCTTCTGCAAAGTCGGGTCCTGAGGCCTCGTCGCCCCAAGTTTCGGTAATAAACAATAGGTCGAGTTTATACGCATCGATCAAGTCGGCTATTTCCGTTTTGTGTTTAGGGAGGGATCTGGCGTTTATTAATGCCGCTTGTATGGAAGGTATGTTATTTATTGAGGATTTACTGGAACGTTTGATGCAAGATGGACATGATACTGGGCCTAAAATATGGTTGGAGTGTCTTAAAATAGGGAGTGGGTGCGGTAGATCCGCTAGATGTCTTAGTTGTCGTAATTCGCCGGCGGAGTAGGTTATTCTTACCGTATGTGAGTGAAGCCGTGGGTCTGGAGTAGCAGGGGGGGTGGCCGTTGGCCCATCCTCGGCGCGGACGAGCGCAGATGAGCTTGCCTTATGCGCGCCTTCGGCGCGCAAACGGCGCTCCCGCTGCGCTCGTCCGCTGCGCTTGCGTGGAAAGCACATTTGTAGGAGTGGGGTAGTGGGCGTGGCCTGAGGGTGGGCGTGGCCTGTCGGCCGAGAAATCTTTCCTCCAAACAGCGCTTAGATCCGCTGATTGTTGGTAGCTTGCCTAGCGAAAGTGACAGAGATTAGCTCTGTGTTAGTGCCCAGATTAAAATAAAGCTTTGAAACAATGTGAAATAATGTTTTAAAAATCGAGCGTAGACACCTCCGGCTTCCGCCTCAGAGGTCTAAGAGATTCCCAGTGACGCGCTATCACTCAGCGCTTACATAGGCTGGGATGGTGGGCGTGGCCTGAGGGTGGGCGTGGCCTGTCGGCCGAGAAATCTTTCCTCCAAACAGCGCTTAGATCCGCTGATTATTGGTAGCTTGCCTAGCGAAAGTGACAGAGATTAGCTCTGTGTTAGTGCCCAGATTAAAATAAAGCTTTGAAACAATGTGAAATAATGTTTTAAAAATCGAGCGTGGACACCTCCGGCTTCCGCCTCAGAGGTCTAAGAGATTCCCAGTGACGCGCTATCACTCAGCGCTTACATAGGCTGGGATGGTGGGCGTGGCCTGAGGGTGGGCGTGGCCTGTCGGCCGAGAAATCTTTCCTCCAAACAGCGCTTAGATCCGCTGATTGTTGGTAGCTTGCCTAGCGAAAGTGACAGAGATTAGCTCTGTGTTAGTGCCCAGATTAAAATAAAGCTTTGAAACAATGTGAAATAATGTTTTAAAAATCGAGCGTGGACACCTCCGGCTTCCGCCTCAGAGGTCTAAGAGATTCCCAGTGACGCGCTATCACTCAGCGCTTACATAGGCTGGGATGGTGGGCGTGGCCTGAGGGTGGGCGTGGCCTGTCGGCCGAGAAATCTTTCCTCCAAACAGCGCTTAGATCCGCTGATTGTTGGTAGCTTGCCTAGCGAAAGTGACAGAGATTAGCTCTGTGTTAGTGCCCAGATTAAAATAAAGCTTTGAAACAATGTGAAATAATGTTTTTAAAAATCGAGCGTGGACACCTCCGGCTTCCGCCTCAGAGGTCTAAGAGATTCCCAGTGACGCGCTATCACTCAGCGCTTACATAGGCTGGGATGGTGGGCGTGGCCTGAGGGTGGGCGTGGCCTGTCGGCCGAGAAATCTTTCCTCCAAACAGCGCTTAGATCCGCTGATTGTTGGTAGCTTGCCTAGCGAAAGTGACAGAGATTAGCTCTGTGTTAGTGCCCAGATTAAAATAAAGCTTTGAAACAATGTGAAATAATGTTTTAAAAATCGAGCGTGGACACCTCCGGCTTCCGCCTCAGAGGTCTAAGAGATTCCCAGTGACGCGCTATCACTCAGCGCTTACATAGGCTGGGATGGTGGGCGTGGCCTGAGGGTGGGCGTGGCCTGTCGGCCGAGAAATCTTTCCTCCAAACAGCGCTTAGATCCGCTGATTGTTGGTAGCTTGCCTAGCGAAAGTGACAGAGATTAGCTCTGTGTTAGTGCCCAGATTAAAATAAAGCTTTGAAACAATGTGAAATAATGTTTTAAAAATCGAGCGTGGACACCTCCGGCTTCCGCCTCAGAGGTCTAAGAGATTCTACCGCAACACGCCCCTCCAATCCACTGAGCTAAAGGGACGGGTGGGTGGGAGTTTAAAACTATACAAGGGGATGGGAGGGAGACGCTTCTGGGAGGCCGCCACCGATCCGGTGCCACAGAGGAAGGAGAGGCCGGGGTCCCTGCCCCTAGAACCTATATAGGCCACCAAGCTACGCCCTCTGTGACACCGGAAGTGCGTCCTCCTGCCCCGGAAGTGTTAAGCGGCCGGTCGCCCATTGGGGCAGACCGGCCGCCCCTATCTAGATAAGGTAGGGGCCGGGGGCCGGGGGGCCGGGTCCTAAGTGAGCGCTCGCCGATGCTCTGCTCGCGCTTGGCATAGGACCCGGATCCCCCAGCATGCTCCCCGCTCCCTCCCTATACCTGACAACCCACATGAGAATCATCAACAGAGATTTGTGTGGGTGTAAAACGGCCATGTTTAATAATTTTACATTTCATAAACATGACAAGGCATTTCAAAATTCATTATAGACAGTTATCAACATAATTTTATTCTTGACTTCCTGATCTTCTTCCGCCAGATTAAGATTCTAATCCTCCAGCCCTAAGGGGGCTTCCGGCTCGCCTCTTCCATGCCGTGCATCCACGTGAGGTGGAACCCACCTGCGCCCCATGAGGAGTGGGCCCCCAACCTCTGATCCTTGTCCGCCTTCTCCAGGGGCCCACCCTCCGACCACCAGGCTGACCAGGAACCCAGGAGGCTCGTAACCTGTCGCCCTAGCCTCCCCAGCCGGGGCCCTATTTCACAGCGGAGAGCTTACCGTCTCCCCCCTCGGTGCTGGCCTAGGGAGTACGCAAGGCGGACTCCCGTCCATTCCGTCGGTCAATTGTACTGTTCCAAGGTCTTTCTACCGCCACAAAGGTGATCCGGGCCCACAGGTCCGTCACCTTCCCCACCTGCGCTCTGAATGAAAGACCCTAATCCTCGGACCCAGCTCTATGTACCGATGTCTGATCACTGCACTCCCTCAGTGTGATACATCACCTCACCGAAAAATCCCTTCGGTGCGGAATGTGACACCAGCGGCCCATCACTGAGCGCGACCTGGCCACCTCCAACCTTGTGATACCTCACCTCACCGGAGACCATTCGGGTGGAATGTTACACAAGCGGCCCTGCACTGAGCACGACTTGGGGAATTCCTTCTTGAGCCGCTTCACCGAGACCTTCCAGGCTCCCGACTTCTTCCCGGGGCCGCCCGCCTCGACACAGGAACCCTGTTCCCTTCAGGCCTACCGGCCATACCACTCGCCACTGCCATAGTCGCCTCGCAGCTTGATGCATGAATGAGTGCCCGGTGCCCACACCACCTTCGCGGGCACACTACTGAACAGGAGAGAAATAGAAAAGTCAGGTATGGTCATTGGGAAATCATCAGCATTTCTGACACAACCATTCTGGCCAAATGGGCCTCAATCGACCAGCGCCCGACCTATTCCATTGTGCTGTCTGGTAAGCCTGCCTCTGCTGTTAGCATTGCCCTACCTATCCTGCAGGGAGGACCGAGTATCCTAATGCGCCCAGTCCCAGTCCCGCTAAAGCTAACCCAAACGGCTTACTTTGGTACTGCCACCAACAGTCGACACTGCCTGTACCACCCCAGGCCTGACCCACTCTTGCTGTGCCCCTGGGAAACTGTTCTATACATTCCTACTGAAAATGCTCAGCCCGTTCCATTCTGTGCATTTCTGAGACAAACTAAGTGAGCACGAGTGACTGAGAGAAAGGCAGTCTATAGTTTCCATGATCTTGGGGAATCAGGGATGTCCTGTTCCGGGGATGCTAAGAACTAGTCGGGGATTCTAGTGACCCTGTGCGCTCGCTGATCCAGATAGTCTGATGAATACTGAGGGGGTGTATGGAGACAGTCTGCCTGCAAAACTTAGACTATGCCATCCCCAACCTGACGGACCAGTAAAGGGTATATGGGGACTACCCGCCGCCACTCACGACCCAATTTTGCGTCCTATGTTATCAAACAAGGCGACAAGACCCGTGTAAATCTCGCTACTTCTTATTTACCCAAATCTGGTCTTCTTCCAAGGCTGATAATAGACGAGAGGGGGATCATGGCGGGGATTAATAACGCAGTTTATCATATGGATTCCACTCCTGAATTAGCAGTACAATGAAACTGTATATACACGATAAGTGAACTATAAGCCACTAAAACTACTAAGCAAGGTAAACAAATGGCGCTAGCCTCACTTGCCTCAAGTGCTAGCACTAAACCTCTTTACTCGATGGTAAGGGAGCACTCCTGCCCTATTTACATCAGACAAAACGATAGCAGTGAAAGCCTGACACAGGCATATTGTGCAAGAAGAAGAATTATTCATGTATAAAGTCATTCAGAACTTGAGGCTTGTTCTGGCCCGTGGCAGGGGAAACATCCATTTATAGAAAATTAGCGTCCTTTAGGCTGGGATGCAATCTGAAGATCATTTACAATGATAATCCTCTTATTATTATATCATAAAAATAAGTCTTTCGGATTCTGTCATACTAATCAAAATAGCATATTGATTTTTGGCACAATAGTGTGATGCATCATTGCCCAGTACCTTTTTTGATGCATTATCCTAGCACCATGATAGGCTGATCCATTCATGTTCTTATGGCAAGGCAATAAAGATGCAACTTTTTTCAAGACATACACACCGAACATTATGACGTCATGGCACGTTCCTGAGTTCCTAGATATCATCACTCATATGCTAGGTCATACTTACACTTGACATCCTATACCAGGGATGACTTTATATGTGGCATATGTATTGTGCCCCTAGCTGGGCACACTGTTATCATACCACGGTATCTGCGGACTGGGGGCCCGCCCCCCTGCAGGCACCTAGGGGTTTGGGCATACAGATGCGGTAAGTGATGGCGCAACTGACGGAGTCAGCATAATGTTAGCGAGTGAGGGTTAAAACTCCTTACATAATTTGTAATTACCTTCAACACAATTAATATTGGAAAATTAAAGAAATAACATATTTTGTCTTTCAAACTAATGGGCAATTTCATAGCCTCAATATATAACCAAAGTACACTTCTCCATTTCTGTTTTGCACTTTCCGCTTCTCAAACTACAATTGTCGACCTTTCAATCCCAAACCCCTCACGACATAAAGTTAGGCCATTATTATACCTTTTACTTGATATTAGTATACATTTCTTGTCTAATAAATAGCTTGTTTCTAAATACCGCTTCAAAATGCATTAGTGTCGTTTCTACGTGCTATCGATATCCACCATTACAATTACATGCTGTCATAGTATTCAGTTTATCCACCTTTAATGTCTGACAGGCTGAGTCAGCATAGCAGAAATGCAAACTCTTGATCTGCACATCACAGCATATCACATCACCAGCTCATTTCACTGAGTCATCCTGCTACTTCTGTGGTGTACCATTTTATGAAGTCTCAAATTTGCAAAATTTGCCACGCCCAACTATGCAAATTGTTATATTATGGCAATTGTCACAACATTGCTGTGCGAAACATACTCTAAAAATTTGTATGCGGTTTCGGTTATGTGTGCAAAATGCGCGCATGCCTTGAAAACGTGTAATAGGCATAACTTGATTATCGTTTTCGCTATTTGTCATCTGAAATATGGGCATTCGAGTGACCAACTCTTGGGATTACAATGGGTGACAGTGACAAACGCAATGGCTCTAAAGACAGGAGGCAGCGGACTGACGTCATTACTATACGAAAAAGCTAATCCTGTTATTGGTGAATGGTATTACAATTGATATTTGATTCTCGGGGTTATTACCATCGGTATTGATGAATAAATTTACCATGCATGACTCTTTGCTATGTTCTACTCATCACTCTGCGCTAAATTGTTAACCTGCCCATTTCCGAACCAAGTACATTGTCCCTCTGCGCCCTCATCATTAGGCAGATGGGGTGCATGGGGGGACTCCAGCGTTGCTATGTTAACTTATAATATTCATTAAGCGATCAAATACTCCGAAAGGCATCTTGGCGCTGGACACATTATTGCAATAATTACGATGGTGAGTTTGTATCCCACAGTGGAAAGAGTTTTGGTTCTTTATCACCAGAAGAGTTCGCACATGGAAGCTGTGGAGTACCAGAGCTATTAATAGGCTCAATTTAGCCTGCTCGCATTGAATTTTGACTCCCACAATTAATATATTTGTAAGAAAGGGCCCGACAAGCGAGCACACACACAAACATATATTTGCAAAAAATGGCAAAGTTACACGAAACACCTCTGCTGGGATTCGAACACACGATGACGACAGTTTGCTATTTCAAGGCATAGAAGCGGCTGCTACACTATAGGTGCTAGCCGCCGAAACCCGGGATTAAACCAGGGACCTCTAGATCTTCAGTCTAACGCTCTCCCAACTGAGCTATTGCGGCCTGCTTCAGAAAGTAGAATCGGTGTGTTTATTTTACAATGCAAATAATTGAGGTGCATTATAAATGTATTTTTGTAATATAAATATGTTTGCCCCAAATGGTAAGGAGTTCTAGTATATAGGAGGTGTGTACGTCCCCGGGTGCGTGCGTAGGTGTCGGCAGAGAGGCTGGCTGCCTATGATCCAATATTCATTCACACAGATCAGTTATAAACGCGCCCGCAGGTTATCGGGTTTACACAGGTTAACCAGTTCGGATATAATCCCCATTGACTCGTTTCTTATGCAGGGCCGTCACACCGAAGCTGCATGTTCCGCACAAATCACTGCTACAGAAAAGCAAACACACCTCTGATCTAACGCGAACCAAAGGGTCTATCGATTTCGGAATGGTAACGTGGAGTTTAAGGGCTTCCCGCCTCCCCACAGACCCCTCATTTTACCAATCGAGTTGCACAGACTTTAAGTAACGCGGTTAATGATGCGCCCAGGTGTACAGGATGTAAACACCATCCCAAGGCTCGAACCGTGGTCTCCCCTCCCTGTATTAAGGCCCCCGGATATCTGAGCATTAACGAAGCTGCCTGGTTTAGGCGGGAAACGCGGTAGCCGATTCCGAGAAGGAAGAACCCACCCCGACTTCCCTGCACGGTACCGGCAGCACCGCGCAAATCCGACTGGAAACAACTAAACTTTGCCTGTGCAGGGCCTTCTCTGCCGGGCCCTAATTGGCCCGTGTTTATTTTTCCCGTCTACTTATCTGGCCAGGCTAGGCCATGAGACCGTCCCCCTCAGCCCGCCCACGTCAACCAGGAAGGAGCCCGCAGGCCCAGGAACCCTGCCGGCAGCCGCAGACCACAGGAGCAGACTCAATACCTGGACACCACTCCCGCAATCCGCGGCTGCACACAGGCCCCCCCGGCACCCGACTCCTTACCTGGCGAGATGGACGGCTGCAACCCGACGCGCTTCTCCTCCTCGTGGCCTCCCATCACACACTCGGCTGTGCTGAACCTCCGACCTCCGCCCCCTAACTCCGGACGGGGGAATTTAAAAGTTTAAAACTAAGTTTAAAACTATACAAGGGGATGGGAGGGAGACGCTTCTGGGAGGCCGCCACCGATCCGGTGCCACAGAGGAAGGAGAGGCCGGGGTCCCTGCCCCCTAGAACCTATATAGGCCAGCAAGCGCCGCCCTCTGTGACACCGGAAGTGCGTCCTCCTGCCCCGGAAGTGTTAAGCGGCCGGTCGCCCATTGGGGCAGACCGGCCGCCCCAATCTAGATAAGGTAGGGGCCGGGGGCCGGGTCCTAAGTGCGCGCCCGCCGATGCTCTGCTCGCGCTTGGCCTTTTCGACTCCTCTGTCCTTCACTTTCTCTCCTTGTCTTTGTCTACATCATACAATCTGTTTTCTCTCTGTGCCTTATCCTTCCTCTTTTTCCCCACTCTGAATGTAAAACACAAATTACTGTTCATTTCAGGCACACCTCTCATTCTTCAGCCATCTCTTTGTGTACCTCAGAGATTCTATTTTCTCTCGGTGCCTTCAAGCTCCACTTTCGACTCCTGTCATTATCACGACACAATCTCTCTTTTCTCTTTGTTCCTCCACTCTGTACTTACTGTCCCCTCTCTCTGTTTACCTCACAAATTCTCTTTTCATTTAACCGCCGCACCCTGCAGCATTTAGCCGACACTGATGGTGATTTCTTACACACGCCAGGCAAGTTTCGCGTGGACAATTTTGGGGAGACGTACATTAGATTAGAAATTGGCTTCGTGTTGGCCACGGGTACAAACAACATTGACCAGCTTTGTACACCAGAAGTATTATCTCAAACCTGCCAACTCACACGGTGGCATTGTGTAACACACGACATCGGTTTCCTTCACACGATCACCCAGAGAGGAGCCAATACCACACGGTGGCAAGGAAACCAAGCTGAAAACCGCTGTAAATAGTGGTTTTCCAGCTTGGTTTTCTGAGGCTTTGAACTGCCGACGCCCATTAAGGGACGTGAAAACACCACAGGAAATCAGCACCAGCCACAGCAAGGTTTTTCTCTGGTTTTGGAAAAGGGTGAATTGGGGGCGGTGCAAAAGTGCCTCTCAGGTGCTTGCGACACAAGGCCACTCCCCTCCAAGGTTCCACCCCCTCCTCACCCTGTAAAATGTCTGTCTTATTTGGCAGGTCAGATTATCTCCTGGTAGTAACATCACAGCAGGTGGTTGGGTGCAGCGGGGAGTCCAGACAGGCCTTCTAGATATTCACAGAAAGCACGCCTCCATCAGCGCTCTCTCAGCGAAGTTTGCACAACTCTCCCTGCCTGGTCTTGTAAGATGGCCTACAGGGGCGGCTCTAGGCTCATTTCGGCCCTGGGCAGGGAGCATAGGTAGGGGCCCTGGAAGAGGGGGTCCGGGCGGGGCGGAGCCCCCCGGAGCTCAGGAAGGTACCAGCGGGCCAACAGTGGGTAGGGAAAAAAGATGCAAATCAGGAACCAGGAGGAACGCAGGCGCGGAGGCCAGTGAAGAGGGGGGGGGGTCAGGGTGTTTGGAAGTGGAACAGAGCCGGAGGCCGCCAAATCCCAGCCAGGGGCCGCCACGCAAATATGTATCCATCCTCAGAGGATTATTATATTACGGATATATACTGGCGTGGTGGCCCCTGGGGTTTGGTGGCCCTCTGCAGGTGCACAGCTTGCACATGCCTAAGGCCGCCCCTGTGGCCTAGCAGGGCAATGTGCCTGCTGCTGAGACGGACATGTCACCAGCAGGTTTAAGGTTTATAACTCGCAGGGCACAGTCAGCATTTCATCCATCTGGCGACACACAAATGAACACCAAGGTACAGGTGTTCTCTCTCTCTCTCAGGTACACATACTCTCTTTTCCATCTCTTTGATTGTCTGGTTTCTATGCTTTCACTGCTTGCTTTTAACAAAATCTTTTTTTTTCTTGCCTGTGCATGTTTTCCAGCTATCTCCCCTTTGTGTTTTCCACCCCTCCACGTTACTCTCTCTCACCCATGTGCTTCTCTCCCACTGCACAGACTCATGTTGCAGTCTCTAAACTCTGTGGGCTCCTCCCCCACCTCGCACGTGGTTCTCATTGCTCTCTTTTGCGCTGCTTTTCCACCCGCCCTCCGTTTTGCTTCTCCCTCACCCACCCCCAACCTGCTTTTTAATTTCTTTAAAGTTTTTGAGCTGCATTGTAAAATTGAACTTTTGCACTCTTTTTAAAAAAATTGACCTATCTATCTCAAATTAGTTAATATAATGAAGAAAAAAAACACCCACATCTTTATGTAGGTGCATGTATGCATCTTGAACGTATACATGTTGAACGCTTGCATGCGCCTACAAAATGACTAAGGCAGCTGTGTCATGTGTTTTTTAATAGACTTGCTGCACAGTAGCAGCAATGCTATACAGCCTGGCTAAAAAATATTTGCAAAGCCAATAGTTCTAATAAACGACACATATTGGCTTTGCCCTTGATTGTTACTATAGAGGAGCAAGGCAAAGATTTCCCCTATAGGCTCATGGAACTCTTTGGTGACTTGCAATATCCTTATAATGTATGGCAGGGGGTATTTTATCCCATATATCAAAGGCCCAAGGCATGAATAAGTAGTTAGTGTCTTTATCTAAACGAAATTTAAAACTCGGTTCCTCTAAGGTTGGGGAGGTGGGGTCTGAGTGAGGGGCAGAGTGGAGGCATTTGTTGTGTCTGGGGGTCCTGGATGCCTGGGCTAGAGAATGTACCCTGGGGGCAGCTGGTGATGACAAGACAGCCTGTGAGCCAAGAACATATGCACAGGAGGGAGGGAGGGCAGTCGTAGGGGGTGGTGCAGGAAAGCAGGGTTAAATCAAGTGGTATTGTGGTAAGCTGGGTGGGTCGGGGGATAATAGTACATACAGCTCCTTCCATCATGGCACATAACACAACAACTACAATCCCTTAAAGTATGTGTTCCCTTGTGTCATTTGCACTTCATAAAATGAAATAGAATCAACACCACCACACCCACATGCACACAAATCACACAAGCGCACACAAGCTGCGCATTCGAGTAAACGTGCACACACATTGCACACACGAGCACCCTCTATGCACACTGTGCACAGATATACCATAGGCCAGCCGCACACAGATGCACACACCGCATCAAAGCCCTGCCCTTGCACACACACTGAGCGCACTATTGCAGAGCAAAAATGGTGAAAATTCTATTTGAACGGCCACCAAATATTGTGCATAGCACTTTCCACATTTGCAAACAGTTTGCAGAACCAAATGTCACAGTCTTGTGTCTCAATTTTTGTGATGTCACAAATTGTCAATCAGTTTCAACCCGTATGAACAACTTTTGTCCCTTTTGTTATTTGCTCTGATTCCAATCAGTCCACATCCGAAGAACAAAATGGCGGAAATGTGTTCACACAAATTTCACACTCATGCATGCACTTAGACACAAACACACAGGGTTGTTCACGTGCTTACGTATGACATATGACGTGACGAAAGACGGCCAATATACAATGTATTTAAATACTTCTAAAGTATAGGCGCTCCTTCCAGAGAGAGACACATGCTTAAAAGCGGCACAGCGCCTACATTACTGAACTTCACAACTTTTCCCACTGAGGGATTTCACAACGGTTGCCCCTGAAATGTTGAAACATTGAATTTAGAAAATATGCTGCAAAGGGTTAGAGCTATACGAGACCAGCACTAAGCATCGCTATTTATATCAGCCTGTTCTATTTTAATCCCTGTGCGTTGGGTCTGGGATGTGACCCATATACATCCTGATTAAAAATCACCTTTAACCAAAAGACAGAATTGACCCCGCACCAAAGTTCATAAATATATGATACATATCAATGTTCCAATACATCAGGTTACACAGATGAAAGAGTTCCTATCATAAAGTCCACATTTGTAAAGCGCACAATCACCCGTAAGGGTCTCTAGGCGCTGGGGGCCGTCGGGAAGATTAAGCGAGCTATTGCCCAGAGTCACATGGTGCTGGGCTAACCTGCCGCCGGAGCCGGGGATCGAACCGTGGTCCCCAGATTCCAGCGTCAGTCGCCCTGGCCGCGGCGCCACACCTCTCCCTCTGCATGGTGCAATGGACTATATGAGTCGAAATTTGGAAGGTGATGACTATGGTTTTCCTAAACATGTCTCCTCCCGCTTCTGTTAATGTTTAGGATACCATGATTATAAAATGTTTTATGTGGCTTCCCATCATTGTACATTGAGATTTTGAACATTGACAACGAATGATAAGCAATAACTGTTCTATTTAAAATGGTAAATAATGAAATGACACTGATTTTGTATACCTGATTATGTCTTTTTAATGTATTTATTTTGTAAATATTGTGTTTTTATAAATTGCTTCTAGCCCTGAAGAAGTCCCAAGTGGAATGAAACGCGTTGGCGGCAACCAATTCTGTAGTATTTTAAAGAAATAAAGTGTTTGAATAATAAAGAACGAAATAACCTTCAATCAAGTTTCTGCGGTTGCTTATCCTTGCGAAGCCAGCTATTGTTGTATTGTGTTGTTTGGTGAAACATTGAATTGATTTCAATCTCTCCTTATCTAAAATGCCACAACTACCTCCCGACGGACAGGTGCAATTCCCTCTTTTTATCTCAAAATAACCCCCTTAGGTGCATTCACATGATGACATTTATGGCCCAGTACAAAAAAGGGTCGGTCTGAGTTTCAAATATATCATACAATTCAAAATGGACACACGATCACCATTAAATTTGAAACAGGTCAGAAAAGTAGATCAACTTATTCATTTCATTCATTTTGGCATTTTATTCATGCACGGTCCAAGTGCGATCCAATTGCAGCCAAAGTTATGAATTAGCGATTTAAAGTATATACATGTAATTGTAACGTCATTACATTCAATATTCGGAATAGGTGCTCTCGGTGAAAGGGGGAGGGTAAGTGAATAAGTGAAGGGGACAGAGTAAAGGTGTTGTGACATAATAGTTACATCCAGATTAAAAATTGAAAAACCTCTACAATCAAGTTAATGGGCAAAGGTTCCCAAAAATGACATCACACATAGATAACGAGAATGCATCTCTTATTTAGCTCCTATGGTGTGTCAAATGGAGGCGTAGTTCTACGTTTCGACCCCTGTTACGCTAAAGGGCGATTCGCGGCCTCATGTTGGGGTCTTCATCAGGAAGAAATGGAGAGCATCATCAAACGGTCATCATATGTTCCGTCTGCAAAAAGGGCTCCCTCAAGCTCCGATGAATATTTGCGTGCTGATAATCACACAGCCATTGGGCACAGGTAGATCGATCCTCGAAGGGTTTATTTTACTTTCAAACGGGAACGCACAGCCGCGCTGTTTCTCCGTCGGCGTCCTGCATCCGAGTGTGCTCATTTATGGCCCGGCCTCGGCACGCTACCTACACATGCATGCACGAAGACACACGCAAGTTCATGCACCAACATACATTGACATAGCACGTCCTGCGCCCAGACACTCGCACACCCACTCACCACCAGCATGCTTGCACACCCCACGCGCAAGGGCCACAAACACACCACGTGCACAGGCGACACAACAGGCCCACGCCATGGACACAAGACAGTCACGGGGAGGTCTGTGGCGTGGCTGCTCTGAAACAGATGGAGCCCTTCCCCAAAGGTTACGGTAGTTTTCTGGGGGGGTCACACTCCAGGGGGGGTGGATGCCGTCATGGCCGCCATTGTGCGCCTACAGAATGGGTTCAGGAAGCGCATCAAGGCGCTTTGAATAGCGTCGTCGATGCCAGCTGTTTGGGCGGGTGGGGCCTGGCACACCATTTTGCACCATCATATGGATACCTGGTGGTGAGGAAGGTGGAAAGTTTGCAGGGGGGGGGTGCTTGTGGTGGGGGCTCAGAACTGTTTTCCTTCCCAGAGCCCATAGCCTGGCACGGGTCATCCGGGCCTTCCCCGAGTCAGCTCCTTGGAGGGGTGGGGGCGCAGAGAGACGGGGGCGCCCGGGCGTGAGGGGCATTACCATCACAAACGGGGGACTCGAGTGGAACAAACCCGAGGAGCTGGGGCAGACATGTCACCCTGCTGGCTCGCTCCCCCCTTTGTCCTGCCCCCTTTGTCCGATCCGTTCCAGAGGGCTCAGGCTCACAGATGCAAATGGCACCCCCATCCGCAAGGAGAAATTGGTTTTAGGGGGGGGGGGCAAAGAAAAAGGAAAGGGGGCTGCATGTCAAGGCAGACAGGCCACAATCAGGGCTCCAACAGAGGTGTAGAAACTCAAGAAGTAGGCCAGGCCTCGGCTCTCGCGACCCTCGTGGGGGAGGGGGGAGGGCAGACTTTCCAGAAGGTTCCAATCTAGCAAATGTATACAGACGAAAATTGCAGTAAATGTGATTTCTTGAAAATTACGTTTACTTTTTTTTTCTTCCTAAAAAGAAAGGGACCACGAGCGCTGGCTGTGGGTTTCTGTTTGTTTTCTGGCCTGGCACCAGCCCGGCGGGTTTTAAGGGATTTGGCGAGGCTGCCCTCCCGAGTCTTGAAGTATTTAGTTCATGTCGGGGTTACACCCTGTTTCAAAATAAGAAAACATCTGGATGGAGCTGCTTGCAATTTTTTGGCGGGTTGGAAGCACAGTTCTTCAGTGCCCCCCTCCACAGGCAGCTCTTGGACGTCACTTCCTCAACCCGCCAGGCGCAGCGGAAGTGACGTCATCACGCACCCTTTTACCGCCATCCACATCACAGGCCTTGCACCTCGCTTCCTCCTCAGCCTCCCAAAAGCTGCTGAGGCGCCAGTGAAAGGGCAGGGAGGTAAAACTGGAGAGAGCAGAGGGCCCTGGAAGTCCAGCCTCCTTTCTGTATCTGCTGCTGCCTTCATGTCCCTGGAGGTCAGGGGCAGCAGGGCACTACCAGGGGTATCCAATAACAAGCCACGAGGAGCAGCTGCGACCTCTGGCAACCTCTAATTGAGGTCCAGGGGACTGACCTTTTGCACCCTGAAGCCCCCGCCTTGTTTTCTAGAGCAATACACATGTTAGAAACCTCGGCCTGTTACAGTGACAAATAATACATATGTGTAATATGTGTGATGTCATAGATATTCAGTGAATGTTGGCCACTTGTAATTAGACAACAACTGTAATTGTAATTGCATGTATGTAGTGCTTGCTACCCCTGACGAGGGTTTGAAGCGCTTTACGCCAGACAGCACAGTGCCCCGGAACCCAAGGTCAGTGTTTCGAACCTTATTGCCAAGGAGGACTTTTATGTAAAAGTTCATGTTGTTTCTTAGTGCAACCTCCTTTGTCCTTTTGTTTATCCTCAGAGCACTATAAAATGTTCCAAAGTATCCATATAGTGGGGTTAGGAGGGGCCATGGCAGAAAACCTGCAGACAATTAAACAAAGAAAGCCCATGTAGGAATTCCAGATGACCAGTTACAAATGACTTCCACTGAATCGGAGCTGCGGCATGTGGGATTTAGTTAAATTGCGCGATGTATGGTGCATCGGCTGAAGCTAGAGATAATCTACTGGTTAATAAAAACACAAAATAAAACCAAGCGGCGCCACCAGACGGAAACAGCCGGCTCAACCATGCAATTGAAACACCCTGGAATGATCTCCATAGGATTTCAACATGGAAGCTACAAATCCATCTTCTGCAAAGAAATTAGATAGAAGTCATTTGTAACTGGTCAACTGGGATTTCCAATAGAGGGCAGGCTATGTTTGCTGCACATTTTGCATACGGACTTGAAGTTGGAAGAGACCCCTGACAGTGCATACCTGTAGCAAGGACCGGCCACTGAAGATGAGCACAGGGCAACCTAGAGCGTGTCATCAAACACAGCTTGTGGGCCCCATCCAGTCGGCCGCTTCCAAGACTGTTCCTTACCCACAGACCAGCCGTCGTCTCCATCCATGTTTCTCAGTGGCTCAAGGGCCTGGTTTAGACTTGGGCAGTAATAGAAGGTCCCCTCCTTTTTGGAAGTAGTACTAAATACAGGGGAAGATCCGCCAAGGGAATTCCGCCACTATACGTGTAAGAATTCCACCAACGAGTTCTTCCACAACATTGTCCCAATAGTGGAGGAGGAGGAACCCCTGCCTGTGGGTGCTCCGCTGCATTTAGCCCTTTTTCTGAAAATTGTAGGACTATTACCATCAAACTATAAATCAAGCCCCACATCTGCACGCCACCTGGCACTGGGCTTTTTAAAGTTATTTATTGTTTTTGCTTGTGACCCTTGTGCGGGGAGTGGTGTTTCTTCACTTCATTGTATTTTTCATGAGTGTATATTGTCTAATGTTATTCCGGTGTCCTCAGATCTGATCTACTACTGCTCCAGAATTCCAGGAGTATGTTCAGCTGCACAAGGCACCTCTGGGTTGTGTTTGCTCCCAGTAGATTGGAAACCTCTGACAGATCCCTGTGCTTTGTTTCTTCCAGTTCGCAAAGGATTAGTTTCCTGAGCAAAGCGGCATTTATTGATTTGTTTGCTAAGTTTTTATAGAGCCCTTGGTCACCGCTGAGGAGGAAGCTGCAGGGAGATTGAACTTAGCGGCATCCAGTTCTTTGCCGGCATAATCCAACTGTACAGCATGGGAGGCAAGTATGTGACCTAGCAAGTAAGGCCACAGCTGGCAAACTGTACCCTGTTGGAATATGATTTGTTTCTAGTGTTTGTTCAGCATATTCAACCATTCATATGACCCAAGCATGTTAAGTAGAAGTTGCTTCAGAAGCCTTACTTGGATTCAGACCTTGACATTTTGACGGATGATGTATGTGCGTATGTATGTATGTGGTATTTGAACCCAGCCAAAAGCCAGCCGAGCTCTGTACAAGGTCAAAGTCAAGCATACAGTCAATGGGTGATAGGAGAGGCAACTGGTTTGTGGATGGTTAATCCATTGTCAAGTAGGGTGTTTTAACTCTTTCCTAAACTGGAGTTCAGCAATTTTGCATTTTTTGGCCTTATCCTCCAAGCTTTTTCTCTGAGACATATTCTTGACTTAGATGTGCACTGTTGAATTTCCAGGAGTAAGAAACAATTACAGAAAAAAGTGTTTGAAAATCAGGCCCTTTGGTTGTTTTTGGAAATGTCGCCTCCCGTCTACCTGGAATAAAAATTGTGAATTCTTAAAGAAGTACTGTAAGTGACTTACGATCAGATGCTCGAAGTCCTCTTTTCAAAGCCCGATTACACGAAGGCCCAAATGTCATGTCGAAGGAGTATCTGTGCTATCTAGAGTTTCTATGTCACAGTCAACTGCGCTTAGGAACAAGACCATTTCAAGGAAGTGGTGGTGGGTGCCAAAGGATTCCCTTGAGATCTCATGGGTGATATGACTATTGCAGAGCAAAAATTGCAAACAATTCTATTTGAACGGCCACCAAATATTGTTCATAACACTTGCCACCTTTGCCAACAGTTTGCAGAACCAAACGTCACAGTTGTTTGCCTGAATGTTTGTGATGTCACAAACTGTCAACCAGTTTCAACCCCTATGAACAACTTTAGCCCCTTTTGTTATTTGCTCTGATTCCAGTCAGTCCACATCCGTAGGTTAAAATGGTGGATGAATGTTCACACAAATGCCCCAAATAGTTGCTGAACTTTAAAAAAAAGTCACACTTGGCTTTTTGTGAGGTGGTACGCGAACAGCTGATCGTGAAAATAATGCTGGTCAGCACTCACCAAGCATTCAGTGTAGAATGTCTCGCAAATGCTTGAGTGTGTTAAAAAAATACAGCAAGCCTGTTGATGGTCAATGCAATCTTATTTTCCCAAGATTAGACAACAGTACGAATATCTTTGGTTCATGCCTGTCCAAGGTCAAAGATCTGCTCACTACATCCTCCATTAAGTCTGCCTGGGGCATACATGTTGCCACATCTCTTTGTTCACCAATAGTGGGCTCCATTTTCTTACTGTTGACATCTTCCTATTGCGAACGCATCATGGTAGACCACTGAATAGACGAGCCAGGAGATTTTCCACTCAAGTGCTACTATTTCAAGCAACCCTGCACTAACGACCCCTTAGCGGCACAAGCCAGCTGAGAAATTCTACCTAGTTCCATGGAAGGCAGTCTATATTTGTGACCTGTTCACCCCAAATTATCAGAATTGGCCTTCACATTGCCAGCCATTACCTTCTCCTCTGCGTTCCGCCCGCCTCTGCCTTCTGTGGGTTGGTATGCCGCTGATTGCGTGTCCCCACCAGCCAATGGCGGACCACTACCCACCACGTGGTTTTTGACTGGCTGCGCCGTGGGCGGCCCTCAGTCACCCTAATGAGCCCTTCTTGTCTACCATGTCCCACGACAGGCGACGGCAACTCTTCCGATAATCAGGTCAATGGGGGACAACATCCGGGTCCCGTTTTGCGTTGCTGTTTAGCCCGGGCAAGCGTGATCTGCCACTCACCGCCCACACACCCATCAAGAATGGAGCCAACGTATGTTTAGCATGCAGGAAAAAAAAGCTGCCCGCCCACGCCTCCGCTACCCAATAGACGATGTCTGCCACCACGTGGTTTGGAATGGCCATGTTGTGGGCGGCCCCCTGTCCTACAACGCTCTTCATGTCTGCTGCATCCTACAGAAGGCGATGACAACTCAGGCCAGAAGAAGACAATAACTGTGCCTCGTTGTGAGTTTATCTTTTTCCTGGGACAAATTGGACCTGTCACTCACCACCCACACCTCGCCGAAGGATGCTGTCTGAGTAAGGGGCATGCAGTGAAATAACCACTCGCCCACACGCTCTCTGCCCTTCCGCATCCTAGGACTGCAACGGACAGTGAGCGTCAAATTCCTACACAAGCGAGACAATGCCCAGAAGGGTTTTTGTCCTTGATTATAGTTAAATATCTGATGAACCCACCTCTACGAGAGTCTGTTTCTGTTCCCCTTTGACCTTCAGGGTATAGGGTGTCAAACTTTTTAGACCACCTTATGAAGATCTCTCGATCCACGCTTGGCTTTAAGGTAGACTATCGCAAGATTCTTTCACCGGGTGACCCTCAAAATCTACTGAGTCAGCTGCAAAGGCTTCCAATCTGAAGAAGCCGCTATAGTAGTATGAGCCAATAGGAAGCCCAACAACACCGCTTCTGAAGTCCTAATTTTGATAATGGACATGTATACTCTGTTTTTAGAAATAAAAATCCCACATTTATATAATGTATCAATCCAGTCCAATCTTTCTGTTAGTCAATCCTTTACAATCTCTTTCTGTTCGTATACTAAATTGAATGCAGTTTGATAACATCTCTTGCAGGTGTCCATTGGCATTACTCTCAATCGAATATGTTATTTTGTTCAACATAACATCTGATCATATTCCATGTGCACTGTTTGCATTTATTATTTTTAACTTGAGAGCCGACAACCGTTTCGCTCCATCGGCTTCGCACCAGAATCTCACACAAACCTTCGATGGCAAAGACACAGGGCACTGTGGCACCTCCCAAAACACCACGAGCCCCTATGGTGCCTACAGGTCCACGCCAGGGGTGTAACACAGCGTCCCGGGCCCCTCACAAGGCAGTGGGGCACTGCGTGGTTCCGTTGTGCCCCTGCCTTCGCCACTCGGCGTTTCTGCTCACAGTGTTTCTGCCACAGGCCTGGAAGAAACCATGGAAGGGGCGCAGACTCTCACAACTTTTTGGGAGACCCACAAATCTACTTCTTTGGGGAAGTGTGGCACCCCATCTCCAGGAAACAAAGGGGTTTATTTGCTACCATTTACGCGTGCGTGCCCCTGTGTGTGCAGAACAATCGTGCGCTGCGCTCATGGTGTGTAAATCACAGTTACCTTTGTGTTGTGTCACACAAGTGTCCTGTCCAAAGCCTCACCACAGCGCGCTTTCGGGTCCTGCGTTAGGCGTAGATGAGTTCTAAATGCATTCGAATTGAAACATGCTTAAAGTAAGTAAGCATGTATGTAAGGCAAGTTACCAAGGGTGACACGGGCAAGCCAGGACAGCATTGCATAATGGTCTGTTCGGTGGTCTTCCATAAGAGACGTCACGTGGATCACGCCTACTGCGCAAGGCGAACAGAGCCCTTAAACAAGCATTGGCCAAGAGGCAGGCAATTCTTTCTCTTCAGCACTTCTCACCTCTGGTGCCACGAAGAGATGAAGGGGCAGGATATCCAAAGAATAGAACCCCGTGCATCAGAGATCGCCCCAAAGTGTTGGCCCCTTGTGGGAAAGGGGGTAGATTGTTTCGGGACCCGCCTGGTGGTTTGGTGAGGCGAGAAGAGTCTGGTCACACACGAGGCATTTTGGCGCCTATACTCTCTGATACGCGAACCAGACCCACAATCTGTCCGTCTCATTGATTGTTTATTAAAGCCTGAAAGCGCTTGGAGGCGATGGAAGCCGATGTTGGCACATTATATTTTGAGAACATCTGTGAGACAAGCCTCGCGCCTCCCTGCCTGGGCCATTGGTGAGTGACGTCCGTCAGGTCCATGGACTTGCAGTTCACTGTCCCTCTGACTCGGGAAGCACGGGTGGCACCCGCCCAGTGGCCCCCGATGACGTCACGCAGCCCACACGCATCCTGCTCTCACAGGTTACAAGAGTAGGCAGATAACCTGGGCAGCTCAGCACTGAAGCGCTGTATAGGAAAGTGAGTTATCAGCAATATATACAAATATGGGTAATGAACGCAGGTATAGAAGATCAGATGAAGCCCACCTCCCACCTGTGACTCTATTGACCCTGGCAGACCTTCTACAGGTTTCTACAGGATCCAGTTACTGGCACATATGTTCTTTGGAAGCTATTCACGTTGGTCCCAGTTGCACCTCGGATCTGATTATTGCTGCCAAGTGGGGTGTGATGGTTTCAGCTGATATTTTTATTTAACAAGTAGAATTTCCCTGGTTTCTTCTACTGCACATCCATGGCCTAGCGCCCAAAAATCGATATATCACAAGCGGGCGCAGCTGAAACAATTTGTATCTCCAGTTAGAGGAAGTCCTGGTTAAGAGTGTGCCAAAAGCCACGGTAGATGGTGAGTGGGTTGGCCAGATGCGCAGGGGTGCCAGTCGCGATGCCCGGTGGTGATGTCATGGGAGAGATGAGAGTGATGGAGGGTGGAAGTAACTTCCAAGCGCAAGGCAGGGAGGGACGCTTTGAGAGCCACAGAGAGAGAGGTGAGGAAGGAAACGCACGGTATCGGCTAGAGACAAAGAGAAGAGAAGAGGGCGAGGAACGGGAAGAGAGAAGGTCTCTTAAACAGAGACAAACAGGTGAGGGACAATGAGTTCAGAGTCTGCGAGGCAGACCCTCACATGTGAGAAAAAGATGTGAGGTATGTGAGACAGAACCAGACAGGTGAGAGAGAAAGATTTGAGGTCTGTTTGTATGATAACAGGCACAAAAGCGAAAAACATGATGCCGCTGAAGCGAGACCAAGCAGGCGAGGATTGGGAAACGTGGTCAGAAGCAGCTGGGAGATGGCATGGCTGAGATCTCTGGCCCAGAGACAAAGAGGAAAGAGAGGAAGGCCTGAGGTCTGTGAGAAGGAAAACAGGCGGAAACAGGAAGACCTGAAAACTGTGAGAAAGAGGCAGACAGCTGGGAAAGGCAATTACATGAGGGATGTGAGGTGGAGACATAGAGGTGGGGAAGGGAAAGACATGGGGTCCATGACGCAGAGAAAACAGAAAAGAAAGGTCTGTGAGATAAGAGAAGCAGCTGAAGGAGATGAAGGTAGTTGGTAAAGTAGGGAGGTAGTACATGATGACTTCGAAACAAGGTTTTACAGCGATGAGGTAGGAACAGCCATGGTACTAAAGTGAGACCGTGAAGTGATTGGTATTTACGAGAGGCATCGGCAGCATCGCTAGCGTGGCGAGGCGTAAACACCAGTAGTACCGCAGGTATGAATTCTTTCTCATGAGAGTTGTTTACACTCAGAAGTGATGGCCAGAGCACCAAGATTTTGTCTAGACATGGGAAGGGTGCTGGCTGCTCACAGGGAGAACAGGATCCTGGGAGAAAGGGACCTGGTTACAAACTGGAGCCCCTCTGCTTCAAGGTTTCGGTTACCTCTGGCACCTGCTTATCTATCTTACCGTCAAACATATTATTGGTTCAGAGGCAATCTGGCCCATCAGGAATTCTGAAACCCTTCCAACAAGCCGGTGTCTCGAAACTACCTGTGTTGCTAAAGTTGTCAGTCACAGGTCAGTTTTCAGCTTTAATCCCCCTACACTCTTTGTATTTAGGCAATTTCTCCTCTTCCTACTTGTCTACCTGAAGCCTGCTCATGCACATTGTGCCTGTCAGTAGCTCAGAGCGTTCCCAACGCTGACCAGTAGGAGTCGATATGTTACCTACTTGGGTGTCTCCACTCGGGGCGAGCAAGCTGCATGGCATTTGTTTGGAATTGGCATGGGCATCAACATAATGAACCCTTCATTCTCTCAATGTCCTACAGCAGGCGGCGACAGAAGGACCAATGAGCAGGGCGGGCCTTAGTGTTTTCTCCCCTGCCGCGACCTGAGGGCTGCGCTTGTGCATGCACAGAGTACATCATGAAATAGGTGTCTACCTTCTCTTGGCTTCAGGATACCCAAGCTGCCAGACCACCCATTGGTCCTGACATGAAGAAGAGCCAATTTTCCTTCCAAACAACACATCTCAATCTTTGGGAGCCTACATTTCACGGTGAAGCAGTTACACCAATTCGGCTGCTGAGATGAGTTATGTTATGTTATGTTATTCTAAACTTTTTAAGCGCAGGGGCACCCAGGGGTTTCATGGCGCTAGCAGTGAGGAAAGATTGAAAAGCAGTTAACCTATCCAGAAGCTTGCTTGAATAGCCAGGTCTTCAGGGCCCCCCGAAACTCCATAAGATTAGTACATTTCCTGAGCGACAGAGGGAAAGAGTTCCACACCTTTGGGGCAAGAAAAGCAAATCGACACCCGCCCTGGCGCTTCCGTTGGAAGGAGGGTAGGGTAAGAAGGGACAGATGGGCAGAACGAAGATTGCGGGTAGGCTCATGCTTGACAATTAGGTTATTGATGAACATGGGGCTTTTCCCGTGAAGAGCCTTAAAAGCCAGACATCCTACTTTAAATATTACCTGTTGGGCTATGGGTAACCAGTGGAGAGCAGCCAGCAATGGTTTTGCCGATCTCCCACCGCAGTGTTTGAAGATCAATCTGGCAGCTTGATTTTGCACAATTTGTAAGCATTTAGACAAGAACAAGGGGAGACCTAAGTAAATAGAATTAGAAAAGTCTAATCGGGACAAGACCAGGGCGAGTACCACTTGAATGAGCGCAGAGTGGGTAAGTAAATGAGCGATTTTTCTGATTTTACGCAGTTGATGGAAGCTGGAGGAAATCACAGCTCCCACCTGGCCTTTAAGAGAGAGATCAGAGTTGATGGTGATCCCGAGGCTTTTCACCGAGAGAGAGGGGAGGGAGGAGATCCCATTGTAGATGGCCAGTGGTGGGAGCCCCAGCTGATCGAACTTTTGCCCGGGAGTACTAACTCCGTCTTCCCTGGATTGAGTTTTAGATGGTTCCACTCCATCCACCGTTGAATGTGCAGCATGGTCGCCTGGAATTCCAAGACAGAGTCAGTAGAGTCCAGTGGGAAAATTAGCTGCAGGTCGTCAGCATAGTTGTAGATCGTTATCCTCCTGTTCTTTAAAGAATGTAAAAGGGGTTTGAGATATAAATTGAACAGGAGGGGAGACAATGACGAACCTTGCGGGACACCACAGGTAGTAAACAATTTGGGCGCGGTAAAGTTCCCAAGTTTGACTGCCTGGGTCCGATTGCTCAGGAATGATTTCACCCAACTGAGAACCGAGCCTCGCAGACCAACCTGTTCGACACGGTGTAATAAGATGGTATGGTCCACCGTGTCGAACGCTGCCGACAAGTCCAGGAGCACCAAGGCCTGATGTATACCCCTGTCGGCGTTGGACCTCATAGTGTCCAGAACTGCGAGAATCACGGATTCGGTTGAGTGCGCCTGGCGGAAGCCGGCTTGGTTGGGCTCCAAATAATCCGATGTTTCAATAAAATTGGAGATGCAGCTTGCCACATGGGATTCCAAGATCTTTGCTCCAAATGGAAGAAGGGATATGGGCCGGTAATTAGAAAGATTAGCCGGTTCGGCCCCTGGTTTTTTAATTAACGGGACCAACGTTGCATTTTTAAAAGTAGTGGGGACCCTTCCCTGTACTAGGGACTCATTCAAGAGGGAGAGTATACCTAGCGGAAGTGCTGAGAAAACGTCCTTTAGGATGTAAGGGGGGCAGCAATCATTAAGTGAACCGGACTTCACACAATTCATCAGTTCCACTAACCTAGGCTGATCAATCGGGGGAATAACCTCGAGTTCAGATGGGTTCCTACAGATGTCCTCGATAGCTACCGTACTAGGCCTTTCCGGAATACTTTCTTTTAAGGTGGCTATCTTATCCATAAAGAAATTATTGAGCAGATTACAGAGCTCTTGCGTTGGAACTTGGGGGGGGAGTTATTATCAATCAATCAATCAATCATAACATTTGTATAGCGCGCTACTTACCCGGAAGGGTCTCAAGGCGCTTGGGGGGAGGGGTCAGCTACTGCTCGAACAGCCAGGTCTTGAGTTGTCTCCTGAAGGCGAGATGGTCCTGTGTCAGCCGGAGGTTAATGGGGAGGGAGTTCCATGTCTTGGCTGCCAGGTAGGAGAAGGATCTTCCTCCGGCGGTGGCTCTTCGGATGCGTGGTACGGCGGCGAGGGCGAGGCTTGTAAAACGTAGCTGACGGGTGGGCGTGTAGAAGGTCGGGCGGTCGTTGAGGTACTTGGGCCCCAGGTCGTGGAGAGACTTGTGTGCGTGGGTAAGGAGCCTGAACGTGATCCTCTTGCTGACGGGGAGCCAGTGCAGGTCCCTCAGGTGGCCGGAGATGTGGCTGCGTCGAGGGATGTCCAGGATGAGTCGGGCGGAGGCGTTCTGGATGCGTTGGAGTCTTTTCTGTAGCTTGGCTGTGGTTCCAGCGTAGAGGGTGTTTCCGTAGTCCAGTCGGCTGGTGACGAGTGCCTGGGTGACCGTCTTCCTGGTTTCGGTTGGGATCCATCGGAAGATCTTGCGGAGCATGCGTAGGGTGTTGAAGCACGATGAGGAGACGGCGTTGACTTGTCTGGTCATCGAGAGGGAAGAGTCCAGGATGAAGCCCAGGTTGCGTGCGTGGTCTGTTGGCTTGGGAGCGGTGCCCAGGGCGGGAGGCCACCAGGAGTCGTCCCAGGCGGAGGGCGATGGCCCCAGGATGAGGACTTCCATCTTGTCTGAGTTCAGTTTAAGGCGGCTGTTCTTCATCCACTCGGCGACGTCTTTCATTCCTTCGTGTAGGCTGGTTCTGGCGGTGGCGGGGTCTCTGGTGAGGGAGAGGATCAGTTGGGTGTCATCGGCGTAGGAGATGATTTGAGGTTGTGTTGGCGTGCGATGGCTGCAAGTGGTCTCATGTAGACGTTGAAGAGGGTGGGGCAGAGTGATGATCCCTGTGGAACGCCGCAGATGACTTCGGTGGCCTCGGATCGGAACGGGGGAGGCGGACTCTCTGGGTTCTTCCGGCGAGGAACGAGATGATCCACTCCAGTGCCTTCTCTTGGATACCGATGTTGCTGAGGCGCTGCACTAGGGTGCGGTGGCAGACAGTGTCGAACGCTGCGGAGAGGTCCAGGAGGATGAGGGCCGCTGTATCCCCGTTGTCGAGCAGGGTTCTGATGTCGTCGGTGGCCGCGATGAGGGCGGTCTCGGTGCTGTGGTTGGCTCGGAAACCGGACTGCGATGGGTCGAGGGATCTGTTCGTTTCGAGGAAGGCGGCAAGCTGGCTGTTGACGGTCTTCTCGATGACTTTGGCAGGAAAAGGGAGGAGCGAGATGGGGGCGGAAGTTCTTGAGGTCGGTGGGGTCCGCTGTTTGTTTCTTCAGTAGGGCGCTGAGCTCGGCATGCTTCCAGTTCTCCGGGAAGGTGGCGGTGTTGAAGGAGGTGTTGATGATGTCCCGGAGTTGGGGTGCGATGGTGGAGTCGGCCTTGTTGAAGACGTGGTGGGGGCAGGGGTCGTTTGGAGATCCGGAGTGGATGGTGTTCATCGTGCGGGCTGTGTCTTCGGTGGTCACCGTGGTCCAGGTGCGGAGGGTGGCGGTGGGGGGCGTTGGTTCGACGGTTGGGTGCGTGGATGGTGCGCCAAAGCTGTTGTGGATGTCGGCGATCTTGCGGTGGAAGAACGAGGCGAGAGAGTCGCAGAGATCTTGTGAGGGAGTGATGTCGTTGTTGCCGGTGCTGGGGTTGGAGAACTCCTTGACGATGCTGAGGAGTTCCTTGCTGTCGTGGGTGTTGTTGTCCAGTCGTTCCTTCAGTGCTGTCTTCTTGGTGGTGCGGATAAGCTGGTGGTGCTTGCGGGTGGCGTGTTTGAGGGCGGTCATGTTGTCTGTGGTCTGGTCAAGGAGCCAAGCTGTCTCGAGGGTGCGGCAGTACTTCTTGGAGTCCTTGAGTTCGTCGGTGAACCAGGAGGCTTTCTTGCTTCTGGGTCTGCTGGGGGGGGTTCTTTAGTGGCGCGAGGTCGTCGGCGCAGGCGGTCAGCCACTGCGTGAAGTTGCGGGCTGCTTCGTTGGGGTCCGATGTGCTTGCGGGCGGGATCTGGCTGAGGGAGGTGGTGAGCTGCTCCGCGGTGATCTTGCTCCAGCTCCTGCGAGGAACCTGTTGCGGGTGGTGGTGGGTCATGGTTCTTCTGAAGCTGAAGTGGACGCAGCTGTGGTCGGTCCAGTGAAGTCCGGTGGAGTGGCTGAAGGTGATGTGCCTGCTGGATGAGACGACGGGGTCAAGCGTGTGGCCGGCGTAGTGGGTGGGGGTGTTGACCAGTTGCTTGAGCCCGAGGTTGGCGAGGTTGTCCAGCAGGGCGGCGGTGTTGCGGTCCTTGTTGTTCTCCAGGTGGAAGTTGAGGTCCCCTAGGAGGATGTAGTCGGCGGAGGGGAGGGCGTGCGGGCTGATGAAGTCCGCGATGTCTTCGCTGAATTGTGTGCGTGGTCCCGGGGGTCTGTAGATGAGGGTGCCTCTGAGGGTCGTCTTTGGGTCGGTGTGTATCTGGAAGTGGAGGTGCTCGGCGGCGGAGAAGGTGTCGTTGGAGTCGGTTGTGATGCGGATGGTGTTCTTGTGTACGATGGCGATCGTTACAGAGATCGTTCACCACCCTAAAAATTTCTCTTGATTTATTATGCGCATTCAAGATTTTCTCAGAGAAAAATGCTGCCTTAGTGGTTAAAATGGAGTTCTTATAGTTCAAACGGGCAGTCGTATATGACACTCTGTCCACATCAGAGTACCCATGTCTCCATCTTCTCTCATATTGACGCAGTTCCAATTTTTGTTTCTTTAGATCTACCGTGAACCATCTATGAGCATCCATACAACGGGCAAGAGAGAATTTGGAGAGCGGTACATGCTCATTACAGGCTGCCAGGAGCCAGTCAGAGAGATTTTTTTCCATGAGGTTAATATCATGAGTAGGCGCTGGGATTGAGTTTGACAGAGAAATCAAGAGATCTTGGTTGTTTAGCAATCTCCATTTCCTTGCTACCCCTCCCACTGGGATAGAGGCTTTCGAATGGCCGTGTAGAGTACAGGAAAACTGGATTAAATAGTGATCAGACCAGAAGCAAAGGGGGTTGCCGTCGGGATAGACAGAGGAACATTGTGGGACCAAATTTGGTCCAAGATGTGTCCTTTTTCGTGGGTGGGGGTCAGGACTGATTGAGAGAAATCCAAATGGACGAGGAGCTCAGAGAGTTCGATGGCCTGGGGCCCTGCCGCTGGGTCATTGAACCAGTAGTTTAAATCCCCGATCAGCATTACCTTGTCATAGTTGACAACTAAGCCAGCCATTTGCTCGCTCAGGGAGACCGGGAAGGTGGGCATGACCTTGGGGGGGCGATAGATCAATGCCAGCACCATAGTTCCCTTGTCTGTGTCAGTTTTAATTATAAGGTTTTCTGTATCCGGTAGGACTAGAGAAGGTAATGTAATGAACTTATAATCTTTGTGGATAATGGCAGCAACGCCACCCCCTTGCTTTCCCGATTCTCTATTCACTGACAGTATGTAATAATCAGCCGGGAGAGCGGCAAGGACATCCGGTAGGGAGTCTTGGGTAAGCCAAGTTTCGGTAATAAATAACATATCCGGTCTGTCGGAATTGAGAAGTAGAAAGATGTCCAGTTGGTGTTTTACCATAGACCGCGTGTTCAAATATAGACAGCGGAGCGTGAGGTCTTTGGATATCAAGGTTTTCCTGGTATAGTGAGAGCCTAGGGCTGTTTTATCAGGGGAGGCATGGCCTAGCTGAAGGAGGCAGATGTTGTTGACCGTTAGGCAGGATCGTGTGGCTGGATCCAGGCTAGGGAGGCGAGAGTGTTGTAAGGAGCGAAGTTCCATGGAGGAATAGCTAAGATTTTTGCCATTCTGCCTAGTCCCTAGACCCGTCCCGGCGCGGACGGGCGCAGACGGGCTTGCCTTCGGCGCGCTGATGGCGCGCCCGCTGCGCTCGTCCGCTGTGCGTCCGGGAAATGCACATTGTTATAGGGGAGGGGGGGCGTGGCCTCACGGCAGTGGGCGTGGCCTGTGGGCTCTGGGGTAATGGCAGCAAAGAAGTTTGTAACCCGCGACAGCGCTTACATCCGCTGCGCGGGGATGCCCAGCACGTTATTAGAAAGGAGAAGTGCCCAGGGATAAGAAATTAGGCAAGTAAAAACACAGATTCAAATACAAGGTTTTTTTTAAATTATCGAGCGTTTCTCCCGGCTTCCGCCTCAGGAGATAGGTGTCCTCTGTCTCGCGCTTGTAATCAGCGCGGCTTAAGTAGTTTCGGTGAGGGGGGCGTGGCCTCACGGCAGTGGGCGTGGCCTGTGGGCTCTGGGGTAATGGCGGCAAAGAAGTTTGTAACCCGCGACAGCGCTTACATCCGCTGCGCGGGGATGCCTAGCACGTTATTAGAAAGGAGAAGTGCCCAGGGATAAGAAATTAGGCAAGTAAAAACACAGATTCAAATACAAGTTTTTTTTTAAATTATCGAGGGTTTCTCCCGGCTTCCGCCTCAGGAGATAGGTGTCCTCTGTCTCGCGCTTGTAATCAGCGCGGCTTAAGTAGCTTCGGTGAGGGGGGTGTGGCCTCACGGCAGTGGGCGTGGCCTGTGGGCTCTGGGGTAATGGCGGCAAAGAAGTTTGTAACTCGCGACAGCGCTTACATCCGCTGCGCGGGGATGCCCAGCACGTTATTAGAAAGAAGTGCCCAGGGATAAGAAATTAGGCAAGTAAAAACACAGATTCAAATACAAGTTTTTTTTTAATTATCGAGCGTTTCTCCCGGCTTCCGCCTCAGGAGATAGGTGTCCTCTGGCTTGGTTTGTGTAAGGTTCAAGCAGTGATAATATTCAGTGCTTTCAAACTGGCTTCAGACTCATTGAGTATAACCTAAGCCTGACACTGCACACGATGGCATTTATCCACAATGCATGTGACGTCAACAGACCCTAAAGTGGATTATTAAAGGGTGGAGCTTTCATAGCTGCATCCTTGAGTCCTTTTGTTACTGCCTGCAGAATGGCGTGGCGGCCCTCTGCCTCTCGAAGCGGCCTTCAGAAGGTATGAGGTAACAAACGTGTTCCTAGAATTTGTCACGGTTGACCATTCCTCTTGCTGAAGATTCCCGTCCAACAGCACCGGAAGGTGTGAAGAACCGAAGCATAGCAACGCTTGAGCAGCTTCCTAACATGGACAGAACAGCACCTCGACAACTCCAGACAAAGCAGAAAACGCTCTAAGGTAAGTCGCGAATCAACAGTCAATGCGATACAAATACATCTATGACTCTGAGCACAGATCCCACAACCATTCGTCAATTCTAAATATACACCCTTGGAGCAGAAGGTCCTTGGTTTTTGGTCAACGAAGAACAGAAAACCTGATTACCGTGGCCTAGAGAAACTAAGAGAGCCTCCCTCATCGCCTCCAGTTCCCACTAATTTGCAACCACTTGACCTTGCAACAAACCAGCAATCAGTGTCTGCTAAACAGCAAAAAGAGGTGGCCAAGGCACTGGGATACCTCAAGGTTTACTGCCCTTTCAGAAGCATAAGACCAGAGATACCTGAATGCACAGATCTTGACGCAGATATTGTTAATCCCATTGACTCTTATTACTTCCTTTCAGCCTTTAACACAGCAGATCATATTGGGCCTAACACACCTTTCTATTGAATTGAAGCGTTAGCGCCTCTTCCAAAAAAACATAGGTCCTGATTCACTAAGGGCATCCGCTCTCTTGGCAGAGGCCTTGCTGTCGTGGGGGAGTTACCGCAATCTTCGCAATGGTAATTCTTATTGTGGAGGTTCCGCCAGAAAGCGGAGACGGCCCCACGACTGTGGGACCTCAGCCACGAGTGCTGTAGTAATTGGTTTCACGTAGCCACGTGGCATTTGTTATACTATGTTATGTTTCAAATATGGTTGCACGCTCGTGGAGTGGCACGCCGTCTGTGAGGCTTTCAGCAAAGTTAATCAGTTATAGCAGAGGCTCGCAGGTGACGGGCGCTCTTGGTCGTTGTTGTGTAATCCTTTAGAATAAATTGTCTACTTATTACTCAATGGTGTGCAGCCTCGATACTACATAGTTGGCGATGGTGGACTTTACACACCCTTTGACAAGTCTCCTGTTTTGTATCTTCTATTTTTACTCCATGGTGTGCAGCCTCTTTACTACAAGTTCAGAAACCCTTTGTGAATCAGGTCCATAATGTTCAAGAACAGCCGCCGGATTCAATCCCCTTCTCCTAAAGGCAACTACGCAACATGCTCAAAGCCTATTGGATGGTATTCTGTTGCCACGTGGGCCAGATAGGATGCTCCGTACACGTTATGGGAGGACCCATGTCCCTTGTGGGCAGCCCCTAATGAGCCTGTCATCTCCTCGGTTTCCCACAGCGGGCATTGACAACGCAGCCCATAATGAGGGCAGAGGGACATATTCAGATGGAGGCCTATTTTTCTGGCACGCGGATTCTGCGGCTCACCGCCCACACCTCCCTGCGGGACGGTGCCTGTGTGCGGTGAGGGGCTTGCTATAAAATACTCCCACGCCCACACGCTTGGGATATCCCAGGCGCGATCGCCGTTGGAGAGGTCCTGTTGTGATGTGACCTGAATGGAGATGTTGGGTGGGCGTCTTGTTCCTAGACAGCAGTAGGCCGAGGCTTTCGTCCTGTGCTTGTTAGACGCTGATTAACACTTCCCACTGCTGCGCAGGGGTCTGTTTCCATTCTTAATGCATCATCTTCAAAATGGATTCTGTTCTCCCGAAAGGACTGTCTCTGTTTGATGATGTCACGCAGCAGGATTCGAACAGCTTTTGCCGCGTTGAAGCATTTGCTCTTCCGGGCGTCTCGAGCTCTGGTTTTATTGACATTCTTTAGAGAGCAGATGGTATGTGGGAGATTAGAAGACAGACTTGAAATAGGAAAGTCAGCTGTTATTTTAGGAAGCTGAAAAATTAAAGACTTGAATTAAGTGCAGTGAAGCCTGGGAGTGGGAGGAGGCATTTTCTTATCTGGATTGGTGGAAAGTTCCAGAAGTTTTTCCACCCCTTGGGGAAAAAACCTAGCAGCGTAGTTTATCGCCATAACAGTTTTTGACCAAATTAGAACAGCTTTTTTGATAAAAGAATCATGTTCAGGAGGGATGTATGTTGTTACTACGTATGCATTTACAACGCATGACTTTACGATGCAACTTTTACAACGCAAGTCGTTACAACGACTTGCGTTGGGGGCGCTGGATAGTGAATAGTTTAATTTACTATTCCAACTCCAGTCCCCGTGGATAGTAGGGAAGGAGTTGGATAGTAAATTAAACTATTCCCTATCCTGGCGCACCCCCAGCGCAAGTCGTTGTAACGACTTGCGTTGTAAAAGTTGCATCGTAAAGGCACAGCGTTGTAAAAGTTGCGTAGTAAACGCTGTTCCCCGTTCAGGAGTAGGTTGAATATCACAAGTCGCAACTTTATATTCAGCGAAAAGTCTTTTGCGACAATGAAAAATGTCCCAATGTTCACATGTCATTGGAGCGTGTCTTTTTAAGATATTTTGGGTACCTGCCTGCCTCCAGCCTCCTCTCTATTCTGGTTCTCTTATATTTCCTTCGTAATACCATCATTCCTCTGGGTGGGTCATCGCCCACCATTCTCATCTCACGAAGTGCCAAGAAAGTGGCACAAAACTGGCGCCCACAAATATGGACTTTTGGTTGATGCACACACCACCCCCAGGCGCCATGTGTGATTCCAAGCCGCAGCAAGACACGTGTGTCTGCAAGGACTGCAAAGCAGCAGACTTTCACAGCAGCAGGTCTAGACACGGAATGTTCCCAGTGTCAAAGATAGCTAAGGATGCTTTTTCTAGAACACAGCTGGACCGTTAAAAAGTCTTGAAAAGTTGGCACTGGCAATGGAAACAAGTATTGGCAAAGCCAGTAGGTCTCGTCTTAGCAAAATGGAGCGACAGTTTCTTAAAAAAAATATATTGCATGCATATTCCACAATAATAAAAATCTTGCCACTACATAAATGTGGTGGATGGAGGTTTGCGATTAAATGTAAGACTTTTAAGAAATATTAATAGCCCTTGCATATAATTTTGATGGAACGGTATGAGTGCTTCCGAGCATGCAGGTGTGCTTCGAACAAGCATCAAAACCCTTCCAAATTGTAATGCAGAAAACTATGATTCTTATCGGCGCAGAGAAAAGGTACTACTAACTTTGTATTACTGTAACCTGAAGACGTAGTTTAAACTCAGAAGGATGACTAAAACAAAATAAACTAAAGATAAAAAATGGAAAGAAAAAAGCATTGGCTAAATAAACTAAAGTGCAATTCCTTTCAGGCAGACCTACATGTTGTAAGTAAAAGTACATCACTTACAGTGCAAGAGAAAGTCAATGGCTGAAGGTGGCTGCATCATTGGCCCTTGCTGCTATATGCTGTGGTGGGCGGGAGCAAAATACGAATGACAGCTGAACAGACCATTGGATGGAGAAGGCTGGCCCCAGGTCCTGTGTGTGTGTGTGTGTGCCAGGTCTTAAAAGTCCCATCACGCAAGTGCTGTTGATTAAAAAAGTCAGGATTGTGTGAAGGTGCCACATAAGACAGGGGCCTACATGGCAGCTTTTGAAACCTATGTCAAGAACTGGGGAAGCACACCCCGTTGGAGTGATAACGAATATATGGACATACAGCGTATAGACCGTGAACCGTGTCACTCTAATTAAATGCCCTAAATATGATGTATGTGAGCGCCAAGACCAACCTTGAGCAACCACCTTGAGGACACACCAACAACCTGGCACTTCTCCTTCTCTGTTGGCAAAATATTGCAATCTGGGGTTCCAAATTGATGCTGACGTCATCTTCAATCACTCAAAATCAGGTGGGGAAGGATCACTTGTCCTGCATAACCTGGGTATGTAGGTAGCGTACCGATTTGTCCCAAAATTAAAAACCCTCATACACGTGTTTGATCTTACGTTTGAGCGGTATATCTGGATTCTCCGCCGCAGGTAGCAGGAGGGCGAGTCAGAAAACGCCAAAAAACCGTAACGTATTATCGAATCCTTCTCTAAAATTTCTATAATTATCCCAGTAGGCCTTCTCGACCCGCTAGGCTTGCCCATGTGCTATTTTATGGGCACATCAGCTTTTCAGGCATGCCATTGGCTGCCGGGATCTAAAAAGATCATGTTCAGATCACTCTGCCATGAGTTTCAAGCTTTTCACCAATTCAGCCTCCCATGTTTGTAAAATAAATTTTCCAAATATGTTCCTTTTTGCAAGCTTAGATCAGCTTGTCCCAATTTCATGATAGTGCACAAATCCTCTGCTCTAGAATTGGCGGGCGGGCATTTTCAGTCACTGCAACAGCGCTCTGGAACCAGCTGCCAGCCAAGTTGCAATTATGCAACCAACTTCGCTTTCTAGGAAAGGTTTGAAAACATGGTTTTATTCCCAGTAGATACATGTAGCTTTTATTCGGACTCTATCAGGATCGCTTAGCACCAGGACACACGCCAGGAAGCAGAGAGTTTCAGAGATCTAACCTGCATTACATTCTGCCCGGGCCACCATGAAAACCCCGACTACCTGGTTTCTCAGACCTCATACCTTGACACCTTTGAAGAGTCATCGACTGCAGTCACAAACCCCCTAGAAAGCCCTGAAGCTGAGCAGTGGTCAGCGGGCACACCCCAGGCGAAGAAACAAACAACATCCTCCAGCACATGTGTCATGCATCATGCACACAATACACCATGCAAATCCTAAACAGGAGCTGGCTGCCAACTACCCAATATAGTCCACCACCAAACAAGACATTAGTCTACTGCAGCCTTTACAAGCACAATACAGAAGGACTAGCCTCTAAACTGCATGGCAAATACAGTGTTAATGGACAGCTGTGACGTCAGTCAACAAGACTCCAGAACCATCAAGGTCACTTTGCTCACTTTGCCACTGGATTCAAGCAAGCCGGGCTGAAGACGGCTGGAATGGCAGAAACCGGTCCTCGGAAGCTTGTTTCCGGTCCAGGGAAGACATGGCTTGGCAGTTCGGTCTGGACTGTTCCCATGAGGCACAGGGTCAGACTGATTTGCATATAGCCATGTCTGAAATGGGGTGGCAGAGTGGGCTAAAGAACGGTGATGGATTAAACCCAGATCTTTTGACTGGGTGTGAGTGTTTGATTGATTCAGATGCTCCGTCCATCACCACCCCCTTTTGTACCACATGTACTTACAGGCACAATCCAGGGGTGCAACAGGTGTCCTTTGGACACCCTGGCACCCTTGGAATTGCGATTCTCAAATTGCGATTTTCTCATAGAAAATCGCAATTTGAGAATGTATCCCCATTCGTTCCTATGGGCCACTCAATCCTTATTTGCGATTAGCAATTTGCTAATCGCAATTAAGGAATTTTAGAGATTCGAAATAAAATTGCGAATTATTACCTATATTCCATTTTGCAATTCTCAAATAGCGATTCCTTAAAAATCGCTATTTGAGAATCGCAAAATGTGATTTACCTACATATGCCCCGTAGTGTCCTAAATGCCAAATTTAGAGTTGAGCGTGCCACCATTTTGCTTGGTGTCGCAGACAACTTTCCCCGGTGAAACTCCAGATATATATAGGATTTCTTTCTGAGCCCCCTCCCTGCACCCTTTGGTATTCATTGATCAATCATTTAACATAAGTGAATATTCAGTTTACCTAAAGAGTTCCCATCATGATCAATGTATTAAGTATCTTGTTAGGTCAGGGTTTTAACAGAGCAGCTGTCAAACAGACCTACTGCTTACAATATACTTAAAATGCACTTTGGGTCCAGTAGCCTCACTCACCCATTGGCTTGAGAGTTTGTCAATCACATCTTGACTGAGGCCAGAGGACTATTCAGCTGCCACTTAATGCAACTGGCTCTTTGGGTATACCAATCCTCCTCCACTAGGGTGCTTCTATTATGCTGCATGAGGGACTACTTTGCAACTACAGTCCTCTTTATTCAAAGTGAAAGAAAAACAGGACTGTACCAAAGCAAGGGAGCCTTCCATACATTTCACCTTTTGTTTCTTATCTAACTTTAATGTGCCTATGATGCATGTGTTAAAACATCAAACCCTGACCTCCTGTCTTTCCCAATGCATGTTTTCAGCTACATTTGTATTTGTGGGAATGTACCATTTAATTTGGTAATCAGTTTCTGTTTTCTTCTATTTGCATCAAACTCGGTCCATGTATACCTGTATCCATGTGTGCCCAGCTGCCCCATGTCTATGTATATTTTACATACTGCTCATGCTAGGACGGTAAGTGCTGTAGATAGGTTTTAGGAGACATTTTAATTCAACGTCTTAAAGATTCAAGTATAATGTATTATGGTCTTTACTCAGCCAATACCTCATAGTATAGGACTTTTGTATTTTATTGTGCATCAGTTTCTTTTTTCATTTGTCTCCCTCTCAGTATGTATTTGCCCGTAAGTGTCTATGCTTATATATGTTTCTGTGACTTTACCTGTATGTAGGATTGATCTGCTTTTATCTATTTTTCAGGCTGTGTGTCTGTCTGTCTGTATATGGCTCCTTCAGTCTGCATATTTGTCTAATATCTGTCTTACTTTAGCTCTTTCTTAAATTAACATACCAGAATATACATGTACCTTGACAATATATATTTTGAACGTATGTGAATGCAAAGTTAGGAATAATAAAACTGCCCTAAATCTATAGATACTAACCTGCACACTATAGTGGCCATAATTATTTTGGCCATGAAATTTTGGTAGGTCAGTGGCCATTTCCTGGTTACTCTGACACACAAGTTCCTTTGCTCTGTATTTTTCTTTGTTTACCTATGCATTGATGTGTCTAGTTATCTCACTATAGCTTCTCTTTAGTCTGTACATTAGTCTGGCTCTATTCCGCCGACCATGTATCTATCTGATTATATCTGTCCTTTGGTCTGTATATCTGTCCCCCTCTGTTTATTCTTCGGTGTGTACATCTTTCTGACTGTATCTTTGGTCTGCATAATCTAGGCATATCTATGCTTTTGATTGTTCATTGATCTAGTATATGTAATCTATATAATACATCAGAGCCAGCCATCCCCGTATGAAAACCTTTTGCTAATTTCCTTATTACAGGTGAATTGCGATGCACCTAGTCACCTGTAATAAAGAAATTAAGTAATAACGTATTACAATTGAGTTCTGTTGTCACAAATCTGCTACCAGCAGCCAAGGGCAAAGGGAGGTCACGGAGCATAATTAAAGCTTTAGTTTAAATAACAAAAACGAAACCTTCCCTTTCCTTCTTCTGAACTTTTTTTTATATGACTGATAATTACCAAATTATATGACTGATAATTAGCAAAAATTAGATATTATTAGCAATATATTTATTTTTGTAATGTTTGGTAAATATCGGAAAGAGGGACTCTGCATGTTTCTACACGTTCTGCACTGATGCTAATTTTCTTTTGCAACAAAAATCAGACTGCTTTTGGGTGTGTTTAGTTTAGCACTAAAGATTTTTCATGTCTGCAAGCATCCTATCTCTTTCATATAAAATAGCAACACTGTAAGGATTTAAGCAGTTTGTGTGAAGGGTTGATGGCGTGACCATGCACTGTAACGAATAAAGTTCCCCTGCAATATATTATAAGCATATCACAAGACACTTGGAGTGCCAGTCCCTTTTAACCCCTCCCACGCTTATTACGGAACCGCTCCGTCATGGCCCTCGGGTGGGCTGTGCTGGTGATGGAGCAGTTCCGTCATGGCCCGCTCGCCGCGCCTGCGCGGCAATGATTTTGCGCCTGCGCTGGCGTTCTAAAGAACGGGCGCGGCCATGACGGAACCGCTCCGTCACAAGCACAGCCCACCCGAGGGCCATGACGGAGCGGTCCCGTCATAAGCGTCGGAGCGCTGCGCGGCCGCCCCACCCCCTTAGCGCTGCGGCGGAATAGCCGCCGCAGCGAAAGGGTTAAAAGAACTCAGCCTCCGGCCTTATTCCTCTATATAGTCACAGAACTCCTCGATGACTTGAAATATCTATGTAATGTATGGCAGGGGGTACATTTTATCATATATATCTATAAAACTATGCATCAGCACATATATATCTATGTCAATTCATATCCATGGATAAGATATCTGTCCCTGTCTACCCTTCCGACCATATAACTATTTTTGTTTGTCATTCTGTCCACGCTTCTATTTATCCTTTTCTCTTTATATTTACCCCTGTTTATGCACAAGTAGCTGTACCTCTCTCTCTCTCTCTCTCGCTGGGCCTACGTACATTTCCCCTCTGTGTAACCCTGAGTGAGTTAAGGTTTGCACTTTTATAGGAGATCCTGGGTGCCACCCTACTGAGACGATGAGGTGGGGGGAGGAAGGACGATAGACCGAACCCCGTTCCTCATTTGACAAGATTCCTTCTGCTGGAAGATGTCGCAGCAGCTCACGTCAGTCGTACGCATTCGCAGGCTGTCGCGAAGGCGCGGCAGGCGGCCCGCTCCGCTAGGCTGCCATGACGTGACGTGACCTGACATGGCTGCCCCCAAATGCGGAACCTGATGAGGAAAGACAACATGAGATCTATAACCGTCTCAATAAGACCGACTTGGCTCCAGGGGGATTCAAAAATACGCGTGCAGAGCTTTTGCGTACATTGAGCAAATTAAACACATTAATCAAGGCTATTGTTCCCAGACTACTGTAAATGATGAGGTTAGGGGTGCAACCTTCCTTTGAAAAAAATGCTGGCAATACTTGATTCCCCTGTTCTCAGCTGTAAATTAAGTGGCAATGCCGTATGTCTGGAGTTGAGTGTGCACACAGACGTGTGGACGTCAGCACAGGAGGACGTACACCTGCTGTACCCCTGCGTAGCCAGACAAACTCTACATGAAGAAGCACACCTATCCTTATCTGACCTTTCACAGTAAAATTCACTCTTCCTTTCTCGCTTGTTTAGGATTATACCATTTACCTCTTGTCCAATGCTTAATTTGTAAAAAAAAAAAAATTTAAAGTGCCAGGGTCCTCGTCAGGAGGCCATTGCAGCTTGACCACCCATTGCCCCTGCCATCGCCATAAAAGACAGTACCAACACAACTACTAAGCATCACACTCCTACAAGTGTGACAATACGGACTATTCGAGGCCCCAAAGCTAAAAGATTTGCTTGGGAGCAGGTATTTGTCATTTAAATGTGTATTCTATTATTAAAGAACTGTTGTGCTCATCTCTAAATTAGATAAACAGTGCCACCATGTGGTAGGTTGTTATAAGTACCGGTGTTGACAAATAAGGGCTGGTGCTGAGCACCAGAAACCACTGGCTTAAATTAAGCACTGCTCTAGTCAAACTCAGAGACACTGAAACAAGTCGAGTTTCTGGCATTTAAGTCTCAAAGCACCTGCGGTAAGTTAGCGAAGAGAATACTGAAATACTGCAGCCAGTGCGCACCTTTCAAAATGACTCTCTAAGGGGCTCATTACGATGGCGGGTGGATCGCCCCCGCCAGGCCGGTGGTGGGCACTGCCACCCCGGCAAAGGCGATCCGCCCGCCATCGTGACTGCAAAGACCCCCGCCACATTATGATGGCTAGGGGGTCCATGGCGGACGGAAAGACCATTTGCCATTTTCGTCAACCGGCGGAAAACGGGTTTAATATGGTGGCGGTGTCAGGAAGACACCGCCATCCATATTACAATGCAGGCTCAGAGCAGCCTTTCCATGGCTGCATTGCTGCCATGGAAAGGCTGGTGGTTCCTGCTGTTGGGGGCCCTGTTGAACCTGGTGTGGGTCGGGGACAATCGGTATTTGCCCGGCGGTATTGCCTCTGTGACCCTCTAGTTATTTAATCAATGAAGAGGCAGGCGCTGGAGACTGGAAGGCAGGAAACAAGGTTTTTATTCTCTCCGGAGGAGAACACAACAAAACGGGCAGAAGGTATCGTTCTGAGGTGCTCTAACTACATTTCTGAGGCCTGGCCTCTTATACACTGTTTTATGACTTTATTGCAGATTACATATTCATGTTAAAGCTTTGATGTATGGAAAAGACATTCCCGGAACTCCCCTTTGGGCCCGTTCCCACACACATTTACAGTTGAAGTCCCCACCCTAGTCACAACAGGTGATGAGTATCGCGCAGCTGGATATTCCGCCGAGTCACGGAATGTGGGGGGTTTGATCGGATCTCATGGAGTGGGGGCTTTGATCAGCCCGGGGATCCTTTGATGGGGGAAGCTTTCTATTGTACAGGGAGGGGCAAGGAATGGTATCGGCAGAGCTGGGTGTCGGCCTGGGAACGGGGAAGACAAACGGGCACACGGGGAAAAAGGGGATTTTGCATCTAAGGGCCGGAGATCATGAAAGGGAAGAAGGGAGGTGTCGCGCTGGGAACAGGATGAGGGCCTGGGGCAGAGCAGCGCCGAAGAGGGGTTTATGATTCTAGGCAGGTGCAAGCAGGGGGTTGGTCAGCGTGCAGGCTTAGTGAAGGCGAAGGGCTATGTCAGGGGCCAGCGGCATGAAAAAGGGTTCGTTCTGATCAGGGCATTCGAAAATGGCGGGTGCGCACGACAAAAGTGTGGCATCAGGGGAAGAGGCAAGATGGCGCAGATAATGTTCACCAAACCGTACTAATTTTCAACAGTCCTCCCTTTAACATATTCAAGACATCTTGCTGGTTCATTTTCTACTCGGTTCTATTGTGGTGGGCATGAGAAAGAAAACGGTAGGAACCCTAGATGAAAAAGAGTTGTAAACAATACATTTTAACATTTCTAGTTTTTAGGAGGTGGACCTATTTGATAAACTTTGATCAATTTGTTTAGCAGGAAAGTCATAAAAATGTAATACAAAAAAACGATTCTGTAGCGAGAGCAGCGAATACATTTCATAACGTGAACTGGTAAGTTACTACATATATCAGATTCGGATTGGAGCATGATCAATACAATGGCGGCTGGGAGAGAAATGAGGCATAGCAGAAACGGTGATTGAGGATGTCAAATGTTCGAAGTTAACGAGTTCTCATTATTCTTTGTTGTCTTTCGTTGGCGCTGAGGAGCACCGGCGGTGGAGCTACAAGTCCAGCTCTATTCTAAGTTCTGCGTTGCAGGGCACAACCCTTTCCTCGCGTTTCTGGTCGGAAAGGTCCTTTTCGCCCTGTGTCCTTTGAGGTGATTGTCAGAAAGTTCAGATGGAAGAAGAGCGTACAAAACAGTCCATAGGGTAGGTCGGAGGAAAAGGGGGATGGAGCAAGGCCAAATTAGGAACAAACTAGGGGAACGAGAGACTTCAGATAGGCGGGCGTGTGACCGAATTCAGAGAGCGGGGACTTGTCGGCAAACACTGGACATCGAGCAGGGGCATCAGGTCGGCCCTTTCTTCTCATGTTGTCGAAAACAGTGCCTCGTCCTGCAGCTCTTTTCTGTCGTGGTCTCGCCTTGGCTAATGTCGCAGGTGTTCCTTAGTCTGCAGTCAGGCCTCGTGCTCCCACATCCGGTCCTTCTCTCCTCCAACAGCAGTGCCCTTAAACAAGTTTGAAAAGACAGTCTTTAGAGAATTTGCAGATGAAGATAATCAAAAAGTCTACTTCTCTCCCAGCTCCAGGCAAAGAATGAAAATGCCCGTTATATTAGTGTTCACAACTGGCATATGAATGACCGGTGACGGGCCTGTTGGATTTACTATGACTTTACTTCACAATTATTTATTACAGTCACGACAGTTCATCGGATGGTGACCCACCTTCGTGAGACGAACCTGGCAAAGATATGCCGTTCTCTAGAGTTTTACATTTACAAAGGGTACTGTGAGTTGTCAACATGGTACTACACAGGCATTTTGCTGAGGGACGAACATAGGCTAAACATTTATTTTCTATCAATGCCTCCTGCTTCTCAACTAAACATTTTCGCTTTCGGCATTGGTACAGTGTAATGGTTTTCTTTGCTCCAGTCTAATCTTAACTTTGCAAAACATCATTCTGGTCCCTATGCAGCCTCTCGCGGCCGGATTACTAAATTAGAGAAGACAGGGGTCTCATCGGAAGACACCTAGGGACATAGAAAACTTATAGTAAGGGCGTAAATCGACCCATCTCTCACAACCGGGAATGAGGGGTAGTTTCATAACTCCAATTTGGAGCGGCTGATACAAGGGATGTAACAGGGGTGATCATTTTTCCTGTTTGGGTATTGCGACAATTCGGGGCGGGGAGGGTCGCGTATTCTGGGGTCCTTGTTTTATACCATAGGAGCCGTTGACATGTAGTTCCCTTATTACGGGCCTGATTAGGGAACCTCTGTCGTCTTACCTGTCCTTTCCCTTACGGCCCAACCTCGGTTCATTGACTTCTAGCGGAAAAGGAGAGGTAATGACACGGTCTCAGGGTGATTGTATTAAAGACAAGTTTTTGTGCAAATACTGACGGTATTTGAAGCCAATTAGGTGGTGCGCTAGGGGTGGCAGTCTGCCAATTTCGGGGCTAATCACTCGGAAGAGTGGGAGTGCAAAAATAGAGGGAGAGAGAGAGAGAGAGAGAGAGAGAGAGAGAGAGAGAGAGAGAGAGAGAGAGAGAGAGAGAGAGAGAGAGAGAGAGAGAGAGAGAGAGAGAGAGAGCGCAACGGCAGGCTAAATAGTACACGTGCAACAGAGAGGGTGGCAGTGTATTCAAGAAAGGCTATTTAGTGCATTACACAGTAAAGGGCATTCACGGGTCTGCGTTAGAATCTTGTAATCATGCAGTTTGAGCATTAGACAGGGTAGAGGGGACGTGCCTTGAGAAAAAGGAAAGAAGAAAGGAGGTACCATTTTGTCGCACTTTCTCGCATTCTCGGTCCTTCGACCAGTTGGGTCAACGCCTCAGTCACACACACACATTCTCTCATAGTTTCGCATCATACGTGACATGGGTTCATTCGTCCGGTCTGGTTTAAGGGCGATCACTTTTTATCAGGTTGTGCTAATTTTTTTTCGGGTTTGTTCGACACGTGAGTAGTTTGCAGGCGTGCTTAGGCACCACCTTGCGGCGCTAGTCTGCTTCGTGTATTAGACATGGCAAGGCTTCAGATCTTCGCCACACCTTGGCTGTAATCTCTGATGTAACCTGCAGAGGGAGGAAAAAAAGGGGGTGGGGGAGACAGCATTCGCGCATATTCAAATACATGGATTCATAAGTCCTTTACTTACCTCTTACTCGTCTTTCCTCCTCGGGGCAGGGTCCCCGGGGATATGGTTTCTGGAGTCGAGGGGGGTAGTGTGTCCATATAGGTCGTGTGCGGGGAAACGTGAAAAGGAAACCAGAGGTGCTTAGTGCGAGGTATCTAGTCAAAGGATGTATCTCACTATCGGGATCCTTAAACCTCTTTCAACGCTGTGGCGTTCTAAGGTTCTTCGGTTCTTGGGTCAGCTCCGTTCCCTGATACCTTGGAACGTTGTACTTTATAACATTTACATTATTTTATTTCACCCTCCTTTTACATTCCCTCATTTACACCGTTCGTTTTACCCATCCTTGGAAATCAAGGTCTTCCTCTACGCGAGAGTTCATGGGTCAGTCGCGTACTTTGAAGGCGGAGTGTCGTGTTGTCGATCCGATCCGTCCTCCAGGGCTGGGCAACCATCTTCTTTTAACCTTAAAGAGAGAGCAGAGTAGGGTGCACAGAAAAGAACTTTCCCACCGATCCCACATTTTTTTTTTAAATAAAGCATGCGATACCCGTCCATAGTTTCAAAAAACTTTATTTTGCAAAATCATTTCAGCACGTGGATTATGAGGGTGCGGTCGTATTTGGCCGGTCGTGGCAATGGCTAAAGTGCGTACAGTGGGGGTGTCGTTTGCAGCAATAAAAACATCGGAAAGTTTTATTCATTCATTTGTAAGAAACTAAAACGTCTATTAATTGGCTGGGGGTTCGGGGGGGGCATTTATTTTCATAATTTAGAAGCATAATCATAATAGTTGCAATCAGATTTCCTATATGTATACCGTATGTGTGCGTCGTAGATGAGGTTATACATCAGCTATAAAAAAATATAATACATTGTACATTTGTGATCAACATTTGTAACGGGATCCTTTCATACTGTTCGTCGAGTGAGCTCTCCTTGTCTTTTCTAGCCAAGTGTACAAAGGATCATATAAAGTCTCAGAACATCAAGTTTATATTAGTGCGAAGGAACACCACGAGGTGTTCGTAAGTTCCGATTGATACCAGCGCCATCTTGGGCGGGGCCGGCTCAGTCCGGAAGCAGCATCAGGGGGAAATGTTTCCCATTACTGGCAGTTGGACCAGAGTCCTTTTCGGCAGTTCTAGAATTCATGCTAACAGAGGGAGTGGCAATGTCACGTTTATTTAGTTGGCGATCAAGGCAGCCGTCCCTTACCAGAAACCTGCAGAGGCCGAAGGTTCCGCCGGGGACTTTTGTAGGGTCTCCAAGGCTGCGGAGATGCTGTCGGAGATGGGGGCTCGTGCCCCTGTGGGCAAATGTCCGAGTTATATTGCTGGTCAAAGTTACTCTAGTGGCCGGGGCCCGCCTTCCAGCGGACCCAGACGCCATTTTGAGGCCCTACAGGGGCCACTCTCGTCGAGTTTGCAAGAGCGGAAGAGATCCTTCGGAGTGAAAGGAAGAGGTCCCTGTTGTGTGAAAGCGGGACGTTCAGCTGGGGTGCAGCTGTGATGCCCCCACCTGGGGGGGGGGCGAGGGAGACTCGTTCGCGCCGTCTCCTTCTCCCGGTGCACTCCATGCTGTTCTTTTTCATCGCCCCGCATGAAGGTCTCTCCACATCCGGTGTTCCCCAAGTCTTGTGCTCAGTGCTGTGGGAGTATGGCCACCTGTGGCGCGCATTCGGCGCGGCACGAGTATCAGTGCAGTCATTGCAGGTTCGGTGTTCCGAAAATGTGGCCACCATTGCACGTTCGGTGCTGCGCAAGTACTGGGGTGCCACCATGGTGTGTTCGGTGCTGTGGAAGTATTGGCACCATCGCCTGACTGGGGGTGTTCGGCGTCGGGCCGGGGGCTGGGAGACCTCCTATCGGTGGAGGTGGGAGAGGCTCGTCCGCGTCGCCTCTCCCTCCCAGCCCAACTTGGACAAATTGTTGTGGAGGTACGTGCAGGACATCCCGCCGTCCAGAGCTGCTGCGGCTGTTACGGAAGGGAAAAGGAAGAGGTGCCTCGTTCTTCTCTGGACATGTGGCGGGACTACTTAAGTCTATCCAGGTCCGTTGCGGCTGGCCGAGGAGACATGTGGCGGGACTACCTACAACTGCCCAGGCTGCTGGCTCCTGCCTCTCCTCCGGCTCCCCCATACGTTAAGATTTCCTGACCAAGAGTTGGCGGCCGGGCCCGCCTTATATGGGTTGCCGTTGGTTGGGCGTAGCCGTAACCCTGCCCTACTTTGGAAGGTTCCAGAATGGGGGGGGGGCGAATGTTCTGTTTGACTTTCATTTTCTACAGTTTACCGTTATTATTCCTTGTTTGTTGTGCTAAATTAAAAGTTCAAGTTCATCAATGGTCTACGGATTTTGTTTTACCATTTCTTTCTTTCCAGGTTGCTTTTATGTTAAGTTTCTGCTAACAGAGGTTGAGTAACACGGAAACACGTGTAGAGGGATGACGCAGATTCGTACATTACATACACACAAACTCAGACGGGGGACAGTACAAGTACGACATACAAAGACCCAAGACGAATATAAAACAGTTATTGGTCATGATTATCTCTTTCCGTCTGTGAATTTTAAAGCGAGGCTGGGTTCCCGTCTTGACGTTGCCCGACCTAGGAGAACTTGAGCATGCCGCTGAAATTGTCCTGGCGAAATCTGTGCCATCGGGCATAATCAAACGTGGTGGTTCTATCTGGTCTGTCTATGTAAGTCGGGTTCTTCTTTGTCTCGCGCTTTTTCTCGTACTGCCGGTCTGTCGTTCCTGTCGGCCCTTTGCCTTTACTCACGCTCAGTAGAGTCGGGCATTGGGCTTTCCAGTGTCCGACATACCTACAAAAAGCGCATTGGTCTGGCCCTAAGTCTGGTCGTCTTTTGCATAGTGTCGGGGGATAAGTTGTGGGTAGCGGTGTCCTGGGGTTGTCCTGTCGGTATATTTCTCTACTTGGTTTGTCCTCGTCTTTTCTCTGTCGTTGCATAGCCTCTCTGCGCCACATACCGAGACTGTCGAGCATAATTGGCGTTGTCTTATTATTTCGAAGGGCTATTTCTAACGTTTCTATTTTATCAAGGTCAAAGGATCCTGCCAGTGGCCACTGTTTGTCTTGACTTTCTTCGGTATACCTGTGCCACAATTTATTATAGGCTATGGTGACTAATCCATAGTTTATGAACATGTCCTTATTAGGGGTGCCTTCTAGTGGAGCTATATGGTCCACCTCTAATACACGGTCCGGGCTAAACAGGCTACTAATCAGTGGGGAGAAGACAGACATGACGGCTCGTAACGAGGGACTAAAAAGTCAGCACTGCCTATCTTATCACTAGGTGCAAAGACTGGACAGAATATTTCTATTCTACGTTGTTTGCAGGCAGTGAATACCTCATGGATCAAAAATAACAAAAAGACCAATAAATAACAATGGGGAGAATGAGTAGGTCCGCAAAGATCTGCGTTACCTACCCTTTTCACTATCTGCAAAAAGGGTGGTCTCTTCCCTGTTTGCAGACAGGGAATCTCCAGGAAACAATAGTTTTGCGAACAACAGTTCAGTTTCAAGTAATTATTGAGTGGGGGAGAAAAAATAAGCACGGCTGCTGCCCTACCTATCCTCCACTGCTTGCAAAGAGAGAGCCCGTTGTTTCTCCGTTTGTAGACAGTGAATCTCCAAATAAATAAAGAGCAATACTAGTATTTTTAAACAATCAAGCAATCAAACAATCAAGCAATCATTTCGCAACTTGTCGTGATTACACGACCTTACCCGGACCATGTGGACAGTTTCTTGTCTTCCGAATCCAGCGCCCGTTCGTCCTTTTTTTTCTCGTATTTCTCACGGCACTCCTAATGGTTCCCAGTCAGGACCGTAGATCGCTCGAGAGAGGTCTGTTCGGAACTAGTGAAGTTCGGATGATCGGCTGCCAGACGAGGGTCTATTGGGCAAGAGCTCTCCCGATCGTTGCAGTCGTTCACTCTGTCGTCGGGACCTCTCCCACTGGATCCACGAGTCGCTGATGGGCCCCACGCTTGGGACGCCAATTGTTGAACCTGGTGTGGGTCGGGGACAATCGGTATTTGCCCGGCGGTATTGCCTCTGTGACCCTCTAGTTATTTAATCAATGAAGAGGCAGGCGCTGGAGACTGGAAGGCAGGAAACAAGGTTTTTATTCTCTCCGGAGGAGAACACAACAAAACGGGCAGAAGGTATCGTTCTGAGGTGCTCTAACTACATTTCTGAGGCCTGGCCTCTTATACACTGTTTTATGACTTTATTGCAGATTACATATTCATGTTAAAGCTTTGATGTATGGAAAAGACATTCCCGGAACTCCCCTTTGGGCCCGTTCCCACACACATTTACAGTTGAAGTCCCCACCCTAGTCACAACAGGTGATGAGTATCGCGCAGCTGGATATTCCGCCGAGTCACGGAATGTGGGGGGTTTGATCGGATCTCATGGAGTGGGGGCTTTGATCAGCCCGGGGATCCTTTGATGGGGGAAGCTTTCTATTGTACAGGGAGGGGCAAGGAATGGTATCAGCAGAGCTGGGTGTCGGCCTGGGAACGGGGAAGACAAACGGGCACACGGGGAAAAAGGGGATTTTGCATCTAAGGGCCGGAGATCATGAAAGGGAAGAAGGGAGGTGTCGCGCTGGGAACAGGATGAGGGCCTGGGGCAGAGCAGCGCCGAAGAGGGGTTTATGATTCTAGGCAGGTGCAAGCAGGGGGTTGGTCAGCGTGCAGGCTTAGTGAAGGCGAAGGGCTATGTCAGGGGCCAGCGGCATGAAAAAGGGTTCGTTCTGATCAGGGCATTCTAAAATGGCGGGTGCGCACGACAAAAGTGTGGCATCAGGGGAAGAGGCAAGATGGCGCAGATAATGTTCACCAAACCGTACTAATTTTCAACAGCCCTTGGCTGGCCCCCATGGTGTGGGGTGCACATGATGGGTACCTATGGTACCCCCCTGCTTCTACATGTATAATGTGGCAGGCACCAAGCGGTGCCTGTCACATTGTGCATGTAAAAGCACAACATGTGTATTTTACATTGCGGTGGGTGCTGCTTGCAGCACCGCCCGCCGCAATGTAAAATATACAGGATGCGCCCGCCACACTGGAGGGCGCATCATAATTGTTATGGTGAGACCGCCGCAACTATTGCGGGCGGTCCCTTTAGCAGCTGCGATGGCGGGCGGACTTTGTCCACCCGCCATCGTGATCGGCCCTAAGACATACGTATTGAATGCAGGTAATGTCAGTAACTGCTATGTCATTCCCAAGTACAAAACTACCGGTCAGTATATTGCCAGAATTTCCAATTACTAGTCCCGGCCTTCAAGCTTTGATTACCAGTGAGACCGGTGGATGCTGGCCAGGTGGCAACCCTAGGTATAGTGTTGTTTAGTCTCTGTGCCTAGAGTCCTAAAGAGCTCCAGTATGACACGAATCTGCAGGAGTAGCGATCATATCATGGAGAACATTGCAATAAGTAGAGGGCTCGTCAATATCAGACATTTGTTATTGAACAGCATCTGTTGGCAAGTATGTGAATATGCCTCCTTCTTCCCCATGGCTTTGGACTCTTGAATTTCTTTTCCTTCTTTGAGACAACAATAAATAGAGCAAACGTGCCTATACAAGATAGGTGTTCTCTCTCCCTCCACACATGATATCGTTCTATACAAGAAAAGTGTTCCCTCTGTCTAAACAAGACAGCTGTTCTCTCTTTCAACACAGGATATATTTCTATACAAGACAAGGGTTCCCTCTGTCTATACAAGACAGGGGTTCTCTCTCCCTCGACACAGGATATATTTCTATACAAGAGAGAAGTTCCCTCTCTCAACACAGGATATATTCCTATACAAGGCAGGTGTTCTCTCTCTCTCAACACAGGATATATCCCTATACAAGACAGATGTTCACTTTCTCAACACAGGATATATTTCTATACAAGACAGATGTTCTCTCTCTCTCAACACAGGATATATTCCTATACAAGACAGGTGTTCTCTCTCTCAACACAGGATATATTCCTATACAAGACAAGTGGCTCCTCTGTATGTGCAAGACAGATGTTCTCTCTCTCAACACAGGATATATTCCTATACAAGACAGGTGTTCTCTCTCTCAACACAGGATATATTCCTATACAAGGCAGATGTTTTCTCTCTCAACACAGGATATATTTCTATACAAGACAGATGTTCTCTCTCTCTCAACACAGGATATATTCCTATACAAGACAGGTGTTCTCTCTCTCAACACAGGATATATTCCTATACAAGACAAGTGGCTCCTCTGTATGTGCAAGACAGATGTTCTCTCTCTCAACACAGGATATATTCCTATACAAGACAGGTGTTCTCTCTCTCAACACAGGATATATTCCTATACAAGGCAGATGTTTTCTCTCTCAACACAGGATATATTCCTATACAAGGCAGATGTTCTCTCTCTCAACACAGGATATATTCCTATACAAGACAGATGTTCTCTCTCTCAACACAGGATATATTCCTATACAAGACAAGTGGCTCCTCTGTATGTGCAAGACAGATGTTCTCTCTCTCAACACAGGATATATTCCTATACAAGACAGGTGTTCTCTCTCTCAACACAGGATATATTCCTATACAAGGCAGATGTTTTCTCTCTCAACACAGGATATATTCCTATACAAGGCAGATGTTCTCTCTCTCAACACAGGATATATTCCTATACAAGACAGATGTTCTCTCTCTCAACACAAAATATATTCCTATACAAAACAAGTGGTCCGTCTGTCTATGCAAGAAAGATGTTCTCTCTCTCAACACAGGATATATCCCTATACAAGGCAGGTGTTCCCTCTCGCTGAAGACAGGATAGCTCCATATACAAGGTAGGCATTCCCACTCCCTGAACACAGGATAGCTCCCTATACAAGGCATATTTTCCCTCTCTCTGAACACAGGGTAGCTCTCTATTCAAGGCATGAGTTCCCTCTCTCTGAACACAGGATAGCTCCCTATACAAGGCAGGCGTTCCCTCTCTCTGAACACGGGATAGCTCCCTATACAAGGCAGGCGTTTCCTCTCTCTGAACACAGGATAGCTCTCTATACAAGGCAGGAGTTCCCTCTTTCTGAACACAAGATAGCTTCCTAAACAAGGCAGACGTTCCCTCTCTCTGAACACAGGATAGCTCCCTATACAAGGCAGGCGTTCCCTCTCTCTGAACACAGGATAGCTCCCTATACAAGGCAGGAGTTCCCTCTTTCTGAACACAGGATAGCTCCCTATTCAAGGCAGGCGTTCCCTCTCTTTGAACACAGAATAGGTCCCTATACAAGGCAGGCGTTCCCTCTCTCTGAACACAGGATAGCTCCCTATACAAGGCAGGCGGTCCCTCTCTCTGAACACAGGATAGCTCCCTATACAAGGCAGGGGTTCCCTCTTTCTGAACACAGGATAGCTCCCTATACAAGGCAGGAGTTCCCTCTTTCTGAACACAGGATAGCTCCCTATACAAGGCAGGAGTTCCCTCTCTCTGCTTCCTATACAGGGCAGGCGTTCCCTCTCTCTGAACACAGGATAGCTCCCTATACAAGGCAGGCATTCCCTCTCTCTGAACACAGAATAGGTCCCCATACCAGGCAGGCGTTCCCTCTCTCTGAACACAGGATAGCTCCCTATACAAGGCAGGAGTTCCCTCTCTCTGAACACAGGATAGCTCCCTATACAAGGCAGGCGTTCCCTCTCTCTGAACATAGGATAGCTCCCTATACAAGGCAGGCGTTCCCTCTCTCTGAACACAGGATAGCTCCCTATACAAGGCAGGCGTTCCCTCTCTCTGAACACAGGATAGCTCCCTATACAAGGCAGGCGTTCCCTCTCTCTGAACACAGGATAGCTCCCTATACAAGGCAGGAGATCCCTCTTTCTGAACACAAGATAGCTCCCTAAACAAGGCAGGCGTTCCCTCTCTTTGAACACAGAATAGGTTCCTATACAAGGCAGGAGTTCCCTCTTTCTGAACACAGGATAGCTCCCTGTACAAGGCAGGTGTTCCCTCTCTTTGAACACAGGATATATTCCTATACAAGACAAGTGGCTCCTCTGTATGTGCAAGACAGATGTTCTCTCTCTCAACACAGGATATATTCCTATACAAGACAGGTGTTCTCTCTCTCAACACAGGATATATTCCTATACAAGGCAGATGTTTTCTCTCTCAACACAGGATATATTCCTATACAAGGCAGATGTTCTCTCTCTCAACACAGGATATATTCCTATACAAGACAGATGTTCTCTCTCTCAACACAGGATATATTCCTATACAAGACAAGTGGCTCCTCTGTATGTGCAAGACAGATGTTCTCTCTCTCAACACAGGATATATTCCTATACAAGACAGGTGTTCTCTCTCTCAACACAGGATATATTCCTATACAAGGCAGATGTTTTCTCTCTCAACACAGGATATATTCCTATACAAGGCAGATGTTCTCTCTCTCAACACAGGATATATTCCTATACAAGACAGATGTTCTCTCTCTCAACACAAAATATATTCCTATACAAAACAAGTGGTCCGTCTGTCTATGCAAGAAAGATGTTCTCTCTCTCAACACAGGATATATCCCTATACAAGGCAGGTGTTCCCTCTCGCTGAAGACAGGATAGCTCCATATACAAGGTAGGCATTCCCACTCCCTGAACACAGGATAGCTCCCTATACAAGGCAGATTTTCCCTCTCTCTGAACACAGGGTAGCTCTCTATTCAAGGCATGAGTTCCCTCTCTCTGAACACAGGATAGCTCCCTATACAAGGCAGGCGTTCCCTCTCTCTGAACACGGGATAGCTCCCTATACAAGGCAGGCGTTTCCTCTCTCTGAACACAGGATAGCTCTCTATACAAGGCAGGAGTTCCCTCTTTCTGAACACAAGATAGCTTCCTAAACAAGGCAGACGTTCCCTCTCTCTGAACACAGGATAGCTCCCTATACAAGGCAGGCGTTCCCTCTCTCTGAACACAGGATAGCTCCCTATACAAGGCAGGAGTTCCCTCTTTCTGAACACAGGATAGCTCCCTATACAAGGCAGGCGTTCCCTCTCTTTGAACACAGAATAGGTCCCTATACAAGGCAGGCGTTCCCTCTCTCTGAACACAGGATAGCTCCCTATACAAGGCAGGCGGTCCCTCTCTCTGAACACAGGATAGCTCCCTATACAAGGCAGGGGTTCCCTCTTTCTGAACACAGGATAGCTCCCTATACAAGGCAGGAGTTCCCTCTTTCTGAACACAGGATAGCTCCCTATACAAGGCAGGAGTTCCCTCTCTCTGCTTCCTATACAGGGCAGGCGTTCCCTCTCTCTGAACACAGGATAGCTCCCTATACAAGGCAGGCATTCCCTCTCTCTGAACACAGAATAGGTCCCCATACCAGGCAGGCGTTCCCTCTCTCTGAACACAGGATAGCTCCCTATACAAGGCAGGAGTTCCCTCTCTCTGAACACAGGATAGCTCCCTATACAAGGCAGGCGTTCCCTCTCTCTGAACACAGGATAGCTCCCTATACAAGGCAGGCGTTCCCTCTCTCTGAACACAGGATAGCTCCCTATACAAGGCAGGCGTTCCCTCTCTCTGAACACAGGATAGCTCCCTATACAAGGCAGGCGTTCCCTCTCTCTGAACACAGGATAGCTCCCTATACAAGGCAGGAGATCCCTCTTTCTGAACACAAGATAGCTCCCTAAACAAGGCAGGCGTTCCCTCTCTTTGAACACAGAATAGGTTCCTATACAAGGCAGGAGTTCCCTCTTTCTGAACACAGGATAGCTCCCTGTACAAGGCAGGTGTTCCCTCTCTTTGAACACAGTATAGGTCCCTATACAAGGCAGGCATTCCCTCTCTCTGAACACAGAATAGGTCCCCATACCAGGCAGGCATTCCTTCTCTCCGCACACAGGATAGCTCCCTATACAAGGCAGATGTTCCCTATGACTGTAGACAGCATGAGTTCCTATTCAGAACTGATGTTCCCTCTCTCTGGAAACAGGATAGGCTCCTATACAAGTCAAGACAGGTTTTTACTTTTCGAATACAGGATAGGTACCAATACAACACAGATGTTCCCTTTCTCTAAACACAGGATAGATTCCTGTATGACTGGTGTTCCCGCCCTCAGAATACTGCATAGGTTCCTATACAAGAAAGGAGTTTCCACCCTCTAAGTACAGCCCGGGTTCCTTTACAAGGTAGTTGTTCGCACCCTCTAAACAGAGCGCAGGTTCCTGTACAAGGGGGTGATTCCCCAAAGTAAACAAGGTGAATACAACACGATGATGAGCGGAGTGCTGAAACTTTTCAAACACTCACCCCCAGTCTAGAGATCTGGGTTAAAACCATTGTTCTTTTGCTCACCATGCCACCCCAGTCTGGATCCATTATTTTTACTTTTGTCACCCTAAGTGCGCCGGGTATGCCCGACGTGAGTCCCGTGCTCACCGCGCCACTGGATTCAAGCTAGCCTGGCTGATGAGGGGTGATTCCCCGAAACCGGTCCCAGGATGCTTGTTTCCGTTCCAGAAAGAACCTGGCCTGGCAGCTCGGGTAGGACTGTTCCCATGAGGAACAGGGTCAGGACTGATTGTATATAGCTGGGTCCAAACTGGTGTGGCTTGGTGAGCAAAAAAATGATGGGGACTGGGGGTGAATGTTTGCCTTGTTCAGCATTCCGTCCATTACCTGTTCTTTTTGCTTTTTTTCTCTGAAAACACAGCCAAAACAGGCGTTCCCTCTCCCTGTGCAGAACAATACAGTTCCCTCTCTCTGAACACAGCACGGGTTCCTGCACAAAACAGGTGTTTCCTCTCGCTGAACACAGGATAAGTTTATTGCAAAACAGGTGTTGCCTCACTCTGAACACAGGCTTCTCCAGGGAGGTAATTTAGCCCTAAATGCATTTATTGTCTCCCCTCTGGACAGCTAAAGTAGATCAACATCTTATCTTTTGCAACAAAAAAAACACCCACCTCGTCGGGCAAGAACTTAGGCCTCAGCTTTCGCTTCTACGTGAAACTGTTTTCACCGCCCAAATCGCGCCTTCCCGTCTCCAGAATGTAAACAAAATAAAAAAAAAATACGCACCCCAGCTAAACTAATCAAACAACAAAACTCGCTAATTAATCCGGGAACGGGGCCTGCGGAATCAAGTCATCAACAACATGCTGTTTACAATTTCACAAAACAGTGAGCCCGGGGGCCGGTGATTCCGGCGGGCCCCCACTTCCTCCTCCGAGCTGACTAGGCCCGAAGCCTGACTGGCAGTAATAGGGGCCTGTGGCTCGGGCCCGTTGGGTATCCATGGCAACCGCGGGATGGCACAGCAGCCACTGGGCTAAATGGCTTCGACTCCATCCCGAGATGCCAATTCAGGGCCTACTCCAGCCCCCACCCTCCATCCCTCCCGCCACCCCTCCATTTCCCTCACACCAACATCCTTTTAGCGGCTGGATCGCGCCATTCTCGGAAGGCGGCCAATTAGGCCTCCTGGAGAAAATTGAGCGAATGGCGCCGCCGGGCGCCTCCAAAATCAGTACCACAGCAATTTGTCTCTTTTCTGCAACTTTTTTTTTCTCTCGGTGTGTTGGCCTGCCGCCCCTAGGAACTGGCAACCGAAAGGGAAAAGAGGTGGGACAGCCAATGAGAAAGTCAGAAGTCTTGGTGACAGGCGGTCATCTCCCAAGTAGAGTCAATTGCGCACCCCACTTCTACGCTGACTGTACCCCATCTCAGCTGGCTTCTCAGAGGTGCAAGCCTGTCAGAAATTCTGCACTTTTTTCATAGGACTGATTTCCTCAGCTCTCACAGGTGGAAATTTAGGGTAACCAGCTATGGCGGTCAGCTGACCCATAAATGGTTTTCACCGAATTGGCATATATTTTGGACTGTACCCTACTATATGTTCATTGTTACAAAGAAAACACTGTTAAGGGGTAAACAAAAATTAGCAAATAGACATCATTAGACGCTAATAACCATATTCAATTATCAACTGGAATCTGTAAAACGAACCAGAAAAAAACATTTATTCATGAATGGTCAACTGGAATTTCCACCCAGAGTCATTGCCTTCAGTAGCCGCATCTTTCCCTCTAGGCCTGTTGGCTTCTGGCCTAGGCACCGGACAAATTATACTGGTGTGGTAAAAAATATTGCTTTTATCCTCAAGAGCCAAGTCTGTAAGAACATCTGTTGCACACTATTTGAACTTGGCAGAGTTTTCTCACACTTGAAACCGAGCTTTAAACTATTTCTGACCTCATGCGAGTGCTCTGAGTTTGATGTGGCTCTTTCTTAAGGTTGGGGTTCATAGGCGCCTCGTGCACCCACGGCGCACTTTGAGAGAGGTCCTTCGACAGAGCTGAAGGGATCTATTATGATTTCTCATAAGTGATACGCACACGGAGAGACCTTGGTAAGCAAAGTGAGGGAAGCTAGTGTGCCCATGTAGATGGATGTCAACAATGTGCCACGGTCAGCGGAAGTGACATCATGCACCCTTTGACTTCGGAAGACATCACCGGGTTCACCTCATATCCTGCCATTATGCACTCAACAGCCTACTATGTGCTTCAGGAGGCTGGAAAATGGCAAAGACAGAAAACAGAAAAAAGCATGACTTTCTGACTTCTGATTACTCACTGTTCCTGCCTCTGCCTTCAACGCCATCCCGCCCCCGAACAGTGGTAGCAAGAGCAGTGCCAGGGCAGTAAATGGCAAACCAGTGGCGCCAGATGCTAGCCTTAACTGATGACCATGCCTACTTGGCTCTGTGTTTATGCAACAACTGGGGGAAAATCCAGTTGCCCATTTACAAAAGGTGTCTTCTATACTTAGTTGCAGCATTCATGCTTTAAGCTACATGTGTCCTGGGAGAAAATAAAGGGAAATACTTCTGGTTAAATACAAATATAACCTGAAACAAATAGACAGTAGTGTACTGTAATAATTTTTTTCAAGGCACAATTGGATTTTTTCAGTAACATTTCAATCTTTGATCTATGTTAAAGAAAAAAACATTTTAACAGCTGCTTCCAGAGGTAACATATGCAACCAATCAACTTCACAGTCTGCGTGGACAAGGAGTGGCCCTGGAACATTTTAAATCAACCCCTTATATCTTGCCTTGTGGGGTTCCACAGGGCTTTTTGCTTAGCCCATCCCTTTTTAATATTTATGTGTCGGAACTGGCTCCTCTGATCCAGCAATTCAGCTTCAGTTTAACCTCCTATGCCAACGACACACAGATTATGGTAGCTGCTTATAAAGATCAAGCCTCCCCTGAATCACAGTTTCAAAACTGTATGTTGGAAATTAATAGCTGGATGGGTAAGCACTGTCTTAACCCCTCCCACGCTTGTGACGGAACCGTTCCGTCACGCCCTTCAGGTAGGCTGTGCTGGTGACGGAACGGTTCCGTCACGGCCCGCTCGCCGCACCTGCGCGGCGCGAATTCTGCACCTGCGCTGAGCGTTCTATTGAGCGGGCGGGGCCGTGACGGAACCGTTCCGTCACAAGCACAGCTCACCTGAGGGGCGTGACAGAGCGGTTCTGTCACAAGCGCGGGAGCGCCGCGCGCCCCCCCGCCCCTTAGCACTGCGGCGGAATAGCCGCCGCAGTGAAAGGGTTAAACTTAATTCGGAGAAAACCGAGATAGTGATCTTTGGTAATTTCCAACCCAGATGGGATGACCGTTGGTGGCTTTTTGAGATGGGAGAGCTGCCCAAACCAGTAGAAAAAACAAAGAATCTCGGGGTACTGATTGATAACAAACTAGCATACTCACAGCAAACCAACGCTATTGCTTTCGCTACCTTTTATTTGATTAATAAAATGAAGATGGTTCTTCCATACATTCCTTTTGATTCTAGGAGGACAGTTGTGATTGCACTTGTCCTATCAAAACTGGATTACTGCAATGGACTGTATCAGAATATACAGAAACATTAAAGAAGCTGCAGATGGTACAAAATGCATCAGCAAGACTCCTATTAAATCTGCCTAAACACAAATCAGTCTCTAAGGAAATTCGAAGACTCCACTGGCTCCCGGTAGCAAGTCGCGTCGAGTTTAAGACGCTATGCTTACCCTATAAAGCCTTGAATAATATGGGATCTGAGTTCCTAAAAAATACTTTCTGTTGGTATCATCCTGGCAGTCAGTTATGGGGACTAGGCAAATTATGGTTCCTAGGATTCGCACCTCCAGTTGGAGGGGGAGGGGGGCTGAAGCATTGGTTATGGTTCAGCCAAACCATGGAATATGCTTCCAATACATATGAGGTCTGCAAGTTCACTAGCCTCATTTAGAAAGAGTCTTAAAACCTGGTTATTCCAGAACTAGCTCATGGTACGGGGGCTTACTTTAGTTCCAGCGCCAAGACACTTCCGGGTATTCGTGTGCTCAAAAAGTTACACTAACATAACATAACATGGACGTTAGACTAACCTAACATTTGATATTCCTTTGGTCTCGCCACACTTCTTGCGCGCTATTGTGCACTGCAGGCTGCTCCCTACAAAGTGCCAATGGGAGTGCAAATTGTGCACTATGAACTTTTAGATCTGTGAGGAGTTCACATTTATTTTGCAAAGTGATTCCCTGCATGCAGCAACGATTTTCTGCCAAATGCACTGACCGTGCAGGGATTTGTAAGTTAACATTTTCCCATTATAAGTGGGGACCTACAACTCCCATCATGCTTAGCGCTATTGACTGACAGCCAGGCTTGGCTGAAAGTCACCCGCATGATATGAGACCAGCTGACAGGTTAGGGCACATGCAAAAGGTGGAGCGCTCTCCCCCTGGGAACCGACATCCTCATGTTTCCCCCGACCAATGAGAACATCACATCTCAACCCGGGTCATTGCTCCTACCTCCCACATCTTCACGCCCCTAGAATCTCTAGTCACTGGGGCCACCCCTTCACTCCATGTTGGCAGGGTGTCATGTTTTTCAGCCATGACGTTTCTCTTAAGTCTATTCTGGGAATTCTAGTCTGTGATTCCGTCAAATGAATTAAAAAACCCTGGTCATGTTACGAAATACTTCAACACAACAGGCATTTACTGCTTGTGGTACCTCAGGGGACTTTGGCGGTATAAATAGTACCACAGATGCTTGTGCAGCCTCTTCTATAATAGGTTCTGAGCTAGGTCACATTTTGCGTAGGTGCAATCAGAAAGTGTCTTTCTCTTACTTTCTGCCCACGTGATATTACAGATGTGGGCGCAGAGGTAAAAGAGCTGTTGGGATGAGAACTGACTCTACACCACTGTTCGAATTTACTAGTAAATCAAATATGCCAATCATGGAAAAACAATCATAACACAATTTACAGGGAGAGCTTGTGCACTTTATCACTGATTAGCAGGTATAAAGTGCCCAGAGTCCTAAAATAAATGAAAAATGGGTCAAAAACAGGAGGCCAAAAAGTCTGGGGATTAACCTGCCAAAAATGGCAGGTCTAACAACCACAGAGAGATTGCCCACAGTCAGTGTGCCCCTGGATGGCACTGCTACAGAGGGGGTATGGGTGTCAGAAGAACCCTTCAGGCATTCACCTGTAGGTGAGCACAGTACTGCACTGCACTCTCTGTGGGAGAATCCATGCACCCTGTATACAAAGGCTGGGTCTCCATCTACAGGTGAAGAGCTGGCCGACGGCTTCAAACAGCTAGCCCACCTTACACTAATGCCTAGTTCAGAGCGGATAAGCAAGTTGGCGCTTGAACAGCGCATTTACTGTGATAAGGCGCACTATCCAGGTAAGAGCCCGATGTACCCAGTGAAGGGTGCACCACAGCACACAGCGGGATAAGGCTCCAGTTGAAACCATTTGTAAATAGTCAACTGGGATTTCCACCTGTGCCACCCTGCTTCTCCTACTCCAGACCATAGGCTATTGCAAAATAGAGGTGTTTGGATCAGACCTGTCTGGCAGTGCAGGGGCATGGCTACCATTTTATGCCTCAGCTTCGAGTATAAGCATGGAGACAGTCTGGCTGGAGTTGAAGAATGACTCGATTACGGATGGAGATGTCAACCTGCGAGGGGCTAGGGGCATGAACCCCTTTTCAAAATCCAAATAAATAAAAACCTTGTAACCCATGGATGAACATATCACTTTTTGTCACACCTACATGGTTTCACAACTCATTGCAGCTCTGTGATTCACCCTATTGGTTTAAAATATATACAGCCTCTGTGCACTCAGTAGTTTGTATAGGTTCTGCTCACATCACTAACTGTAAATGCTGGGCCAGTTGGTATCTTACTCATTTGGCAAACATGGACAGTGGAAGAATTATCCCAGCCTTTAAAAGGTTCTGCTCATCTCAGCATCTGGGCCTGGCCCTGGACAAAAGTGAATAGGCACTTCTAGTGTGAAGATGCTGAACACTATACAGCCCATCTGGCCAACAGAACCTTGCATATCCAATAGGAGAAATCCAAACACTTGCCACCATGAAACCACAAACACACACAGAAGCACACACCTACCCACACAGAGTGCGCATTCGATAGAAACATCCCACATACACCCGGGACACCAACAATTTGACACATAGATCTCAACATCACTTGTCACCAAAATAAACCACATGCAAGCATCCCACATAAAAACACTCATACAACAAAACAGCACAAACTGCCAGACAGCCAGCAACACCAGGCCTACAACACAGCGCAAGATGCCTGACAACCAGCAACACCAGGTCAACACATATGGAATTGCCAGATAAACAGCATCTTCCTGTCCTAGAGATGCCTGAGCAATTGGTAAACGACTTCCAGCAGACCTTTCTGACAGTAAGTCGCACATTCACGTTACATTGAACGTGACACTGCCACCCAACCAGAGATGGACAAAAACACAAGAAGCACAACCGAGACACCTCAAAACAGTTGGCAGAGCTACAAGCCCATACTAATGGAAGACTCTGCTACACATGTGTCATTAGAAATGTTCTGCAACAGAGATATGAGAGTATATAAATACGTAGTGTACAACAGGCAAAGCTTTTTGCAGTAAAAGAGTTTCCTCCATGGCTAAGAGCTGGAGAAGGTTTATACACAGCCTCAGGCACAGGTTCAAGGAAAGATGCACCAATAAATTGTACTATTGGCTGAATGTTTGTTGTATAAGACAAATGGCTATTTGACTCTGAAACTTTGACTCACTGAGTTTCAGAGGTGCTCTGGTAAAAGCAGAAGGCCCTGGTGAGCTCAGTCATACATCCAATCTGCTCTGAAGAGAGGCAAGTTGAGCCTCAATGCTATTCAACCCTTGCCCTCTCTGCAGAAACGTTGGCAAAGCATATTGACCCTGAGGCACTAGTCAGACAATGGACCACCACACTAATTTGTCTCCAGAGTCTACAGCTGTTGAGAACAGGTGCTGTAGCACAGGCGCAGTCCGGTAAATAAACCATACACCGTTCTTATATACAGATACATCACTTCGGGAAAAGCAAAGAACCCCAGGCAGGCGACCTTTGGGTGCCTCTGGAGAATCATCTCTCAGTCAAATCTGTATTGAGACTCTTGCCGATCATGTCATACATACCCACAAGAAAATGTGAGGTTAATACCTCTAACCACCGCTGTTTCGAGGTATTTGGGAATCATATTTCCTGTGCCTTCTTTTGATTGAAATTAGGTACTTGTCAATCAATCAATCGATCAGGATTTATAGAGCGCTGCTAACCATCTCAAGGGTATCTAGGCACTGAGAGTCAAGCTGCACAGGTGGGAATAATTGAACAACCAGATCTTGAGTCCCTCTATGAATTCATGAAGAGAGGGCGAGGTCCAGGGGTGGAGACGGAGGCTGTTCCAGGACTTTGCAGTGAGGTAGAAGGAGAGACATCCTCCACTGTTGTGTATGCGGATGCAGGGGCACCTTGTACCTTTAGACACCACATATCCTAGGGCACCTCCATGTCAGTGTCTATACCAGTCCTGATGAAGACCCATCTAGACTGATATTATTTGGCACATACTCAGGCCGAAACGTGTACATGATATTTGTATGCCTAGACTTCATGATTATAACTAGGTAGAAATTCAGACTTGTGCTGTCCTAACCTTTGTAAAAACTTGATTTCGCCTATTTATTTATTTATTTATTTTTATTTTAAAGGTTTTATATAGCGCTTCTTGTTAAAATCACCTTACGTACATATTTTTGCCTGCTACACATGCACTTTCCATAATTACCGTGTTCATTTGCACTCTACGTGGGGCACCTTGCACTTTGTTTGATCATATAGTGACAGTGCCTATTGTAAAAAATATGATTCACCCTTCAGCAAGAAGGATGTACTAGTTATGTGAATGCAAGTTCATTTCGGTTGTGATGGATTCACAACTCAGTCATTCATACTTCATGTAAGAAATGTGGTCTAAAGTTTGCATCTGTAACCAAACAACAAAACTGGGTCTCGGGATGTCATTTAAAAGTGGGATTTGAAGACAGGGGTGTTAGTCTGTGTTAATCGACGTGTCTCCTCCATATTCTCAATGGCTTACATATTTTAGGAAATAGAATGATAGGGTTCATCGCAGCTCTGTAGGCAAGTGCAGTGCCTGCTTTGGGAGCATTCTGGCCAGAGCAGATCATACTTACTGCAGTCTATTCAATCGCCCCTACCAGGCGGCACAGGACTGCGGTGCCTGACCCACCTGGACCAGCAGCGGTCATTCTGTCTGAAGCCCAGTGGCAAAGAGGAGAGAAGTGACTATCTCAGGGCATCAAGGAGTCTGGGCAGAGTTGCCAGGACCTTGGCACTCAGGGTGACCACTCTCAGGCAAAGGAACGAGAGCAGTAGGGTGCTGAGACTTCACATGGGCATCAATGTTGCTTAAAAAAAGGGGGTGCATAGTGACGCAGAGCAGAGTCACTTACATCTCACATGGTGCCTGTGTCATTTAAATAAGCATTTGCAATGCAATAGGTCTCTCATTTACGAGAGTATGAGCTATTGGAGTTGTAAATGACAATGCCTTTTATTTATGTTTTAAAAAAACAACAAATAAAAGGCATTGTCATTTACAATGCAATGGTTTAAACTCTCGACGATGCGAGACCTATTGCATTGCAAATGCGTTCGGCGTCCGTACTATAAAGATTAAAAAAGGTTGGGAGAGCGTGTCCTGCCTGCAATAGCAGCCAGGACAAACGTATTTGAGAAAATAGTGCTTGGAGGCTATACTTAAAGCCTACCGAGTAACAACACACGTAACAGGGGGTGTCCTCGTGGGAGGTTACAAAATAAGACAAGGCGGTACTAAGGAGGGACTACTAAGTCTGTTGAGCAATGAAAAGCCACAGTTTGCAGTGGACAATGACACAAACCAATGAAAAATATGGGCGGAGATTGGGCGGAGCTTCAAGTCCGTACTTGAATACAGCATGCCTCAGAGAGCAGCGCACACGCGCCCAGGCTCAACCTAAAAAGGCACATGTCAATGCAAGGCACAGGAACACAGACCTTACAGTGATATCAGCATTGCTTGACGGAAAAGGGTGCATAGCCATGCAGGACACAGGACCATGCCTCTTACAGATGCATCAGCATCCTTTGATAGCTGGACTGAGCCGTGATCACCCTTGGCCTGCATGGGCCCTCATGGCAATGTTGTGTAATGATAAACTTGGGACTTTTGCTAGACAGGACTGGTCAGTCCATCTATTTGTCAGCTTCACCAGCAGCAGAGTCTGTTCATCGCTCCTGGTGGGCACGCCTTACTCCTGAAAGGGAGACAGGTTTCTGTCCAGCGGAATCATCCTAGAACAGAGCATCCTTAAAGAGAGACCCAGAGCTTTGTAAACGAGCAAAATGTGATGATTCCACCTTAGGTTGGCAGAACCTTTCATTGTCCTCTCCCTTGTTTGAAAAGCCTTCTAAGATGATGTGTCCCTTCATTGGGGCACGTAAGGGAAAAAGCTCTCACCATACAACATTTACAGCACCTTTTGGTACTCCGATGTATGATTTTCCAAATATTTGCATTACATACCAAAGTCTAATTCGTTTTTGAGGAGTAGTTTGATCAACTGAGTGAAAAAAATGAATGATGGAAATTCTAGATGCATTTTTCAGTTTTTTTCTATCGCTCTTCCCTGATTTTTATTCATGATTAATGCTGTCTATTGGTATCAGTTTGTATTTTTAAATCAACTTATCAATTTTTCTTTGTTCGTCAGTTACTCAATCATTTGTAGCATTCAGTCTACTGCATCTGATAGTGACTGAGCTTCCAATTGTCACGTTGACGCTTCCTCAAGGCAAAGACAGACCTGGTTCGCCCTGGTGAATGCCTGAATGATCAATAGTTCTATTGACACGAGAGGAAATTGATGGCGTGTCCTCTGATTGAATGTTGCTGATTGGTGGTTCCCAGCACCTCAGCCATAGGATAGGTTCTAAAACCATACTTTCCTCTTCCTTTTAGTCAAGTGGAAGACAGTCATTCTAATGTTTGGCCATCTTCATGTTGGCTTTGTCGATTTGAGGCCGGCCTTCGATCTGGTACAGAGGGTAAAACTATGGATAGTACTGCCGAAGAAGGGAGTTTTTTCTAGTTTGCTCTCTTTATTGATCCAACTTCATACAGACAATTACGCCCAACTTTGTTGGGGTGAACATGGGCAGTTGAGAGTTTTGGCGACTAGAAGAGCTGGGCCCTTATAGAGAGGCTTTACGAGATCTTATACACAGGTCCACTGTCCTGTACCTATCCTGGTTTCTCTATGTTAAAAAATGGCTCGAAACCTTAGTCCTGCCCGACTATTTCGTGGTTCTTAAAAGATCCCAGGAACGGCTCAAAAACTGTAAAAAACAGCTATTGGCAAGTTGTTTCTGACAAATGGCTATTGGAGTATGGAGGGAGCTTTACAAACTATTTTCTTGCATTTAAATGTGATTCTAATTTTTAGGATTTTTTGGAATTACATCAAACTAGCCATTATGAAGACCCGCTATACATTACATTTACATTAAGCATACTTTCATTGGCAGCTCTTACTCAAAAACGGCTGAAAAACATTCTGACGCTGTGTAAGTAGAGCATATGATAAAACAAGCCAAATTACTTTATTCTTCTTTGTGGGCTATGGAAATTAGACCCTGCACAACAGTCCTGAGTATATGCAGAGCAGATGCTAGCACTCATGTAGATTTTGCGGATTCTGAATTCTGAGCGTCGGCGTGGCACATTAGGGGGAGACTTTTAGCATAAATGCTGTCTTGATCTGATTTACATTTTTGCTTGTATGAATTTTAAAGCAGATTTCTGTAAATGTGCTGAAAATATTTTATGATCGTTTTATTTGTTGATGGATTATTTAATCCGATCGAACGAAAAATAAATAAGTACATATTTTCAAGAGACCGAAAAAGCAATGTTAGATAGGACTCTCTTGAGCACAAGCATTGGCAGAGAACTTTCAGTCCAAGCAGACTCTCGCCTCCATTCGCATGAGTCTCACACTTGCATGAGCATCAGGCCTGTCCCAAAGCCTCACACCTCCCTTTCCTATAAGCCTCTCGCTTGCCTTCCCATCAGCTTCTGCACCCTCAGATCACCCTTCACATGAGCCTCTCCCATCCCATGTGTAACACAGGCCGTCCCAAAAGCCTCACATTTGTCATTCCATGAGCCTTATACATGCCTTCCCATGAGCATCTCCCTGCTCATGAATCTCACTCATACCTTTCAGTGAGCCTCTGCCTTCCCTGTAGTCTCACACCTACCTTCCCATGAGCCCCACACATACCATGAGCCTCACGCATGGATTCCATGAGCTTCAGCCTTCCCAAGTGACTCACCTATGCCTTCCATGAGCCTTAAACATGCCTTTTTATGAGCCACACACCTTCCATGAACCTGTTCCTTCCCATGAGTCACACACCTTTTTATGAGCCGCAGATCTTCCATGAGCCTATTCCTTCCCATGAGTCACACAAACCTTTCTATGAGCCTCACACCTTCCATAAGCCTATTCCTTCTCATGAGTGACGCACCATTTTTAATGAGTGGCACATCTTCCATGAGCCTCCTCTTTCCTATGAGTGACACACCTTTGTATGAGCCTCACACCTTCAATGAGCCTCTCCCTTCCCATGAGTCACACACCTTTGTATGAGCCTCAGAACTTCCATGAGCTTCTTCCTTCTTATGAGCCTCATGCCTTTTTTATGATCCCCACACCTTCTATGAGCCTCTTCCTTCCCATGAGTCACACACCTTTTTATGAGCCACACACCTTCCATGAACCTGTTCCTTCCCATGAGTCACACGCCTTTTTATGAGCCGCAGAGCTTCCATGAGCCTCTTCCTTCCCATGAATCACAGACACCTTTCTATGAGCCTCACACCTTCCATGAGCCTCTTCCTTCCTATGAGTCACACACCTTTGTATGAACCTCACAACTTCCATGAGCTTCTTCCGTCTTATGAGCCTCACACCTTTTTATGATCCTCACACCTTCTATTAGCCTCTACCTTCCCTTGAATCACACACCTTTTTATAAGCCACACACCTTCCATGAACCTCTTCCTGCCCATGAGTCACACGCCTTTTTATGAGCCGCAGATCTTCCATGAGCCTCTTCCTTCCCATGAGTCACACACACCTTTCTATCAATCAATCAATCAATCAATCAGTCAGAGCATTTATATAGCGCGCTAATCACCCGGAGGGTCTCAAGGCGCTGGGGGGGAGGGGGGGGGGGTCCGCTACTGCTCGAACAGCCAGGTCTTGAGCTGCTTCCTGAAGGCGAGGTGGTCTTGGGTCAGGCGGAGGTGGGTCGGAAGGGAGTTCCAAGTCTTGGCGGCCAGGTAGGAGAAGGACCTTCCTCCTGTGGTGGCTCTTCGGATGCGGGGGACGGCGGCGAGGGCGTGGCTGGTCGATCGAAGCTGGCGTTTGGGAACGTAGAAGTTGAGGCGGCTGTTGAGGTATCCTGGGCCTTGGTTGTGTAGGGCTTTGTGTGCGTGGGTGAGGAGCCGGAAGGTGATTCTCTTGTTGACCGGGAGCCAGTGCAGGTCTCTCAGGTGTCCGGAGATGTGGCTGCGGCGGGGGATGTCCAGGATGAGTCGTGCTGAGGTGTTCTGGATCCGCTGGAGTCTCTTCTGGAGTTTGGCGGTGGTTCCGGCGTAGAGGGAGTTGCCGTAGTCCAGACGGCTGGTGACGAGGGCCTGGGTGACCGTCTTCCTGGTCTCGGAAGGGATCCATCGGAAGATCTTGCGTAGCATGCGCAGGATGTTGAAGCACGACGAGGAGACGGCGTTCACTTGTCTGGTCATGGAGAGGGAGGAGTCCAGGATGAAGCCCAGGTTGCGTGCGTGGTCTGTTGGTTTGGGTGCGCTGCCCAGGGCGGGGGGCCACCAGGAGTCATCCCAGGCGGAGGGTGAGGATCCTAGGATGAGGACTTCCGTCTTGTCCGAGTTCAGTTTCAGGCGGCTGTTCGACATCCATTTGGCCACGTCTGTCATCCCTTCGTGCAGGTTGGCTCTGGCGGTGGTGGGGTCGTTGGTGAGGGAGAGGATCAGCTGGGTGTCGTCGGCGTAGGAGATGATGTTGAGGTTGTGCTGGCGTGCGATGGCTGCGAGGGGGCTCATGTAGACGTTGAAGAGTGTTGGGCTGAGCGAGGAGCCTTGAGGAACGCCGCAGGTGACTTCGGTGGCCTCCGATCTGAACGGGGGGAGGCGGACTCTCTGTGTCCTTCCGGCGAGGAAGGAGATGATCCACTCCAGTGCCTTCTCCTGGATTCCGACGTTGCTGAGGCCCTGTACTAGGGTACGGTGGCAGACGGTGTCGAAGGCCGCGGAGAGGTCCAGGAGGATGAGGGCCGCCGTTTCTCCGTTGTCGAGCAGGGCTCGGATGTCATCGGTAGCTGCGATCAGGGCAGTCTCGGTGCTGTGGTTGGCCCGGAAGTCAGACTGTGAGAGATTGAGGGAACCGTTCGTCTCGAGGAAGGCGGCCAGTTGCTTGTTGACGGTCTTCTCGATGACTTTAGCCGGAAACGGGAGCAGCGCGATGGGGCGGTAGTTCTTGAGGTCGGTGGGGTCGGCTGATGGTTTCTTGAGTAGAGCGCTGAGTTCGGCGTGCTTCCAGCTCTCCGGGAAGGTGGCGGTGTCGAAGGAGGTGTTGATGATGTCCCGCAGGTGGGGTGCGATGACAGTGTCGGCCTTGTTGAAGACGTGGTGAGGGCAGGGGTCTGTCGGAGATCCGGAGTGGATGGAGTTCATCGTGTGGGTGGTGTCTTCGATGCTGATCGGGGTCCAGGCGCGGAGGGTGGTGGTGGGGGGCGGTGGTTCTGTCGTTGCGTGCGTCGGTTGAGTGCTGAAGCTGTTGTGGATGTCCGCGATCTTGTTGTGGAAGTAGGAGGCGAGGGAGTTGCAGAGGTCTTGCGAAGGGGTGATGTCGTTGTTTCCGGCGTTGGGGTTTGAGAGCTCTTTCACGATGTTGAAGAGTTCCTTGCTGTTGTGTGCGTTGTTGTCCAGTCGTTCCTTGAATGCGGTTTTCTTGGTGGCGTGGATCAATTGGTGGTGTTTTCGGGTGGCGAGCTTGAGGGCAGTCATGTTGTCCGGTGTTGGGTCTCTGCGCCAGGTTTTCTCGAGTGCTCTGCAGTTCTTCTTGGAGCTCTTGAGTTCGTCGTTAAACCATGGGGCTTTCTTGCTGCCGGGTCTGCTCGGTGGGGTCTTCAGAGGGGCGAGGTCGTCTGCGCAGTCGCTGATCCATTTCGTGAGGTTGGTGGCCGCTTGGCTGGGGTTCGTTGTGCTGGTGGGAGGCTTCTTGCTCAGGGAAGTCGCGAGCTGGTCGGCTGTGATCTTGTTCCAGCTTCTGCGGGGAACCTGTTGCTGGTGATGGTGGAGTGTGGTCCTTCTGAAGCTGAAGTGGACGCAGCTGTGGTCCGTCCAGTGGAGTCCCGTGGCGTGGCTGAAGGCGATGTCCTTGCTGGAAGAGAAGATCGGGTCGAGTGTGTGTCCGGCGTAGTGGGTGGGGGTGTTCACCAGTTGCTTGAGTCCGAGGTTGGCGAGGTTGTCCAGCAGGGTGGTGGTGTTGAGGTCGTTGTTGTTCTCCAGGTGGAAGTTGAGGTCCCCGAGGAGGATGTAGTCAGCGGAGAGGAGGGCGTGCGGGCTGATGAAGTCGGCGATGTCTTCGCTGAATTGTGTGCGTGGTCCTGGGGGTCTGTAGATGAGGGTGCCTCTGAGCGTTGTCTTGGGGTTGATGTGGATCTGGAAGTGCAGGTGTTCGGCGGGTGCGAGGGTGTCGTCGGCATTGGTCGTGATGCGGATGGTGTTCCTGTGGATGATGGCGATGCCTCCTCCTGTCTGGTTGACGCGGTCCCTCCGGATGATCTTGTAGCCGTCCGGAATGGCGATGGCGATGTCGGGCGCTGAGGAGGCGTTCATCCAGGTTTCTGTGAGGAAGGCGACGTCTGGGGCTGTGGTGTCGAGCAGGTTCCAGAGCTCGACGGCGTGTCTGTGGACGGAGCGGGTGTTGAGCAGGATGCACTTCAGGTGGGTGCTTCAGGTGGGTGGGTTCTATGAGCCTCACGCCTACCATGAGCCTATTCCTTACCATGAGGCACAAACCTTTTTATGAGTGGCACATCTTCAATGAGCCTCTTTTTCCTATTAGTGACACACCTTTGTATGAGCCTCACACCTTCCATGAGCCTCTTCCTTCCCATGAGGTACACACCTTTTTTATGAGTGGCACATCTTCCATGAGCCTCCTACTTTATATGAGTGACACACCTTTGTATGATCCCCACTCCTTCTATGAGCCTCTTCTTTCCCATGTGTCACACACCATTTATGAGCCGCACATCTTCCATGAGCCTCTTCCTTCCGATGAGTCACACACCTTTTTATGAGCCGCAGATCTTCCATGAGCCTCTTCCTTCCGATGAGTCACACAAACCTTTCTATGAGCCTCACACCTTCCATAAGCCTCTTCCTTCTCATGAGGTACGCACCATTTTTTTATGAGTGGCACATCTTCCATGAGCCTCCTCTTTCCTATGAGTGACACACCTTTGTATGAGCCTCACACCTTCAATGAGCCTCTCCCTTCCCATGAGTCACACACCTTTGTATGAGCCTCACAACTTCCATGAGCTTCTTCCTTCTTATGAGCCTCATGCCTTTTTTATGATCCCCACACCTTCTATGAGCCTCTACCTTCCCTTGAATCACACACCTTTTTATAAGCCACACACCTTCCATGAACCTCTTCCTGCCCATGAGTCACACGCCTTTTTATGAGCCGCAGATCTTCCATGAGCCTCTTCCTTCCCATGAGTCACACACACCTTTCTATGAGCCTCACGCCTACCATGAGCCTATTCCTTACCATGAGGCACACACCTTTTTTATGAGTGGCACATCTTCCATGAGCCTCTTTTTCCTATGAGTGACACACCTTTGTATGAGCCTCACACCTTCCATGAGCCTCTTCCTTCCCATGAGGTACACACCTTTTTTATGAGTGGCACATCTTCCATGAGCCTCCTCCTTTATATGAGTGACACACCTTTGTATGATCCCCACTCCTTCTATGAGCCTCTTCTTTCCCATGTGTCACACACCATTTATGAGCCGCACATCTTCCATGAGCCTCTTTCTTCCGATGAGTCACATGCCTTTTTATGAGCTGCAGATCTTCCATGAGCCTCTTCCTTCCCATGAGTCACACACACCTTTCTATGAGCCTCACGCCTACCATGAGCCTATTCCTTCCCATGAGGCACACACCTTTTTTATGAGTGGCACATCTTCCATGAGCTCCTTTTTCCTATGAGCCTCAGACCCTCCATGAGCCTCTTCCTTCCCATGAGTCACACACCTTTGTATGATCCGTACACCCCCCAAGATCCTCTTCTTTCCCAGGGGACACACACCTTTTTATGAGCTGCACACCTTCCACAAACCTCTTCCTTCCCATGTGTCACACACCTTTGTATGAACCTCACAACTACCATGAGCCTCTTCCTTCCCATGAGTCACACACCTTTGTATGAGCCTCACAGCCTCCATAAGCCTCTTCCTTCCCATGAGTCACACACCTTTGTATGCGCCTCACAGCCTCCATGAGCCTCTTCCTTCCCACGATATCTCACAACTTTGTATGAGCTGCACACCTTCCATGAGCCTCTTCCCTCCCATGAGAATCACACCTTCCATGAGCCTCTTCCTTCCTATGAGTCACACACCTTTGTATGAGCCTCACAACTTCCATGAGCCTCTTCCTTCCCATGAGTCACACACCTTTGTATGAGCCTCACAACTTCCATGAGCCTCTACCTTCCCATGAGTCTCACAACTTTGTATGAGCTGCACACCTTCCATGAGCCTCTTCCTTCCCATGAGTATCACACCTTCCATGAGCCTCTTCCTTCCCATGAGTCACACACCTTTGTATGAGCTTCACAACTTCCATGAGCCTCTTCCTTCCCATGAGTCACACACCTTTGTATGAGCCTCACAACTTCCATGAGCCTCTTCCTTCCCATGAGTCACACACCTTTGTATGAGCCTCACAGCCTCCGTGAGCCTCTTCCTTCCCATGAGTCACACACCTTTGTATGAGCCTCACAGCCTCCATGAGCCTCTTCCTTCCCACGATATCTCACAACTTTGTATGAGCTGCACACCTTCCATGAGCCTCTTCCTTCCCATGAGTCACACACCTTTGTATGAGCCTCACAACTTCCATGAGCCTCTACCTTCCCATGAGTCTCACAACTTTGTATGAGCCTCACATCTCCCACGAGCCTCTTCCTTCCCATAAGCCTCACACCTGCCTTTTGTATGTGTGGCACACAGGGCTTTACACACATGGCATTACATGTAAAGACGTTTTAAGGCATGTGCAAAGTGGGCAACTGCCCAGGGCCCCCACCTTCTAACGGGGCCCTGTGAAGGCGAATGTTCACTCTTTCATACTTCTATTTCTCCCTTTAATATATTATGATTTAATATTTTCTGGCATCATGGGGCCTGATTTAGCAAAAAATGGGCACTAAAATTCATAATTGTTCTGAACAGGGGCTCTCAAAATATTTCTTTCCTGCGGCCCTCAAAATCCCTGGCATTATTTCAAGCCAGTCTTTCCCTTCCCTGGAGTGTCGCAGATGCTGTGATGGGTGAAAGGGGTCCTAGGAGCCGCCATGTGGCGGTTGATATGGTGAGGTACGCATGCGCAGTTCTTCAAGTTTGAACCTAAGACATTCCCTCTCAGGGGACACAAGTTAGCAGCAAGGAACCCCAAAAACTAGTCAGCTGCTGTGCCTGGGGCCATAAGAATAAAATGGGGTACCCTCCTCAGAGTTATCGCGCCTCAGAGGTAGACGGGGGTCTTTGGCAGTGACAGCCCCCCCCCCCCCTTCTCAAGAAGGCCCAGTTAGGCTGTGACCCCCTCGCATCCTAATGAGGGGGGCAATCCATCACAGAGTGGCAGCGCGCAGCTGAGGCCCCCTCACTGTCTGCCAATGTCATTACCACCATTAACGGGGGAGGGGGCGGTGTGGACATGACACCAAACTCTTAAACAAAACCTAATAGAAGGAAGGAGCAGGTGGGGGCACTTGGCATTTGGACATTGGGGGAGGGGGGTACGTGCATTCCCAAACTCCTCGGTGTCCGAGAAAAATACATTTATAAACAGGAGCTTGTCAGGTTTGGCATGTCCCAAGCAAGCGTCAAACCAAGATACCCCCCCCCCCCCCCCGCATTCAAATAAAACCCACAGACTAATTATCGTCCCTCCCCTAGCAGTCTATAGACCCCACAGCAGCCCAGGATCACGTATGGTGTCTGCATCCTGCCACAACATCATGGTCTAGAATAAAGCCCCCTGTTAGCGCAGCCTCTGCTTGTCCCGGGCCAGCCTGGCCTCTTGTTTATTTCCAGGTGACATTTCCCGGGCTTGGTATGTCTGCACGTGGTGTTTCTTTTTATTTTTAACTGTGCGTTTTATGGTTCGGTGTTTTTTTCAGTTTCTGTGCAGAATAGAGTTGAGTTTTAAATATTTATAAGTTCCTAAAGTTATGTTCAACATAGTGTTCAGAGAAAGGGCAGGCTGTGAGATCACTCGAGGAACCGGATGCTGCGACCTCATTCTAATGCTGCGACCTCATTCCAGAAAAAGTATGGCAAGGTGAAACCTAATACCGAAATGATGTCACCTCATGAAAAAGAGAAGTCTAACTGTGATGTTTTTCCAGAGACAAAATGTCTGCTGGTTGTAGGCTTTACACTCTGACGCGCGCCAGGAAGTTGACTTCTGACTGTGACCTCACTAAGGGAATTTGACTTCTGACTGTGACCTCACTAAGGGAATTTGACTTCAGCCTGTGACATCACTAAGGGAATTGGCTTCAGCCTCAGCCTGTGACATCACTAAGGGAATTGGACTTCTGACTGCGACCTCACTAAGAGAATTTGACTTCTGACTGTGACCTCACTAGAGGAACTGGATGTCAGACTGAGGACTTGATTGAGATCTCTGCGGACGTGTTACTACGTTGCAACGGTAACGGATATTCCGTCCGCCGAAATATAAATCCCATTTTAGATCTCGGCGGACGGGTTACTCCATTGCAACGGTGACGGATATCCAGTCCACCCAAATATTAATCCCGTTTTAGATCTCAGCAGATGGTTTACTCTGTCACAACGGTGACGGATATCCCGTCTGCCGAAATATTAATCCCATAGGATTTAATGGAATTTATTTTTCAGCAGATGGGATATCCGTCACCGTTGTGACGGAGTAACAAGGATCACGACTGTCAAGTCTGCCGAAACATAAATCCAATAGGATATAATGGGATTTATATTTCGGCAGACGGGATATCCGTCACCGTTGTGATGGAGTAAGCCATCCGCCGAGATCTAAATCAGGCACTCAGTCTGTGACATCACTACAGGAACTTGATGCCCAGCGGTGACATCACTACAGGAACTGGATGTGATTCTTAGATATCACTATAGGAGTGTAGCCTGAGTCTTGAACTTCCGACACTGACATCAATATGGGGGCATATTTCCAGATTCAGGCAGCACTTCTGTACATATACCTCGGGTTTGACGTCACTCCGGGAACCTCAGATCAGACCGTGACATCCTTGATTACACCGTCGTCCGAACCTATTACCATTCTGTCACGTCCTTCATCACACCGTCATCAGAGTATGACGTCATTCCAGGCAACTGCCATAAGAATAAAACATCACTCCTGTGATGTCCTAATCTGAACCACACCTGGAGAGTCTTGGAACGTTTCACTTCTATGGTTTCCCCCGTGATATTCAAAGGGTATGATTTAGAAGGGTTGTCACTGTACATTAGATGCTTTGTTGGGTAGATGTAGACCCCACCCCTGGAATAATATAGCAGGATTTCACAGACAGAGAGAATATGTCAGTGGCAAAGCACCATCCCAGCCTCAAACCAATGGGTTTGCAGTTACCGCCTCCCTCCAGTGGCACTCTGGAGACGGAGCAAACCACTTTGGCAGCCAATCAGGGATTCTTTGAACTCTGTAAACTCAGAGATATACATTATATTTGTTTCTCCCAAGAGGATAACCTTTTTCAGGCAGGGTTTTTGGCTGATGTCTGAGAAAAGTATCTTTTTATGGGAGTAGCACAGTTTCCCTGTGCTTGGGGAAGAGGGGGTGGAGGTGGGTTGGGACGGTTGGCGAGACGAGGCTCTAGTGCGTAAAATATCCTGACTTTTCTGGAAGAAAACAGCCTGTTTGCTTGCTCTAACTTACACGAAAAAGAGCTTATCCTCTTGCTTGGTCTGACGGGTGTAAGAGTACATGTCTGCTTGCTTACACTTGAAAAATGCATTTGCAATGCAATAGGTCTCGCATTTGCAAGAGTTTAAGCTATTGGCACTGTAAATGACAATGCCTTTTATTTATCTGTTTTGATAATTAACACATAAATAAAAGGCATTGTAATTTACAATGCTAGTAGCTCAAATTATTGTAAATGCGAGACCTATTCACTTCAAAGATGCAGCCGCCATTGTCCCAGGCTGCTTGGAAAGTGAAAGCACACATTGCGTGCTGAATGTTGCAGGAAAGCATGTTGTGCCTGCAGTAGGAGAAACTCATTAAAGAAAATAGTGCTCACAGACTAAATAAAGTATACCTTGTAACAACCGAAGTAAAAGGGCCAGCCCTCATAGAAGGTTTACAAATGCAGACAAGGCGGTACTTAGGAGAAACTAATAAGCCTATTAACGAATCTGAAGCCAGCATTTACAAAGGACAATGACACAAGCCAAGGAAAAATATGGACGGGGCTTCAAGTCCATACTCCAATACAGCATACCTTACAGAGAAGCAGATGCACTGCCCAGGCTCGACCTAAAAACAATTAACTTTTGTAGCTGAGAACCACCTACTTGCTTGTCCCGACTATATTGCAAAATTTGCTAACTTTTGAGGAAAAGATCCTGTGTGCCTTTTGTTGTTGAGAAAGGATTTACTTAGGAGCCCGGACCCCTGAATTTTGCAGAAGATAACCTGACTTTTCTGGAAGAGAGCTTGTCTTGTTGGGTGTCCTAACTTTTGTGGAAAACAAGCAATATGCTTGTTCTTACATTTGCCTGGAGAGCGCATTTGTCGCCAGACCTGAAGTGACCAACAGAAAAAGAGCATTCAAGACCACTACAGAGGAAGGGGCATTGCTCCACCCACATGTTGATCTCTTTAAGAACATCATTTGATTGGGCACAAGCTGTGTGCTTCCGCTAAAAACAGCACTTGTATTGCACCTTTTGCCTTGTGGTAAAGTTTATGCTCAACAAAGCGGGATTCAGTTGAGTATGGAGCCAATGCTGTGCTCAAGGATACAGGGGCTATAGGCCTGACCCATTTATTATTTAAAGTTGCAACAAAAGCAGTCAGCCCGGCATCTGTATTGTGAAAGGCATATATCAAAGCCAATAGGCATTTGTGTGTGGATTGTTATTACACTGTGCTGAAGAGTGTAGAGAGGTATTTAGATGCATTGAGTCTCACACATTAGCGTAGCAAACTAGGTTTCTGGTGTTGGTCACTCACTTTGACAGACTCTTGTGGTAGAAGATTTGCAATGGGAAAATCCATGTTAAGCAGCCCTTAGAGGACTCTATTTTCTTCTAACTGTAATTTTGCATGTGTATGTATTTTATCAAAATCAAAGAAGGCAATGGCAAGGTTTAACAGGCGCACTCTACCACATTAGTTGTTAAAGAAGTAAGCAGAATTATTTGTTCATAGTCCATGTATCTACTGGTGCTTCAAGAGGAGAGGGAGCCACCCATTCTTTTACCGATGGACAAAGTCCAGAATATGAAAATCACAATGTCTCCAAGCACATAGAAATCCCAAGCTGATGTTGTGGTTTTAGTAGTCTTTTTTGTTTTATTCAATCATCGAAGACACGCCCCTTCGCCAACACGTGTTTCGTCTAATGCTGTTTCAATCACAGCAGACTTCATCAGGGCAAAGCATCTAAAACAAAAGTATATTCTATGCAGGTGGAGTATCAATGTAATTTCATCTAACCTTCACCTGGGTCGACTGACCCCAGAATATCACCCGAATGTGTCCATCGGGTTGAGAAGTGCACGATGGTGGGATGATGGGCTCAGCGAGAATCTACTATGACTGCGGCGCCTCATTTATGTGGCTAATGAGATCTAATTGTGTCATGCCAAAGAATGTGCATTCTTACATAAAGTTGGCGGCATGCATCTCTAATTAATCTTATCACCAAGGGTAGGTTTGTGGATAGTGGATAAGTGGTAGAAGAGAGAGGATCTCATACTCACTGAGTCAAGATAAGACCAAGAAATAATAGAATCCAGGTTAAGAATTGCTGGCGGGATTGTGTGTATTCTGTAAGGAATAATGTTTATGCAAAGTGAATGCGACGTTCCTTCTAAGTTAAGACTGTACAAGATAAACGCGGATTAGTGGAGAATGATGGCGGCCAACTACCACGCCGGTCTCGTATACTCTGCGGACCCATGCGTTTTGATGAAATCCAGAGACAAGATGCTTTGAAGTGAGTACACTATACAAGTCTTCAGACTTTCTGCATGGACGGGTTGTAATAGCTTTGCTTCTGATGTTTACATCGGCATACTTTGTGCACAGGTACGCAACCAATTATAACGTTGACTGACCCTTTACGCTGCTTATATCAGCTTGGGATTTCTGTGTGTTTGGAGACATTGTGATTTTCATATGTATTTTATGCCTGATGGTTGCACTATTGTGTGTTCTCAGTACACTAGGCCTGAGTTGATCAGGGTGACGAACCACTGATAAAGGCAAAAGGCCTGCTTGGTTAACTAAAAAAATGTATTTCCATTGCTTTACGTCTGATCTAAACACTATGAAAACTTTTGACAGAGGCCTGATTTATTTTTGTGAGAAGCATGTACAAGCTAATGTCCTGGTTACTTACTGGTAATCTTCATTACTCTGAGTCCTGGTCTTCCTTGCCACACTATCGTTTCCCATCCCTCCCTGCCCTGATGTGAATGGCTTCATTATTTGGTAGGGATCAGGGAGCGCTTTGGGTAAGAGCAATGATATAAAAACTACACTCTCTTTAAACGGCTTTAAAACCAAATATCCATCGTAATACAAAGTAACGGGTCTGCTAATGCAACACCTCGAGTTTGAAGGGTATAGCGAGTCTGCTAAATCTAGACCTCTGCCCCCAACTTATTGGCAAACGTGATTGAAGCATCACTTGCAAAGTCCTTTTGCAAAAACAAAAAAACGGGAGGTTCTTTGATTGGGCTTCCTTGTTATGCCATGTACGGAGAAGAGGAAGGCGGCCATATTGGAGGGATGGGAGCAAGCCTGCTAACATTTAACTTGGGAGTTTCTGTAGGGAGACTCAAGCTCATTGAGTAATTAGTGTGGCGAGGAAGACAGACAAGGAGGTAATGGACTGTTAGGGTGTGTTGTTTTGAAGTGGGTTAAAGAGGTATTTTCATAAATGAAATCTCAGAGATTATTGTAGCAGGCAAGTGTTTTGATCACCCACTCTGAGGAAACCGCTGGGTAGAAAATGTACGCAGTAATAATCCTTTGTTAGACTTCTTAGGATAGATTATATTTTGTGTTATCAAGAGTGGTTTTATATATTTGTAATTTTATGACTGTATGCTTGATAGTTGTCTTGTGAGAAACTTTATGCTCAGTACAGGGCCCTGAGTTGTTATGGTGACTTACCTATTATAAAGGTTATAGGCCTAATTGGTTAGGGAAATATTATATCCGATGCCATAAGCCAGACCTTTTATTATGAAAAGTTATGGGCATGACCGGACTGAGAATGGAAACCAGCCCTGGCAATGAAGTCGGACCGGCCCCTGGGGGGGAGAGAAATTGGGAGGATACACTGCTGTTGTTACAGGGGGCCCCAAGGAACAAAAACGCCCCCCGCCCCTCCAAAACCGGCCCCATTCTTCCGGCCCACTGGGAAAATGCCTGGTGCCCGCTGCGGCCGTTCAGGCCCTGGTTATGGGAAATGCAGTAGGCCTAGCATATGTATTGGGAAATGCATTTGTTAAATCTTAAAGGGTGCTTTGTTATTATATTGTGTTAAAGGCTGTAGTCAGGTAATTTGTTACATGGAATCTAACAGATTACTTTAGGTAGGCAAGCACTCTGATGTGGAAGATTTTCACTGTAAAAATAATGTTTCTACTTCTCTTAGAAGGAGTTGTATTTTGTTTTACCAGCTCTAATTGTGTATCTATATTTTTTTTAAACTTCTTTTTATGAAAGAAACTTCAGTGTCAGTAAAACAGCTTTACCGCAATTTGCGTTTGACCTTACATAAACTTCATCACATGGTACATTTCTGTAACATATTGTCATTTCCGACTTAACAAGGGCCTACGGAAACAGTATCCAAAGTAATCCTAGGCTCCCACCACCTCCCATCTATGCATCCCGACTTCCCTTACAGGTTCCTATATGCATCCCACTGGCTCCATACTTTTTCCCATTTCTTTGGTTCACCTCGACTCTCATAGATTGTTTTCTCCGCTGAGCAACACCAATCCATGTCCATTTTCCAACGCTCCACTGTCGGTGGGTGGCTGGCTCCCTAGGCCCCAGCAATATTTCTCTTGGCCACCATTGCAGCTACTAGCAACCAGATTTTTTATACTTAGGCCATGTTTGTTCCCCAGTTACACACAGAACATGCCACCTTGCCTCTATAGGTACCAGTAGTCCAAGGACCTCTGACATTACAAGCGTCACCTTCCTCCAAAACTGTGTATAATCGGACAGTCCCATTTTATATGGAAGAAGGTGCCCTTCTGCTTACAGCCCCTCTGACAGTCCTCTGTGAGAGTGCGACTCAGCATGAACATAAGTGTGCTAGTGGAGTTAGACCTCTGTAATATTCTCAACTGGACCAGTTGGAATCGTGCCCTGATCCCAACCTCCCAAGGGCTTTGCACACCTTCCATCCAGTCATCATCTGTAAGTAAACCTACATCTGTCTCCCATGCCTCCCTTAACTTCGTAAGGGGGTCCGGTGAACAGTTTATGATTTTCTTATATGAGTAAGACAGTGCCTTTTGGGGGAATAGATGCAATAGTAGTCTATCTTCTAGTGGGCTATATTCGGGGAGATGCTCCCCCTCTTTTATATGCCTATGCAACGCATGTCCCATTTGTAGGTATCTATACCGCTGTGAATATATTTGTAATTTCCCAATGTGTGCCTGATGTTTGCCTTGTGGGAAAGGTTATGATCAATACAGTATGCATAAGTTTGTTATCGCAACATGCCAACGATAAAGGCTATGGCCTGAGTTAGTTCACTGGAAAAAATATGTTAGCTGCCTTAGGTCTGATCTATTTATTATGAAAAGTTATCACAAACACCGTATGCCTGACCTACTTACTGTTAACAGCGCATGGTAAAGCAATATACTTTTAACGGTGGATTATTATTACATTGTGTTACAGGCTGAAGAGATATATTTGGCCTCATGGAAGCTCACAGATTACCGTCCTAGGCAAGGGTTTTGTGTTGGTCATTTCCTCTGACAACCCTTGGAGTTGAAGGTTTGCAATGTGATATCACTTGTCAGGACCTTCTGAAAGGAGTTGCAAAGTGTTTTGCCAACAGTAATTTTGTACATATTTGTAATTTTGGGAAAGTATGCCTGATGGTTGCCAGCGTATGCCCAATACAGTGGACCGGTGGCAGCTTATAGTGACACACCAGTGATAAACGCGAAAGACTTGATTGTGTTTATGGGGAAACACTATCTCACACGCTATGGGTCAGATCTGGTGATTATGAAAAGTTTCGACATAGTCAGTAGGCCGTAATAGTTTTTTATGTGAAAATCTTTTGTTACAGCTGGTAGGCATTTAACAGTAAATTGTATTACGCTATGTTAAAGACAATAGCAGGTATTATTTACGTAGAAGCTCACAAATCACCCTAATCAGCTGGGATGCTGGTGTTGGTAACCCCTACTGACACACTATCGGCATAGAAGATTTGCACTCTTAGAATCCATTTTAAGCCCCAATAATTGGGGTTGTTTTTTGATTTTCTAACTGTAATTTTGCACATATTGATAATGTTATGTCTTTATGACTAATAGTTACCTTGTGAGAAAGCTTATGCTCAATATAGAAAGCCAACGTTGGTTACAATGTCAAGCCATTTTAAAGGATATAGGCCTGATTGCTTTATTGTGAAAAGTTCTGTTGGATGTCATCACTCTTTTGTGTGATAATTTACAACAATTAGTAGATCTGAATTATTTATTTTGAAAAACATATGTTAAAACCAATAGATATTAGCATGGACTGTTATTACACCCTATTAAAGCCCGTAGACAGGTATTTTATTACATGAAATCTCACTAGTTACCTTAGTAGGCAAATTTTTATCTCGATTACTCTGTTTGACAAATCCTGGGCGTAGAGTATTTACACCATGAAAATCCTTGCTAGACTTTCCTAGGAGGATATGAGATGTTTAGTTGTCTTACAGGTTTTTGTATAGAATTAATCAATAACAAAAGACTGCATATTTTTATGTACATATACAAAGACACAGTGTATGAATAGCAAACAGGCTTCAGGGCCTCTGCGCGGCATCACTGGGTGTTTCCTGACCCAGTCTCTAACTAGGGCCACCAATTGGTGTGTGGGCCACATGATGCTGTCTAAAAGAGCAACCAATTGCAACACTAAACGTCGCGATAACGTAGTGCCAAAAATAACTAACTTTAATTCTGCACAATAGGGCATGTTTGGTCCCCATATTATCCAGTGGTCCTACTTTCCTTCCTTGGACTCCACAGTATTTGAGGTCAGATGTTAGGGACATTGGGTCTCCTTGAGCCTGCTTCCCGCCATTAAATGTTTTAACAAGGTGGAGTCTATTTCCGGTAGTTAAATAACTGAACATCTCTGGACATTAAGATTGTATATTGACTATTGTGCTGCTGTGTCACTGCATCTCAATTCTTTCCATCGACCTGCTGTAGCACAGCCTTCTAATTCTACCACTGCTAGCCCCGGGGCTACCAAGAAGGATTGGGAGCCCTCTGCAGTGACTAGAGCAGTGCTTAATTTGAGCCAGTGGTTTCTGCTGCTCAGCACCCGCACTTAATCATTAACACCAGAGTTTTTGAGCACCAGTTAAGTACACATTTATCTGTGGGAGGCATGGAGAGATTGAGTGATATGCCCAGAATCGCAGGATGTTGAGCCGACGCCAAGACTCAAACCTGGTTTCCCAGTTCTTAAGTCAGCAGCACTGGCCATTTCACCACATCCTCTCCCCAACTGTAGAGTTCTTTGTTAGGCAGTGATAACAGAAGAAATAGGCGGGTGCAAGCTGCCTCCTGATGAGAGCCCCAGGACTCATTTCTTTTTTTACAAATTAAACACTGGTCTAGAGGCAGCAGATAGCCCACTGACGAGTGCCAAACCCATCCTTAAAGGCCCTCAACCTAAGTGTGGCCTGGGCCTTTAATGAGAGAGAAGGCCTTCGATAGCATGGCCATCCTGAAGGGAGCTCTGTAATGCTATTACAACATGTCACCCAATGAGGGTAAAATGTTCTAAATGAAACATGGGAAAGCAGAAAGACAAACCGTAGAATGTTGAAGCAGCAGCCGCTATCAGGGTATTCAGTGCAGCTCTCAACATCACAGTGTTCTAACAAAAAGGCATTTGTGATTATGAGTTTCATCTTTCTCACATAGTTCCATCAGTGGCTGCACATGCTGGGTTGACTGTACCTGTGTCGCTGCTCGCTGGGTCCTCTCGTGTCCACTTGTATCTGTACAACACCAAAGCTATAGTCATCCTAGAGCTATGAGGAAAGGGGTCATCTACACTGATGCTAAATGTTTTGTGCATGGTGGACAGCCAGTATTGGATAGACTCAAATTAAACACAGACAAGGCAGTGATTATGGTTGTACGTGGCAAGGATAAACCACAAAGGGCTGTCTTTCTGCCCAGATGGACTGCTACTAACCTCTAGGCAAGGAAGTGACACTCTGGGACTTCTGGTAGAAACTTAAATGTAGGCTTTTTCTTTAAATATTGACCTCATATATTATTGTCAGGGCCACTGGAATGATGCAATTGTGAGGCAGCAGCATTTGTTGCAGAATTATAGAGTTTTACCGTATTTGCCACATAATCCATCATCTGTGGCATAATCTGCAGGTTTTCACAAAAAAAATTAGTTTCTAGCTTAAAAGGTCCAAAAGTTACGACGATGGCAGTGGCACGTGTTACAGAGAAGTGGAAAGCACTTTGCAGAGGTTTACTGGTCACCTTTCTGTTGCTTATTCTTATATTTGGATGTTAAACTGTTACTAATGAGGTGCAACCAATGCCAAGACAGTGTTAACAGGTGTAACAATGGCAAAATAATGAAGTAATACTATCGCAAAATGTGTTGCATTACGCCTCATATTTTGCCCTTTCTTGTCGCATAATTTACTGAAACCCCGCTGCATAATTTGGCCCTGCCCTGCTGCATAATTCCAGTGGCCCTAAATATTGTTACTTTCTGCTGTACAGCTTGCATTTGCTTCAGGAAACACTTTGATACTTTAGGAAAATGCCCCTGTTTGCATGGTCATACGCATACCCATTTTTTGATATATTTTGTTGCTGTTTTTTTTACTCTGTGTACTGAAACTCTGCTAACCAGGCCTCAGTGCATGTGCTCTGACCTCTAAAACATGTCAATGTTGGCTATACTCCTAATTTGCGTATTTTTCTTACTTTAAATCCCTAGTATATATTCTTTGTCTGACTGCAAAAGTGAGAGGATTTTGTAAAGCGATCAGTGTGACAATTTTCCTAGGAGTGTGAAAGGCAAAGTTGTAGGATGTCAATTTTATTCCAGCACACCATGACATTTAAATGCCATTAAACGAACTGTACACCTATTTCAAAATGTGTCAGCCACCAGGAAAGCACACGAGTCAATGTTGTTTTGCAATTCCGAAGTGTGATGGAAGCAGAGATTTTAATAGGATCAAAACAAATAAAGAAACATTTCTCGGTGATGCACAAATGATAGATATTGGCTGAAACCCACCTCGCCTGTTGAATAGACTTGACTCAATTCTCACACGTGTTCTTTGTGTGATGCTTGTGTTTTTCACAATCCCTGTTACTTCAGTGACATCACTAGAGGAATCTGACTTCAGCAAGTGGTATTACTACAGGAATCTGATTTCAGCCTGTGACATCACTATGAGAACCTGACTTCAGCCTGTGACATCATTATGGGAATCTGACTTCAACCTGTGACATCACTGTGGGAATCTGCCTGTGACATCGCTATGTGACATCACTAAGGGAATCTGACTTCAGCCTGTGATATCACTAAGGGAATTCGACTTCAGTCTGTGACATCACTATAGGAATCAGACTTCAGCCTGTGACATCACTATGGGAACTTGACTTCAGCCTGTGAAATCGCTATTGGAATTTGACTTCAGCCTGTGACATCACTATGGTAATCTGACTTCAGCCTGTGATGTCACTATGGGAATCTGACTTCAGCCTGTGACATCACTATGGGAATTGTTTCTCCTCTTGCCCTTCTTTTAAGTATTTTTGCCTCAACTATCTATTTTTTTTGATTGTGCATCTCCATTCATGGGCGTCCACAGGAGGGGGGGCAAGAGGGGGCACTTGCCCCCCCCTGGATCGCCAGTGCGTTCGGTGTGGGCCCAGTCAGGGCTGGCCCTAGTCCATCATGCTTTTGAAATGGTGCCATTGTTCTAGGCGGCAGCCCCCTCCATTGGGTGGGGAGGGTGCAAGGGGGTGGCCGAGAAGGGTGCAAGGCAGAGGTGAGAAGGGTGCAAGGCAGAAAGGAGAAGCGTACAAGGTAGAAAGGAGAAGGGTGCAAGGCGGAGGGGAGAAGGGTGCAAGGTAGAGGGGAGAAGGGTGCAAGGTAGAGTAGGGTGCAAGGTAGAGGGGAGAAGGGTGCAAGGTAGAGAAGGGTGCAAGGCGGAGGGGAGAAGGGTGCAAGGTGGAGGGGAGAAGGGTGCAAGGCAGAGGGGCGAAGGGTGCAAGGTAGAGAAGGGTGCGAGGCATGAGGGGGAGAAGGGTGCAAGGTAGAGAGGAGAAGGGTGCAAGGCAGAGGGGAGAAGGGTGCAAGGTAGAGAAGGGTGCAAGGCAGAGGGGAGAAGGGTGCAAGGCGGAGGAGAGAAGGGTGCAAGGCAGAGGGGAGAAGGGTGCAAGGCGGAGGAAAGAAGGGTGCAAGGCAGAGGGGAGAAGGGTGCAAGGCAGAGAGGAGAAGGGTGCAAGGCAGAGGGGAGAAGGGTGCAAGGCAGAGAGGAGAAGAGTGCAAGGTATAGAAGGGTGCAAGGCGGAGGGGAGAAGGGTGCAAGGCAGAGGGGTGAATGGTGCAATGGGGAATTAAAAGTCTGCGAAGTAAGACGATTGCCAATAGGAATACCGCATTAGCGGCGCTACAACATGCGATGTAATAAATGCCGCTGTGATGCACCTTGCGATGTTTTTGCTGCGTTGTAACAGCGTGCGAAGTGAACGTTTGCGATGTATCGTCATACAACCAGAGGAGAATGGTGTAAGGTAGAGAAGGGTGCAGGGCGGAGGGGGAGAAGGGTTCAACGGGGAGGGGGAGAAGGGTGCAAGGAGGAGGGGAGAAGGGTGCAAGGCAGAGGGGAGAAGGGTGCAATGGGGAGGGGGAGAAGTGTGCACGGCAGAGGAGAGAAGGGTGCACGGCAGAGGGGAGAAGGGTGCAAGGCAGAGAGGAGAAGGGTGCAAGGCAGAGAGGAGAAGGGTGCAAGGCGGAGGGGGAGAAGGGTGCAACGGGGAGGGGGAGAAGGGTGCAAGGGGGAGAGAAGGGTGCAAGGTAGAGAAGGATGCGAGGCGGGAGGAGAAGGGTGCAAGGTAGAGAAGGGTGCAAGGCAGAGAGGAGAAGGGTGCAAGGCAGAGAGGAGAAAGGTGCAAGGTAGAGAAGGGTGCAAGGCGGAGGGGGAGAAGGGTGCAAGGGGGAGGGCGAGAAGGGTGCAAGGCATAGAGGAGAAGGGTGCAAGGCAGAGAGGAGAAGGGTGCAAGGTAGAGAAGGGTGCAAGGTAGAGAAGGGTGCAAGGGGGAGGGCGAGAAGGGTGCAAGGCAGAGAGGAGAAGGGTGCAAGGTAGAGAAGGGTGCAAGGTGGAGGGGGAGAAGGGGGAGGGGAGAAGGGTTCAAGGCAGAGAGGAGAAGGGTGCAAGGCAGAGAGGAGAAGGGTGCAAGGCAGAGAGAAGAAGGGTGCAAGGCAGAGAGGAGAAGGGTGCAAGGCAGAGGGGAGAAGGGTGCACGGCGGAGAGAAGAAGGGTGCAAGGCAGAGGGGAGAAGGGTGCAAGGCAGAGAGGAGAAGGGTGCAAGGCAGAGGGGAGAAGGGTGCAAGGCAGAGAGGAGAAGGGTGCAAGGTATAGAAGGGGGCAAGGCGGAAGGGAGAAGGGTGCAAGGCAGAGGGGTGAATGGTGCAACGGGGAGGTGGAGAAGGGTGCAAGGCAGAGGGGAGAAGGGTGCAAGGCGGAGGGGAGAAAGGTGCAAGGCAGAGGGGAGAAGGATGCAACGGGGAGGGGAGAAGGGTGCAAGGCAGAGGGGAGAAGGGTGCAAGGCAGAGGGGAGAAGGTGCAAGGCAGAGGGGAGAAAGGTGCAAGGCAGAGGGGAGAAGGGTACAAGGCAGAGGGGAGAAGGGTGCAAGGTAGGGAAGGGTGCAAGGCAGAGGGGGAGAAGGGTGCAACGGGAAGGGGGAGAAGTGTGCAAGGGGGAGGGGAGAAGGGTGCAAGGCAGAGGGGAGAAGGGTGCAAGGTAGAGAAGGGTGCAAGGCAGAGGGGGAGAAGGGTGCAACAGGGAGGGGGAGAAGTGTGCAAGGGGGAGGGGAGAAGGGTGCAAGGCAGAGGGGAGAAGGGTGCAACGGGGAGGGGGAGAAGTGTGTACGGCAGAGGGGAGAAGGGTGCAAGGCAGAGGGGAGAAGGGTGCAAGGCAGAGAGGAGAAGGGTGCAAGGCAGAGAGGAGAAGGGTGCAAGGTACAGAAGGGTGCAAGGCAAAGAGGAGAAGCGTGCAAGGCAGAGAGGAGAAGGGTGCAAGGTAGAGAAGGGTGCAAGGCAGAGGGGGAGAAGGGTGCAACGGGGAGGGGGAGAAGTGTGCAAGGGGGAGGGGAGAAGGGTGCAAGGCAGAGGGGAGAAGGGTGCAAGGCAGAGAGGAGAAGGGTGCAAGGCAGAGAGGAGAAGGGTGCAAGGTACAGAAGGGTGCAAGGCGGAGGGGGAGAAGGGTGCAACGGGGAGGGGGAGAAGGGTGCAAGGGGGAGAGGAGAAGGGTGCAAGGTAGAGAAGGATTCAAGGTGGGTGGAGAAGGGTGCAAGGTAGAGATGGGTGCAAGGCAGAGAGGAGAAGGGTGCAAGGTAGAGAAGGGTGCAAGGAGGAGGGGGAGAAGGGTGCAACGGGGAGGGGGAGAAGGGTGCAAGGGGGAGAGGAGAAGGGTGCAAGGTAGAGAAGGGTGCAAGGCGGAGGGGGAGAAGGGTGCAAGGTAGAGAAGGATGCAAGGTGGGCGGAGAAGGGTGCAAGGTAGAGAAGGGTGCAAGGCGGAGGGGGAGAAGGGTGCAAGGGGGAGGGCTAGAAGAGTGCAAGGCATAGAGGAGAAGGGTGCAAGGCAGAGTGGAGAAGGGTGCAAGGTAGAGAAGGGTGCAAGATAGAGAAGGGTGCAAGGGGAGGGCGAGAAGGGTGCAAGGCAGAGAGGAGAAAGGTTCAAGGTAGAGAGGAGAAGGGTGCAAGGCAGAGAGGAGAAGGGTGCAAGGTAGAGAAGGGTGCAAGGTGGAGGAGGAGAAGGGGGAGGGGAGAAGGGTTCAAGGCAGAGAGGAGAAGGGTGCAAGGCAGAGAGGAGAAGGGTGCAAGGCAGAGGGGAGAAGGGTGCAAGGCAGAGGGGAGAATGGTGCAAGGCAGCCGGGGAGAATGGTGCAAGCGAGTGGGCAGAAGGTTGCAAGGCAGAGGGGAGAAGGGTGCAGGGCAGAGGGGAGAAGGGTGCAAGGCAGAGGGGAGAATGGTGCAAGGCAGAGGGGAGAATGGTGCAAGGTAGAAAAGGCTGCAAGGAGGAGGTGGGGAAGGGTACAAGGGGGAGGGGGAGAAGGGTGCAAGGGGGAGGGCGAGAAGGGTGCAAGGCAGAGGGGAGAATAGGGCAAGGGGCAGTGGAGAAGGGTGCAAGGCGGAGGGGGGGAAGGGTGCGAGGCGGAGGGGGAGAAGGGTGAAAGGCAGAGGGAGAGAAGGGTGTAAGGTAGAAGGGGAGAAGGGTGCAAGGCGGAGGGGACAAGGGTGCAAGGCAGAGGGAGAGAAGGGTGCAAGGCGGAGAAGGGTGCAAGGCTGAGGGGGAGAAGGGTGCAAGATAGAAAGGAGAAGGGTACAAGGCGGAGGGGAGAAGGGTGCAAGGCAGAGGGGAGAAGGTGCAAGGTAGAGAAGGGTGCAAGGCGGGGGGAGAAGGGTACAAGGCAGAGGGGAGAAGGGTGCAAGGCGGAGGGAAGAAGGGTGCAAGGCAGAGGGGAGAAGGGTGCAAGGTAGAGAGGAGAAGGGTGCAAAGCAGAGGGGAGAAGGGTGCAAGGCAAAGAGGAGAAGGGTGCAAGGTATAGAAGGATGCAAGGCGGATGGGAGAAGGGTGCAAGGCAGAGGGGTGAATGGTGCAACGGGGAGGGGGAGAAGGGTGCAAGGCATAGGGGAGAAGGGCGCAAGGCATAGGGGAGAAGGGCGCAAGGCAGAGGGGAGAAGGGTGCAAGGCAGAGGGGAGAATGGTGCAAGGCAGAGGGGGGAATGGTGCAAGGTAGAAAAGGGTGCAAGGCCGAGGTGGAGAAGGGTGCATGGGGAAGGGGGAGAAGGGTGCAAGGCAGAGGGGAGGATGGTGCAAGGCAGAGGGGGGAATGGTGCAAGGTAGAAAAGGGTGCAAGGCGGAGGTGGAGAAGGGTGCATGGGGAAGGGGGAGAAGGGTGCAAGGCAGAGGGGAGAATGGTGCAAGGCAGAGGGGAGATTGGTGTAAGGCAGAGGGGAGAAGGGTGCAAGGCAGAGGGGAGAATGGTGCAAGGCAGAGGGGAGAAGGGTGCAAGGCAGAGGGGAGAATGGTGCAAGGCAGAGGGGGGAATGGTGCAAGGTAGAAAAGGGTGCAAGGCGGAGGTGGAGAAGGGTGCATGGGGAAGGGGGAGAAGGGTGCAAGGCAGAGGGGAGAGGGTGCAAGGGGGATGGTGATGAAATTAAAAATGTGCCCCCCTCCCCGGAAACATTACTGCGGACGCCCATGTCTCCATTTCTTATGGTCTGGATGATTTCTGACCTTTAATCCCTCAGTACATCAACTGATATAAGTTACATAAGCCATGCATTTGTAAAATTATGGTCCATAGCGTCAATGGTATATTTTCCCACTGGGGCCTAATTGTGCTGGATGTTCTCTACAACTGAGGTGTTACTGTTATTTGTTATTTATGAATATGTGCTACCTACCTTGCAATTTGTATTGGTTATTGTACTTATGGTGCACTGGTTGTAATGTCTGGACCATTCTAGAAAGGATAAATGTATCTATTTAAGTTTTTGTGAATGATTTTATGGTATACTTGCCACTTCATTAAATATGGCGCACTTTGTAACACTCTTGCGCTCATAGTTATGCCTCATTGCATACTCTGAAATGGGCAAAACACTCACCAGCTTCACTATTATCTCTGCTGGGATTGTCCTTCCATTATGTTTTTTGCAATCAAGTTGTGTTTAAACTTGAGCCGGTAACATGTCTTTCCTACCCGTGATCAAGGCTTTGTTACGCCGAATTGCGTGGGGCTTTTCGGCTATGCCAGAATAAAATGTAATCCCTGAATTTTTGGCTACGCGAATTTATGGAGGCGGCAGCATGATACTGAGAGTTTGTTACACTCTTTCTGTGGTATTGCATACATGTATATCCATATGAAAACCCACATATATATATACACACACACATACACAATTACATATATATGTTTATAATGTGCTTTTTATAGCAGTAAATTAAAAGAATTAAGTATAAAATTAATCTATTGTAAAATATATATTTTTAATAGTTGTTACATTATATAAAGGTGTGTGTATGTATATATATATGTGCGTTTTCATAAGTATTTATATATAGTATTAAATATCGGTGAGATTTATGTAATTAACAATATATTAATATATTAAACTATACATATAAAGAATTGATAGTTTTGTATGTTTTTAATTATATTAGTGTGAAACGATATTTTGTTTCCATATGTTTGTACTTATCATTATAACTGTCACCCAGGGGCCGAATAGCTTCTTAATGAGGTGTGAATTGGCGAACAGAGCGGAGACAAAGGCCTTGGTTATGGGAGTGGTTGACCTTCCCTTGACAGGGTGGCCTGGGGGCTGTGAGCAGCCCCTTGCATATCCTCAAAGGACCTCCACCCCATCACTGGCAGATGTAGCTCACACCTGTGCCTGCCTCCCTTTTGTCTTCTTAGCCAGTCAAGCTCCACTCCCAGTGGGAGCGGAGCTGCCCCCAGAACCGGTTTTGAGTGACCAGAGAGGAGGCGTCCCTCATACATCTCCAATCCATGACCAGACACTCCCACGCCCTCAGCCTTGGTCCTGCGCGTCCTTTTTCGTCCCTACTTTCTTCCTTTGTCACTGTTTTCCGTCTTCCTCTTGCTCCCTTCCCACTTTTTTGTTTTTCTCACTCTTGCTCTGGGCCAAAGTCTGATGAGGAAAATTAAGCGTCAGTGTGCCCCGCCTGCAGCCACCGACTCAAATTAAGCGGCACCAGGCACAACACCTACAGAGTTCCTACTTCTTGAAAGAAGAACTCCTGATACCCCAGGACCAAGGGCCATCATCACGGACGGCTGGAGACGTCTGTAGCATTCCTCGTGCTCCCTGGTTCACTGGGTTTGAGTCCCTGGCTTCTGCTGTCTGAGGTGCACTTCAACTTTCTACTCTACTTGTAAAGTCGTCGTCTTGTGCAGCCCTGTGTCTGTGACTGGACAGTGAGCGCCTTGTGTGAAACTGCAACGAAACAACCCCTCTCTCGCCTCCTGTAGTGAACACTGTCTGCTCCCCCCACCTGCTCTTGTAGGGTCAGTGATGCACAGAGGAGTCATCTGGGGACCCACCTGGAGAGCACTAGTCCCTTCGGGCCTTTAATACTACTGATGGCCCCACCTACATTCACCCTTTCCAGTCCTGCTTACTCTTCATACAGGCAGGACTTTAAGTGGGCCGGGTCTCAAGGGATCTGAGCACCGGCAGTTTTTTAAAGGGTGCCTCAAAACGAGTCTCTATCGGGCTCTGTTTTGAGCCCTGGCACAGGCGGTCTGTTTTTTTCCCGGACTGCAGGGACCGCAGTTTGCTGTCACTGCGGTACGGAAAAAAGTGCCAGGGCACAAAACAGAGCCCGATAGAGACCCGTTCCGAGACAGCAGTCACATCGATGTGCGCTGCCCACACTGCTCACTTCTCACTAGTGGAGAAGTTACGGTGAGCATTGTGGAGGAAGGGAAATCCTTTAACCCCTTGCCTGCAGAGCTGTTTCCCCCACTGTGTTGCGGCATGGGGGGGCGCGCACCCAGCCCCTGTGCTCATGACGAGCTCAGCTTGTCATGAGCCACGGTGGTCGTATGCTCATGACGAGCTGAGTTCGTCATGACCACACCCGTTTCTTTAGAACGGACGCACAGCAGGAGAACGAGCCCCGCGTGTGAGCGTTCTAACAGTCATGACAAGCTCAGCTCGCCATGAGCATGGGAGGGGTTAAAGAGTCATTTTCTTTCTGGATTTTCCTCCTCTTTCTGAAACTCAAGACCAGCAACATTGTGGTAGGGTCACCAGGGTTTTAATTGTAAGCTTTTTCAATATTATATGTAACAAGCCAGAGCTGCAGTTTTTTTATCCTATGCAAATTATAACCATTGACAAAGCCAATAGTCCTGACTGGTTGTAAGTATGATGTTACTTGTTTCATATATCTGGATGCAATGACAAAAACAACAAAATACCAGTCGGGCGGCGCACTATGCTAAGCACAAACTTTTAGCTTAGGTGTTTGTAAGCCACGCCCTTAATTACATTGGCCACGCCCCCTTGAGAGTCCCCCCCAGTTTTTTCATCCCACTTAAAGCCCTGGGTATGAGGTTACTTGTTGTATCACATATCTGGATGCAAAGACAGAAACAGCAAAATACAAGTCGGGTGGCACACTATGTTAAGCACAGATTTTTAGCGTTAGTGTTTTAAAGCCACGCCCTAATTACACTGGCCACGCCCCCTTTGAGAGACCACCCAGTTTTTTCATCCCACTTAAAGCCCTGCATACAGGTACCCTGATGCCAACGCGGGGGGGTTTGAAGCGCTTTACAAACCCCAAAAATAAATCTCGCGAGAGGCAACCTACATGCATGGGAGGCATTGAAACCACATGTAGAGCAAACATCAAAAGACACAGTTTGAGGGAGACTGGCATCGCAAATGAAACATTTGTGTGTGGGGGGCAAGGGCATGGGGTCTTAGCCCATAAGGTGCTCGCTTTTGAAAGGGTATTGTAAGGTGTGAAAGCTAAGGCATGGGGTTGTCCCTCCTTTAAGGAGAGTTTGGTTTGTGACTGACTCCCCCCCCCCCCTGCCCCGCTGGCCTTAAGACCTTCAGAATTCTCTCCAGGCCTCTGTCGCGACCCATGACCCCAGGCGACCCCGGAGGGGCTGCACTCCGCACAGGAGACCCCGCCGGCCTCCGTACCTCCCCTCCCACAGAAGTCTCCGTAATGGAAGCCAGATTTGAGTGCGGCTAAGCCTCGCTGGAAGGAGGGCGCTCCAAAGTGGAAAAAATCCCCAATTCTTGGGTTTCTGTGACGAATCCGAGCCGTGCTGCGTTCAGCGGGATCTGGAACAGGTTAGGGGCGCCGGGCAAGAGCCGGGCTGGATTCCTGCTCCTAAATACAACAAAAACATCACGTTTGTGTTCCAGATCTCGATTCACAAAACATGTAGTAAATGTCAGTTTATCAAACTTTCCGTGACCGGTTCGATGCATACAGTCTGTCAGCGGAACCGCAGCCTGAACGTGGCCACTTCCTGCAGTGAGGGCAGAGAGTGAATTCAGGTTCCTGGAGTCATGTCGCAGTCTAGCCACAGGCTTGTGTAGTGACGTCACAGGCTGAAATCAGATTCGCATAGTGAGGTCACAGGCTGATGTCAGATTCCTATAGTGATGTCATAGGCTGAACTCAGATTCCCATAGTGAGGTCACTGGCTGATGTCAGATTCCTATAGTGATGTCACATCCTGAAGTCCGATTCCTATAGTGATGTCACAGGCTGAACTCAGGTTCCCATAGTGATGCCACAGGCTGACGTCAGATTTGCATAGTGATGCCACAGACTCATATTAGGATCCTGGAGTGATGGCAATATCTGAGATCTGGCTTCTCAAGTTATTTTACAATCTGAAATCAGGGTCAAGAAGTGACTTCACAGGCCAAAGTCAGGCTTCTGGAGTGATGTTATGGGTGACATCATGGTCTGAAGTCCGGTTCCTGTAGCCATATCACACTCTGAAAGTTTACGCTTCCTGCACTGAGGTCAGAGTCTGAATTCAGGTTCTTGGGGGTAGATTTTCAAACATTTTGCAATGGGTTAGCGTCACAAAAGTGATGTTAAACAGCACAAAATGTTTTTTTACCAATTTACTTTCCAGTGCAAAACTTGTTTTGCATTGGAAAGTACCCTACAAGTAACGCAAAGCAGCGCGAAGCACTGCTTTGCGTTACTTAGCGCCAAGGGGCGTTACATGGGCGTTCCCATACAACCACCCTTGCCATTCAACGCAGAACCGTATCTACAAACAATTGTAGGCAGGGTTTAGCGCCAAAGGTTAACGCCAACTGAAACGAGGAGTTAGGAGGAGAAATACTTTCTTTTCCCATTTCTTTTCCTGCTTTGCATGTGTGCTGCACTGTGCAGCACACATACAAAGCGGGGAAAGTGTTTGAACTTGTCTGGGCTTAGTATTTTGTAGAGTAAGGGTACCCTTCCTGTACAAAACCTATGCTAGACTCAGGCACGCACCTTAGCGCTACAGCTCTAAGGTGTGTGCCCAGCGCACGGCAGCTGAAATCGGCGCCGGTGGTGGGGAAAGAGGAGGAGAGAGCCATATCTCTGTAGATATGGTGCTCTAATGCTCCACTCCTGTCACTCAATGCAGCACCGCCTCTTTGAGGGCCTCTTTTGAAAATCTGGCCCCTGGAGTCATGTTGTCGTCTAGAGACAGACTTTAGAATTAATAACACAGGCTGAAGTCAGAGTCACTTACTGATGTCACAGGCTGAAGTTAGATTCCCTTAGTGATGTCACAGGCTGAAGTCAGATTCACTTACCGATGTCACAGGCTGAAGTCAGATTCCCATAGTGATGTCACAGGCTGAAGTCAGATTCACTTACCGATGTCACAGGCTGAAGTCAGATTCCCATAGTGATGTCACAGGCTGAAGTCAGATTCACTCACCAATGTCACAGGCTGAAGTTAGATTCCCTTAGTGATGTCACAGGCTGAAGTCAGATTCACTTACCGATGTCACAGGCTGAAGTCAGATTCCCATAGTGATGTCACAGGCTGAAGTCAGATTCACTCACCAATGTCACAGGCTGAAGTTAGATTCCCTTAGTGATGTCACAGGCTGAAGTCAGATTCACTTACCGATGTCACAGGCTGAAGTCAGATTCCCATAGTGATGTCACAGGCTGAAGTCAGATTCACTCACCAATGTCACAGGCTGAAGTCAGATTCACTCACCAATGTCACAGGCTGAAGTCAGATTCCCATAGTGATGTCACAGGCTGAAGTCAGATTCCCATAGTGATGTCACAGGCTGAAGTCAGATTCACTTACCGATGTCACAGGCTGAAGTCAGATTCCCATAGTGATGTCACAGGCTGAAGTCAGATTCCCATAGTGATGTCACAGGCTGAAGTCAGATTCACTCACCAATGTCTAGGCTGAAGTCAGATTCCCATAGTGATGTCACAGGCTGAAGTCAGATTCACTCACCAATGTCACAGGCTGAAGTCAGATTCCCATAGTGATGTCACAGGCTGAAGTCAGATTCCCATAGTGATGTCACAGGCTGAAGTCAGATTCCCAAAGTAATGTCACAGGCTGAAGTTAGATTCCCCTAGTGATGTCACAGGGTGAAGTCAGATTCCCATAGTGATGTCACAGGCTGAAGTCAGATTCCCTTACCGATGTCACAGGCTGAAGTCAGATTACCTTACCGATGTCACAGGCTGAAGTCAGGTTCCCATAGTGATGTCACAGGCTGAAGTCAGGTTCCCATAGTGATGTCACATGCTGAAGTCAGATTCCCATAGTGATGTCACAGGCTGAAGACAGATTCCCATAGTGATGTCACAGGCTGAAGTCAGGTTCCCATAGTGATGTCACGGGATGAAGTCAGATTCCCATGGTGATGTCACAGGCTGAAGTCAGGTTCTCATAGCGATGTCACAGGCTGAAATTAGACTCCCATAGTGATGTGACGGGCTGAAGTCAGATTCCCATAGTGATGTCAGAGGCTGAAGTCACATTCCCATAGTGATCTCACGGGATGAAGTCAGATTCCCATAGTGATGTCACAGGCTGAAGTCAGATTCCCATAGTGATGACATGGGCTGAAGTCAGATTGCTTTAGCAATGTCACAGGCTGAGGTCAGGTTCCCATAGCGATGTCACAGGCTGAATTCAGATTCCCATAGTGATGTCACAGGCAGAAACCAGATTCCCATAGTGATATCACAGGCTGATACCAGGATACCTGAGTGAAGTAAAATGCTGATATATGGTTTCTTTAGTGATGTCACAATCGGAAATCGGCCGTGGTGCTTGTACATTTTCAGAATGAGGGTGCTTCCATCGATGGAATATCACTGAAAATACAGGGATTGTGAAAATTCCAAGCATTAGACAAAGAACACGTGAAGGAATTGAGCCGTGTCTATTCAGCAGGCGAGTTGGGTTTCTGCCAATATTTATCATTTGGTCATCACCAAGAAAAGTTTCTTGATTTGTTTTGATCCTATTAAAATCTTTGCTTCCAGCACACTTCAGATTTGCAAAAGAAAGAGAAATTGACTCGTGTGCTTTCCTGGCGGCTGATACATTTTGAAATAGGAGTGCAGTTCATTTAATGGCATTTAAATGTCATGGTGTGTTGGAATAAAATTGACACCCTACAACTTTGCCTTTCACACTCCCAGGAAAATTGTCACATTGATCGCTTCACAAAATCCTCTCACTTTTGCAGTCAGACAAGGAAATGAAAATGCCAATCTCCATGTTAAAAGAAAACGCAGCAACTTGTCAGAAGACATCGCCTGCCTTTTAACCCTGTCTTTAAACACACAGCAAATGTGGCAAAATAAAAAACAAAATGTAAAGTCCCCTAGCTTGGAACGCCCTCATGGTTATTTTGGGGGTGCTGAAGCCAGCCCCACAATGCTGCTTCCAGCAGCTATGAAACAAGATTTATGAAGTTACTTCACAGCCCAATGTCAGGCTTCTGGAATTATGTGAATTCTAATATTAGCTTCCTGGAGTGACATCATGATCTGAAGTCATGTTCCTGGAGTGATATCATGATCTGAAGTCATGCTCCTGTAGTGATATCATGATCTGAAGTCATGCTCCTGTAGTGATATCATGATCTGAAGTCATGCTCCTGTAGTGATATCATGATCTGAAGTCATGCTCCTGTAGTGATATCATGATCTGAAGTCATGTTCCTGTAGTGATATCATGATCTGAAGTCATGTTCCTGTAGTGATATCATGATCTGAAGTCATGTTCCTGTAGTGATATCATGATCTGAAGTCATGTTCCTGTAGTGATATCATGATCTGAATTCATGTTCCTGTAGTGATATCATGATATGAAGTCATGTTCCTGTAGTGATATCATGATCTGAAGTCATGCTCCTGTAGTGATATGATCTGAAGTCATGTTTCTGGAGTCACATCATAATCTGAAGTCGTGCTCCTGTAGTGATATTATGATCTGAGTCAGGCTCCTGGAGTGATATCATGATCTGAAGGAATGTTCCTGCAGTGATATCATGAGCTGAAGTCATGCTCCTGTAGTGACATCATGATCTGAAGTCATGATTATGGAGTGACATCATAGTGTGATTTTAGGCTCCTTGAGTTACTTCACGGTCTGATGTCAGGTTTCTGGAGCAACATCACATTGCTATATTCAGGCCCTGGAGTGATGTTAAAAGTTGATACCTTACTTGTGTAATGATGTCACAGTCTGACATCAGGTTTCTGGAGTGATGTTGCAATCTGATATTTAGATCCTGGAGTGACGTAAAACATGATATCTGTGTCCTCCACTGTAACACCTTGCCATTGCAGTGAACCTAAAGTTAGGTTACTGGAGGGATGACACAGTCTGACCTCATGCTCCTGCAGTGATGTCACAATCTGATGGCCGGTTCATGCAGCCATGTATTAGTCTTGGTGAGAAAGTGTATTTTTAGTTGTGGTGGATGATAGTCCATGAAAAGTAATGATGTCACTATCCTTGTTACGTCCAGTTCAGGTTTCAGAAATGTAATCCCACGCCCAACACCTGGTAGCTATGGCACAGAGCAGATAGGTTTTACTTAAGAAAATGTGTAAAGTATTTAGAGGTAACAAAATAGTTCAAATGTTAAAAACACAACATAATAAAAAATCCAGCTCCAAATTTATATAAATAGAAATTATTTTAATGAACAAAATGACAAAAAAATCCAATAAGGGAAACTGGAGATATGATTTTTAAAAATATTAAATAAAAATAGTGCTAAAAATCGCAAAACTCAACTGTGGACAACTGGTTGCACTAGACCGGGGCAATGTCAAAATTCAGGGCTGACCGCAGTTGATCAGATACAGGGACTGGGTTCATCCCGTCAAAGAGATGCATTCTTTTCTTAGAAACAGTTGTAGACATCGATGGGTTGACGATGGGTTTGTCTGTGTCGAAGACAGTTGGTCTTGATGACGAGTTGCAGGAGAACGGGGGTCCTGACGCAGCTGTCAATGAAGGTAGGAGAAGTTTGGGTTTCTGTGCCCCGGAGGTCTTCGGTATCAATCGGATCCTCATCAATGGCAGTGTCGAGGAAGCTGCGGGATGAAGTCGAAGTGGCCTCGGAGTCAACAGATTCTGAAGTAGAGAGGAGAATGTAGCAAGAGCTACAGCGAAGTTAGACAATCAGAATAACAGAAACGGATGATTGGGTATTGATTTGCGCTGGATTGCAAATAGTAACTTGCACAATATCAGGATGCTCATAGGGATAGGGGTGATGTCCATTCAACCATCACCAATAATGCAGAACAACTCCACACCATTAAAGCTAAGTCCGTTGTATCCCGAGCAATAAAGGTCCAACGTATTCAGAAAAAGTCCAAAGAAGCGTGTCTTATAGTATGCTTTTTCTTCTTTTATTTTTTCAAAACAGCATTCAATTGGATCTGAGCCTACACGTGGGCTTTTTCTGAATACATTGGGCGTTTATTGCTCGGGATACAACGGACTACAGCAAAGTTAGGCCCACTGGCGAGGCACCCTTAGCAGATTGACTTGGCAGGTTAGATATGGTCTTCTGTTAGTTCTCCAGGCGAAAAGTCTTGAAAAAGGTTTTATGTCCCCAGTTGTTAGGTTTAGGAGGAGAAGTATACTTAGACACCAGCCAAGGGTTACAGGAGACCAGCAACAGTGCTTGAAGGTCAGGACTCCTTCCAGCATAAGCCACCTGCAGGGTCCAGAACAGGTCCAGTTGAAATTGGTCAACTGGTCTCTTTCAGGAAAGTGGGCTCCTTATAGTTTTTGTGTCCGTGTAGCTTAACAGAAGGTCAGCCAATTGACCCTTGGAGTCAACTCCTTAGCTGTGGGTACAAATGGAAGCAGGTCTCGCTCTTGGGGTTTTTCTCACAGATTGAACAGCAGGTGCAGTCCTTCTTCTATCTTCCACAGGGCCAGTAGTGTTCTGAAAAGGGTGTCCAGGGATGCCACATTTTTGCCTGGCACAAGCTTGTGAGTGGAGGTGACTTCTGGTCCCCCACTAACCAATAGGGGAAAAGATTATCATCAAGGGTAACCCTACTCACTTTTGCAGCAGTTCCTGTGTACCCTAAAGCTAACAATCCCAGAGTGCCACTCTACCTAAAAACAGGATGGATGAACCTTTCTTCCCCAGTACAGAGCTCCTGTGTCCACCCTAGAGTTGTGGCTGGGAAAGTGAGCAGAATTAAGACTATGCTTAATTAATAGCACTTTTCAGGGGTCTTTTCCAGTAGCTTGCGTTACTGTCAAGACAGACAGTGCAACTTCTGTAAGTCCTATTGAAGTAACACCCAATGCATCCTAAATTTGGACAACGTTTGGAGAGATGTCCCCGAATACCACAACCTGTTCATGTGTAACACTCCGGTGCTCATGAGCCCAGATAAAGCTCCACGTGTCCACTAGAGATGCAAGTTGTTGCTAGTTCAAGAAGGATAGGGTTTGACAATCCATGCCCAGACCACAACAAGTTGAGACGCCCAAGCTTCTTCTGTGCCTGGTGTCGTTTTTCAGCTGCAGAGGGTGTTGCCTAATGACGCCACTGACTTTGGAAAGACCCAGCCACACACCCTCCAGGCACACTTAGTAGGCTCTGTGACACTCAACAGGGATTCCCTCAGGGGATTCCCTTAGGATGCCCTCTTGGTTGAGGTCACATTTTGCTCTGTGAACTTTCATACTGATTGTATGAAAACATCCATCAGATAAGTAATCTGACAAGCAGAGACTTTTCTTGGGGTACAAGCTTAGATACCAAGGTGGGGTCCAACAGGATTTGAGAGAGCAGAGAATCGCCATAAATTTCCAGTTATCCCGCCGCGTCAAACCCATGGTTCCCCCACTCAGGTTAAAAGTGGGGGAACTTCACATGCAGAGCTATCCTGGTGCAAACCTATTACATATTCGTCACTGGACCACAGACTCTTAGTGATAGTCGCGCCGCCCTTTTTAGGGCTAGGCGACCATGACTCTTTTTTCCTGCCTAGGACCATCGTGCGAAGCATAGTGTTCCAAGCCAGGGAAATTGACGATTGCCCAGACAAGCATGGAGACAGTTCCCTTTGCACCAGGGCTATTCATTTGTATTTGTTTTCCAAGAAGAAAGCATCCATTCATAAGGTTGTTTCTGGAAAACAAAATACTTTGCAAAGAGGGTGCAACAAAAATGGCACCTGCTTTGAAAGCTCAAAGCCTACACGGCAACCACCATACCTAGGGTTGCAGTAAAGACTTTAGAAATCCCTGCATGGCAAGGTGGGATCTCTGACTATGGTGGGCGGTCCTCTGCATGGAGAGGGAGTTTATTGACAGGACTTCAGGCTACCTGCAGCAGTCCAAACGACCCTCTAATACTTGTCCATGTTTATACAGTAATAGTAATACTGTATTGTTGGCTTTGATGTTTCAATAATTTTAAAGCTACCACCGGGATATCTTGATGGATTCCTTGATTTATTTCACCCAGTTCTTGAAATAAGCTAAATACATACCTTGAGGGAAGAGAACAGGTAACACGTAGGTAAGTATGTAAACAAGTTCAAATGCGCACGATAGCGGAGGCATCTTGGCGTTAATGTCCTACAACTGAAGCATATGAGAAAATGAATTCTTACCGGAAGTAAAAAGCCACGCCTTCAAAGATTTCCTAAAAAGAACCAAACTTGGTTCAGGTCTCCCAGTGAAAGACAAAGTATTCCAAAGTTTACCTGCCGAGTAGGCGAAGCTTCTACCTCCCGACTTGATTGACTTTAATTTTGGAATGGACAGTTATTTGGCTGTTCTTGATCTAAGATTATGATATGGGGTATACCAAGAAAAGAGCCTGTGTAAACAGAAGGGGGCAGTATTGTGCAGGGCACTATGGCCCATACACAAGGCCTTAAATGTAACCCTCTCACAAACCAGTAGCCAATGAAGGTTGGAAATGCTCTTTGAGATGGAGCTGAATTTAGGTATCTTCAAAAGTGTGTGAGCTGCCGCATTTTGCAACGATTGAAGCTTCAGTTGCAACTGCTTCTAAATTCCCAAATACAAGGTGTAGAAAAAATTTATTTTACGAAGAACCAAGGCTACAATGATCATCTTTTGCATATCAGGAGAAATGAAAGGAAGAACTGTTTTCAATACTCTAAGAAGATGAAAACAGGAAGAGGTGATATGATTTATTTGATCAGAGAAACAGAGCTGAACGCCAAATAGTACCCCTAGGTTCTTCACTTTCGGAATGGGTGATGGAAGTGAACCAAAATTAGAAGGCCACCAAGAGGTGTTCCAAAAAGCGATGTCATGGCCAAAAAGGACCACCTCCGTTTTCTCAGTGTTTAAGTTCAAGCAGTTTTCCTGCATCCAGACTGCAGTCTGGGCCAAACAGTTTTTGAATGTGTTAGCTGTAGCATCTCAAAAAGGATCTTTGTTTTTTTGTGTGCAGATTTATATAGCACTAACTCGACCAGAAGGTATTGGAGTGCTTTAAATGAGCACCGGTTACATTACACATTCATTTTTTGGGTAGGCACAGGAAGATTAAGTGATTTGCCCAGAATCACAGGAAGTGGATGCGACCATGAGGCTCGAACCTTGGTTTCCCAGCTCCAAAGTCGGCAATCTAGCCATCAGACCACACCCTCTCCTGAAGGGCTAGGTTGAAGTTTGCTTTACCGCTCCTCTTTCTGCAGTTTGCCCCCGGTGTATGTCTCTAGATGTGTATGTTCTTGTCGCCTCATCACCCAGTGTATCTTCTGTAGCTCATGGGTTGTATTGATGGAGCACCCTCATCTTCCCTAGTTTCCCTCTACCCTTCTTCTTTCCATGTCCTAAGTCTACATATATAATCAGGTAAGTGTGCAGGGCAGTGGTTTACTTATTTATTTGTCGAGTTTTACATAGCACTAACTAGACCCGAAGGTATCAGAGCGCTTTACAGAGGATATCACAGCAGCAATACCATGAGATACATGTGGAGTAAATAAAAATACATAGTGACACTATATACAAATAGAATACAATATATGGTAGGATGGTAGGTTAATATCCCCAATGCGCGATGGTGGGTAGTTTTACATGGATGCAAAAGCCGCACGCAGTACACGGCTTTATATCCTATTAGTACCTATATCATAATTTCTTCGTGTTTCTCTGTTACCAGGGGAACTGTGGAATGTGACACTTGAGACTGGCAGAAGTGCTTTTGCTCTTCTTGATTCAATAAAAATAATTATTTATGGAAAATAAAAGCCTTTTTTATAAATATTATTGATGACCTGGCGCATGTGATTGATTAGCCTACAACCCTTCCTGTTGTGAGGAACAGTGGATTACCAGGAAGGTAGACCTGCAATGGATAAACTCAGGAACCGCTGTTTCAATCTGCTCTGATCTCCAAGCCTAAAGTAATGATCTTAAGTGAAGCAAGATATTATTGAAAATATGAACAAGAGAACTGTGAACATGGTACAAGCCCCAAAGGGCGCAGTGTGCCATCTGCTCCAGTGAATATGTTATGTTATTGTTATGTTATTTATTTTTGTATAGCGCTCGGCTAGCCCTGGGGCATCTCGGCGCTGACTAGCAATATTCCTGCAACTGAAAGGAGAGCAAATGAGATTAGAATAGGAAGGCTTTGAGCTGTTTCCTAAATGTGCTGTAGATGTCCATTTTGCGAAGGAAATCTGGTAACTCGTTCCAGTACCTTGGAGCTAGGTACGAAAAGGATTGTCCTCCAGAGCGACACAGCCTTATGCGTGGTATTTGTAGGAGATCTTGCGCCCCGACCTAAGGTTTCTGTGAGGTACATATGCAAACCAACACTTTGGAAGTAACTTTTGGATACTGCGAGGAACTGCTCCCAATTGAGCTTATGGCTAAATTCAATACCCCATTCATTTTTTTATACCTTGGCATGTATGACATAATCTGTGTGGTTGAAGCAGGCTATGGTTATGTTATTTTATCTTCTTTTTGTTATGGATATTGCCGCCGTCTGGCATCCTTCGAAGCACGGAAGGAAAAGAATATTTTGAGATCTGAGATTCTGAAGATAATGACTTTTGCGTGAAATGTCAAGTTAGTGTATGGTTGCCTCACCGTTCTTTAGCCGATACCCGTATAGAGCCGAACATCTGCAGACTGCAATAGGCCTGGTGTCTTCGTTCCATCGGGACATATGTATTTGTTGTCTTATCAGGATAAGGAAGTATTGAATAATCATCTTCAATACAAACAGCCTTTTGTTGCTTGTTGTTCTTCTGCAGGTGCCTCATTGTTTTTGAATCTTTAGATCTTTGTGCTTGCATTCATTACAGAGAACTGGAAAGATGAACAACCTAAAGAGAACTTCCCTAACCACGAATAAGTGATATTGTAGAATCAATGCGCCATTCACAGATATATACTGGGTTACAATTTCTTGAAAATTTCTGTGTGTCATAAGGAAACCCATTGGTTACTACGATTTGGACTTCAGAGTTTGTAGTATGATAATAATGTTCAAGCTATATTTCACCACATTATGAAGGTTCAAACTTCTCAGACATTTGAAGTTAGTATGCTGTAGATCTGGTAGACATATATGCGGAAAACAATTTCTAATGTGCATTATAATGGCATTGCAATTCATAGTAAGATTTTGTGGCCATATGTACATTGTCCGTCAGAATTCTGTATGCACCAATATCATCTGACATAGCCATTTTGTCCTACATATTGTTGACTAAAATATTGTCCCTTTGGGAGTAGATTTTCTATTGTTAAATTTAGTTGGGTGATATTTTAGAAAACAAGATTTAAGGCTTGATATTCATGTCAGACTGTAACCCGTCATTGATACTCGAGTACCATACGTATATGAAGGAATGAGTCCGAAAGAGGCTTCATCGTGAGGTCACAGAACACCAAGGTGACTTACAAATCCTCATAACATTTGGTACTACATATAGTAAATGATCAGACCATCGTCCTTTCTTCAAGCATCTTTTAAATTCCTGATCCCTTGATAATTCTTATAGAAGATATTCTATATTATGTGGACTACATGTAGAATCTTTACTGTGAAAATAAACATATTGATGTGCACTCTATAATTTTTTCCCCAGAGTTCTATATAGCTCAAACTTGACAAGAAGATATCAGAGCGTTTTACATGAGCACCAGTTGAGTTACAGAAGGACACATTATTTTGTTGTTGTTAGGCACGGGGAGATTAAGTGATTTGCCCAGAATCACAGGATGTTGAGTGTCTCTGCTGAGACTCGACCCCGGTTCCCCAGCAGCGAAGTCGACCGCACTAGCCGTAAGGCCACATACTTTTGATTTTTTACACTTACACAATACATTTCAAGCAGTGTAGCATAACTGATTTTCCAAAGCTGTGGCAGAATTTTAGAAGGCAAGATACATGGGCCCACATGCATCAAGCATTTTTGTAGTCGCAAACGGTGCGATTCCTTAAAATCGGCCGTTTGCGAATGCAAAAGTGCTTTTTGGGATGCATGAAGCAATTTTAGAATTCGTAATATTTTTGCGAGTTCTAAAATTACGGGTGCTTTTAAGAAGTCGCAGATGTGCGACTTCTTAAAAGCAATGCATCATTACTTTGACAAGTGGAAATTTGCAATTAGGGTGCCAAATTTACCGAGTGGTTGAACCACTCGGTAAATTTGTAAAAAGTGTTTTAAATGGTGAAAAAGTATTTTTTTCAACATTCATGTTTAACACACACATGTCTTTAGGACATGTGTGTGTGAAACATGATGCGAAAAATACATTTCAGGGGTGCATGGGGGGGTCCTTTGGACCCCCCCCTGCACCCATGAAATTTTCTAAGTGCCACTCGCAATTTGCATTGACTCCTATGGGCCTTTTGGCCCATAGGAATCAATGGGAATTGCGAAAATTTACTTAAGAATTCGGTATTCATTTGGGATTCGGTAAAAATTGCGATTTTTACCGAATCCCAAATGAATACCGAAAATAATGATGCATAGCATTTTGCACTTCTTAATTTGCGATTCCTTATTTTTCGCAAATTAGGAAGTGCAAAATGTAACAATGATGCATGTGGGCCATGGAGACAGATCCCTGCTTTCCTGTGCTAAACTTTAGCAGTACAACAATGAACATAAGGATATCCTTATCAGGTACTAAATGTATATTTTCAGGGACACATATCTTAGAAGAGCCGAAAACCTAGTTATCTATTTCATTATTTACTCTGGTCAGTGCTCTGCCTTTCACAGAGTCTGCTGGCTCGGGCAGCAGGCGCTGCGATGGAAAACTCAAAAGCAATAACTTACTAGCGTTGTGTGGTGGTGTTATTTTCTTATTACAGCTGAGTGATGATGTCACAATTATATTGCAGGAAGAAGGCTAGAGACAGTTTTTGATATGATTATTTTGGCCTTCCATGTATTATATTGATATTTGTATTGAATCACAGTGAAATCAAAAGACAGGTTAACGAGTCCTTCAACGTTTGTGTATAAATCAATGTCAAAAGAATTGTAAGTCTGAAAAAGAGACAGTGGCATATTCTGTGTTAGCCCACACTGATGTGCCTACTCAATTCTGTAAGATCACAGTGGTTGCTGAAGTGTCTTCTTCACCTAGTGTCAAGCATGCTCCAGTGTTTCTAGGATTTTTAAATCTGCATATCCAAGTACTCAAATGCTAATCATGGTATCTATTCTTTTGATAACACAAGTTATTTAAAAAAATAAAACCTTCAGAGTATTTTTGATGGGATGCTTTTGCAGAGTAAGTCTTTCGAAACGCGCACAATCCTTTGCTACAGGTCCAGTTCTTCCTCTTCTTGATCCTACACAGAAATGAGTTCTTCGTTACTTACGTACAGAAATGTACAGATGTACAAGACGAGCATGTCATGGGCATTGCTGCACTCTCCAGCCACAGCAGAGAAGTTACACAGGGGCTAGCAGGCTTTACTGGCAGGAACAGGACCCCTATTTTATTGGGAGGCAGCAGGAGGCGGGTGTCACCAGCCTTCGGAGCAATTTTCTAGATCCATAAATTTGCAGAGAAATAGGGTGCAATTTTCCCCAAAGGCCTCTGTCAGGCTGACAGGTTCACAGCAGTGCCGCAAACAGGGAAGTCCCCTTTTCATATGCTCAGTTTCATTCTCTCTAGGAAGTGGGTCAAGCACCCCACTGTAAAGGGCAAAACCATTCAGCTCTTGGTGGTGACCCCTCAACGAACAGAACTAATATTCCCGGGGTTCTCCCACTCACATTTACCCTGGTGTGGTGCACTTCCTTTTTTCTTACTCACCTAATTCGGGAGCGGCAACAGGGAGCTTACGCCTATTGCCGGGTGAAAACTTAAGGCCGAAAATTGAGACCCCAAGTGCATTTGGGCACCAACAAGAAGCTTAACAGCTGAATCCTTGGTTCGTGGAATTATTAAAGCTTTTTAACATATTGCGAATTTGAATTTTATTACGAGCACTCTAAAGTCATTGTGATTGCTCTGGCAAGAATTTTAGTACAGAAAATGTTTGACGCTTGGTGAATAATTTTGTCCTGATGATGACCGCGCAACTGAACAGCGGTTGAAACGCCGTCGACGCATATGTGGCCAATAAATTTCAGAGGACACATAATCCCTGTATATGTTGTACCTTTTTTGTAACATATTTGTTGTGTGCCACTTGTCTGGTCTTTTTTGTGATGTATTGTTTTGTATACCAGCAAACATGTATCTGAGCGTGTCTATGTAACTATCTATAATACTTTTGTGATATTTTTGTAAAGAACTTTTTTTTATTTTTCTGATTTATGGTTCCTCTCTATTCCTTTTTTCTCTTTCATCTTTTCTTCTTTTTTGTAAATGTGACATTTGTTTGCAGTAACCTATGTGTGAATAGATTACAACTGTTATCTATCAATTGTCTCCTGAACTGCTGTTAGGAATATATACTTCCTTTTTTAGAGACATGCTGTCAATGCTTTCAAATAAGATGCCAATTCACACTGCTTCTCACCAAAGACCCATTAAGATGTGTCCCTTGTTTGCTTGAACAGAGCTTGTCCTGACCCCTAAGTGAATCACATTTACTTCGGATAATGGTAGAAATTCCACCCAGAGCTGTGGATGCTTTTTGGTAAGAACTTCAGTGACATTAGATGAACTTCAGGATGCTGCAGCCAAACCAAATTTCAAAACCAGCAGATGTCCAGAGAGAACAAATAGGAGAAACATGGCACAAATATGGATTTTGCCATAGCAACTGTTTATACCGTTTCTAAAATGGTGCACATTTAAGAAACTGCAGGCTATTCTCTCGGCTGGTCTATCTACCCAATGAACTAATATTAGGATTTTTATTACTTCAAGTGTTGGAAGGCTTCATGTGCCAGATTTGGAATTAAGTGTGAAATAACTTCTGGTTAGCAGTATCTTCACTCTATTGGTCAAGCAGAATGAATAAATATAATTTTACACCAATACAGTGGCATATTTGAAGGGGGTGGAGAAGCGTGGCTCAATGGTTAGAGCGGCAGACCTTGATGCAGAGGTCTGGCCCAGGACCAGGGTTCAATTCCCACCTCAGTGGCTCTTGGACCCAATTTCCCCAGACTTGATAAATCTCGCCTCGGTGCCTAGTCTAATCATGGATCCCACTCTGTGACTCTGGGCAATAGCTTGCTTAATCTCCGCAACAGCCCCAGCAGCGCTTGGATGCCTGGCTTCATCTTGGGGGTGCCCAGGAGTGGACATTTCACAGGAAAGCCAGGATGGGTTCCACAGCAGTATGAATACAGCACTACAAGACCTCTGGGTAGAAGTGTGCAATGTAAATACAAACACATTCACATTTACATGATGGGGCGGTCCACCCAGGGTGGCACTTTTTTGGGGGGCAGTGGCGAGCGTAAGGTACTTTTTTTTTAATACATCTGTCGACTCCCCCATGCCCGCTTTTACCTGCACCGGCCGTCACTGGGCGGCAAACTCGGGGACCGTCCTGCAAAGGCTCTAGCTACGCCCCAGCACCAATATCTACAATATTGTGAATGCCACGTAGCAGAATTTGAAATAAGTGGTACATATAGGCAAGTATGCATATAACACAGATCATCCTGCCGTGAAATTGTCCTCAGGACTCTGCTTACAAGTACTTCAACGCTCAATGTTCCTTTGGGTCTCCCTTCAAGAGAAGCTTGTCACTGCTTCAGAGTCCATAATACAACAATCTGAAATGCGTGCTATGGTGTGCCGTAACTTGTAAAGTTCCAATGACACCATGAAGCATACTTCTGACTGCCACCAAAGTCACACTCCAGTGTATGCTTTTTGAGACAAGTTTTTCTGCCGTTATGTTTTTACCTCCAATGTTGGCACCTCAATTTACAATTCTTTTGTTATTCAGAGTTTGATTATTAGAGTATCCATCTAACTGAGTTTCCCTCCTTCCTGGCATGTTCATCCAGAGCCCAATTTACAAATATTTGAAAAAAGCTAGGAATTTACTCTCCTAGACTTACTACTACCTGTAAAGAAAATTTCCAAATCTTCCAAAATTCTCATAGAATTTTAGGAGCAGTCCAGGATATAGAAGACAGTTGTAGATTTCCTTTGAATACTTTGGGTGTCCGCGATGCTCTGATGACCAAAAGCTGCTATGGTGGCGTAAAGGAGAACACCCCGCGTTCATAACCAGGTCTTGCTTGTAAGAGTAAAAAAGAACTTGATACAGGCAGGTGAATGGTGCTGTGGAAGATGAGGCCCCAACAAGTCTTCCTTTATATCAGGGCTAGACGTGTTTCTTCAGCTGATCAAGGTGGTCGGTCACCATTGTCATTGGCTTGATGAAGAGGCTGATCAACTTCTACAGCAGCTTCCATTGGTGGGGGACACCTCCTGCACACTTCCCAGGAACCTCCTAGGTAGTTGGTGAAATCAGAACCTTAAAGCATGCATCTGTCAGATTGAAAGCACATCCTCTTGCGGCAGAGAGTAGAGGAGGCCAAAAGTGGACTTCCTGAAAGACTCCGAGAGGAGGAGGAGGTTGAAACAGCGAAAGTCTAACCATGGTTCTAACACCAGCTCTGGCTTCTTTTCATCAGAACATACTCAGAGTAAAGTCTCATGTTCCCCTCTCCCTGGGGAATGATTTCACTGGCCCTCAATACCAGACGTTTGTCCATCCATTCCAGATGCTGTATAGAAACAGAATGAGGATGAGGGGGTGACGCTAGACATCTGAACTCAGGATGCACGGCAGCGAGGTCTCATGGATAGCAGGTGGAGGCCATCCAAGCCGAGAGAAGAGTCCACTCACCACCAAACACTGGTAGGGAGCCTCTTGATCCCCAAGAAGAAGTCAGTTCGGCTTCTTATGTTTAGTAGAGTGTGTTGATTTATGAAAAGGATGTTAAGGTGCACTGTTTTTTCCTCTTGGTCAAACAAAGAGTCGGACCTGGAAGAAGTGGTGCCAGACCATGGAAAGGTTAGCCCAGCTGGATTCATATCCAGGGAAGTAGTCGCCAGTGGAAGAGATTCGCCCCTTATTAGATGACTTTTAATTAATTTTCCAGATAGAGTCTTCCTGTTAGAAGGAATGTCTATCTTGCTTCCTGGGTTCACTGTCTTGGGGGAGGTGAGATATTTTGAGCTCGTCGTGTTGCCACATGCCGACCCCAAAGGTTGAATCCCAGATAGCCGTACCCCCACGCCCAAGCCCAGAGCCCATGGCCTGGCTACTTTCAGCCTTCACTCAGGGCTGCTGTAGTAACAGCTATAGTTTTAGTATTCTGTTATCATGTAGAGTATAGACTTAGGCTTGTCATGTAGAATTAGAATTGTAGGATGTTCCAAGTATTTACGTTAAGATGTAGCATGTTAGAGAGAGATATGCTGTGCTGTGTAAGTGCTTCCACTTGTCAACGTGCTGATCAAGGGTGCCAATAAAGATGGAACATGCTCATATGAAATTGACTATGTGTCAGTCACTACAGCTGCCTGGATTTCTGACATGTGGTCTTCAGGAAGACTAGATAGCACATCTGCCAGGCAGCTGTAAGCTGCGATGTTGGTCTTGCCAGGATTCGGATTCATGATGTGGTGATCAGATATCAGAAGTGAGTGTTTAATCCAATGTAGCCATCCAAAGATACACGCTGAGTTGATGCAGGTGGACAAGCACAATTTAGTCTCCACCCTTTCATGTCACAGAAATGCAATTATATACTCGCTTTTGACATTATATTGAGTGTGAGTCTTAACTTAATTAACGCGTGTGAAACATTTAAATGTGTTAATGAAATGTATTCACTGTAGACTTAAGACTGGTGTACGTGTGCACTAATGTTCAGTTTAAACATGAAAGCATTTTATTCTTTATTCACGTTTTATACTTATACTTCAAGTTATATTTGCGTATGTAAACATGTATTCTTTTGATCATGTTTTCCATTTGGTACATGTGCACATGCATACCCATGTGTTCGAAGTGCACATTATATGCTTAATTAAAGTTAGCATGACTACAGGCCTCAGTTGAAATGCATTTTGCTTTGCCAGCATGTTTCTCTATTCCTTGCAGGTTTATAATCATTATTTTTGTTAGCTAGAGAAGCCTGGAGGGAAACTTGGCAGTGAGCGTGGAGAAACAACGGTCAAAAGCGGCCTTCTGTTCATCATGTACCAGGATGGCAAGATGTTTGAGGTTGAGAACCGCAGTCTTAGTTCGATGCTTTCAGAAAATGGAACTTTATGCTAAACACTTATTTCTTTTTTCTTAAGACTGCTACTGAAGTCTGATCATGCTGACACCTTCTTTGCTCCCGAATAAGAGACCCTTGATAGATGACCCAATACCTGATCTATATTTAGAAGAAAGAAGGGAAGTTTCTTTTTGGAACACATGTTTTGCTTTAATTTGTGGCTATGCAATTGTGGTTATTGCAATTCGATATGTTTTTCTTCTGCGCTTAACCAACTGAGATATTTCAGCTTCCCTATTTTATTGCTGCATTTATTGAACTTACTTTTGGTGTGCATATATACTGGATTGATTGGAAACCCAAATAAAACTCTTTAACTTCATTCAGCGATTCCTGGTCCTTATTGTGAAGTCACATTTGCTTCACAGGTCGGAAAGGCATGGTTGCTGCCGTCTCCTTTTCAGTGCTTCATGTCAGCTACAAAGGTCTATATGACCAACGGGGAAATAATCTTTGATGACTTTACTATGGGATTACGCTGTAAGGCCCAGTGCTACATCACAGGCAATAATGTTTATTGAGAGATGTAGTAAAGTAGACCAATAAGCATATGATGTATCCAGGGCGAGGATCTCAAGGGTAAACTACTGCTCAGCGAATACTTCAAAGCCGGGGTGACTCCCTGGACAACAGTGGAACCTTCAAGCCCACCGAACACAATGACAGGCTAAGGATGCATAGCAACATAGCATATTCAAAAGTAAACCCACAATACAACACCTACTAAGCACTTTTACTGTCAGTATAATGCATATAACATTGTATTTGAAAGAGCACAGAGTCAAAAGATGCAAACATCCACAAAAAACTGCGCCGCAATCACAGAGAAGTCCTTACAACAGGCCGCTGCCAAACGCAGGAGGAAATAGAGCCTCTTTTAGAGGCATTTAGCGATTATAGCACTTAAAAGCCCAAATGATTGCTTCATTATTGGTAGTAATTCTGCGCATGTGCCAAGGCAGTAAAAACAGTCGTTGGTCCTCCTACCCAGAAATCACTTGCATTTGCTCAATCACTTGCACACGTTCACACAGTTCCCAATCCTGAGGATGGTGCGGAATTTCACCCAGAAGCCTCTTTCCCACAGTTGGATGGTTTTAATTATTTTTATTTTTACTTTAGGGTGACCGAGGGAACTGGATTTGCTGGAGCAGGTTTTTATACTGTCTCTCTTGGCAGATTTCAGTAAATTTAGCACACGTCCCAGTTTTCAGAGAGGGATGACTGAACGTAGGAGGAGGCAAGCTTTCTGGTGTTCCAATGCAGGACTGTTAGCAAGGTTTCTCAGAATGGAATTAATGAACAAAGATAAACTGCTGGGCACCGACAGCTGAGCCTTTTTCCTGGGGCCAAGCCAATGGGTCCTTCGCTCCTGGGCAGCGGGCCCACGGCCGCCCACATGGTGGCCGCACCCATTCATTGGCCTCATCTCTGTGCCTGGAGCTGCCACACCCCCCATGGTACAACTCCCGCTGCGTGTGGTGTACAGCCTCGAGCCCTGAAGCCACACCTCTCTCCATGGAGTCTCTCCTTCTACTGAGACCAGGTGGAGCCGGCCCGTTTGAGTGGCATCTGCCTTCCTTCATGCTACCCATGGCACCTGTGAAGGACCCCTGAGACATCTACCTGGACTATGACGATACCTCCCCCTGCAACGCTGCTGATGCTGAGACCAGGGAAGACAGTGATGGCCCTGCAGAGCCATCCTCCTGGCGGAGTGTGATGTGTGAGTTGGCTGTGGTGACGGGTATGGCTCTCAACCCTCACCTCAGTGCTGTGCACCTTTCTGGGCACCTTCACTGGTAGGTCTCACATTGAGACTGGGCAGCACAGTCCTGGGCCTGGAGTGCGTGCGCCCTACCCACAAACACCTGGCAACTTCTGGAGGCCCCTCTGTGCCTGCTGGGGGCCCTCACGGGGTGCACCTGCCCAAATTGCAACAAGGCCTCTCCCTGCCACCCACGGATATCATAGTAGGAGGAAGGTATGGCGGCCCTGGAGACTCATCACTCTGTAAAGGCATGACTTACTGGGTGCCTTGTGAAGACAGCTGATCCTCACCCCAATGCTGATGTTGCTCCAGGCAATCTCGGGGGATACACTGCGGGGACTCGCAATTGACTATTCGCATAGCCCTTGAACTTAGGGGGGCACTCCTCTCCGCGCGGGAGGAACTGACGCTCATGCTGCTGTCCCTGGCTCGCTACAAGAGTAGCGGAAATAAGCAGTCCTGGTCTCCTTGGCGGTGTTACTTTTTGAGCACCCCCCTATCCACCACAACTAGGGGGTTCACCGATTAGCAGCCTAAAACTCTACTGTCCCTGCCAGAAGCCCTCGCCCCAAAGCCCCCCGGGGACTGCCCAGTCAAATTGGATTCTATTCAGCAGATGATCCAGACATCCAGGTTTCGCGAAGAGTCGAAGGTGGATGCCGTATCTGAGGACACCAGTCTCATAAGTGATGATCAGCACAAGCTCACCAAGAGGGTCACACAATCTGAGAGGGTGGATGCAGAACTACAACCCCACACCTCGAACCTTCAAAAACAGCTCCTGGACATCATGGAGTGAAGGGGCTTCCTTGAGGTCCACATAGAGGATGCCAAGGTTTGAGTCCAGTGTAGTAATATTAGAATGGTGGGCCTGCGGGAGGGTAAAGAAAACACAAATACGGTTGAATATCTGGAGACTTGGTACAAGGACTTGGTACCTGCTCACGATCTCACCCAGTTAATAATAATAATAACAAACTTTATTCATTTTTGTCAAACCATCAAAGGATGCAAAATCATTCATTTGCGCAGTCTTGAATTGTTTTGTTTAAAAAAAAGATAAAATTCATGTGATTAGCGTCATAAATATACATGAGATTAAAGAATGAGAACGATAAAACAATCAAAATTCTGATTAAAAAGTTCACATCATGTTAAATATTAAGAAATACAATCTAAAATACTAAACACAATTCACTTTTTTTCCTGGACATAACTTCCACAGTATCCTTTGATTCCATAATTATGATGGCATGGTTTAGTACTTCAAGCAAACACAAGGAGATGATGGATGGAGCGCTGAAACTTTTCAGACACTCACCCCCAGTCACAGATCTGGGTTGAATCCATCATCATTCTTTAGCTCACTTCACCACCTCAGTTCAGGCCCAGCTATATGCAAATCAGTCTTGACCCTGTACCTTATGGGTACAGTCCAGCCCGAACTGCTAAGCCAGGTCTTTCCTGAACCAGAAACAAGCATCTTGGGACCGGTTTCTGGGTAACACCCTTCATCAGCCAGGCTAGCTTGAATCCAGTGGCATTGTGAGCAAGGGATGTGGGTCTGGGCATACCCTGCCAACTTAGGGCAAACAAAGCAAACACAAGGAGATGATAAACGGAGCACTGAACTTTTAAGACACTCACCCCCTGTCTGGATATGCCCTCAGGCTCCTTCCCATAAACAAAGATGCAAGCTGAAAGGATACAACTGTGGAGCAATGGTTACCAGTGGTTGATACCAAGTTTGGTATGCCCCAAAACTCATCCTCTTCCTCGAGTAGAGCAGAGTGTTTAATACAAGGGAAGGTTCAAAAGAAGAATTGCACTCCCTAGCCACTAAAACTTTAGAGTTGGTTTGGTATGCTCCAACTAAATCATCTAGCAGGGAGACCACCCAGGACTCATTACAATGGGACTCCGACCGGGCTTGAACTTTAAGCCCAGTCAGGATTAATCCTGTGGGAAAGGTAAGCTGAATCCCGACTATATCGGCTGAGTTAATTGGTAACTATTTGTATTTACACTCTAAAGTGTTCTTCACAAAAATTACCTGTCCCTTGCTAGCTCTACCCAGGGCCGGTCCTAGGCATGGGCGGTATGGGCAGCTGCCCAGGGCCTCGCGCTCAGGGGGCCCCGCCGCCGGCCCCGCAGTTGCGGGGAATAAATGGTAATGGAAACAGAAGCGCTGTGCGCGCACAGCACAGTGCTGCACTTTCGCGCTCGCGCAGGGCCCCAGGCAGTAAGACAGAGGCAGGAAGGGAAGTAGTCCGTCACTAGTCTGCGCACGCACGCACTTGGTTCGGGCCTCCTCGTTGAGTACGTTAAGGCAAGAGAAGACCTGCTCCGCTCCTGCTAATATATTATAATAAATTATAAATACATACAAGATACTACTACCGTACCTGTCCTGCACTGCGCACATACTATACTTGCACACTGCTGCTGGGCCTGCTGCCAATCCTTCCTTAAAGTAAGCCAGCCAGATCTCATCCCACCCCGCCATTCGACATTTCATTCCTGGCTCGCCACTTGTGAGAGAAGCGATGATTGCGAATGAAAGAGTTCTGAAAGTGTGAGGCCTCTTTTTTTTATTTTTTTACAGATACTTGTAAACGGAGATTCCTCTCTCCTTTCATTTATTGCCCCCAGTCAAGGCTCTGGGTCCGGAAACGTGTCCCGCCGCAGTTGCTCCTGTGTGTGCCCACTGCCGGTGGCACAGTCAAACTCTGGCTCTGCAGCAATCGCCTGACCTCTCGCCCCTGGAAGTCCCGTGTGAGGACACGGGTTACTTCTTGCTTGACTCCACACATCATTACTGAGGTGTCTTTTCAGTGTCCCGGGGTTGTGTCTTCACTGCAATTTGCTGTCTGCCTGATTAGGTTGTTTGCCCATTTTTCGTTTGCAACGTTCAAGATACTGTTTGTAATTAAATAGAGGCTACCTACATTTGTGTTTAAAAGCAGTAATAGCCCTTGCTTGCTCTCATGACTGTGACCTTCAATTTTAATCAAAGTACGGCTCTGATTGTATCTACAGGACCTTGTGTGCACTCTATCTGTGCTCCCACCAACAGAGATGGGTGACTCCCTCACCAGTCTAGGCAGATTTGATGGCATCTGATTCTATAGTGCAGGAATAAATGCCCTTTTCAATGTTCCCCTGGGAGAAGGCCTGCCCACCTTCTCAAACAAAATCCACTCCATTCCAATATAAATGAAGTCATCTCCTTCTTTCTAAACAGACGGGTGGTTCATGTAATGTGTGCCTAATGTGATTGTGGTTGTATGCTGCATGCTTTTGTGTCCTTGTGCTGCATAGACAGTGTTGTCATCTAGCCTAGGGACCACGTGCTGCAGTACACTTTGGGTCCACCCTCCATCCTGCGTTCAGAATGTCACATTCAATTCTAGCTTTCATTGGCAAAGCCCTGTAACAATGTCTCAGAGTTTAGAAAATTCTTATTTTGTGTCCCCTGGCCCAGAGTCTGCTTTAGAACACAGCACTGGTTAGATCTGGATTGGTTGCCTGCGTAGCTTTTTCTGTAGGTCTTTCCTAACAACAAGCTACCCCTACTTGCGATAACAACATGTTTTCCCACCCAATAATCAGAAAAGAGGGTATGCAGTTCCTATAGGGGTATGGTGACATGGAGGGAGAGATGCACACTAATTGCTCGTGGAAACCAGAGCCGGCCCGTATACATGCATCTTCACGACACCAGCGCCTGCTGACTTTGGTTTCTCTTTTTTTACTCCAGAATTTGAATGGTTCTTTAAGGATTTCCAACATGTTTTGTACTCTGGCTGTGTTAGGGATATATATCTTCACCGAATGCCACCGAAACCTACCGGTTTCAGTCATCATCGCTGCGCCTGCGGAAAAGCATGTGTCTGTCTGCATGTGTGTTTGCTCACCTGTTTTCCATTCCCTCTCCTTTTTGTCCATGTTACTGATATCCACATTAGTTTGCTTCAGTGATGCCAAATAACTAAGATAAAAAGATAAAAAGTCCTGCGAAGTCACTTTCTGTGATGTCACTTCTTGCGACGCAATATGCAATTAGAGGGGCCTCACATCTTCCCTTTCGCCCGGGGCCTCAGAAAGCCTAGGACCGGCCCTGGCTCTACCTGATTGTTTTGGGTGCACATGCTTCAGCACTGTAAGTTGTGTGACCATTTATATATACCCTGTCTACAGCCCATGTCTCCTGAAAAATATAGATATCATTACTTTCTATCAAAGCATGCCAAACCTGGATCTAAAAGTTTGGAGTGAATTCCTGCCAAGTTCCATGAAATCATGGACAACCCTTGGTGTACTCCATTGTGCGGCTTAGTCGAACCTCTGGGAATTTCTACCTCGTAACAGGATATATTACCACCACTAGAGTAGAAATTTCAAGCTATTGATTCAGGATTAGCCATTGTAGGAGAAGAACTGGGAACAACAAAACTGCAGTTCTATGGTACATCAATGTTGGTTGCCGTGTGCCTTATGGGAATAGATGCCTCGTAGTTGTGAATGTTCCCAGGGGAATAAATATAGTACTACTACTGATAGCTGTAGAAATTAGTGGTGAAGCTGGGACAATTCCCATGTATTCCCTTTGATTGGATACACTACAGTTCAAATATATTTTAACCACTAGTAAGTGACTGGATCGAGATGACTTTATCTGACCCTTGTATACATATATATCACTGCAGTTCGTACATGGTACGGTAAAATGAGTTGGAACACTAAGCCAACCTACTTCTGGCATCGATAAAGGAGACGCTTTCTGTACATAGAATCTAGTAGTAAATCAGTTTCTGGTTTCCAGTACTTAAACTGGATGCATGAATTATTTGAAGGGTTTGTCCCAATGTCTAGGGCGACCAAATCATCTACCAACCTCGCATCCTTTAGGGTTAGTTCAATCATATCATGCATTGCGTTTTTTGCGGAACTCTTACGGGCACTAAGGATATCTTCTCGAATGATCGAGCGGCAGCCCCTAACATGCCTGATCCAGTGGGTGACTTTATTTATGAGAGAATCTTCGGATTCAGATTTTATATAAGGCTGCAGCTTCGGTACCTTTACCACTGCAACTTTATATTTTAGCATGTTCCACTATCAGGGTGGAAAGCTGGCCTTTTGCTCCACCCTCTCACAGTTCTCCCATAAATGGAGTTGGTAATTCCAGAAAAGTTCGGTAACTGTGCACGGCAGTGGTTACTCGAGTTGTCACTCCATCTTGGCTGTGGATTAATTCCAGAGTTATACTGAGAATGAGTCTGGTGTCTTAAAGGCCCGCAGTCAATTATGTACCACTTCTTGAGAGCAAGAGATAACATATATAGGTATATTTATTTATTTGTTTGTTTATTTAAAAAGTTTTGTATAGCGCGAACATGACCCAGAGGGGTATCAGAGCATTTCACAGTAATGGAAGGGGGAGCAAAGTAGGGGAACGTTGAGGTAAGAGAGGCTAACATGTTGAGCTTATAAAATTGTACATAAATGCGAGCAAAATATAACTTAATTAGGTAAGGCAAAACGTTACTTAATAGGTAAGGCAAAGAGTCATAGACATTAACAGTTGATAGGAAGAAAAAACAAGCATTTACAATGCAATGGTTTTGCCTTTGTTAAAGTTAGAGCTATTGGCATTGCTCTTGACATTATTTTTATTTATGTTTTTTTAACATAAATAAATGGCATTGTCATTTACAATGCCACTAGCTTTATCTCTCGCAAATGACACACACAGAGCCCCCCCACACACACCCCCACACACAGCCACACAGAGCCCCCACACACACAGCCACACACAGCCACACAGAGCCCCCCACACACACAGCCACACAGAGCCCTCCACACACACCCACACAGCACAAGCAGGCAACAGGGGCACACGGAGGCACAAGCAGGCAACAGGGGCACACAGAGGCACAAGCAGGCAACAGGGGCACACAGACGCACAAGCAGGCAACAGGGGCACACAGACGCACAAGCAGGCAACAGGGGCACACAGAGGCACAAGCAGACAACAGGGGCACACAGAGACACAAGCAGGCAACAGGGGCACACATAGGCACAAGCAGGCAACAGGGGCACACGCAACAGGGTCACCAAAACGGAGGCCCAAGCAGGCAACAGGGGCACAAAAACGGAGGCACAAGCAGGCAACAGGGGCACGAAAACGGAGGCACAAGCAGGCAACAGGGGCACACGGAGGCACAAGCAGGCAACAGGGGCACACGGAGGCAACAGGGGCACACGGAGGCACAAGCAGGCAACAGGGGCACACGGAGGCACAAGCAGGCAAAAGGGGCACACGGAGGCACAAGCAGGCAACAGGGGCACGAAAACAGGCACAAGCAGGCAACAGGGGCACGAAAACTGAGGCACAAGCAGGCGACAGGGGCACAAGGAGGCACCAGCAGGCAACAGGGGCACACGGAGGCACAAGCAGGCAACAGGGGCACACGGAGGCACAAGCAGGCAACAGGGGCACACGGAGGCACAAACAGGCAACAGGGGCACACGGAGGCACAAACAGGCAACAGGGGCACACGGAGGCACAAGCAGGCAACAGGGGCACACGGAGGCACAAACAGGCAACAGGGGCACACGGAGGCACAAACAGGCAACAGGGGCACACGGAGGCACAAGCAGGCAAAAGGGGCACACGGAGGCACAAGCAGGCAACAGGGGCACGAAAACAGGCAACAGGGGCACACGGAGGCACAAGCAGGCAACAGGGGCACACGGAGGCACAAACAGGCAACAGGGGCACACGGAGGCACAAACAGGCAACAGGGGCACACGGAGGCACAAGCAGGCAAAAGGGGCACACGGAGGCACAAGCAGGCAACAGGGGCACGAAAACAGGCACAAGCAGGCAACAGGGGCACGAAAACTGAGGCACAAGCAGGCGACAGGGGCACAAGGAGGCACCAGCAGGCAACAGGGGCACACGGAGGCACAAGCAGGCAACAGGGGCACACGGAGGCACAAGCAGGCAACAGGGGCACACGGAGGCACAAACAGGCAACAGGGGCACACGGAGGCACAAACAGGCAACAGGGGCACACGGAGGCACAAGCAGGCAACAGGGGCACACGGAGGCACAAGCAGGCAACAGGGGCACACAGAGGCACAAGCAGGCAACATGGGCACACGGAGGCACAAGCAGGCAACAGGGTCATGAAAACAAGCACAAGCAGGCAAAAGGGTCACAAGCATGAATTGTAATTTAGACGGGGCTGAAGTGGAGAACGGTCAGTAGGGAAGTAGTGCGGCTGGTGCAGTGGTACCAGGCCGAAAGGTGAGAGGGGCTGTCTGCACCCCAGTTTGGACAGTTTCCACTACCTAACAGGGATTGGTGGGAGGGGGGGCGTACTTCTTGCTTGCTTTAGGGCTGTTACTTCGGGGACGCAGTGCACGCTCCTGCCTGCTGCCGCCGGGACACGACAACAGGCAGGGAGAGGACAGGCTGGGAGAGGGCAGGGAGGAGACAGGCTGGGAGAGGGCAGGCTGGGAGAGGGAGGGGACAAGCTGGGAGAGGGCAGGGAGGGGACAGGCTGGGAGAGGGCAGGTTGGGAGAGGGCACGTTGGGAGAGGGCAGGCTGGAAGTAGACAGGCTGGGAGAGGACAGGCTGGGAAAGGGCAGGCTGGGAAAGGGCAGGCTGGAAGTGGACAGGCTGGGAAAGGGCAGGGAGGGGACAGGCTGGGAGTGGGCAGGCCGGGAGAGGACAGGCTGCGAGAGGACAGGCTGCGAGAGGACAGGCTGCGAGAGGACAGGCTGCGAGAGGACAGGCTGCGAGAGGGCAGGCTGCGAGAGGGCAGGCTGCGAGAGGGCAGGCTGCGAGAGGGCAGGCTGGGAGGGCAGGCTGGGAGAGGGCAGGCTGGGAGAGGGCAGGCTGGGAGAGGGCAGGTTGGGAGAGGGCAGGCTGGGAGAGGGCAGGCTGGGAGAGGGCAGGCTGGGAGAGGGCAGGCTGGGAGAGGGCAGGCTGGGAGAGGGCAGGCTGAGAGAGGGCAGGCTGAGAGAGGGCAGGCTGGGAAAGGGCAGGGAGGGGACAGGCTGGGAGAGAACAGGCTGGGAGAGAACAGGCTGCGAGAGGACAGGCTGCGAGAGGACAGGCTGGGAGAGGACAGGCTGGGAGAGGACAGGCTGGGAGAGGACAGGCTGGGAGAGGACAGGCTGGGAGAGGACAGGCTGGGAGAGGGCAGGCTGGGAGAGGGCAGGCTGGGAGAGGGCTACACTGCTTTCCAAGAAGGCTAGTGCAGAAGGTGTGCAAGCACTTATGGGGAAAGCGGGGCTGCATCATAGCAGCAAGTAGTTTCAGAGATATGAGCATGCAGAAGGCGGCTGGCTACCTTGAGGTCGAGAGAAAGAAGCGCACTAATGATGGCCAGCTTCGGATCAGAGGAAGGAGCAAGCAAAAAGTGGCTCAAAGGTGTGAGTCAAAGGAACAAACAGGAGGACCACTTCAGTGAAGGATAGTGTGTCTGGCTGGGCATCAGAGCAGCGAGTAGTATCAGAGGAAGGCAGGAGCAGAAGGTGGCTGGTAGGTGTCAAAGGAACGCACGTGCAGAATATAGCTTCAAGTGGGTTTGTTTCAGATGAAGCCGGGCAACCGTAAAGGGAGGGCAAAACTGTGCATTATAGCAGCGAGTAGATTCAAAGAGGCGCGCAGAAGGTAGTCTGCTGTGAGAGTCCGAGGAAGGTGTGTGTGCAGTGAGCAGAGCACGTGGGCAAAAGCGGGTGCGAGGAATACGTGCATGCGATGTCCGGTAGTAAGGGGGACAAGGAGCTACGCGACACAGCATTGAGTGGAGGCAGGGGAAGGTAGAAGCAGAGGGCGGCCAGCATTCAGCCAGGGGAAGGCAGGCGCCAAAGGTGTTCAGGAGTGCAGCGCTGTGAAGCGGCAGCGAGCAGTGTCAGAGCTACGACTGTGCCAGAGGTGGCAAAGGAAGAAGGGTGCACAAGGAGGCCAGCGACGAGTGTCTGGGGAGGACACGTGCAGGAGGCAGCCAGTAGTGGGTGCCAGAGGAACGATACTGCAGAAGATTACCGAGAGTGGAGGAAGCACAGTTCTGAGGATTACAACACCAAGTAGCGTCAGGGGAAGGAATGGACGAGCAAATCGTGGCCGCACTCACCCAAAGATACATCATGTCAGACGGGACCCCCAGGGTCAGCAGGGACGGACCCCTTGCTGGCTGGCCAGCGGATTCTGCATGCAAGGCGCGAGAGTTCAGGAACAACAGTACCAGCAGGGTCCCCTTCCTTCATGCAGGACCCGCTACCACCAAAACGAGGGTCCCACGCGGGAGCTGTGCCACAACGGAGCAGCCGTCGCCACAGGACCGAATAGTGGATGGACCCACGAGGAGCAAGAGAGGGGGGGGGGGGAGAGCCCACTCCGCTCAGGGCCCGGCACACTATGGAGAAAGAATAAAGTCCCACACAGTGAGAGTTCGGTAGCACTCGGGAAGCGCGCCCTCCTCGGCACAGGATACACTTCAGTCCAGGCACGGAGTCCACGAGGAAGAGTTCAGGAGCGAAAGAACTCCCCTGGGAGCCGGGCGCGCGGCAGCTTGAAGGAGCGAAGCTCGCGAGGGCAGGACGTCAGCAGCTGCGCAATCAGATGCGCACCGGAGGTGGAAGACCCCGGCACGAGCTCGGTCCCTAACTCCACCGTATGCTGCCGGACCCTCAGCAGCAACGCCTGCACGGAACTGCTACAGATGACACTGCATTAACTGCCAACTCACTGCACACTGCTCGCACTCACAGCCGCCCTTGCGCCCCGGGGGAACCGCCGAGCACTGACAGATCATTACCGAGGCAGGCCAGGGAGCAGGGCGGGACGCCTGGGCGAGGCAGGTACAGGGGGGTGGGGAACCAAGACAGGTACAGCAAACGAGAACGGGGAATGGAGGGCGAATACAGCGAGAGGGACACAGGTACATGGAGGAGGCGAAGGAAGCAACACAGGTGTGGAAGAGGAGACAAACCCGACACAGGTAGGAAGCCAAACAAGAACGGAGGGGGGGCGTGCAACATGTAGAGGGAACGGGCAAGGGACACAAGTACAGGAAGATAACGGCAATTACAGGGAAAGAACGGAAAGCAAACAGTCAATAATGGGCACAGGGAGCAGAGAACATGGAAATAGGGTTCCAGGGGAGGTAGTGGCACAGATGAGCAACATAAATACAAGTGAGGAGGAATAACAAAGGCACCACCGCTCACGGAGCAGGAAGGCAGGTGCCGGCAATGCCGGACCAGATTCGGGGGCGTTCCCGGCTTTTGGCTGACGTCGCGTGACGTAGCCAAAAGGGAAAAATTCTCGGGAACGCCCCCGAATCTGGTCTGGGATTGACAGACAGAGCCCTCTACCAATGGCTAGCCTCCATTTATGGAGCTAGCCAATGGGAGGAGGGGGCGGATACCCGACCCGACATAGAGATAGCATTAGATTTTGCTAGCGCATGCGTACTTCGTACGCATTGCGTAGGCAAAACCTAAAAAGGACATTTCGAAAACAGACGAGCCATGATCCAGTTAAGGCAAGCAGCTGTACTTCTGGTTTGGCAGAGGGTAACGGCTGAGTGGTCTGGGTAATGAACATATCAGTAACTCTAACATATTTGAGCTTAACTCTCCCACCTCAGCTTTTAGTTCAATAATTAGAGCAACGCAGTCCGTACTTGGATAAATAGGAGACTCTAATGAGGTGACATCAGGGAGGGATTTACCGGGGATGGTGGGGGTGGTGGATTCATCAACTAGTTCATATAATGGTAGAAACCAATTACTGCAAAGGTTAATATCTACTAGGGGAGACGGACAGGATGGAACAGGTGCGGCCGAAGTAAAAGGCCCACTATGGGCAGTAGGTGCAGTCGCAGGATGTTTCACCGTTCTTCCAAACATACTAGGGGGTGGATTTACGAAAAGTGACGCATCGGTGGCGCAAGGGGCTTGTAAAACTGCCCACAGGTATTCGAGGTTGCAAAATAGTAGTGCCTGGAAGAGAAGGATGCAGAACAGGCGAGGCTTCCCGCAACACAGGTGCGTCCGTTTGTAACAAATCTTCACATTCAACTAAGAGATTATCAATTCGATCAATAACACAATTCCCCCCTGCAGATTTAAGTATTTTGTTTTTGATTTTTTTTGTTTTTAAAATACCATTAGACCTTTCACTTGCCTTCCTTTTTCCCCTAGTTAGGGCTATCGTAGGAAAAACAAGTTTAAAATAAGCAACACATGTATCCGAATCTTAAAAACCCTATTACTAAGTTGTTTTCAATTGAGCGGGTGCAGGTTCAGCGTCCTCCAATGGATGCACCTCCTCGCCCTATAGTAGTGAAACTCCTACACTTCAAGGATGGAGATGCCATCCTTAAGCATGCTCACCAAGAGAAGCCACTTCTAAGAGACAGCCACAGGATTTTCATATTCCTGGACTACACTTTAGCAGTCGAAAGACATTGTGCATCATCCCTCAGAGTCAAGCGACGCCTGCGTGAGTTGGGAGTCAAGTACGCTCTTCTGTTCCCAACCAAATGAAAGGTCATCCCAGAAAACTTCTTCACTGATCTATCGGATACCCGGGACTGGGTGGGTGCCCGGTTCCCTTGCATGGAGTAACCCAAGCCCGATAACGGCCCTGCAACATCGTCCACGCATCACCAGCCCTGCCCTCGCAGGACCAAAGATGGACCTTTCTTGGTCCAGGTGACCCCTTCTCCGGATCAGGTCTTGAGAGGTGGCAGCACAACCCTGGTTACTGCTAGGCAGCGTTTATGCCCCCAACCACAATTCGTTGACCGCCTTTTATCCCATCTGGCTGCCTGGACTCACCTGCCCTGGTTATTGGGGAGATTGCGTCCTGAACCCCACCTTGTACCTTTCCCATCCACCCCTTCCCAATACCCCAACCATCGCTAATACCCAGAGTTTGGCCGGCTTAGCTTTGCGAATGGTCCTTGGCAGATATTTAGCAACCTCACCGCCCCGCAATCCACATCTGCTCCTACTACTCCCCGGTACACAATGTTTTTGCTCGCGTAGACTGGCTGGTTGGCTCATTGCCACTGTGCCCCTCCATCTCCTCCCTGGACAGCCCGAGCCGAGAACTGTCTGACCATCACCCCTTGATAACAGAGGTGCATTGGGGGAGGCTGCTTTCCCCATCTCTGTGACACTGGCAGTCTTCCACTCTCAAGGACCCCATCTTCCGTGACGCGGTCTCGCACAGTATAGTCGATTCAGCCTCTCCGCCCTCGTTGAATGAGTCTAGCTGTGATTAACTAGCCTGTTCTTTTGTACATCTTTTATGGCACCATGCACTTTATATATCGTCCTGTCATATCTGTTGGATCATTACATATTGTATGATTTGTGATTTATGGTGCTAATTTTGAGCGATTCTCTTATCTGGTACGGTTTGTGTGTTATTGGGGTTTTGTATCTTTGGAGTTTTTATTAGTTCAAGTCCTTGTCTAGTTTGGTTTGTCCTGATGAGGACTGTTTTTATTATATTTTATAATTTTATCATATTTTATTATGTGCTTTTATGGTTTCAATGATTGAAACTGAATACAGATTACTTTGATTTGATTTGAATGGGAAGCCATTAAGGTGGTGATTAGGGGCTCCAGGGCGGTTTTGGGGGTACAAAAGACGTTGCTCCAAACCCGGGACACTGCAGAGAAAGAATACATAGGTAGGGAGCAAGATGTGGTGGGGGACCCCACCATGTGGCCCTCATTTTCACATCTTCGGGAGGATGAAGCCCAACTCCTGGAATGCCTGCACTCAATGGCGTAGCAAGGTCAGGTGGTACCCTGTGCGGAACATTTCTTGTCACCCCCGGCTTGACATATTGGCAAAAATATGTGTTTTTGCCATTTTGTCACCGCCCTCAGTGATGGCACTTGTCATCCCCAGCTTGAAATAATTGTAAAAATATGTGTTTAAAACACATATTTTTGCCATTTTGTCACCCCCCTTAGTGATGACACCTGTGGCAGCCCACACCCACCTCACCCCCCTTCCTACGCCACTGCCTGCGCTGTCTGGACTATACAGTATACATGGCTCGCACGCGCTCTGAAGGCGATACATTTGGCCGTCTTATAGTATGATTGGTTACCAATGGTTCTTGCCTCCCACAGATAGTATCGGTCCGCGGCCTCTCGATCGCCCTTCTCCATACTCAGAATTAGACTCATAGTGCCTTTATTTCCGAATACTCTGCCCTCTATGCCCACACTGAGAAGCTTCCAGAGGCATCAATACAGGATTATTTGGCCACCACACCCTCCCCTGTCTCACCCTGGGGGAGGCCTTGATGCCACCATTACAATACAAGACGTTTGAGCAGACATGGGGGGGCCCGGAGTAGGGAAGATCCCCCCCTGGATAAAAAGGCCTCCCTACAGAATTTTATAAAACCTGTCCTGGCATCCTAACCCCCACATTGTTAAAACTTTTCACCACAGTGGCCAGGGAAGGCTCCCTTTCTGCCAATTTGCACAACAAGGTGTCCCTGGTGTCACAGCCAAAAGTTGGGAAAACCACAACTGATCCTGCCTCATAGCACCCAATAGCCATCTTAAACTTGGACTACAAGATCCTTAGCAAGGTCCTGGCTGATCGCTGCCATCAAACTCTCCCTTGCCAAATTCACCAGAACAAATTTGTTCCTGGCAGGAACCCATCTCTTAATCTCCGCCACCCATGCAGGGTCATGTACAGCGTTCCTGGCTCTGGGCAGCTGCTTTGGTCTTGGGCCTCCACAAGGACTTTCAAACACTATGCTGGGACTTCAGTTTTGGGTTACTGGAACTGATTGGTGTTGGACCTCGCTTCACCCATCTAATCCACCTACTCTACATGGCCCCCACTATTGGGGTGTTATGGCAAGCAGTTGCCTGACTTTGTGCTGGTGGGCAGAGGTACAAGACAGAGCTGCCCCTGTCCCCTCATCTCCGGGGTTTGGGGCATACCAATCCCAGTCACCACACACACCATCTTGTACGCCGATGACGTCTTCTTCTGTCTCAAAAACGTCACTGCTGATTGCTCCCCAATTGCAGGAGCCAATCTGTATCTCGGTTAGGATGGAGAAGGCATAAAAAAAGGAGTTCTTCATGAGAAAAATATTTCCCTGTAGGAAAAAAAAGAAAAGTTATACAGTACAACTGCACTTTTATGTTACATTTATTCTTATGTAAGTACATAACATGTACGTTAACACATGCAAAATGGTAACATTGATTAACAAGAAACAAAGAACAAAAAATTGTACAACTTCTCCTGAGAATCTGTGACTGCTGTAGATTTTCAAAAGTTCTGGAAACCTGGGCAGAACCTCATGACAGATGAAACGCACTCCAAACATAAGAGGGATCCTGTTGGGGAAAACTTGAGACTAGTTTTGGTGAATCAAGCCCTGGAAGGTGTTCCTGTTCCCTGATCCATGCTCCAGGTAGATCACAGCATTGTTGACGTACATCTAAGAACTCCGTTTCTGGAGCTCAGGTACCTATGTTGATGGGTTTGTGAGAGCATTGACCACAAAGAGTGAGAGGGCAGATCCACAAAGTGTGCAACACAGGAGCAAGCATCCGGTGGACATGGTTTGAAGTTCCGTGAATTCTGAACCCGTTTTATAAAGGTCGTCGTATCATGACGATCTTGGTATCAGCGGACCGAAAATGGCAAGCGTAAGGTGTACAAGTGTTTTCGTCATGTTCGAGCGACGAGATCACCATGAAATCAGGGATTCCGTTCTGAACCCTTGGGTTCCATTTTGTGCACGGCAGCCATTTTGTGGTTGCCCTCACATAGGCCGACAACTAAGGCCGAACGAGTCCTTGGGACACGTACACCTTTAGCTGACTTTTGTGTGACCTGGGCAAGCTGACTCCGTTGCCCGAGGCCAAACTTGTTGAGCCAGTTCCTTGTTCAGCAGCTGGTCAAGATTGAAGATAGAGGCACAGGACATCATAAACCCTTTATTGCACACAACTATGTCTTATCTTACTTACACCTGTCTCTGCTCCTTTCTTTATGGCCTGTTTACGATGAGGAGGTGCCCGTTTTTATTAGGGGTCCGTTCGATTTATCTGATGAAGAGTGTTGGGCCTTCCCGAGAAATTGATGGTGGGCTGGACAATGAAATGTGGGTTTGTCATGCAATGCTTTTGTCGTGTACACATGGGATTGGTCAACTGTAAATAAGGAATGTTTGCCTGAAGCACAATATTTGGTATAAAAGGGAAGGCTTGCTTTGTAAGATTGAGCAGTCTCCTACGAATATACAGCCTTTGTACTTCGTGGACCTCTGTTACTGGTTGCAGCCAATAAATTTGATCTTTGACGTCACCAAGAAGAGTCCGCGTTTCTGTAGTTCTGAGACAGGTGAATCCGGAGACTTCGGGTGTGTCCCCTGGCACCGCTGGGTTCTAAATAACCCGGTTCTTCATGTTGACCTAATCTGAATTTGTTGACAACAATATCTCGAAGAACATTGGATCCACTCGAGATCCACTGTAGCGTTGTTCCAGAAATCCCAACCTACTGCTGCAACCTTATGTTTCGCATTTGATCAAGGACTGCACTATTGGCTGCTGAGAGATTTATGAGTTTCCTAGCAGCACAGCCATTTACGCCTAGGATCATGAGTGGATTTTCCATTTTGTGGAACAGAATGGTTTCTGTTCCCTTGGTTGGAAGCCTGGATATCGACAACATTGAAGGTGATAAAGGTCTACTTACTCCCCACTATTTCTCATTACCCTCACTTGCCAGAATCTTAAGTATGGGAGTGTAGGCCTTCTTCAGGGCAAGAGCACTTCTGGCATGAGTCAAGAGCCCCAAGATTTCGAAAGGAGATTCTGATCGAAACTTGATTTATTCTTCTGAGATATTTTAAGTGAGGGCAGATAGGGGTTTAAAAAACTTCCTTCATAAGCATGCAACATTTCATTCAGTGAATACAGTGAATTGAAAACACTTGTATTTCAATGTGTTTCTCAGTGTAAAGCACCAATAGCTGCATCGACAAACTCTCCCATGATTTTCAATTTAGGATTTTGCCCTAAGGGAATTAACATTTATGTTGTTATTATAGAAACTGCTCTTTTGTCCACAGTTACCATAGTTTGTACTCTGGCATTGTGTAACATCCTATACCCCTTTGGCCACATATAAATAATTTATTTTTTTTGGCATTCGGAGCTTCTGTGCTCCACTGGTTGCTCTGTAATTGTTCACCACCAAATGCTCTCATGTTTTGCAAATAGGAGTTTGATTTTCTGTCTTCATGCAGTGTGCATCTATATCCCATGTTCAATGCTCTGATGCCTTACTGGAATTGTAGGCACTATATAAAAGTGATGTGGTAAGGACGAAGATCTTGTTCACAGGAGATGCTTGAGGTTGGGGCTACTTAGAGCTTGAAGATCTTCGAGGAAGGAAGCCAACAAAAATTTGCAACGGCAAGTCGACGCAGTGCACAGGGGTTCGGTTCCTGCGGCTCCGACGAGGGATACTGGCCTCAAACTTGGTGAGAGGATAGAGCAGGCCTCGAGGGATGTAAAGAACCACCACATGTGTTGCTGAACCTTTCGGAGTCCATGGGAGCGTAGGATCAGCCGACCAGTCAACATCATTGCGGTGCCTGCAGATGCAGGGAAGTGACTCCTTCACTTCAATGGAGATTCCTTCAGGTGTCTTGGATGTCCACAGGCCTTGGAAGGTTCCTGTAAAACTGTACAAATGAAATAGATGTACAAGACAAAATAGGAAGGGAAGAGTATGGGTTGCTGGTAGACATTTTCAGTGATTCTGCAGCATGGATCTTGAAGGAAAGGGTGCATATTATTAGTTAAATTTAGTGACTGTACCACAGGGATTTGCAGGGAAAGGTCGGCAGTTGCTTTTGTATATGTGTGGTGATTGCTGGGCAGATATTATGAAGGTAGTATGTTACTGTCACTGCCTGGACAGGCAGAATTCATTAGGAAAAATAGTATATTTTTAAGGAAAGGTTGTGTGTTTCTGGGAGATATTTTCAGTGACTTACAGAAGAGAAGGTGAGCTGCGGTGAGATATTTTCAGCGGTGTCCCAGCAGAGATTTTTAAGGTCATGTCTTGCTGTGGGGTATTTTCAGTCATTGCACAGCTGGGATTGTGAAGGGAATGGTGTTTCTGTGAGATATTTCAATATGCTAACAACAAAGACTCAAAAGGACAGATTGTGTGTTTTAATAAAATAGTTCAGCATATAAAACAATGTCAGTGACTTTCAAAAAGTAGTGAATGTTTTTTTAGGGGTCAGAGTTTCCTTGAATGCTCAACAGTGATTTAAAAAAAACGGATGTTATCATAAGGTACTTTCAATACACCTAAATCCTGATTTGTGGAAGGTTATGTATTGCAGGTTGGAGTATTCCATCCTGAGTTATTGCTTCGGGTGAAATGAAGCCACTTGTAATGAGGTCATAAGTAGTGTCTCTTGGTTATTAATACACTTCCACAGTCATTTCGTAAAAAATAAATGTCTGTCGCGATACAGTGTATTCACTCCTGTTTATATGAGGCTCAAATTTCGGAATAAACTTCAACCAAAATAATTGGATATTTACTCCTTGATAATATTACATCTGTATGCAGGGGCGGCTCATCCATTAGGGCATGGGGGCGTTGACCCCCTACTGCGAGACACTATACCCCAGACAGACTCCGTACACTCTCCGTGCAGACTTCTTCCCTTTAGGGTGGTGGCGGGGCTGGGGAGTTCTCTCCCTCCTGACGACGACTGAATGGGAGGCTATGCTGAGTGAACTACGCATGTGAGATTGGCCGGAGTTTTCCATTTGACCAATTTCACATGCGCAGTTCAGGCTTCCTTAATGAACACTACTGGAAGCTGAACGCGCAGAGGCACAGCCCCATCGGTCTCCGATGGAGTGCTGTGCCTCCCTGCCCCAGCCAATCCTGGCACGGCTTTTATGCTGTTTGGTATTAAAAGCAGCATAACAGCAGTGCTTGAATTGGCTGGGATGCCATTTCCCAGCATGCACATATTTTTTCTTTACAGCAGTGTGCAATATCACATTTGTATTGCAGAGATGATCGGGCACATTCTCTTTGAATAGAATGTACCTCCTTTAAATAGACTGTGCCCCGATCACATCTGCAATACAAAAGTAAGTATACCATCATTCGTAAAAATAGCATTACGTAGCCTCACCACTTTCGAAAATTGCCAGCCGCCACTGTCTGCATGATGTAATATCACACCCTCTATGAACAAAGGACGATAACTATGAGGTTCAGGGCATACGCGCCTTGGAAAAGTTGAGCCCTCACTCACCTGTGAGTTAGTGGGTGTACACTAACTTGTGCAAAGGCCTTTTGCCTGGATCAGATCAGGGATTTACTCCTGTTAAGAGCAGGAGTCCATCTGTATCCAGTGTGGGGTTGACAAGGTAACACCCCAAAAATCTAAGTAGGTGTACAGAAGTAGGGGCTTCTACGTGGGGAATATATTTTCGCTGAGCTAAAAAGCATCGCAGTACAATTGCACTTTTGTGTCACATTTATGTATTTTAAGTATTTTAAACAACTTTGTAAAAGAGATTGTGGAGGAAGTGTATGCTACTCAGGGGTTGCGTCTCTGCGAAGGCGGAGGAGCGTCGCCCCACTGCTCTGAGAGCAGGAGAAAGGAAAATAAAATGTTATTATCATTTTATTTTTTACCATGAAGTAAAAGAAAAAGTTTTCCCTATGGTTTCAATTTATATAGAGGCCGATAATGCCCCACATCTATACTCACATCCAACACACCTCTCGTGTTATTATCAAACTATTAAAGTACTTACAAAGAAGACCGCTGCTATATTTATGTAAAGTACAAAATGTATTTATCATTAAAAACAATGCCCCTATCACAAAAGTTCATTAAAATTTCTAACACCAATATATAGAAAGTTCAAGTTCAAGTTCAAGCATTTATAAAGCGCACTACTCACCCAGAGGGTCTCAAGGCGCTGGAGGGAGGGGATCATTGTTTATCGAATAGCCAAGTTTTCAGTTCTTTTCTGAAGGAGATGTGATTCTGAGTAAGGCGGAGGTGGGTGGGGAGTGAGTTCCAGGTTTTGGCAGCCAGGAAGGAGAAGGATCTGCCACCCATGGTGGTTTTTCGGATGCGCGGGACTGAGGCGAGGGCTTGAATGGATGATCTTAGTTGTCGGGTGGGATAGTAGAAGGATAATCGGGAGTTGAGGCATTCTGGTCCTAGATTATAAAGGGCCTTGTGTGCGTGGGTAAGAAGGCGGAAAGTAATTCTTTTGTTGATGGGAAGCCAGTGGAGGTTTTTTAAGTGACCGGTGATGTGCTCTCGGCGCGGGATGTCTAATATGAGTCTCGCTGATGCGTTTTGGATGCGCTGGAGCTTTTTCTGCAATTTTGTTGTGATTCCGGCGTAGAGAGTGTTGCCATAGTCCAGTCGACTCGTGACCAGTGCATGGGTGACCGTCTTTCTTGTTTCGAGGGGGATCCAGCGGAAGATCTTTTTGAGAATGCGAAGGACGTTGAAGCAGGAAGACGATACGGCGTTGACTTGTCTGGACATTGAGAGAGAGGAGTCTAGAATGAAGCCAAGGTTACGTGCATGGTCAGTGGGTGTGGGCGCTGATCCCAAAGCGGAAGGCCACCAAGAGTCGTCCCAAGCTGAGGGGGAGGATCCAAGGATGAGCACCTCAGTTTTGTCTGAGTTGAGTTTTAAGCGGCTCTGTTTCATCCATTCGGCTACTTCTTTCATACCTTCGTGAAGGTTGTCCTTGGCGGTGTTGGGGTCTTTGGTGAGGGAAAGTATCAGCTGGGTGTCGTCGGCGTAGGAGATGATGTTGAGGTTGTGTCGGCGTGCGATGGAGGCGAGGGGACTCATGTAGACGTTGAAGAGGGTGGGACTGAGTGAGGAGCCTTGAGGTACGCCGCAGATGACTTCGGTAGGCTCTGAGTAGAAAGGGGGGAGTCGGACTCTCTGTGTTCTCCCGGCTAGGAAGGAGATGATCCAGTCCAGGGCTTTTCCTTGTATGCCGATGTTGTTGAGGCGTTGTATGAGGGTGTTGTGACAGACAGTGTCGAAGGCGGCGGAGAGGTCGAGGAGAATGAGGGCCACTGTTTCACCTTTGTCCAGGAGTGCTCGGATGTCGTCGGTCGCCGCAATGAGGGCGGTCTCTGTGCTGTGTTTGGCTCGGAATCCGTTCTGAGAGGGATCCAGGGAGTTGTTGGATTCAAGGAAGGCTGCGAGTTGGCTGTTGACGGCTTTCTCGATGACTTTGGCCGGGAAAGGGAGGAGGGAGATGGGTCGGTAGTTTTTCAGTTCTGAGGGGTCTGCTGTTGGTTTTTTCAGAAGGGCGCTGAGTTCGGCGTGTTTCCATATTTCTGGAAAGGTGGCTGAGTTGAAGGAGCAGTTGATGACATCGCGGAGTTGGGGAGCGATGATGGAGTCAGCTTTGTTGAAGATGTAGTGGGGGCAGGGGTCGGAAGGTGAGCCAGAGTGGATTGAGTTGATGAGACGAATGGTGTCTTCAATGGTGATTGGGTTCCAGGAATTGAGGTAGTTAGTTGGAGGGGTGGGATCAGAAGGGGGTTGGGTGAGTTGGTCGATGGGAGTGTTCTTGAAGCTGTTGTGGATGTCGGCGATTTTGTTGTAGAAGAAGGAGGATAGCGCATTGCAGAGGTCTTGGGAGTTAGTGATGTCGTTGGATGCTGCGGGTGGGTTGGTGAATTCTTTGACGATATTGAAGAGTTCCTTGCTGTTATGAGAGTTGTTGTCGAGACGGTCCTTAAATGCTGATTTCTTGGCGGATCGAATCAGTTGGTGGTGTTTGCGGGTGGCTGACTTGAGGGAGGTCATGTTGTCTGAGGTTGGTTCTTTTCTCCAATTTTTCTCCAGGGTGCGGCATGTCTTCTTGGATATTTTAAGGTCATCATTGAACCAGGGAGCCTGTTTGCTGAATGATTTCGAGTGGTGTTTTTTCAGGGGTGCTAGTTCGTCCGCACTGTGTGTAATCCATTGCCTGAGGTTTGTGGCCGCTTGGTCTGGGTCCGTTGTTAGTGTGGGAGGGTTTTGGCTGAGGGATGAGAGGAGTTGGTCGGTGGTGATTTTGGTCCATTTTCTTCGGGGAATGGGTTGTGGACGGTTGTGGGTCAGGGTTGTTTTGTAGCTGAAGTGAACACAGCTGTGATCCGTCCAGTGGAGAGCTGTAGTGTGATCGAAGGAGATGTGCTTGCTGGAGGTGAAGATAGGGTCGAGCGTGTGTCCGGCTGTGTGAGTGGGGGTGTCAACAAGTTGTTTGAGTCCGAGATTGGACAGGTTGTCCAGGAGGGTGGTGGTGTTGTTGTCGAGAATGTTGTCAAGGTGGTAGTTGAGGTCTCCTAGAAGAATGTAGTTCTCGGAGGCGAGGGCGTGCGGGCTGACGAAGTCAGTGATGTCGTCGCTGAATTGAGATCGGGTGCCTGGGGGCCTGTAAATGAGGGTTCCTCTAAGGGTGGTCCTGGGGTCGGTGTGGATCTGAAAGTGGAGGTGTTCGGCGGTTGCAAGATTGTCGTCAGAGCTGGTTGTAATTTTGATGGTGTTTCTATGGACGATGGCGATGCCTCCTCCAGTTTTTTTAGTGGTGCGGTCTTTTCGAATGATCTTGTAAGTGTCCGGTATGGCTATGGCGATGTCGGGGGCCGAAGATGCGTTCATCCAAGTTTCAGTGAGGAAGGCGATGTCAGGTGACACAGTGTCGATTAGGTCCCAGAGTTCGGTTGCGTGTCTGTGGACCGAGCGGGTGTTCAGTAGGATGCATTTCAAGTTGTTGGGCTCGGAGCTGAGTGTGGAGGAAGTGTGTTTGGTGAGGGTCCTGAAGCAGTTGAACTTGCAGGAGAGGCAGGAGAATGGGCCGTGGGTACGTCCTGGGGTTGCAGCGCAGCAAAGTGGGGTGCGTCTGGCGTTGAGGGCGAGGAGAGTAGCGGCATCATACGTTACTCTGGGGGGTTGGGAGCGGCATAGGGCAGGGGGACGGGCTCTGGGCGCGGTCCAGGCGCGGACGGGCGCAGACGGGCTTACCTTTGGCGCACCTTCGGCGAGGCCGCAGTGCGTGGACGCTGCGCGTACGACCATCTGACATAAATGGATAGTGGAGGGGGGGCGGGGCGTGGGAGGGGCAGCTGGGAGGCGGGAGCGGGGAGGAGACTTGGGCCACGAGTAAACACCACAACAAAATGTCCGCCTATGTAGGAATCGAAACAGGGGCACAGCCGGAGTGCGAGCAGTGCTACAGATCCCCTGTGATCACAAATAACAATTGCCAGGCTATTACAATATCGCCGCAATACAATGTAACTGAGCAGACAGTAGAATAATGAGGCAACGATACCAGGCGCTATGTGGAGATCAATGCGCTCTCAATGCAGCTATCAGGCGCTGTGTGCAGATACCAGGCGCTGTTCTGAGGCAGGCGGTCTGAGTCAGCAGGAGGGGTAAATGCGGTGAGAAGTCGGGAGGTCGGGCAGGGAATGAGGGGAGCGACCGCTACGGAGCAAGTCCAGGTGGTCACAGCGTGATTGTGACTGGGGCGAGCTTGCTCTACTAGTGGGTGGGAGGGGCAGCTGGGAGGCGGGAGCGGGGAGGAGACTTGGGCCACGAGTAAACACCACAACAAAATGTCCGCCTATGTAGGAATCGAAACAGGGGCACAGCCGGAGTGCGAGCAGTGCTCGCACTCCGGAAACACCTAGCACATTCCGGGCACATTCAGAAACACCTACATCAACTAGAATCATTTGATTGGCTATAGAGAAATATCAGGAGAAAACGTAGACAATTAGCTTTGTCTTGCAAATGTTAATTCGGATTATCTTGGCGCAACAGAGGGCATGAGTCTTAATTCCCTGTCACCCCAGTAGTGTTGAACCTTCCAAATTTAGCACGAAATAAAGTGGCGACGCGTTTCAGTGGTATTCGATAAAACCACCTTCATCAGGACAAAAGTAATATATTTCTCCTTACAACTGGTGTCACATGTGCAGCCGCACATCTGTGAGAATCCTCCCCAATTATTTAGGGGTATTTTAATCCCACAGTAGGAATCTCTTCAGGTCTTTAAAAACCATGTTCTTCACTGTTGTCCACTTTGTTCAAAGATGGGTGGAACAGATTTAGAGCTACCCCTTATGGTTCTTCAATTATAATTATTCATTTGCCATTGGGTAAGGTGTGTCTTCTCAAATTATTCCTAGTTAGACCACCGTATTTAAGTCCCCAAGCAGTTGTATTAGTATGTTATTCTTATTTTTGAAAAACGGGGTGTTATTTGGTCGTGGCTTTTGATTCCAACGGCAGACTTTCCCCGTTGTCAACTATTCGCGTCCTTTGTGTGCAAGGTAGACGATAAAGTGTCTAGTTACTACAGGGCTAGTTTAGGGTGGGGCACGGCTGGGGTCACAGGGGTGAGGAGTGGTTTGCACTCCTTAAGTGTGCATGACTGTTTAGCTGGCACTCTTGGGCAATTTGCATGTCCCCCCATCAGGCTGCATTACCCACCCTGGTGAAGAACATGCCCAGGCTCCCATTCCCCATCTGAGCGCCGAACCGAGACGCTCAGACTAATCACAATGCTGCATTGCTGCATTGTGATTGGCTTAGGGGAGGGAGCCTGTGTGCTTCCTGCTTCCGCCGAAGCTGCAGAGAAGTTTACGCTGACAGGGACCGAAGCAGAGGAGAGATAGCGGCTGGTAAATGGTGTTTTCTTCTTTTTTTGGTTTGTCCATCCGCCTCCTTGCCCCCGCACTACCACGCCACCCCCTTCCATGCCAGCTGCCACTGGTGTTACTGTGTGATATTTTCAGTGATGTACAGTAGAGTAGGACTTGAGCTGCAGTAAGATATTTTCAGCGACTGCCCAGCAAGGTAAGGCAAGAAAGGTTATGTCTTGCTGTGGGACATTTTCAGTGGCTTCCAGAAGAAAAGATTCTGGAGAAAAGGATGTGTGTTTTTGTAAGTTGCAAGGTTCTGTTTTGATATAGGATGTTTTCAGTGCTTGCAAATCCTGTTTTGTAAAGAAAGGTTGTGTGCTGTCGTAAAATAGGTTGAGTGACTTTCAGCAGGAGTTGTGAAGGAAAGAATGTGTGTTGCTGTGAGATGCTTTCTCAAATGCATAAACCAGAGATTTTGGAGGAAAGGTTGCATGAAGCTGGAAGGTACATTCAGTAAGTGCAGTGATTGGGAAGGTATGTGTTGTAATATATGTTTTCAGTGACTTACTGAAGGGTTGTAAATAAATGATTATGTGTTGCTCTGTGATGCTTTCCAGAACTGTACAGTTGAGATTGTGAAGGCAATGTTCTGTGCTGCTGTGAAATATTAGTCAAGCCCCGCTAACATACCACCGTAAATAAAACAAATTCCAGAGATTTTTATTTTCGATTTGTGTTTTTTTATCATTAGTGAAGTAATTTATCTTGGGTAGACGTTGCTAATCCAGATCACATTTTTCTGCATAACATTTTTAAAACTGTCAGATGTGTTGCAGTGGTGATGTAATTAATATTTCAGGAACCATGGGGCCTATATTCTTCAGTTTGGTTTAAAAAGATAGGTTTTGAGGGTGAAGTAGTCTTATGGAGACAGAAAGTAACTCCTCACAGCAACCCTTCCAACATTTTTCAAAATGGTGGCTCTAAAAGTATGTGTTTTAGCCGTCATATTGGTAATTTATTCTAATATTGTTTTTGATTCAGGTTTTCTGTTGATTCAAATTCGTAAACATGAGCGCAGCAGGTGCTAACAGAGGGTCTTTACCTCCTGACAGCGTGTTCCGAACTACAGAATCCTAGGACTCCTTCAACAAAGACAATGTGTCAAATACCAAACTAATTCAAAAGAAAAGCTAATATCATCCGCTGCTGGACAGAAGAGAGTTTGAGATGCTGCAGAAATACAGCAAGACGAAGTTCACAAACGATTGAAAGTGATGGGTGAAGAGGATCAAATATTTTATCATTGTAACAAGTGCTACAAGTCATACACAATGGAAAAAAGCCTGGAAAAAATTCATCACAAAATAGCAGAAACCAATGAATCACAATAAGAATCCGAGTCTTCTGAGAAAACGACAACACCCAAACCCAACGACATCCACTTAGAAGATTAATAGATACCCCTCGTCCACCTCTAACAACGGATCAGAAAGCAGAGGATCTTCAATGTGTTATATGTGGTTTAGCCAGAACAAGGGCCAAATGAATTAATGAAAGAACAAAGTACAAAGTATTTGAGTCTAAAAGAGCAAAAGAGCAAACATGTTTTTATCTCTAGCTAGTTTCTTCCAACATTAAGTTTTCAGCAGAGTAGCTGATCTAAACAGCGAGGTGAATGTATTTGCAGCCGATTTGTATCACCTGAACTACAGCCGTGCATACATATGAATTTACAATGAGCTCCCAGCAGCAACACAACCGCCAGCCTTCAGTTAAGTTTAAACTCTTTGAAAATGCAAATGAAGTTTTAAAGCCACTCTTGAGTACTCGGTACTGATTCACACTCAGTGAGATCAGAGAAATAATGGTCAACATTGAAGAAACTGCATTGATCCATAATAATAAAATAAAATAAATTCTAGTGAAAATGTACGACAGAATCCATTTTTGTCAGTCTAACAAAAATAATGAGCCACTTACGGTGTTCTGAGCTGATTTGACTCCTTAAGGTCTTGCTGCTGAAATAAGATCACAGGATGCAGTAAAACAAGCAGAAACCATTTTAAGAAACGTCCTGAAAGATTTAGATTTTGGATTTAATGACAAATGTTGTGATGCCCCAGAGCTCCGCAAATCATGGGAGTCAACAGGAATATCTGATGTTGTCTTAACATTTTTTACATCATTATTTAATATCAGAAAAGCAAAACTGTTGCAAACTAAAGGTCTTGAGTTTGAAATAGAAGCCGACAACATTGATGATGCCTTTGAAGATATCAGTGAAGAAGTGGCAGACAATCCAATGATCCAACAGGCTTATGCTGTGCAAATGTACTGTCTTTTCCAAATCATATTTATTGAAATACATTATGGCAAAAAGAAAACTCCGCAATGCATGATGACAGCCCACGCAATCTATGACAAGTGCAAAAGTAGTGAACTAATCACTTCACTGAATAGGATTGGTGTATCAACAAGTTGTAATGACATACTAAAGAGCAGGAACTTGTTAGCAGCTCATGCTGTAATATCTTGTGAATTCGACAGCACCCCACTTCCAAGTCACTTTACCAGGAAAAGGATTTACAATTGCTGCTCTTTTTGGTTTTGAAGACAGCTCTTCTTTGTCTGGAACATCCAACACACATGTACTGCCATGGCGCTTTTTCAAGACTGTATAATAAAGTAGCTGCTGGAAAACAATCTGTGTCAGCCGTAGGCATAAACAAATGAAGCTGCAAACTTCTAACCCAACTGTCTTGCCAATGTTTGCAAAATCACTACAAGCCATCAACATGTCCTAGTCTACCAGAAAGATTCAAAGTGGCTGAGGACATGGATCTTCTGCTACCTGATGCTGTGCTGCGCAAAGCTAATTTAGCTGAATTTATCATATCGCTGATTCGGTGCAGACTGAAGGATGAAGAAAAGTCAGTTCCTCCGTAGGCTGGAATTCGTGTTCTGATCTCCCACTGAAGAAGGTTGGGTTTTAATCAGTAATACCATCTCCCGTCAAAAACAATGCAATAGTGTGCACAGCTCTAACAAATTTCCAAAAGGTGCATGCCAATTGTCTGTGATGAAGGTGTTTTTTTTCATATTGTAGCTGAAATTTTTATGAGCAATCTAGTAGGATTTGATGATCTTTATCCAATGATCGGCGTTTTACAAGTGACAAAAGTTGCATTGCGGTGTGCAGGAAGTGATCTCAGTGGATGTGGCATAGACAATGCACTTATTGAGGCAGAAATCTTTGGAAGCAAAACTGTCCAGTCAGTATTGAGCGGAACTCATTATGTTAATTTGGTACAAGGTATACTCATCATATCTAAGGCTACAGTAACATTGTGTTGGAATGCTTTCTGGAACAAGAATGACAAATTAGGTTTTGCACATCTTATCTCAGAAGTGAACAAGGCACAGGCCCCCCTTCATTCAAAAGACATAATGCAAAGTCTGGCAATGTTCAATACACTCTGTTCAAAATCAGAAAACCAGTAAACCAAGCTCGTAGAGTTTGTCAAAGAATGTGAAGAAAAATCTGAACTTTGCAAGTACTGGGGAAATGTTTTACACACAATAGCTCTAGAGAAAAACTTGGAACATGCTGATTGGGACGGTGATTGGGAACTGCATATGAAGACTGTGGAGTCACTGATTACTGAGTTTCATGAATTCGATTGCATAAACTACCTGAGATATGGGTCCTGGTATTCGTAAAGAGTGAGGAAGCTGGAGGTGGAGAAAGCATATCTCTACAGAAAATCCATCTAGAGACATTTTGTGGTGAAAGACAGAGAGGGAAGGTTCAATGCTGTGGCTCCAGATATGAAACTGGAACAGACGATCCAGAGATCACAGAAAAGCTCTAAGGGAATTGCTGGTCAGAAACGTGAAAGTGAGTGTGTTGCCCAATGGCAGCTAGTTGACCATGAAGTCCTTTCTATTTGCAATGTTTTCAGAGAGATGACAAATTCAAAATTAATAGCCATCATGAAACTGCTCCTCATCACGAACTTGTGGGTGAGAGAGGGGAACATTTTACTAAACATGTTGACAGCCTTCTTCCTTTCATACAGCAGCAAGAAAACCCCTTTGAAATGACTGAGCCTGTGTGACTACACAACTTCATGACCAAACAATACGTGGATAGCAATAACAAAAATACACATCTACTAGATGTCTGTAGGAGAGTAGGCTCTGCTTCCTATGGTCACCCCCACTTTTTGCTGTGATTCTCTGTTTTTTTTACTTTAGTGTGGCCGTGGGCCTGCTAATCAGACCCACAGCCCAGCTGTTCTCTCTCTAAATTGATACCATGTACTTTAGGTACATACCATATTGGTTACTGGGTCACTCTTGTGAGCCCCTGTATAGTGTACCATAGGTACCCAGGGCATAGGTGTACCCCAGAGGCCTACCAGGGGCTGCAGCATGTATTGTGCCACCCCTGGTTTGCCTTCCAAACTGACACCACAGGTCTGTTCACACAGCCTGGGTAAGGTGGTGTAATCACCCCTCACTTAGATATAGTATACCTGTATCTACCTTTATATATAGATACATACACACCTATAAGCCACTCCTATGGTAGTCCTCGACAATCCTGGAGGCAGAGTGCTTGGTTTTATGTGAGAGGGTGTCCTAGCATGAGCTGAGCCCCTCTGCAGCTTTCGTAACCATCTCCTTATAGCTGTTCTATGATAGAGCCATACCATATACTCTTAAGTGCATTATAATCCTCGCGGTTAATGCTAACTTTGGTTTGGCTTTATTAAAATATGTCGTGTAAGGTGTCAAATACTTTGGAATACTACCCCCCCCCCGCCAATTCTGGCGGTGGGGGTAGAATTCCACCCTTCTAGAGGGAAAAGACATGTAAGTTACTGCTTTACCTGGTTAAAGTTAAACAGAGCCTCAGCATCACAAAATGGATGCTGATGCCACAGACACAAGTCTGACCTCCTGTTGCTGGATGAAACTCCGGCAGGGGAGGCCTGGACAATAGGTTTCCTGTCCAGGGAGGTGCCTGCAGCTCCCCAGACAGGGGTTTTGTGTATTGGGGCAGGGAGGGCTGCATTCAGTGAATGCATCTAGACACTGCCTGGGGCACAGAAGGTGCTCCATGCATAGCCCGGTTCAAACCAGTTGCTGGGGCACTCCAGCCCCAGCTCTGGTGTGAAACTGGACAAAGGGAAAGGGGTGTAACCACCCCTTTCTCAGGTCCACCCATAGGAGGGACCTAGTCAGGTAATCCAGCCCCCATCCTTATCCTGGACGAATCTTTGAAAGACATATCTTGGACCTTCAACATTCCATTCTGACTGGAAGACGGAAGACATCTCCCTTGTGGTCAAGGAGTGACCACCCTCTGCAAACAGGTACCAACAGTAACTTCGTTGGTCTGCAGTTTCAAGGCTCCCGTCGGAACCCGAAGACTCCGCGACTCAAGAACTGGACTTCCAGACTTCTCTGACCTTGATCCACATCCACAGCAAAGCTGAGACCCATGGCCGACACGAGAGACGTGGAACTGGACAGCTTGGACATCCTGCATTTTGCTACCTGTACTCCTTTCCTGAAGCCTCAGTAAGTTGTGCATTGGGGTACGAGAAGCCCCAGCCCCGATCATCATTTGCACTGAAGCTCAGGCCCCCACACTCCGCAAATGTCCCGTGGGCCCCGCCCTTACATTTGTGATTGATGCGTCTTCCTGGTTCCTTGCCTGTTGGCTAGTGAGCTCCCTGAAGATGCCATCTTGAATATAACTTGCGATCCTGGTTGCTCCAGGTTTGCTCCAGCTTTCCTAAAAAGGAGAAATGCCTTGCTGGTCTGCAACAGAGCCAATGTTGACATCCTGCGTGGGTTGTGGTTGCCAAGGCTTGTATGGTCCAATCTGGATACCGACACTGCAATCATCTAGATACATTGTGGGACAGCTTCATTTCAGCTCCTGGTCATCGTCAATGCCTCCTGGAGCTCATGGCTGAAGAGACAAACTCACCTTCTTCACCTTAAAGCACCCGACATCGCCTAGGTTCCTTCCTGGTTCCTTCCTGGTCACTGGCTAGTGACCCAGACTCTGTCCCCTCTGCTTTCAGGTTCTTCACATCTCGGATCCACCCTTGGATCCACCCGGACACTTTTCCTCTGGTTGCCTGCAGCACTTCTTTGTAGCTCTCCATAGAAAACGACGACGAAACCCGACACGAAAAGACACCTATGCACCCGGCTTCCCTGGGTGAGGGAACACGAGTACTCCGGTGCTCCCATGGGTCTTGACTCTCGAAGTATCCTAGTTTAAAAGGGTTCCATCCTAGTCCATCCGGAAGTGTCCTTAAATTGTAACTTTCTAACTTTTAGGAACTCCATAGAAAGTCAATGGGAACCCGCGTCTGTGTTTACACACTGCACGCATCTCCCGTGGGTCTCCTACTTCCTAACCTTTGGTTGTTTAGTGTAGCCCCAGCGATTCTACAGGCCCTAGGCCTGCTTTCTAACTCTCATGTGGTCCTTATACCACTTTCTTAGTATATGGTTTGTGAGGCCCCTAGGGCATAACATATACTGTGCAACTTATCGTATAGTAACTGTATGACTTGTATTGTATTTTTACCTCTGACCTCATAAAGAGTGCAGAGGGGTTGTGTTTAGATTAAACACATATATATTTGATATATACCTTGTGTGGTGTCCTTTCATTTGGTATTCAAGGGATTATATATGATAAAACAACTTGCTTAACTCGCCTACTGAAGTCTTAGCCTGAAGACTGCTGGTTCATGCTACCACTAGGATAGCTTTCTATAAGGTTGACTTTACAACCACCATCAATAAGGGTCGATTAGACTGGTACAAGGTGCCCACTAGAACTAGTGGACATCATATGCCAGGCTAACTTCTCACAATGTCTTCCTGGAACATGGATCAAAACTATAAGCAGAACTGCAGCAGGAGAGATTTGTATTGAAAGAGAAAAAGCTGTTTGACATAATCACTAAAGCTAAACTTCCACGCTTTAATTGCCATAATAAGAGTTTCGTCCAACCAGCCACCACAAATCAGGTTACAAAAAAACAACTTTCGCATGCACATTGAGAGAGGGATGTAGGAAAAGAAAGAGGACATTCTGTTACATTATCTTTTTCCAAGAAACACATTATTTGATGCAAATGCTGACAACCAAACCAGTGAAGCACAAACTTGTACAAAGGCTCGAAAAAAACTTTCACCTTAAGAATTTCCATTAAAAAAGGTGTCCTCATTGAAAACTGCTGTTGTTGTGGACTATATGTTACAATTGTGAATGTTCAAGATTTCATCCACGCAAAACTTCAGAGAGGTTGTTCATATATCAAAGTCAGTGTGCAACTTGCAAGAACTGCACATTGTCTATGACAGTTATCTTGAACTATCTATCAAGGAATGTGAGAGAATCAGAGGAATATCTGCAAGTGGAATAATTGGCACTGCCTCCATCAAAACTTCGACACCTTTACCTGTGCCACACGATAAATTCAGGTCATCAACATCAAACAAGATGAACTTGGAGATATTAACTCATCAAAACATTGCCGATGCTTCATAGAACACTGAATTTCCAATTATTGCAAGTGGAATGATTGTCAATGAGGAGTTGATGCCTGCAGAGATATATTCAAAAGATACGTGCCACATTGTTCAAGAACTTAACAGCATATTGGGGGAAACTGACCTTTGTGTTGTGCCACTTGCTGAGTGGGCTGTTCGAAATAGTTCTGATTGAGTCATAGAACTGTCAAATGACACAGATGTTAATAATAATAATAATAAACTTTATTCGGATTTTTTAGAGATCCATAAAAGCAGTACATAGTAAAAAATCTGCTGTACGATGTATTTACAAGTAACATAAAATTTAAAAAAGGAGATTGGGTAGTTTATACAGTACTGTTATTTTAGAGATTTTTTCTGTGTCTGTATATACATTTCAGAAAGTTAAGAACGTGGTAGCATGTGGCTTCAGTGTCCAAAAGCTGCAAACTCAGCATGGCTGCTCGACATTGTCTAAGACCCCAAGTTTTTAAGAGAGTCAATAACCAAACTTTGCGGTGTTCCTGATAAAATTTACAGAACAAGACGGTATGAAGGGTAGTTTGTGTTGATTCCCCGTCACAAGGACAAAGAGGTGGATTTGAGTCCCAGACGTTTGGGGTTGGAAAGGCTACCAGTTTGTGAAATATGTTGAGTCTGAATCTTATCAGGAGGTATCGGTCGAAAGTGCCAATGTTGAGAGTTAAGTAGGGCTGAATTAGAAAGGTGGATTGGACCGTTATTGCATGCTGAACGGACTGTTTCCCTGCTTCTGATTGCAATCTCAAGGTTCCCAGGTGGTCCAAGGCTCGTGTTTTTAAGTTGTTTTTTGTGAGTTCTCCAATTTTTTCGGGATTTAGATAATATTGTTCTATTCCGAGGTCAATGAGGAAGTTCTGGATATAGGCTAGCCATTTGATTTTTAGAGCATAGTCCAAGGACATTGCATCTGCCAATATTGTTTTTGTAAGGTCATTTTTATCTGAAGTCCAGATGCGTCGCCATAAAAGTAGCGGTTGTATTTTCGCGAGGTCTTCGATATATGGAACGCCCAATTCTGTGTGGCAGGCGTAGGTCGAAGCTCGCTTGGGGGCTGATAGGAGAAATCTAAAAAAGTTATTTTCTGCGATTTGCAGAGAAGTAACGTCCGTGTGACCCCATAATCCTGCTCCATATAGAGCTGTAGATTGGCATTTGGCTTTATATATAGTCATCAGTTCCATGGGCGGGCGTTTTCCTAGTTTTTGTGTGAACGTCACCAGTGCAGCTAATGCTCTTTGAAAGCAGTGTTTCCTGGCTTCTACTGCTTTTTTCCAAGAGAGTTTGTTATCTATCGTGACTCCCAGATAGCAGTATTCGTTTGTGGAGTCTATTTTTTGGGTGTCAAGATAGATGGTTTTTTGGTGTTTTCTCCCGACCCCAGCCTTCATTACGAAAGTCTTTTTCACGTTTATGTGAAGGTCTAGGGTTCTCATGAACTGAGAGTATCTGTTGAGGGATTTTTGGAGTTCACAGGGGGTTCGTGCCAGGAGGACGGCGTCGTCCGCGTAGAGCAGAGCGGGGATCGGGCGATGTTTAGCCTGCGGGAGATCTCGGGCACCCTTCAAAAGCTCCACCTCCAAGTTGTTAGTGTAGAGGGAGAAGAGGAAGGGTGCCAGGACGCATCCTTGTCTGACCCCACGCTCCACTCTAAATGACGCTGTCAGTTCCCCCTTTGTGCCGAAACGGACTCTTGCGGATGGATTAGAATAGAGTTCCCTTAAAAAGTTCAGGAGTGGCGGATCTACCCCCATTTGTGCTAAAAGGGACCATAATTTTGTATGGGAGACGCAGTCGAAAGCCGCGGACAAGTCCACATAGGTCATATAGAGTTTTTCTTTTTTGGCTTGCACGTATTTTCCAAAAATGACCGAAAGGTTTAGGGCTTGTTCCACGGTTCCTAGTCCTTCTCTAAATCCGAATTGTAGGTCAGATAGTATACCTCTCTCTTCCACCCAGTCCTGAAGTCTTTCTAGGATCACTCTGCCTGCCATTTTCCCCAGTGAGTCCAACAAAGAAATTGGGCGGTAGCAAGCAGGGTCCTGGCGGTTTCCTTTCTTGAATATTGGCACCATAATGGACCTTGTCCATGACTCCAAAATTCCTTTTTTAGCCGTTGCGGTGCACACCCTTGTTATAATCGGTGCCCAAAGTTCTGTTTTATATTTAAAAAAGTCCGCTGGGACTCCATCTGGGCCTGGAGCTTTTCCTTTTTTGGTTGAGTTCAGTGCCAAAAGAATCTCGGAGATTTCGAAGTTTATGTCTATAGGGTATGGTAGAAATGTTTCTTTCTCCTCTTCCGTCTCTTGATCAGAGGATGATTTTTGAAAGATTCTAGTGAAATGTGATACCCATTCTGCAGCGTCTATTGCAGCTTCGATTTTTGGGCGCATGTCATCAACCAAGAAGGGAGTTCTTATAATTCTCCAAAAGGCTTGGGAGTTTTTTTCTTGTGCACTGGTATGGAGTTCGTTCCAAAGTGCTTGCTTAAGTTCCTTTTTTCTCTCTTTTCTGATTTTGTGATATTCGCTTCTGAGAGTGGCTATAGAGCGAGGATCCCTTTCGTCTTTGTTTAGGGCTAGCTTCAGCTTTGTGTGAGCCTTGGTGCACTCTTGATTAAACCAGCCTTTAAGTCGAGGTAGTCCAGTTTTTTGTTTTGCTGTAAGTAAAACCTTTAACTTATCCATAATTTGGGCAAAGTTGTTAAGAAGCTCCTCGTCTTCTGTTGATATGTCCAAACAGATTTTGATTTGAGGGTAGACTGACTTTATCAGCTCTTTAGTGAGTTCTTCTGGGTTTATCCTCCCCCACTTTATTGAGTACCCATTTAATTTATCCATACTTATGTTTTCCTGAGTCAGTGCATTAGCTATTGTCATTGGAGGGCATTGTTGGTGGTTTATTATCACTTCCAATTTTAATATTGCGTGATCGCTTTGGGGATTCGGTTTGACTTCGAAGTTCTTTACTCTTGGTTGCAAGGATGCTGATATTATTATGAAATCAACCGTGGTGCTATAACCTCTTCCTAAGTAGGTCGGTGCTAGTGAATTAGCTCCGTGGTCCAAGGTGTTTACTACTTGGAGATCCAGATCTGATAGAAGATCGTTCATTTGTCTGCCCATGTTGTTATGCGAGAAGTGGGTAAGGGAAAAGCCTTCCTCTGTCACCATGCCAGAACACTTTTGTTTTGGTTGGGTACAGGCGTGGAGGTTAAAATCGCCTGCCCATATTATGGTTGTCGGACCTCTTTCTCCTTGCTTTGTTCTGAGGGTGGTTAGTTTTTCATGGAGGTGGGTCAGGACTCCCTGAAACTCTGGTTCATCCAGGTTATTATAAAAGTTAATAATAACTATTGACTCTTTTTTCTGCAGGAAAAGACCAAGGATCTGCAAATTAGAGTCCAGTTCAATGACCTTTATTTTTATATTTTGAATAGTATTGGCTAAATAGATGCATAATCCTCCCTTTGGTCTACCCATCTGTCCCGACTTCGCAAGGGAGGAGTATGTCTTGTAACCCTGTAGGTGGTATTCTTGTTGTGACCACGTCTCCTGTATGCATATTACTTGATGGCTATGCGCGTGGTATATAATTGTCCCGTCCTCCACTTTTGTCCTTAATCCTGCGATATTCCAGGAGATCAGGCTTAGGGTTGTTGGATTATCCCTAGAGATTTTAACTATTTTTGGTTCATTAGAAATCTCTGGGTCTGAAGGGACTGGTGGAGGATCCGGGGATCCCGATAAGTCGGTGCTATTTAGGGAGTATTCTTCTAGCTGTGGTAGTCAGTCAACGCACTCTAGGGCACTATACTTATTTGCTAGGGGAAGACCATTCCAGCCATCCCAACGTGGGGGATCACTGTGGTTTCTCCACTGTTCTTGTCCTCTCCATTCCTCCCTTTCTCTGCCTCGATGATTAGGGCCTAATGGGTTGAAAGGGGGGGGCCGTCCTTGCCACGGCTGCTGCCATTGATGAATAATGTGTTGCGTGGGTTGAGGGGGTTGCTGCCACTGTTGAGAAGTGTAATGTGAATATTGAGGAAGTTGAGAAGGTGGTTGAGAAGTGTAATGTAGAGGTTGAGGAAGTTGAGGAGGTGGTTGCCAATGGAAAGTTGTTTGTTGTGGTGCTTGTGGGAATCGGGGAGTATGTGGGGGCTGCTGGCATTGGTACATAATGTGTTCTGAGGGGTTTATGAGCCCTCTATTTACTGGGACGGTGGAGCAGGGAAAATTTTGTCGTGAGGATGTAGGTAGGAAATAGCACAAGGGAAGAGGATTTATTTGGGTGGCAGGTCCACTGCTAGGTGTGTTACAGATATAATTTGCTGCCCCTATCTCCCTAAATTTGATGGTAATAACGTCACCCGCTATGGTCTTCGTGTTTCTGCCCACCCATTCTCCTCTACGTACAGAGAAGATGTCACCCCTGATGTGAACAGGTAAGGGTTTATGCAGTTGGAGCCACTGGGCGCATTTATTCTTCAACTCTACGAAAGTTTCTCTTACACCCTCCTTCAGTGGTGGTACAGATGTTAACACCACCACGAAGGGAGAAGCTTCCGGCGGCAAATTAATTATTTTTGGTCGAGACTGCTTTGTCTTAGATTCTTGCGATTTCTCTAAGAGAGGAGTCGCTGCTGGGATAGTGATGTTCCCATTTGTGCCTTTTGGCTGTCGGTTGTTTATTTTGGTTGGACCCGGTGGTGCTGCTTGTGTTTCGGGGGCGGGATCTACTGCTATGGGGGTGACTGGGGGAGCATCTGATTTACTCCCTTTTTGGGTTGAGAGCTGAGTCGCTGACGCCTTGCTAGCTGGTGAAGTATTAGGCTTGGTCGATGTGCCTATTGCATGTTTGATACAGGATGTTTTTTTAGGAAGTATTTCTTTTACCCCATGCGTTTGATCGGGACCATAACCGCTTATCTTACTACCACATTTCGAATTGATTAGTGAGGTGAGTCTATCCAGCTTCGATATTAAAGGTTTAATTTGTGCCGCTATTGTGGCCTCAAGATCTGACTTAAGGTCTATTACCATGTTTTCCACCCAGCAGGGTATACCTGCCGCGGAGTTAGGGGTGGGCGTGATCAAGTTATGATTCTTGATTTTTGCTTTAGGTTTTTCCTTAATGTTTGGCATAGCCTTGGTGAAAGTGGAGGTATCTTTCCTTGTTTTTATCAGTTCTAAGGTCTTTTCTGTATCGGGTAGGATGGATTGACTAATTACGCTCTGCTCTGGTTTATCAGTTGGTGATTGGCAGGCTTCTAAGTCTGGGGTTGCCTCAAGGTCAACATATGAGAAATCGGAGTCTGATTGGGTCACGGATAAGTCTACAGCATTTGGGACAGTCAGCGTGGGAACGGTAGTTAGGGGTACTGGTAAAGAGCAGTTGGTCACGGCCTGGTGGGCGGGGGAGCTTGCGGTTGCAAAAGAACCCAGAGAGGAACGTTTAGCCTGCATAAGGTCCAGGGAGACTCTTTTCTCCAACAGGATAATGCTCTTATCGATGGTTTCGTTGACCCGGGATATGAAGAGATCTATGGGACCGGTCACTTGTGCCACAGCCGTAGCTTTTTTAGTGTTGCTTCTAGTTTTGGGACGCATAGTGATCGTCTGCGATATAAGTCAGGAACCGCGAGGTAAGCCTCACGGAAAAAAATTGGTGAGTCCTAAGTCTGGCCACTCTATGTTGGGATGTAGGGTAAGTATCACTGGGACGCCTACCTTGCATATGATGGAACAGAATAAATGCAGGGGGTCTGGCCCGTGGCCGTCCTCGAACGGCCTCAAACGGCCCTGTCTTTGCCCAGTCTTCGCCCTGGCTGCGTCCCGCGCTGCGGGAGTATGAAAAAGATATAATAGGGCGGGGGGCGGGCCAGCAGGGAGAGCGGACCGGAAGCTCTCCGTCGGTCTTGCAGGGACTTCTGGGAAATGAAGTCCCCGCACGCTCGCAGCCCCGCTGGTTCCTCGCGCCCCTTACCGCCTTGCCGCCTGGACGATGGAATGCCTCTCAAAAGTTACTGTCTCCACCAGCGTCCACCTACGAAGCGGCACCCGCGGAGCGGGTGCGGCGAGAAGTGGGCTGGGAGACCGGTGTGCTGCTGGGCTGAAGGGCTGATAACACGGTAAGCCACGAACCTCCGTGTAATTTGAGTAATGACCCGCAGAGTGGACAAGCAGGAACGCTATTATCAGCCTTGGTGGGCGGGGGGCGGGCCAGCAGGGAGAGCGGACCGGAAGCTCTCCGTCGGTCTTGCAGGGACTTCTGGGAAATGAAGTCCCCGCACGCTCGCAGCCCCGCTGGTTCCTCGCGCCCCTTACCGCCTTGCCGCCTGGACGATGGAATGCCTCTCAAAAGTTACTGTCTCCACCAGCGTCCACCTACGATGCCGCACCTGCGGAGCGAGTGCGGCCAGAATTGGCCCGGGAGACCGGTGTGCTGCTGGGCTGAAGGGCTGATGACACGGTAAGCCACGAACCTCCGTGTAATTTGAGTAATGACCCGCAGAGTGGACAAGCAGGAACGCTATTATCAGCCTTGGTGGGCGGGGGGCGGGCCAGCAGGGAGAGCGGACCGGAAGCTCTCCGTCGGTCTTGCAGGGACTTCTGGGAAATGAAGTCCCCGCACGCTCGCAGCCCCGCTGGTTCCTCGCGCCCCTTACCGCCTTGCCGCCTGGACGATGGAATGCCTCTCAAAAGTTACTGTCTCCACCAGCGTCCACCTACGAAGCGGCACCCGCGGAGCGGGTGCGGCGAGAAGTGGGCTGGAAGACCGGTGTGCTGCTGGGCTGAAGGGCTGATGACACGGTAAGCCACGAACCTCCGTGTAATTTGAGTAATGACCCGCAGAGTGGACAAGCAGGAACGCTATTATCAGCCTTGGTGGGCGGGGGGCGGGCCAGCAGGGAGAGCGGACCGGAAGCTCTCCGTCGGTCTTGCAGGGACTTCTGGGAATGAAGTCCCCGCACGCTCGCAGCCCCGCTGGTTCCTCGCGCCCCTTACCGCCTTGCCGCCTGGACGATGGAATGCCTCTCAAAAGTTACTGTCTCCACCAGCGTCCACCTACGAAGCGGCACCCGCGGAGCGGGTGCGGCGAGAAGTGGGCTGGGAGACCGGTGTGCTGCTGGGCTGAAGGGCTGATGACACGGTAAGCCACGAACCTCCGTGTAATTTGAGTAATGACCCGCAGAGTGGACAAGCAGGAACGCTATTATCAGCCTTGGTGGGCGGGGGGCGGGCCAGCAGGGAGAGCGGACCGGAAGCTCTCCGTCGGTCTTGCAGGGACTTCTGGGAAATGAAGTCCCCGCACGCTCGCAGCCCCGCTGGTTCCTCGCGCCCCTTACCGCCTTGCCGCCTGGACGATGGAATGCCTCTCAAAAGTTACTGTCTCCACCAGCGTCCACCTACGAAGCGGCACCCGCGGAGCGGGTGCGGCGAGAAGTGGGCTGGGAGACCGGTGTGCTGCTGGGCTGAAGGGCTGATAACACGGTAAGCCACGAACCTCCGTGTAATTTGAGTAATGACCCGCAGAGTGGACAAGCAGGAACGCTATTATCAGCCTTGGTGGGCGGGGGGCGGGCCAGCAGGGAGAGCGGACCGGAAGCTCTCCGTCGGTCTTGCAGGGACTTCTGGGAAATGAAGTCCCCGCACGCTCGCAGCCCCGCTGGTTCCTCGCGCCCCTTACCGCCTTGCCGCCTGGACGATGGAATGCCTCTCAAAAGTTACTGTCTCCACCAGCGTCCACCTACGAAGCGGCACCCGCGGAGCGGGTGCGGCGAGAAGTGGGCTGGGAGACCGGTGTGCTGCTGGGCTGAAGGGCTGATGACACGGTAAGCCACGAACCTCCGTGTAATTTGAGTAATGACCCGCAGAGTGGACAAGCAGGAACGCTATTATCAGCCTTGGTGGGCGGGGGGCGGGCCAGCAGGGAGAGCGGACCGGAAGCTCTCCGTCGGTCTTGCAGGGACTTCTGGGAAAAGAAGTCCCCGCACGCTCGCAGCCCCGCTGGTTCCTCGCGCCCCTTACCGCCTTGCCGCCTGGACGATGGAATGCCTCTCAAAAGTTACTGTCTCCACCAGCGTCCACCTACGAAGCGGCACCCGCGGAGCGGGTGCGGCGAGAAGTGGGCTGGGAGACCGGTGTGCTGCTGGGCTGAAGGGCTGATGACACGGTAAGCCACGAACCTCCGTGTAATTTGAGTAATTTGAGTATTGAAAACAAAATTATTCGAATAACCCAGTGACTTGTATGTTGAGCATACGCTTATTCAAAGTTAGGCCGCTCTGTGCTAAACATGTTACGTGTGTGTTGTGCGTAAAAACTATTCTAGCTTTCCGGAATATGTACAGTATCAAAATTGAGACGGACTGCGCGTGATGTTATTATTGTGCTACTTAGGTTTGTTGCAATGCTCATAAGCCAAGGATTGTCAGAGTTATGGAAACGTTATGGAGCTGGCAAGAAAATACAGTTATTCCCGCTTCATATTCTGTACAACAAACTTCACCCAGAGTTGCCCAGTGTTCTTATCATTGTAGGGCGTTAACAGTGGCTTATGGAAGGGATTATGTAGGAAAGTCTTGTGTTGCGGTGCAGTATTTTCAGAAGCTGTATAGCAGTGGTTCTTAGAGTTAAGTTGTGTGATGTAAGATCATTTTAGTGACTGAATTGCATGGATTTTTGAGAAAAATATGATGTGTTGCTTTCGGATATTTTAGTGACTATACAGCAGGGGTTGCGAAACAAAGGTTTGTTTTCTTGTTCAAAATGTCCAGCGATTGTACAGCAGAAATTACTAGAGGAGGCGGTATCTTTTGTGAGATACCCCAAGTGACTACACAGCATGGTAATATTGCATGTTAATGTGATATATTTATCGTGACTGGAAGAGGGGCTGTGAAGGGGACGCTGTGTGTTGGTGTAATATTTTTATACTGTCTGCAAGAGAGACTGTGAAGGGGAGTCTGAGTGTTGGTGTAATATATTTATAGCGGCAAGAGGGGCTGTGAATGGGAGTGTGTGTGTTGGTGTAATATATTCATAGCAGCAAGAGGGACTGTGATGGGGAGTCTGTGTGCTGCTGCAATATATTTATACTGGCAGCAAGAGAGGCTGTGTAGGGGAAGCTGTGTGTTAGTGTCATATTTTTAATGGCTACGAGAGGCTGTGAAGGGGGGTCTGTGTTGCTGTAGTGACTGCAAGGGAGGCTGTGAAGGGGGTCTGTGTTGCTGTAGTGACTGCAGGAGAGGCTGTGAAGGGGAGTCTGTGTTGCTGTAGTGACTGCAAGAGAGGCTGTGAAGGGAGTCTGTGTTGCTGCAGTGAGTACAAAAGGGGCTGTGAAGGGGAGTCTGTGTTGCTGTAGTGACTGCAAGAGAGGCTGTGAAGGGGAGTCGGTGTTGCTGCAGTGACTGCAAGAGAGGCTGTGAAGGGGAGTCGGTGTTGCTGCAGTGACTGCAAGAGAGGCTGTGAAGGGGAGTCGGTGTTGCTGCAGTGACTGCAAGAGAGGCTGTGAAGGGGGTCTGTGTTGCTGTAGTGACTGCAAGAGGTGCTGTGAAGGGGAGTCTGTGTTGCTGTAGTGACTGCAAGAGGGGCTGTGAAGGGGAGTCTGTGTTGCTGCAGTGAGTGCAAGAGAGGCTGTGAAGGGAGTCTGTGTTGCTGCAGTGAGTGCAAGAGAGGCTGTGAAGGGGAGTCTGTGTTGCTGCAGTGAGTGCAAGAGAGGCTGTGAAGGGGAGTCTGTGTTGCTGCAGTGAGTGCAAGAGAGGCTGTGAAGGGGAGTCTGTGTTGCTGCAGTGAGTGCAAGAGAGGCTGTGAAGGGGGTCTGTCTTCCTGTAGTGACTGCAAGAGGGGCTGTGAAGGGGAGTCTGTCTTCCTGTAGTGACTGCAAGAGGGGCTGTGAAGGGGAGTCTGTGTTGCTGCAGTGAGTGCAAGAGAGGCTGTGAAGGGGAGTCTGTGTTGGGGTAGTGCCTGAAAGAGAGGCTGTGAAGGGAGTCTGTGTTGGGGTAGTGAGTGCAAGAGAGGCTGTGAAGGGGGTCTGTCTTCCTGTAGTGACTGCAAGAGGGGCTGTGAAGGGGAGTCTGTGTTGCTGCAGTGAGTGCAAGAGAGGCTGTGAAGGGGAGTCTGTTTTGCTGTAGGTACCGCAAGAGGGGCTGTGAAGATGGGTCTGTGTTCCTGTAGTGACTGCAAGAGGGGCTGTGAAGGGGAGTCTGTGTTGCTGCAGTGAGTGCAAGAGAGGCTGTGAAGGGGGTCTGTGTTTCTGTAGTGACTGCAAGAGAGGCTGTGAAGGGGAGTCTGTGTTGCTGTAGTGACTATAAAAAACATACAGGGGGAGAAGGGTCAAAGGGAAAAGATTAAAGACCTACTACTGGTTCACTTCCCCAGCAACATCATATGAAGCACAAACAAGAACCCAGGAGGTCTATAAGCCAAACATAATACTGGCCAGACCGACAAGTCTTACACTAAGTCAGTTGGTGCTACAGTCACCATATATTAAATTCTAAAGGGTGAAGAGAAAAGAGCAAGAGACACGTGTGTAGAAGACAAGGAAAGTGATGTCTAGAAATCAATCACAAGCTGGTCAACCAAATCTAGTACACAAAATTTGTGGATAACCATCAAACAAACCAAGTGATCCGTCCTATCATTTGGCCGTCCACACCGTGGCCTGGCGTGTCCTTAGATCATCCAGACCCCATGCCCCACAGTAAATCGTAAATACTGGGTGCGGTCCACAGTAAAATATGAACCTCCAAGTGTTGGCCAATTTATGATGGTTGGTGAAAAGTGATAGAAACACAGTGCAACATACAAAAAAGTGGTGGATATAAAATAGGGTGATGTGTCTAAACAGACTCTTTAATAGGAACAAGGCACATCCCCTAATTAAAAACCAGGAACAGCGCAAACGACAGTATGAAACAAATGACTGTCGCAAATAGGGCCAACATGTTTCTGCCTACCGGGCAAAACGTCCCTTGGCTTCCATCAGGGCCACTGCTCTTAAATTAGTTGCTACTGTTATACATGTGTGAAAACAATACAGCACCCTACTGATAGGTGAAAAGGATATAAATAATACTTGTAGGAACGATACAACCTGTACCTACATTCGTATACTCATCCTCCTAGTCACTGGATACTCAACGTGATCTAGGAAAACGTATATACATCACTCATATTAGAAACAAAAACTTACATAATTCAAACAACCACACGTGCTCTTATTCTTCTCTTGTATATATAGAAAACGATAAAAAAACATTGTTGCTCACCCAGAATGACAGGGGACTGGACCTAACCTCACCTGGACCGTGCTCAGGTATACGAGGCCCCGCACTGTGGAACAAATAAACGCGACCAGGGGAAAGCATCAAAAATCCATACTTGCTATAGAATCTAAAGATGCCTAATTGTATTCCCTGCTCAATGCATCTCTAAAGTCCACACATAAAAACAGTGGTAGAGTACACCCCAATTGCCTGGCTAGTACCCCATAGACTAGTGTTTTGGAACAAACACCTATCTTTCATCATGACAACACATACTCTGTGTCAGTCAGCGCAAGTTGTCTTAGCTATAAGTGATGCCAATGTTGTCAACTTCTGTAAACTAGAATACAGTTATACAAATCTAGTCATGCCCCAACTCATTAGACATCTACTGACTAGGCATCTCGCCTGCTCACTCACCTCTCCGTCGGTGCCACCAAACAGACCTGTAGCTTGGGGGAGGCACTGATCCGGAGGAGGTGTGGGTTTAAATACTCTAACTGAAAACTGGAAAGGGGACTACTTTTCTTTCGTGTCATACCCACCCATTTCAAGTTTTCGTTGATGGGATTCAATCTCACCTCTTAGTAGCAACCTTCAAAACAAATCAAAAACGGAGTGACAGTGTGAAACAACTCCGTTTCGAACCGTGCCGAGTTTTAGCTCGCTGTTAACATTACAAAACCCAGGCGCTCAGATCTATGCGCGGAACTACAGAATGACGTAATCGGGGCCAATTCTGTAGTTGAAATTGAAATTAAAATATTTATAAAGCGCACATACACCACGCGGTTTCTTGGCGCTTGGTAGTTGGTAGTTCCAGCAGCGCGCATGCTCAAGATGGTGCTATATCAATCGGAACGCTGTCACCATATCTATTAATCCTTCCTAGAGAAAAGTCCTCTGTATTTACTGTCATCCATTACTACTCCTACCCAGCGGCTCGGAGTAACAAGAATGTAAACTAGGAAAGGGAAAAACAGAAAAAATTGGAAATGGAACCAGGACTACAGGATGACTCCAAATCGGCCATCCCAGTAGTTCTGGACATATAAGTTACTCTTTTAGTGGGTGTAGTGGGTGTAGTAGCTTGGGAGAGTATGTTATTAAAACCCCTGGTGTAACCAATTAGGACATGATCAAAACTTACTATGAGAGAATATCCTAAGGCATTGCGGTCTCATTGTAGACATAATATGCTAAAGCAATGGGTCTTAAGGACATGTCTGCGACAGGTCAAACTATTACAACCATGTGGATAAAGCCTCAGGCTATGGATAAAACAATTCATTTCATATGGTATCTCCATATTTATTGAGGAGAGCTACAGAGCATACCACGGTATCTGATCATTAAGTCCCGCTGTATCAGAAGAAAGCTTAAAAATCCATTTTTGCTCTCTCAGGAAGAGGTATTTAGAAACATTCTTCACATGGGAAGGTATGAAGGGCTTCTCCAAGACCGTCCATACAAATTCTGATTCCCCATGTTGTTTCTCAAGAAAGTGTTTGGTTAACTGCGTCATGGATTTTTTGCAGCGGAACGAGCTTTTATGCTCCAGCATACACATTCGCACCTTGCGAGTGGTCATTCCTACATACTGACAGGAACAAGGGCAGGTCAATAAGTAAATAAGGTGATCACTATTGCAATTGGTAAAGATAGTTTGTAGCCAGGGCCTGTCCGTGCCTATATCTATCTCAGTAGAATGTTTGGTTTGTGGACAGACAGAACAATTCCCACAGGGAGCTCGTGGAGAGGCACTTGCGCGCCTGGAGGAGATACTACGTTCCAAGGATACGGCAGCCTGCTCAGCAACCCCAAATAATGCCTAATCTCTGCTGATGACAGATAATAATCTAGAAAAACGTGTCCAGAGATGGCCAGCACTAATCTGCACCCACCTGGTGAAACACTCTAAAGACTTTGCAAGTGTACTCGCTTGTCGGACTGCATCTACCATGATGCTTAGGGGCGACCCTGCTGGAGGTGAAGCAGTGTGCCTCCCACACCAATTTTCTGTGTTGCTGTAGTGACTGTAAGAGAGGCTGTGAAGGGGGGTCTGTGTTGCTGTAGTGACTGCAAGGGAGGCTGTGAAGGGGGGTCTGTGTTGCTGTAGTGACTGCAAGAGAGGCTGTGAAGGGGGGTCTGTGTTGCTGTAGTGACTGCAAGAGAGGCTATGAAGGGGGGTCTGTGTTGCTGTAGTGACTGCAAGGGAGGCTGTGAAGGGGGTCTGTGTTGCTGTAGTGACTGCAAGAGAGGCTGTGAAGGGGGGTCTGTGTTGCTGTAGTGACTGCAAGAGAGGCTGTGAAGGGGGGTCTGTGTTGCTGTAGTGACTGCAAGGGAGGCTGTGAAGGGGGGTCTGTGTTGCTGTAGTGACTGCAAGAGAGGCTGTGAAGGGGGGTCTGTGTTGCTGTAGTGACTGCAAGGGAGGCTGTGAAGGGGGGTCTGTGTTGCTGTAGTGACTGCAAGAGAGGCTGTTAAGGGGGGTCTGTGTTGCTGTAGTGACTGCAAGAGAGGCTGTGAAGGCGGGTCTGTGTTGCTGTAGTGACTGCAAGAGAGGCTGTGAAGGGGGGTCTGTGTTGCTGTAGTGACTGCAAGGGAGGCTGTGAAGGGGGGTCTGTGTTGCTGTAGTGACTGCAAGAGAGGCTGTGAAGGCGGGTCTGTGTTGCTGTAGTGACTGCAAGAGAGGCTATGAAGGGGGGTCTGTGTTGCTGTAGTGACTGCAAGAGAGGCTATGAAGGGGGGTCTGTGTTGCTGTAGTGACTGCAAGGGAGGCTGTGAAGGGGGGTCTGTGTTGCTGTAGTGACTGCAAGAGAGGCTGTGAAGGGGGGTCTGTGTTGCTGTAGTGACTGCAAGAGAGGCTATGAAGGGGGGTCTGTGTTGCTGTAGTGACTGCAAGAGAGGCTGTGAAGGGGGTCTGTGTTGCTGTAGTGACTGCAAGAGAGGCTGTGAAGGGGGTCTGTGTGCTGCTCTAATTTATTTTACCTGGCTTTACAGAATGGACTTTAAAGGTATGGTTGTGTGTCTGTGAGGTTTTTTGAGTGAATGCAAGAGAGGCTTTCTTGAGGGGGGCAGGAGCCTACGGTGTAACCCTGGGGTAACCTGAGTGTGCCCTCAGGATGCCTGCACGTGTCCGCTTACTGGGCAGTGTGCCAGTGTGCCCGCAGGCAGACTTGTAAATTATGTGTCGTGTTGTTGGGACACACAGGTTTCAGTGCTAGGTCCCAGCAGCAGACTGCACATTAACACCACCACCACACAGTGCAGAATGAAGAGAGATGCCAATAAAAGAACCCTCTGGTCACCCTGCATACATACTAAGACCGTGAGCCTGGCGTCTCCAGCAGGGACCTCTGTAGGCTTTCCTTCTTAAAGGCACTACTGTGTGATCCTGGGCAAATACTTTTTTTCCCTCGGTGTTTACAAAAAAGGATAACATTTATTGGAAACACATCTGAATCCGTAGGTAGAGAATCAGCAGATTTATCCCACACTTTATCAGGAAGCATGCGTGCCCTGAGATCGTCTGTGATCTCAGGGTCTCTGAGCACAGTTAACTTATGTTGAGGCCAAACCGGGCACAAGGGAGAACGCGCCAGGGTTTGTACTCCCAGTGATTCGCTGTTCTGTGCTGCCCTCTAGCGTTGCAAGCGGAGTTGGAGTGTTCGAATCGTATATGTTTCACTGAAACCACAAGACCCAAGTTCTAATCGTAGGTTTCTCACTCCACCACATTGTGTGATCCTGGGCAAAGCAGTCAATCTCCCTGTACCTCACTGAAAATAATTGCAGACATTTGGCATGCCAGAAAACTGCTCATGCCACTACTGGGTGATCAACCAAATAAACGGGCATCCATTTTGAATAGAATTCCGTTCCATGTATCTCTTGCGTGCACGAGCATGCACCACTGAGGTGTACGCGTATGGGGACTCGGTGCAGGGCCTCAAAACTCACAGTACTACACTGGCATCCGAAACCAGGGGGCCGAAATGTCACAGGGACCCGGAAATGGCAATACAGCACCAGATTACACGTCAAATATTTGGTATTTTTGTATTACATGTTTATTGTGGAGAAGTAGATTGATAAAGTTTTTTTTTTGCAAAACAGAAAATGGAAATGTTATCGAAAATAGTGAAATACTGAATTATAGTCTTTACTTTTCTGCACAGTAAAGATTATATAGTTAAGAACGTAGAATATTAGAAAAAAAACGCCCTTTGAAAAAACACAATATGTCTGTAGAAGGGAGAGATTTCTGACGCTGTTGTCGTGGAAGTATGTCATTCTGTGGCTGTAGCATTTTGCACATACTTTTGGTTTTAACATAATTGTTTAATAATTTGAAGCGTTATTTGCTTTCAACAAAAAAATAGTTTCCACCTCAAATTGATCAAATACTACGATAGATTGTGCCATATCATGTAGCATAATTCGCCTTTTAGATAGCCGTTCCGCACAATTTGGCCCTCCATTGCCACATAAACTTAATACCCATCAATGGTTAAGTTCTGCAGAATGGTTTTAGGGCTGTCGTCGTAAGACCTAGCACCATATTTCACAGGAATCTGTGAAATATTTTCAGTATTCCACTGGTCCCTGTGAAATATTGTTTTACATACAGCTACATTTTGTGCAGCCATAAAATAACACAAAGATGTAATTTATAAAAGATAGATCACTAATAGCCACATAATATGGTCCCATATAGCATTCGAGGAGTTTTGGTACTATCATAAAACCCAGGCTGAAAGCGAAGTGCTTTTTAAATTTCACCAGAACCTGTTATGAATTTGCTATGTTCCATGCTTATTTTTGGTCAGCACGCAGTGGCGGCTGACAGGGAACGGGATCGATGGGGCCCAAATATTTTTTTTTAAAACACATACCAGCTCCACTAAGCCAATCACAACACTGAAATGTAGCATTGTGCATGCTCCCCATAGCTAATCACAACGCTGCAATGTAGCCTTGTGATTGGTCTGAAAGCTGTGGATCGGCGCTCAGATCAGGACTGGGGGCCTCAGCATGTTCCCCACCAGGCTGTGTAATGTAGCCTGATGGGGAACATGCAAAGTGTACATGAGGGTTTGGCCGGCCCAAGAGGGCCTGCCAAGCAATCATGCTCACTTAGGGGCCGATTACGATGCCATAGTAAACGGCTCCGACCATTCCTATGGCATCATAATCAGCTGTTAGGATTAATTTCCGACCAACCCATTTGGATGGAGTCAGTGTTAGACCCGGCTTCCTGGGCACCAGGGCACTCAGGGGTAACTGCGCTCCAATCGCATCAACTGGAGTGTTCCCTTGCTGGTGTCCTGAGGCCTCAGTACTAAGGGACCCAAAACTGGATAACCAAGTACTCCTCTCCAGCACTTGACTCTCTCAGGGTAGCGAGACAGAGCAGTCCAAGGCTTACTCAAGGAGGAGATGTGGGGTTAGACATTCAGAATAGAGCGTAAACCGTACCACCAGCTGATAAACTCAATGTCCAGTCAGTGCTTTACTTTTTATAAAAGAAAAGTACTTTAATACACATAAGATAATTATACTACACATAAAACTAGGATAAACAGTGAAAACCAGTAGTCTCTACAACCCTCTGGGGCAGAGTTCTGACCCCAAACAGTATTATAGCTCCTAGACGCCAAGCACTATAAAAACGCAGTTAACATGAAAACACACAGTAAGCATTGCATATTACAGATCATGTTACACACGCTGCTCTCATTCACTAGAGCCTTGATACCAAACTTTGTATTGAAAGGATATAGTTTCAGCATATGATGTGAAGTCAAATGTTCGTGATCAGCCCCATAACCCCCACCCAAAGTAACAGAAGTGCCCTCCCATTGTGAGTAAGGACACCGCTCTAGTGGTGTCAGGGATCTGATCACAGGTGCCGGATGTCTTTGCACAGTTTACTGGAGTCCCACTAGTCCAGTAGCCACTGGCTAGCTGTAGGAGGGTAGTGGCTGGACAGAGTGCCAGTTCACCCTGATACCCTCAGAGATCACAAAAAGAATGGTGGGGGCCTGCTTCACTGGCCTCTATGCTCAGTTACTGCTTGTACAGGCTCCCACAGCGCAAGGGAGGAGCCTAGAAGGGATTTGATCTCACCTTCAAAGACTAGACTCAAGCATCCTCCTCTCTGGCTCTCGTCATGTGCTGTAAGCTTCCTTTCCACACCTTGGGTGATGTGCCGCAAGCTTCCTTTCCACACCTTGGGCAGCTGTCTGTAATTTCCTTGGCCCAAAGCGAACGCCCCTCCAAGCCTCACAGAAACAGCTGGTCCTTAATGTTGCTGATGCCTTCCTTCCAGACCACAGTGAACAGAGTCTTATCTCCTGCCTTCACACCGCAGGGTCACGGCTGACTAACTTCAGAGGGCTCTGGTGTGGCCGCTCGTCAGTCATAGACCAGTCTTGAACAACAGCTGACCACTCAGGCCAGACTTTTATCACCTCTGATTAATAGGCTCATCCAATCAGAGGGTCTGCTACTTTTGCATCCTGAATACACCTCCAATCACAAACCATTCACCGCGTGTTCAATGCATGGGTAAAGCATGTACCAGGTCCCTTCCTGGTATCAGGCTGTGCAACTCCCTAGAGAGGAATTTTAATTAACTCCAGCCCAGGAGGCCCTGACCAGTGGGGGGGGGGGGGTCCTCTCCACACAGTTAGTGCAGCTAAACCCAAATAAGAGCTGAGTGTCTCCCCCAGCCCACCAGGCCTTTCCAAGGAAATAGGGAGGGGCACGGGGGAGCTGGGATGTCCAGCAGAACAGCTCGCATTCCTCACACTCGCTCAAATCACCATTCTTCCCCTGTACACCCACGGGCTCTCAAACACACATCAGTCAGACAAAGGCAACAGGCCCACAGGCATGGCAAACTGCACAGACTTGGTCAGGAGGGTGCCTAGGGACTCACCCCTCCTGACTATAGATTTATTGCTGTCACCACTGTCAGTCTACCACAGCCTTAATAGAGAGGGCAGTAGCCACTCTCTGAAAAATAGGGGTGCACTAGGCATGCCCCCTCGTCCTCAGAACCAAGCTCTAGGGTCTCAATCCATGTAAACAGGGAGACCCTCAGAGGACATGTATGATTGTCATGCTCACTGAGGTAGGGATCTAGAAACTATACAGTAGCTTTTGAGTGACTTGCCTGGAGATTAGCATAAGGCAGGGGAAGCACTCTCTCCAGAGACATGCAGGAGACTTCCCGTCCCAACAGTCAGTCTGAAAGGAATCCGAACTGGATTTCCGAATAAGTCAAGTCAAGTCATAGAATTTATATAGCGCACTACATACCCAGAGGGTCTCAAGGCGCTTAGGGAGGGGAGGAGGATTACTTGTCAAATATCCACGTTTTAAGTTGCTTTCTGAATGCTAGGTGGTTCTGGGTAAGGCGAAGGTAAGTGGGAAGTGAGTTCCATGTTTTAGCTGCCAGGTATGAGAAGGATCTACCTCCCATGGTGGTCTTGTTGATGCGAGGTACAGTGGCGAGGGCTTGGCTGGAAGATCGTAGTTGGCGGGGGGGGTGTAGAAGGACAGTCGTGAGTTGAGGCATTCTGGTCCGATTTCGTAAAGTGCTTTGTGTGCGTGGGTTAGAAGTCGGAAAGTGATCCTCTTATTGACGGGTAGCCAGTGGAGGTTTTTCAGGTGACCAGAGATGTGTTCGTTGCGCGGGATGTCTAATATGATCCTGGCTGAGGCGTTTTGGATTCGTTGGAGTTTTTTCTGGAGTTTAGCGGTAGTACCTGCGTAGAGGGTGTTTCCGTAGTCCAGTCGGCTCGTGACCAGAGCATGGGTGACTGTTTTTCTGGTTTCGGTGGGGATCCAGCGAAATGTTTTTTTGAGCATGCGAAGAATGTTGAAGCAGGATGAGGAGACGGCGCTGACTTGTCTGTTCATTGAAAGTGAAGAATCCAGGATAACGCCTAGGTTCCGTGCGTGGTCTGTCGGGATGGGTGCTTTTCCCAGGGCTTCCGGCCACCAAGAGTCGTCCCATGCAGAAGGGGATGTACCTAAGATGAGGACTTCTGTTTTATCTGAGTTCAGTTTCAGACGGCTATGTTTCATCCATTCGGCAACTTCTTTCATTCCTTCGTGTAGGCTAGTTTTGGCAGTGCTGGGGTCATTGGTGAGTGAAAGGATCAGTTGAGTGTCATCCGCGTAGGAGATGATGTTGAGGTTGTGTTGGCGGGCGATGGCCGCGAGGGGGCTCATGTATACGTTGAAGAGGGTGGGACTGAGTGAGGATCCTTGTGGTACGCCACAGATGACTTCAGTGGCCTTGGACTTGAATGGTGGAAGGCGGACTCTCTGGGATCTTCCGGTGAGGAATGAGGTGATCCATTCAAGTGCTTTTCCTTGTATTCCGATGTTTCTGAGGCGTTGTAAAAGGGTGCTGTGGCAGACTGTGTCGAAGGCTGCAGAGAGGTCGAGGAGGATGAGGGCGACTGTGTCTCCATTGTCCAGTAGAGTTCGAATGTCGTCTGTTGCTGCGATGAGGGCGGTCTCAGTGCTGTGTTTTGCTCGGAAGCCAGACTGTGAGGAGTCGAGGGATTTGTTGGCTTCGAGGAAAGCGGCGAGCTGGTTGTTGACAGCTTTCTCGATGACTTTGGCCGGGAAAGGAAGGAGCGAGATGGGGCGGTAATTTTTGAGTTCGGTAGGGTCCTGAGTTCAGCGTGTTTCCAGATTTCCGGGAAGGTGGCGGAGTTGAAGGAGCAGTTGATGACGTCTCGGAGGTGCGGTGCAATAATGGAGTCTGCTTTGTTAAAGATGTGGTGAGGACATGGATCTGTGGGGGATCCTGAGTGGATGGAGTTCATCAGGCGGATGGTGTCCTCAGTGGAGATTGGGTTCCAGTCGTTAAGGGTGTTCAAGGGGGGTGAATGTTCAGAATATGGTTGGGTGGGTTGGTCTCCGGGTTGGTTGTCGAAGCTGTTGTGGATGTCTGCAATTTTGTTGTGGAAGAATAAAGCCAGGGAGTCGCAGAGGGCTTGAGAGGGGGTGATGTCGTTGGAGTTGGCCGAGGGGTTGGTAAATTCCTTGACGATGTTGAAAAGTTCCTTGCTGTTGTGGGCGTTGTTGTCTAGTCGATCCTTGAATGCTGTTTTCTTGGCCTTTCGGATTAGTTGGTGGTGTATGCGGGTGGCGTTTTTGAAGGCGTCCTTGGTGCTAGTAGTTGGGTCTTTTTTCCAGGCCTTTTCAAGGGAGCGGCAGAGTTTCTTGGACTTCTTAAGATCATCGTTGAACCATGAGGCCTTCTTGCTGCCAGGTTTGCTTTGACGTTTTTTCAGTGGTGCTAGGATGTCGGCGCTGTTGGATAACCAGAGGGTGAAGTTGGTGGCGGCTTGGTCTGGGTTAGAAGAGTGGGCTGGGGTGTTTAGAAGGAGCGATGAGGAGATCTGGTCGATGGTGATTTTGTTCCAGTTTCTTTGCAGAGTTGGTTGGGGGTGGTTGATGGGTTTCGGCTTGTTGTAGGTAAAGTGAACGCAGCTGTGGTCAGTCCAAAGGAGAGCCGTAGTGTGGCTGAAGGTGACGTGATTGCTGGAGGTGAAGATAGGGTCGAGAGTATGACCTGCTATGTGGGTGGGGGAGGTGACCAGTTGTTTAAGTCCGAGGTTGGCGAGGTTGTCCAAGAGGGTGGTGGTGTTGCGGTCGTTGTTCTTTTCAAGGTGAAAGTTGAGGTCTCCCAGAAGGATGTACTTTTTGGAGGGGAGCGCGTGTGGAGTGATGAAGTCCGTGATGTCTTCACTGAATTTTGCGCGGGGTCCTGGTGGTCTGTAAAGGAGGGTGCCTCTGAGTGTGGTCTTGGGGTCGGTGTGGATCTGGAAGTGAAGGTGTTCAGAGTTGGCGAGATTGACGTCAGAGCTGGTTGAGATGTGGATTGATTTTTTATGGACGATAGCGATTCCTCCTCCTGTGTGGCCGGTACGGTCCTTGCGAATGATCTTATAGTCTTCCGTGATGGCAATGGTGATGTCTGGGGCGGAGGAAGCGTTCATCCATGTTTCTGTTAGGAAGGCGACGTCTGGAGAGATGGTGTCTAGTAGATTCCATAGGTCAATGGCGTGCCTGTGGACCGATCGGGTGTTGAGCAGGATGCATTGTAGGTGATTGGGGTCGGGAATCTGAGGTGTGAGCGTAGCGGAGGTGGTGACGGTACCGATGAATTTGCAGGAATTGCAGGAAAAGGGTCCATGGGTGTGTCCAGGAGTGGCTAGGACGCAGTTGGGGGCGCGACCGGGGTTGAGGGCTAGGAGGGGGGTGGCATCGTAGGTAATGCGGGAGGGCTGGGCAGCGCGAGGGGCAGGGGGTCTGGCGCTGGGCGCGGTCCAGGCGCGGACGGGCGTAGACGGGCTTACCTTTGGCGCACCTTCGGCGCGGATTGGGCGCGAACGCTGCGCGCGGGAAGAACTGTCATATATGGATAGTGGAGGGGGAGGGGCGAGGGCGGCTCAACTGGGAGGCGGGGCGGGCACACGAGGACGACAACAACAAACAAAATGGAGGCGGAGGGGGGAGCACAGCGGAGCGCTATAGGCAAACGCGCTAACAATGTTAAAAGCAGCACAATGAAATAACCAAAGCGCAAATGAGGCAAAGCGGTAACCAAGCACACAGCAGGCGAAATGAAATGCAAGTTTTACAAAGTAATGCAGCGCTACGATACCAGATGTCTGCAGGGACACTGGGAGCGACCACTCAGCCCGTGAGGAGGAGCGAGTCACGGCGTCTTCAGGGAGAGGAGCGCTATTTCTGGTCAGTGGGAGGGCGGCTCAGCTGGGAGGCGGGGCGGGCACACGAAGACGACAACAACAAACAAAATGGAGGCGGAGGGGGGAGCACAGCGGAGCGCTATAGGCAAACGCGCTAACAATGTTAAAAGCAGCACAATGAAATAACCAAAGCGCAAATGAGGCAAAGCGGTAACCAAGCACACAGCAGGCGAAATGAAATGCAAGTTTTACAAAGTAATGCAGCGCTACGATACCAGATGTCTGCAGGGACACTGGGAGCGACCACTCAGCCCGTGAGGAGGAGCGAGTCACGGCGTCTTCAGGGAGAGGAGCGCTATTTCTGGTCAGTGGGAGGGCGGCTCAGCTGGGAGGCAGGGCGGGCACACGAGGACGACAACAACAAACAAAATGGAGGCGGAGGGGGGAGCACAGCGGAGCGCTATAGGCAAACGCGCTAACAATGTTAAAAGCAGCACAATGAAATAACCAAAGCGCAAATGAGGCAAAGCGGTAACCAAGCACACAGCAGGCGAAATGAAATGCAAGTTTTACAAAGTAATGCAGCGCTACGATACCAGATGTCTGCAGGGACACTGGGAGCGACCACTCAGCCCGTGAGGAGGAGCGAGTCCGACAGACTCGGAGAGCCCCTCTGCCATTCGCAAAGCCTCCTGTAATCCCAAGGACGACTCTTTCCGCCCAAGGGATTAGAATGTCGGATTCCGACAGCCTTTCTGTGCCGGCCTTTCCAACACAGAAAGGCTGTCGTAAGTCGACTTTGGGGGCCTCCATCAGGGCCCTCATGGGTGCACGGCCTCCGGTTGGAGGCTGAGGGGGGACCTATGGTGCACCCCAGTTGATCTCTGCACCCCGTGAACTGCACCTCTTCTCTTTACAATGAGAGCATGCATTCCGGTCGGAATACATGCTCCCATTGTAAAGAATAGGAGTGCGACCACCTAATTGCTGGGTTGGGTCAGCTCACAGGAGGTTGGCCGGTCCCAGTACCAAATCAATGTTGGAGGGACTCAGGTCCGTCCGACATTGAAATCTGGCCCTTAATGTGCACTGTACAGCCCACTCCTCCTCCCTGAGCCACCAACCCCGTCCTAGCCCAGCCCCACAGCAACGAAAAATAAAATATTAACCTTGTTATTTTCACTTTTTCCCCCTTTCCCCCTGTTCTGAGAGCAGTGGGGTGAAGATCCTCCGCCCTAGAGGAGGAGCCGCCCCTGTCAGCTTGAAAAAAGGTGTTCTTCCAAAAATGTAAATGTTTATTGAAAACAGTAAGTGAAATACTGGACCATACTGCTTTTCTGCAATAAAACAAAGAAAATAATAATTATGTAGTTACGAATGTATAATTTTAGACAAAAATACTTGTGTTTGCTAAACAAATTCTGTCTATAGAGGGGAGAGGCTGTTGGAGTTGTTTTGGTCAAGGTGTATCCAACAATGGGCACTGATTACAATTAGAATGTTTAGGTTTTGTTTACCTTTTATGAATAGATTATTTTATAAAATAATGGGCAATGATCAGCACCAGTGGAATTAAGCAATCCCTTGACTACAGCTTTTACCACATAATTATTATGGATGTTACACACTTGCCACATCATTTTTCACGTAATTCTTATTGCTCTGGAAATGGTAAACCACTATGCAAAGTGGTTTGAGTGCTTTCATTACGATAATAAAACATATATATTACAGGTAAGCTTGACATTTAAAAAAATGTTTATGCTTGCCTGTGGGATAGAAATTTAATCATCATGACGACAGCCCCCAAACCACTCTGCAGAGCTTTGACATTGTCAGGGATGTTAGCATTGTGTGGCATGCAGGGGAAAATAATGGAGCAAGATTAACTAAATTATGTAACAAAATGCTAATTATGCAGGACATTCATTGACAGTATTCTTTTGATACGTTTGAAGTAGATATGTGAAATCGGCACATTTTGCAAGTTATGTGGCAAATACGGTAAATCCAAAATTGTGCCCTATATGTTAGTGCCAAAGGATTACCTAAGTCCACTGACCCACATCATTAAACATTGTCTTATCAACAATTTATTCACGAGAGGTAAACAAAACCTAAACATTCTAACTCTAATTAGTACCTAATATTAGCTGCACTTTGAAAACAACAGCGTTTTCAAGCGAACTATCCCAAAACATACATGTACTAATAAAAATACACAACATGTATCTGTTGTTATGTGGTTCTATATTGCCATTTCGGATTTCTGGTAACACCTGCAAACCACTCAGGCTCTGGGTTTGCGTTTTGTGATGTCACCAAAACAGCAATACAGTACTATATTATACAATCTGTATTCTCTCTCTCTCTCTCTCTCTCTCTCTCTCTCTCTCTCTCTATATATATATATATATATATATATATGTTTCACCAAGATTCCCACGACTGCTGGAAGTCGAAAAGCGGGACACGGACACCAGGTAAGTGCAAATCTTCTTTATTAGCTGACGCTCAGCATGGTAGATGACGCATATATATATATATATATATATATATATATATATATATATATATATATATATATATATATATATATATATATATATATATATATATTGCAAACAAACTCCTTCATGGAAAGAGGAAAGGCCACACTTGAGGAGGTTGGCGGAAGCGCTTTAATGTACTGCCCACACAGAGAAAATTCTGACACCCGTAGTGGTGGATGCATTTCGGCGATGTCTGCCTCTTCAGCGCCGGGTGGAAAAGTGTTCTGAGGGAGGGGATTGAGTGAAGGTTAAATGTCCAGCCTTCCCCTCATTCACGGACTGCAGCCACTCCCTCCTCGATAATGTCACGTGCATATACTTCCTGTGGTCAGCTGGAGCCCCAGCGCCTACAGGTCCCAGAATGCAGCAGCAGGATTCTGGTAAGTATCGCACACGAAGTATATAATATATAAATCTTTTGTTTTTCCAAGGTGTGGTCAGTGTAAGGCCGGTTTATTTAGTATCAATGTCAAAGAAACAATGTTAGCATGGGTACAAAAAAAAAGTCGGTGATACCAAGACAGATCACATTCAAAACTGAATATGTGGTCTATGCTATCACATCCCCTTGTGGCAAGTGGTACATTCGGTCCATGATTTTTCCTGTGAAGAAGCGAATTCTGGAACTTTGGCATGCAATTACACATAATGATGCAAGTTTTAGCACGGCCAATCATTCTAATGAGCTTCATGATGGAGATTGGAAACAGGCAAGCTTCTTTGCCCTGAATGCGGTGCCTGCACAACCTAGAGGGGGTAATAGGGTACTACAACTCAGAAGAATGGAATCTAGAATGATCTTGGAAGCCGGCTGCCTAGTCCCAGAAGGGACGAATGTGGACGAAGAGCTGCCTGTGCCTTAGTAAGACAGACATTACATGATTAGGCTCCATGAGGCTCCGCCTCTATTTTATGAAACATTGACCTGTGCAGATAAATGAGTGGTTTTTTTTCAAGTAGTTTTTATGAATTAGAAATAAAAAGAGGCATACATTCAGAAATACATGCGACACAGGTAAAATCCATGTAATACAAAATGCACATGAGAATACAGTTGATTACACAGAACAAATTGGTACGGCAGAGTCAAAGAAGTGGAACAGATGAGCAAGGACACAGCAGAGAGATGCGTCTGCAATATAAACAGTCAGGACAAATGTGATCAAGGGCACGAAAATAGTCATACAACCAGGGAAAACTAAGTATAATGTAAAGCAGTACCACGAGAATTAACAGTATGTGTATCGCCTATAATACATATAAAGTCGGGGGGAGGAAGGAAGGAGGTCAAGGAATAGGTTGGGATGTCTGTCACATGACTCCAGCATGATACCTAGGAACCAACAGTGGAAAGGGTCAGTGGACCCTGAGAGCCTAGTTCCATGTAATTATCAAGGGACCGCCAAGCCCTACTAGAGAATAGTGGCACTGAATGCCACCCTAAGAGAGACGTACGACCTGCACAGAGATAAGAAACCCAAGCTCACCATTTAAAAATGTTTTTGCATGTGAGATTAATAGTCTCACATATAATATAGATGCAGTGATAGAGTCACTTGAATTAATTTTTATGCCACACTGAGATACTATGGAAGCTATAGGCTATGAACCAAGAGAATGGTCAGTGATGCTACTAAAGCAAAAGAATGGGGGGGCAGTGCCACATAGATCCTATGAACTATATTATGTTATGGCTACTATAGCGGTATACTTGCAACCCAGCAAAAGAGGTAAACTGCGCTGTGCAGGAAATGGACACCGTGATGATGGAATGTGATTGGCACATATGAACCTGGGAAATGTAATTCATGTCTCATGAACTTGAAGAAATTAAGTTGTTTACTCATGGGCACGCCTAAATGAGCTTTAAAAACGCAGAGAGGACTTTCAGCAATGAGATGAATTGTAAGCATATCATGGGTGAACATTGCGATTGTCACTTCGATTAATATCATTCCCAGTATGGAACTTAATCGATAAGAGACTTTGCGCAATAACATGCAATAAATTAATTTGTTTTGCTTTGTTTAAATATTTTTGTGAAAGTTGTGCTACCAATGCAATGGAAATCATGGTAAATACAGTGTAACAAGACTATTTTCACTTTTCAGGGATGTAAGGATTTCGTAAACCGGGTTCGCAGGTCACATGATCCAGACCCTTAGGTGGTTGAAACTCTTTTTTGGCTGCATAAGTCGACTGCAGTGGCTCGTTTTTTTGGGCAGGACTGGTGAAGGTGTTTTGAGCATATATATATATATATATATATATATATATCAAAGCTCGAAGGTGTCCACCTTTGAGTAGCACGCGAACAGCAGCTTGGTTTATGTATAGGTGAGGACGGGGATCCACTCGTAGACGCCGCTCCGTACGGGATCTGCCCGACGCGTTTCGAAGCTCCATATGCTTCTCTTCAGGGGCTTTAACGGAAGCGGTGTGCGCAACCACCGACCCACTTCTCCATTTTATATGCAACACACGAGCGGATCCCCGTCCTCACCTACACATAAATAAAGCTGCTGCTCGCGTGCTACTCATAAGGTGGACAACCTTGGAGCGTGAATATATATATATATATATATATATATTACCTACTGGCGGTCGCCAGTAGGTAGTTATAGTTAGGATTGATTTCCATAGGGAAATCGCAACATTCTATTGGGAATAACTTTGGCGTCGGTTGAGGAATCTGCCTGAAATGTTCAGCAACTTTGCCTCGCGGCGCTCCGCTCCTTCTCTGAAAGTTTGGGGGGGATTCGTCAAGTGGGGGCCGAGATAAAAGGGGGGTCCCAAAACGTGTTTTCCCCATGTTAATTTCCATAGGGCGGGCGGTCGCACTTTTAGCTCGAACGGCTGAATGGATTTTCACCAAACTTGGCAAAATTGTAGGGACTGGTAGCCCGATGTGCCTTTGCTATGTCTCAAGATATGTGCTCCAGAGGATTGTGAGTAAGTTAGGTTAAAAAAAATGTATATATCTATGGCAGCGCCCCGGTACGCGCACCGGGGAGCACTCCGGGCGCGCCACGCGACTTGCGCACGGAAAGCTGATTGGCTCTCGGGTGTCTGTAAACATTCGAAACAGTCCGCAGCGGCCTCCATCTTGTGTCTCGGTAGGATCGAGACACAAGAGGTGGCAAAAAACAAAGGGGGAAATGACCAAAAGGGGGCAGGGTACACCCCCCTGACCCCCTAAGTTTGATGTGGGGGCCATAAAAGGGTCCCGCGGGACAAAACATTTTTTAATTTTTTTTTTAATTTTCGCGGGGGGAGCGCCCGGTACGCGCACCGGGGAGTGTACCGGGGAGCGTAGCATGGGGAAAACCCCGTTCATTCACTGTGTCACCTCTACGACCCTTTCTTGCGTCAATATACCCATTTTGCATACATTACACCTGACGTAGGTATAATGTGGCGCAGGGGTTTACAAAGAGACGCATCTACCTAGATGCGTCACTTTGTAAATATGACTCAATAAGGTGCATTTTTAACAGCACTGGTGCGTCACAAAAAGTGACGTACCAGTGGCGTAAAAGTGACGCATGGCCTCATAAATGAGGCCTTCATTTTTCTACTCATGCGTCATATTAAATATATGACGTATTATGTCGCAAGTACTTTTAGATACGTCAGTATTTCAGACGTATCTGAAGCGCAAAAGTGATGCATTGCTGGAGTGTGTCACAAAAATGATGCAACTCCAGCAATGCATCCTTTCACATGGGGCCTGCACCAGTCTTACGCCTGCTGTGAAACAGGCGCAAGATTTGGACGCAACAGCATCATAAAAGTGACGTGATATCTCATAGATTTTACTGCGTCACCTCTACGACCCTTTCTTGCGTCAATACGTCCCTTTTGCATACATTACACCTGACGTAGGTATAATGTGGCGCAGGGGTTAACAAAGTGATGCATCTACCTAGATGCGTCACTTTGTAAATATGACTGAATAAGGTGCATTTTTAACAGCACTGGTGCGTCACAAAAAGTGACGCACCGGTGGCGTAAAAGTGACACATGGCCTCATAAATGAGGCCTTCAGTCTTCTACTCATGCGTCATATTAAATATATGACGTATTATGTCGCAAGTACTTTTAGATACGTCAGTATTTCAGACGTATCTGTAAGCGCAAAAGTGATGAATTGCTGGAGAGTTTCACAAAAATGATGCAACTCCAGCAATGCATCTTTTCTTACCCTTCCACACCCCCGTTCCTTTTCTACATTTTGTTTGAATAACCACATTCCCCATGTTCACTCTCCTTCTCCTTACTTTCGTTCCCAACACTCACCTTCTTTCAGTCCCCCTACTTCACTTCCTTTCTCCTCTCATACTTTTCTGTTCTTTCTTACTCATTTTCCTTTCATTTATCAATGCACTCCACTTCACTTACTCTTTTTCATTTTTTTAAGAATATAGCTCTTTGATGAGAATTGGAGGAGTTCTGAAAAGAACTTTTTTTTTCTTCTTTTTTCTTTTTTTAGAACTACAACAAAAACAGGGAATGGAAACTGCTCAACAGGAGCAACAAAAAAAAAAATTAGGGCTGGTAACGGCAGTGATGGTTCTCCAATGCTCGAACCATGAGCAGAACACTTTGCTCCCCACAGGAAAGTAGCTGATCACAGTATCTGCATTTAAGGGCGCCTTTGTTAAATGCAGGCTGAATGTTCGGAACCTGCTCTTGTGATCTCCCCCTTACCGATGGTGTTCGTACTCCGGTTGATGTAGAGGCCCCATCACTGGGAACCTTTTGTGCCAGAGCCCTGACACTTTCCCGGGCAAAATTCTGGGGGTGCCTTCTCTCCACATGGCGAATCATTGTGGAGTTCCCAAAAGAATATTTTTTATTGGGGTTACCCCGTGACAGGACTGTGTGACAGATCCTGCACTCCACTTTTGGAGCATTTACCTTCTTCTGGTGAGCAGGTATGGAAAAGAATTTCCAGATGAAATGTTCTTTGTATTTTGGCTGAGGAGGCTCTTCATCGATGAATTCATTGGAGTCATCTTCACTGCTGGATGGACTGGCAGCCATGATAATCCAAGATATCCAACAAAGAACCGACAGCAAAACAGGCAGGTCTTTCAGTCACAAAAGTGAAAGAAGAAGTGAAGGAAATGGGTGGGGATTTCATTCTTTATAAAAAAAAATGTTAGCAACCAATGAAAAGTGTTATTTTCAGGTCACATGACCCGACGCGCTTACGCTACGTGCCCCATAAAGACCTATAAAGATTTGCTATTAAAAAACCATTGAAATTCACTGATAAACCCATAGGTTTCACACCAGTTATAGTTAGGAATTAGCATTTAAAAAACCTATTAAATTCACTTAAAAAAACATAGGTTTTACACCAGTTATAGTTAGCTGGAAATTTTACTTGCATAAAACCATTGAAATTCCCACGTTATAGTTAGTTGGACTCACTATAACTTGCGCGTGCAATGCACTGCTGATGACGTCACATATTACATCACTCATGACATGGTCAGTGACATCACTTCTGACATCACTGATGACACCATCCTTGTGTCAGAGTGACAGACCTCCTTTCACTGTAATGTAACCCTTGAAACAAATATTCAAAAATAGAAACTAAAATTTACAAAAAAATGGAGATAGCCATACCACTTACAACAACCAATTCAATAATTCCACCATCTATATACACATGCACTCATTCACCAACAGTTCAATATAGTCACTCATACATATACTGACTCATCATATGTAGTGATACACCTATACATCCTGTTACACACCGACAGTCATCCAAAAGTTACTCACGCACATACTCACACATGCAAATTAACTATTCAACTTCCATTTATTTGCATATACAGCTATACACACACTACCACTTTACTTCTAAGGAAACGTACACATACTTACTCTCTTAAACAATCACTTATAGAAACACATACTTATTTAAACAGGAACTCTTGCAATCCCTCACTCTCACATATACTCACTTATATACATCAATATTCACATATACTAGATTACAACATATGCAGTTACTGATAAAGACACTAGTGAGACAGTGATTCACTCACTAACATACACATATACACACTCATCCACCCATAGAGTCCTGCACATATGCTGTATTCAAAACACATACAAACAGAGAGTCAGTCATTCATGCATCTATGTGCTAAGTAACACCCCCACCAAACATATAGACACTCATATTGATATTAAAAAAAACATCTAATAACCCATATACCTACACATGTAGCTACTCACCAACCCATGCAGCTACTTATACACAAAGTGAAACATTAATGGTTGGATAGCTTTATTTCGATATATTTACATATCATAAAAGCATTACAATACAACAGTAATAAAAATACATAAAAATCTAAGAATACACATTATACAAAATCTACAAAGACAATAAAAGCCATATAATAAACTATTTGCCTGACACAAAAACAGAGTAGGTGCAGATTCCACCAGAACATTTTACTGGAGCAAAAGTTTCTTTGCTGTTCTTAACCGCCAAGCCCAGCCCAGGAATTTAGCCAGACAGCAGGCGAACAAAGGACGAGCATCCGATCGTAATATACGTAGAGCCTCCAGATGTGATCTAGTACCAAGGCTCCTACATAATGATTTCAGCCATCTGGACCTGGGAACTACATATGCGGGACACTCAAACAACAGGTGGGCAGTGGACTCAACCTTTAATTCACAGAAAGGGCAGTATGGTATAGTTTGCAACGGAGGCTTCCAACTGGAGGTTAGCTGCCCTAATGGGAGAACTCCCACCCTAAATCTAAAATACAGTGATCTGTCCCACGGATTATGAATCATGTCCAGGTAGGGTTCTCTGTAAGGGAGCTCCTTAATTGCTAGAAACTCTACAGCTGATCTACAAAGATTGGAGTTGCTCATTCTCACATTAGTCGCCCATGCCCAATATAATTTCTTGAGCACCTGCTTTGATGGGGCTGTTCTGTTGACCCAGGCGTCTCCTAAACCCAATTCATAGAGAAGCCGCTTGACTTCCCTAAGCCAGCCGACCTTGTGCCAACCAGGTAGAGCAAGGAGTTCTCTTAGGGCATCAGCGTAGCTGCATAATTCTGGAACATTCCATATCCGGGCCCATAATAAGAGGGGACGTAGCCTAGTTTGCTCACTTATTGGGCGTGTGCCTGCATCAAGCAGGAGAGGGAGTGTGGGGGTACTATGTGGCAACTTCATAAGATCCTTATGAAAGTTGTTTTCGATGTAAGTTAAGGTGTTAACTCTCTGTACACCCCAAATTCCGCACCATACAATGCAGCGCTCACCACCCTTGCCCTGTATATGTCTAGTAGCGCCCCAATAGGTTTAAGGGATGAGGCGCGTTGTTCTTTTAACAGGGCCCCTGTAACCCTCTTAAGAGTCAAAAAATGTTTTTGATGATGGGCCTTCCAGTTCATGGTGTCACAGAGTCTTATGCCCAAATAATCAAACTCCTTAACCCTATCAAGGGGGACAGAGTCTAAGACAGGAGGGATAACGGATTTCCTGGGAGGGTTTAGTACAAGGAATTTGGTTTTGCTTATATTAATAGCTAGGCCCCTGATGTGACAAAAGTCCTTGAAGCTAGTAAGCAACTTTTGGATGCCAGCAGGAGTCTTTGAGATTAGGAGGGTGTCATCTGCAAATAGGAGCGTAGGTATTTTCCTACCGGCCAGGGAGGGTGCATCTGTTGGTTGTTGAAGAAGATGCTCAACCACTCCGTTTACGTAAAGTGAAAACAGAGTGGGGGCTAGCACACATCCCTGGCGGACACCCCTATCTACAGGAATGCGAGTTGTTTTTTGCCCCTGATCAACCCACCTAATCTGAGCAAAGTTGCGCTCGTGGAACTTGATAAGCAAACCCAACAAGTAAGGGGGAATACCCAACCCTTCCAGGACATTCCACAGATGGGCTCGTGGGACCAGGTCAAAGGCAGTCCGTAAATCGATGAAAATTAGATACAAACTACCCTTGCCCAATACGACCACTTTCCAATACAACATTAATAAGCTAAATGTCTGCTCGATTGTACCCGTTCCTGATCTAAATCCGGCCTGGAAATCCGATAAAACCTGGTTTTCTTCAGCCCAATGGAGGATCCTGCCTAAGATTACTTTGCCTGCTACCTTTTGTGTTGAGTCGAGCAGACTGATTGGACGGTAATTGGCTGGGTCGTCCCGACAGCCTTTCTTAAAAATCGGGACGACCTCAGCACCCCTCCAAGAATCAGGTAGGCAGCCTCCCAAAACAGCCTCATTCAGGAGTGAAGCAATTAGTCTACTCCACTCACGTACGTTTTCCTTCAACAGATCGCCAGGAATGCCATCCGGGCCAGCAGCTTTGTTTATAACAAGGGACCTAATTGCCCCTTCTACTTCCTTGACACTAAAGGGGTAATCATTAATTGCGGTGGTAACCGGCAATCTAGGTAAGGAATCCGTGCTAGATTGTAATACAACTAAGGGGATAGAATATAGCTTAGAGAAGTGGACAAACCAAGCCTCCCCTGAGATGTTACAGGTCAGTTGTACATCAATGGTCTTATCCCTGGCTCTCATCAGATCCCAAAACCCCTTAGAGTCTTTCTTAGAACTCGCCTTCATTAGGTCACTCCAAAAGATGGAATCATATGCTTCCTTGGCCAAAACTATAGTCTTTTTATATAATTTCCTGGCAAGTCTAATTTTCCCTGGATCTTTGGATTTTACAGCAAGAATAAGATCCGTTTTAGCGACCCGACATTCTGAAGAATACCATCTGTCTCTTGCCTTAGAGACACTACTCATCCCGGCCCTTACCCTATTTTGTGGAACGATAAACAACTCACTTAGGGCCGAGATGGTTTCTGTGAAGGTCGCTACGGCAGTAAGGTCGGTGTTTTCCAGAGCATCTAAGCTCGACCTCATAGCTACCATTATAATCTTCGCTTGTTCCATCCTACCCTCATCCGCTGCTACTTTGGCCCATTTTAGCCGCCTACCACAGTTGGAGGGAACAAGTTCATGGGATGATTTCCATGGAGAGGCGGCCTTAACCTGGTTCCCAACCTGCCACGGTGGAGTGAGAGTTAGAGACAAGGGATTATGATCGCTATCACAAGAAGATATAACTTCCATATCTTGGTGGAATGGCCATAAATTATAGTTCAGCATGATGTAATCTATTCTGGAGGTATATCCCAGCCTATTATAGGTGTGCCCTCCCCCTAGATCTGAATTGGAGCGCCCATTAGTTGCTCTCAGGGCGTGTTCCATACAGAGAGAATTAATATCAATTGCACTCTGCGTCCATTTTTGGATCGGGTCTAAGGCGAGCGTGGGGATACCTCTCCTTGTGTCATCTTCCCAATTATCTAGTATATCCTCACTTGCCAGAGGCTCAAAGCAGCAGTTAAAATCGCCAGCAAGGATTACATAGGAGTCAATGTTACAGGATTCAAGTTCGCTATTTAGACCTGTTGAAGATAACATTGATACCCCTCCTCTGGCCCCCCTTAGATAGAGGTTAAACACTTCTAACTTCCTGCCCCCCTGGCACTGTATAGTTAGCCTCTGAAGATCGGGGGATTGGGTGGGTTTATGATTAACACTAAGACCCAGCGCAATACTGACCCAAATAAGTAGGCCGCCAGACGGGCGACCTTTATTGCCTGGTTGTTGGGTGGCTGGAATGAAGTAGGTTGTAAAGCCTACCCTGTGTCTAGGTTCTAGGCACCAGGTTTCCTGTAAAAGACAGATGTTAAAAGGATCCAGAAAAGAATTCCACTCTGGAATGTCAAAATTACGGGCAAGCCCTGCCACGTTCCAACTTAGGATCTTTATCTGAGTTCTACCAGGGGTAACCTCTCTCGGCAACCCAGCCAATGTAGCGGGATCAGGCTCTATTCCTAGCGCTGTTGCAACAGCGATATTTTGTCTTTGGGGGGGCTCATTCTGGGATCGGAAAACGGCCCTGGTTACGTTGGGTCGCATGCCATCCGGTGGGGCCATTCGATGGGGTGACACAGGTAACATAGGAGAAACATCTAGGTCCTGAACTACTGGTTGGGTTCCTAAATTATTTGAGGAGTTCAAAACCCCCTCTGTTTGCGGGGGATATAACATAGATTGTGTAAATGTAGTAGGATTGGTATCCTCAGAATCAGACAAGAGGGGTAAGTGATTTGAAGACCCCAAAAATAAGGGGGCCTTTTTAGAGACTGAAGAAACAGATAGCCTTGGGCGTCAGTCAACATCCTCGAGGCAGCTGAACCTATTCATAGTAGGGAGCCCTAGCCAGCGTCTCGATAGCTCTGGATCTTGGTCTTTATTTGAGAGCCCCCTCCGTGGCCGATGGCGTACCAGAGACCAATCGCCATCCTGCATATGCGTACTGCGTGGGGGATAGAAAAAAGGCAGTGGCCTAGGTACAATAGGTAAACCTTCGCCATCAATGGCCCATGAGCAAATGTGGTGCGCCGTATATGAATCCTCAAATGTTACCACTATACAGTCCCCCGGGCTAGATTTCCATGAGGGACCCACCCATGGAACTCGACGGACCATAAGGGCTCTGCTTCTCCGACCGTTTGGAATCGGTCTGTTCACGTTGAGCCAGTGCATGGTCTTATTCTTCAGAGACCAGTCGGTCTCATGCTGGTCATTTCCAAGTTGGGGAACCCCCGTCAACACAACCACATACTCATTAGCCTCCGGAGGGAGATCAATGTATCCCCCTCGAAAATTGTTCTTACTACGTGGGCCCTGGGTTGGTTGATGAACAGCTTTGCTGGCATTCGGTCTTAGGGGAGCGCTAGCATTGGGATTTACAGGAGGTAGGGTGATGGGGAGCTTCAGTTGTGTAGATGTAAGGTCACCGATTTTTCGATCCACACCTATGGTTCGTGGTTTGGGAACTGGCCGTGCTATAGCAGGTAATGAAGATGGTGATTGTACGGCGTGTGGCGCTGGAACTTTCTCTAAGAGACCTTGGTGTTCTAATCCACGCAAGCCAATAGTAGCCAGAGCTATAATGCTCTTCTCCATCTCCAACAAATTATTTTCAATGCGTGATAGTCTCAGGTCTCAGGTCTAAGGGGGAAAGAAGCTTCTTTAGTGTTTCCCAAACCAAGCCTATAAATTCCCCATCCCTCTCTTCGTGTCCCTCAGAATGTTTACCATCACCCTCAGCAATTGTGTTAACGGATACAGAGGCAATTCCCTCTTCAGCTACCTCTGTGAGTGCCTCAATCGGAGAGGCACACCCTCCTATAGCATTAATCACAGGTGCGCTTCCCACATTTAACTGATATGCCACAGCAATTTTAGATTTCTTACGAGAGTAAGCAGACCTAGAATTGCGTTTCCTTTTGGGTAGTTTACCTTTGGTGTTATTAGATACAGGTGTCCCAAAAGTCATCAAGGAGGGGGAATTAGTGGCTAGCTGACTGGAAGTGGCAGAAGATAAGTTCTGATTATCAGACAAAGATGCGGGACACATGGATAGGGGTGAAGTAGGTGTGGTTGGACTATAGTGAACATCAGCCTGCGTAATTATACAGTGCGGGATGGCCGGGCGCTCTGGAGTTACAGTAGTTGCTATGTGTCCCAAGGAGGATTTTTTTGAGTTTGCAAAGTCCAGTGACAATTTCCTAGCGGCGGCCAAATCCAAAGAGACACGAGTCTGCAATTTAGATATTTCTTGATCAATGGCTAAGTTAGTACGGGTGATAAAATCATCCATTGGGCCATTTGTTTGCAGCCCACCCTTAGTAAACCTGCTGCGTGTTGCCCGGGTACACATATCTAACAAAATAGAAAACACCCCTAATATGCTATGAAAGAACAATAATATAGACCAGATGGCCGAGGGAAAAGCACAAGGGGTTAGGCCAGTCCAGTCCTCTCCGTACTCGAACGGCCTCAAACGGCCCGCTCTTTGCCCGGTCTTCGCCCCGGGCGCTCCCGCGCGCTACCGCGCAGCGGTAAAACCACCCTCTTAAATGGGGCTAGGACAAGGCAGGGCGGGGGGCGTGGCCGGCAGGGAGAGCGGCCACAGGTGTAGCACGCAGGGACTCCTGGGCAATGGAGTCCCTGCTGGACTGCTCGCAGCCCTGCCGGTGAGCAATGGGTTCAGGGGTGTTCGAATCTCCTCCCAGCGCCCCACGTAGTCTGCAGGCACAGCGGGACCCGCGCAGCGGGTCCGGCAAGTCGTAGGTTGCACACGAAGATCCCGCGACGAAAGGCAACAAGAGTGAAAGTTCCTCCAGGCAAATCCGATGAACAGAGTTTCCCGCTGGATAGTACAGAGAGGGCAGCTTTAACTACAGTCAGGGGGCGGGCCGGCAGGGAGAGCGGCCACAGGTGTAGCACGCAGGGACTCCTGGGCAATGGAGTCCCTGCTGGACTGCTGGCAGCCCTGCCGGTGAGCAATGGGTTCAGGGGTGTTCGAATCTCCTCCCAGCGCCCCACGTAGTCTGCAGGCACAGCGGGACCCGCGCAGCGGGTCCGGCAAGTCGTAGGTTGCACACGAAGATCCCGCGACGAAAGGCAACAAGAGTGAAAGTTCCTCCAGGCAAATCCGATGAAACATTAATACATATGTTTAAATATTTAAACATTACTCACTAATATTTATTTTTCAGAAAGACACACATTCACTGGATGGTGTCATCAGTGATGTCATGAGTGATGTCACTGACCATGTCATGAGTGATGTAATATGTGACGTCATCAGCAGTGCATTGCACGCGCAAGTTATAGTGAGTCCAACTAACTATAACGTGGGAATTTCAATGGTTTTATGCAAGTAAAATTTCCAGCTAACTATAACTGGTGTAAAACCTATGTTTTTTTAGTGAATTTAATAGGTTTTTTAAATGCTAATTCCTAACTATAACTGGTGTGAAACCTATGGTTTTTTCAGTGAATAAATATATATATATATATATATATATATATATATATATATATATATATATATTCACACACACACGCATACTCACACATATATATATATACATACAAATATATAGATATATTATATACATATATCTATATACATATATACATATATATCACAAGCGTATAACCCCATCCACTTCCACCAAAACCTCGGCGGCGAAGAAGGAGAAGCGAACCACTTCTTTGTCAGGCAAGATGTTTTATTTCAACCTTCAGCAGCAGTCAACAGATGACGCGTTTCGGGCTCAGGCGCCCTTGATCACATAAAGGCTGTAAACGATTGAAGCCATTTTAAGTAATATGCCCTTCCCACTCAGGTCACATGTTCAGCAAGTTAATGATAAACATAGCAAACAGACTGCATGATTTAAAAACAGTCGATAGAATATTGCTCATGTATTTCATTAATTATGCCATCTAGACAAATTATCATGACCTACGATAACATTTCCGACTATATTATTAGATAAAACGGAAACTTAATTAGTTATAAAGCTAGCGTCATGAAAACATTTGATTGAAACCACAATCTAATTTCAAAAAAAAGAGTCCAATTGGCACATTAGAATCCCTGGATAAATCCATATATACATGTAAAGTACAATGATATAATTTAACATAACTGCATGAATGCATATAATTACTCGCTGATTCGTGACTCTGATTAAAAAGAATGTGCAAAACAATTGCAGAGCATAGCAGCAATATCTATAATTTTATCATTTTTCCTAGCAAATGCACAATGTACCATGTGCAAAAAGGTGTATTGTTTCGTGCATAGATAAAATAGTTGCAAGACAAAAATGCATCTTGCAACCAAACCAAGGCTGGGACATCAAACAAAGTAAAGAAAAGATGTGTAAAAAGATGGCAACAACTTGTTTTTGAGAGTCAGTTCTAATAATCTCCAACCATATTAAAGGGGACCACTTCTCTCATACAAATGATGCCCTCCATCTGATCAAATGTCTCAGCCAAAGTGTGAAATAAGTGAAATAAGGAATTGGCAGTCCCCATACATCATATATCGGAAACTACCCAATATTCCCATCTATACCTCGAATTAACAATATATACATAATGAAAAAAATATAAGATGTCTGCATCTAGGCCAGCAACAAATTCTAGAATATAAGATCTATCTCACTCAGCTCGGGAAAACAGTCAAAATACAAACATTACAGGCACGTGTACATGTCTTCGGTGTTATTCAGTCCATTTGGGCATTTGCTATCGAAGTTAAGAATAAATTTAGTTTCTAATCTCCTAAACAAAGCCTCTCTATTTCCTCCTCTGCGTGGTTTAGGGACGGAAGATACCACATAATACTTTAGACAAGATAGATTGTTACCATGTACTTGTTTAAAGTGGCGTGCCACTGGATAATTGGGATCACTATGCAAAATGGCACGTAGATGTTGAAGGATTCTCTCATGAACCTGCAGCTTGGTACTACCGATGTAGTTTAGTCCACAGGTACAAGTGAGAACGTAAACTGCAAATTCAGTTTTACAGTTAAAATTTCCCAATATCTTATGCGGTATAGGACTGAATGGAGTGTGGTATTCTGTTGTGTTTATTCCAAACCTGCATGCACGACATGTGGAGCATTTATAGAATCCATCTTTGGGTTTCAACCAATTGGGTTTACTTTTTACCTCAGGACTAGTGGAATCTAACACAGCTCCCATGTTTCTTGCTCTGCTGAATGTTATAGTGGGGTTGGATGGCAAATTCATCCTAAGAACGGGGTCAGTTAGAACTATTGCCCAATTCTTATTGATGATAGATCCTATTTTACGTTCATTCTCACTGTAGGATGTGATTAATCTCGGACATATATATATATATATATAGAGAGAGAGAGAGAGAGAGAGAGAGAGAGAGATAGAGATAGAGAGAGAAAGAGAGAGAGAGAGGGAGAGAGGACAGAAAGCAAACTAGATAAAGACATAAAGACAGGGAAACAAAGCGTGACAGAGATGTGCAACACTAACAAACTAATTTTTGTAAATCACAGATTTTAACCAATGGGAATCCGAGAAAATTAGTTCACCTATTCGATTTTCTACTCACCAGTCAATTAGTCTTTGTTCAAAAGCATGTCAGTGCATTTGAGCAATCAAAACTAATTATCCAATTTCATCAATCCCGCCTGTTCAATCAGCATCTAAGCATGATAAGACGACTGTCAAAGCTCCCACTTCTCTTCACAAATCACGCTTTCAAATAGCAGTTCAAAAACACAAATAAACATCAATTAGCTATCTTTTCTTTACACTGGAGACAAAAAAAATCATCGTTGCACAAATTAGACCTCGCTGCTTTCAGTGAACATTCGCTCTTAAATACATATTTTCAATGCTTATATGATGTAAAAATTAAAATACATAAGCGGTGAAAGGAATTGTGGTTAAGGCTCCCAGATTTCAGTTTTTACCGATTTTTTCGGATAGAAAACAATGTGTTTCCCAGTCTGTATTTATTTGTGAATATGGATTAAAAACAGAAAAAAATGATATGTTTAAGTGCTTCTCAGTGCTGACAGCCCAGCCTGCGAAGCCAATAGATGTGCAGACTGACAGCTATGGGAGTTAAAAAAAAAAAGAGGACGTTTTTTATTTCTGAAATTCTTTATTGTATATAAAAAAAAAATATGTATTAAATGAAGATTAAACAGCTGCAGACATGGATGTGTGTGAGCTATAATGCCCATGTGTACATACTGGTGTATCTATGTATCACGTATGGCTACATGTAGCATCAAACCCCACAGGCATCCAAGTATGTGTTGGTTCAATATATGCAGAAATACACCAGCTGCAATGTCATTTTTTCACTAAATCGGAAAATTATGGAAAAATGAATATTAAAAAAAACAAAAATAAATCTTAATAATTACAGATAACAATAGCAAAAAATAAATGCTATAAAGCCAGGACTCTTAATTATGTTCCAGTAAGGCCAGGTCGGGGTGCTGCTAATGTTTAAACTCCCCCCTAGCTTTCAGCCCCAGGTTGCCTTTGTGCGGGCGCACATTAACACCGCCCTGTAGATTGCCTTTCCTGCCCACTCCCACATTTTCCCGATAATGACGCACCTGCCTCGCTGGGAGATGGTTGCCTTGCGGACGGAGAAATACGAGGTAAAAAAAAAAGTATTTTTTTGTGCTTGATTTACTGAAATTGCTGACTGGATGGTTCCCACAGCAACGCACTGTTCTTGCCCGCACTGTAATTTGGGATTTTTTTTGTGTGTGTAACATTTGGAACAAGTACCTTCTGTTTGAGAGCAGAGACAATTAAAGATGGAGAGGATGGGGGCCAGAGAGTGGGGTTGTGAGGGGCGATCTCGAAGCAAAGGACAAAGCCGCTTAAAAGCTGGCCTCTTCCATGGGGTTGGTAGCTCGGTTGGTTATGGCACCTGCTGTGAAGATCTGTGTGTAACATCCAGGTCATTCATTTGAAACAAGCCAAGACTAGACTCAGTTGTCAAATGTTACAAAGAATGACAATATATTTAAACCGAGTTTGTGTGACATTTTCCACGATGCTTCTGTAATCTGCAATTTCAAGCACAAGAAAAGACAGAAATGACACCTGCAACAAATGTCACACAATATTTTGCTACAAATGACTGGTCTGATCAAAAAAATCGTACAGGAGATCATAGGTGCTGGAACAATTTTCAGAACAGGGGTGCAACCATTAATGTTATATCACTGAAGTCATAGGGATTGTGAAAATTCCAAGCATCACTCAAAAAAAAAAAGTGTTGCAAATGTGCCACGACCACTCAGGAGAGTGGTGAGAGTGTAGTATGTGTGGCAGTGCACTGTCATTTGCAGACCGCACATTTCCATTGAAATTACCAATACATTTGCACAGACAGGTAGCTGTAAAATTTTATAGTGCAAAAATGATAATATGTGGAAAAGAAAGTTTCAGCGAATAATTATCATTCGAGCATCCTCAAGTAAATTGTCTTGATTTGTTTTGATTACCATCACACTTCAGAAAAACAAACACATGTGCTTCATTTGTTCTTTCCTAATTGACGTATATTTGAAATATTAAATAGTTCATTTACTGGTATTTACACTTTGTTGTGTGTTAGAAAAAAACAACATCCTACAGGCTTTCCTTTCATTTCTTGTACCCCAGCAAGATTGTCACCTCTGTCACGTTTATTAAGTTCACCCTCTTTGCAGTCAGAGAACTAAAAGTAAAAACCATTTTCCAAATAACCAGCAATTTGTCAGACAACATAACCTGACATTTGACCTTTGTCTTTGACCTCAGGGCAAATGTGACAAGATAAACACAAAATGTCAAAAGCCTCTTTATTGCTCGTTCACCTTCTAAACTCCAGCATTGTTATGTTTGGGGGTGCTGCAGCACCCCCTCCTTCCCCACCCTCCAGCACCTATGCAGGAGACTGGTTTGACTTGGTAATGTGTTGCAAAAGACTTTCCCCTGTGCACCACTCCCCTAGACGACTTTTGAGTGAATTGTTTCCCTCAAAATACCCCAAAGTGCATTTCCTATAATTTTTCTGTGTAGCTATGCATAATTCATGTGTAATATCATGCAGTTTTCCTGAAAAAGCATGTAATTAAAGGGAAAATGTATGTGGGTTTCACACACTTCATTTAAAATTGACTTTCTCGAACACCATAGCCAGGACCCAAGGGAGACTGGATCATCTGGTGAGTCTAATCAATTAACAGACATAAATAAATTATGTTTAATGGTTTGTTTTTAACAGTTTTCTTGAATTTGAACATCGCCTGGGAGCATCAGAAGAGTTTCTTGCAGGCTGGTGGCAAAATTAACATAATTTCCATTGTAAAAATTGGGCGAAATACCCAAAAAATACATAAAATTACACATTATTGTTTGGTTTTGGGTTCCAACAAATTTTTTGTTGCAAGAAACGCATCCTCATGGCCATTTATTGTGCAAGGATGCAATTCACATTGACCTCCCCCTCAAAAAAATGCAAAACTCCATATTCTGCTAACAGCATCCCCTCACATTCAGTTTGTTCATATACTTCAAGTCCACATGCAAGAGGATTTTTACCTGACTATAGTCTCAATTACTTGATGTGGAGTAATGGTGTGAACTCAGGCCTTTTGCGTAACAGTCGTAACCTGAAATCCCAGAAAATAAGACGGATTACACTGCCATAAATGAAATTTCACCCAGGCCTATTTTATAGCAATAAGAATAGTGATCAATCTTCGACTCAAATTCAACAAAAAGGCATTAGAAAGAAAAACAGTGTAATTAAGGCAGATTATAGAATGTGTGGTAATGAGAAATACTCCAGTTTTAGAAGGAAAATGATAACCCAGGTAGGGAATCACCCAGCTGTACTTTCTACACAATACGGATTGCAGAAAGGCGGGAATTCAGCCTTAAGTGGAAAAGCTCAAGTATTAGACCAAACTCTCAAAATTAAATACTAGCACACAATGCTACATTTGGCATCTCAAGTTCCCCAGTATTGACCCTCACTACTAGTGTATACTGTCAGCCAGGGCCGGCTTTAGTACTGGTGGCGCCCTGTGCGACAATGTTTGTGGTCCCCTCCCCCCCATAATGACCACCTCGCCACAGATTCCATCACTACTGAAAAACCGGGTTTTAGAACCCAGCGGCGCCAGGGGCACGCCCAAAGTCTTCGGGTTCACCTGTCTTAGAATACAGAGACACAGGATACTTCTGAGTGGCGTCAAAGATCAAATTTATTGGCTGCAGCCAGTAACAGAAGTCCTAGAAATCATCGCGATATGAGTTCTCAGGAGACTGCTCAATTTTACAAAGCAAGTCATCCCTTTTTATGCCAAACATTATGCTTCAGGCAAACATTCCTTGTTTACAGTTTAACCAATCACATGTTTCTACAACAAAAGTATTGCATGACGACAAACCCATTTTTCAGTTGCCCAGCCCATGATCAATCATCGGTCAAACCCAACATTCTTCTTTAGACAGGTCGAACGAACCCATAATAAAAAAAAACACAACCCAATCATAAATAGACCATAAAGAAAGGAGCAGAAACAGGTGAGAGTAGGATAAGGGATATTTGTGTGCAGTAAAACTTTATGATGTCCTGTGCTCTGATCCTTAATCTTGATCAGCTAAAGGGCAGAAACTGGTTTAACAAGGTCAGCTTCAGGCAACAGGGTCAGTTCACTCAGGTCAAACAGAAGTCAGCAAGAACTGGAGCTAAGGTGTACATGTCCTTAAAAAGACTAGTTCAGCCACAGTCATCGGCCTATGTGAGGGCAACCACAAAATGGCTGCCATACACAAAATGGAACCCAAGGGTTCAGAACGAAATCCCTAAATACGTAGTGAATCCATCAGTCTAACATGACGAAAACACTCATACTAGCCGCACTAACTAGTTACGGGTCGCTAATATCAAATTCGTAACGAAACCATGACCTTTATGAAACGGGTTCAGAATTCACGGAACCTCAGACCCTCCTTTTGCCCTTACATAGGCAATAACCTAAACTCACGTCAATCTGAGTCCAGGTCTATATTCATCAGATCATCAAGATGTTGCTGGAGCATAATCCTATTACTTAGTACCTCTCTTGGGACAGGTCTCCTTGCACACGTAGTAGCACAGAGGCCACATATAGCAGGAGCGCACTGCACCCAAAGACAGAACAGGAAAAGAATCGCTAAAGCCATCCCAATGATCATCAGAATCTTCCATCCCCTTGTGGATAACAGTCCCCAAAACCATCCAGTCAAAGACCAATCTCCTTCGTCCATGTGTACAGACTCGGAGATCTTATGTAGCTTGGAAATGGCCTGGTACACTGTAGGAGCATTGTCTGGAATAAAAACGCAGCAACTTGATTGGATCACTTTACATACTCCACCTCGATCTGCAAGTATGACATCCAAAACCATTCGATTCTGTAATGTCATAAGGCGATCCGCTTGAAGCTCAGCGGTCAGATTACTAAGGGCACCAGCAGTTTGATTTATGGTGGATTCAACCACTCTCGTTAATTGCCGTAGGTTTCTACTGTTTGCCATAGGTCCCCAAAACGGTAGGAAACCCTTGAAAAAGTCTCCCACTTCTTGTCCCGTAGTATCTTCCTTACTGAAGACACCTCTAACTACTCTAATTCTGTGGTAATCTACAGCAGCAGTATACGTAGGAGGCAACAAATATGCAACATAACATGTTCCCGAAAAATCAGGGGGCAACCTTGTATATGCTCTATCATAACAGACAAAATATGTGCCCTTAGCTGCTAAAAACGGTGGGGAAGTTTGGGACACAAAAACATACGTCTGAGTACAAACACTCTTCCCTAACTGAGCTCTCGGATTCTTGCCTTTCCCTTGCAGACAAAAATGACCACGATGGGGTACAATCCAAATCGGAGGTGACCTTTTTTGTCTCTGCTTCTCACCCAGACTAATACTATATCCGGTTGCATTCCAACCAACATATGCTAGTAACTCATCCTTGGGAATAGTCTTATACGTTTTGATATCTCTACTCATATCTGTAATTCCCTTCACCAAGGCTTTATTACTTGAGTTTTTTCTCATGGAATGCAGGGGATAGACTTCGATGGCATAAATAAACATCGTCTGATATGCCCGTACGAACCCATTGTAACTGAATGGCAGAACCAGATAAGGAATACCTCTATCCATAGTATGTGGCATAAGACCACACACCCAACAATTAGTGGTGTTCACTACTAACTGGCGTTGGAGGAGAAGTTGCACAAAGGAATTATTCACAAATTCCGACCTTCTAATTTGCTCGTGTTCAGGTAAAATATGAAAAGAATTTAAAGAAACAGTAGTAGGAAAAGACATAGGTTAGGAAGTAGGTGCAAACGGCTGTTGTGTGGCATAGAAAACCAAACCCACACAAGCTAATGCAATATTTAAAAGCATTAAAAAACACATTACTAAAAAACATTTGCTACGAACCAATATACATATTCGGACTTTAGAGTCCATTTTCCTAACATTCTGGGCAGCGTAAAAAAACTCAATCCTCTAACCGTGCTGTTCGCGGCAGTTGGTTCTCTTCCGCTAAGGAATGCGCCTGTCAGTCTAGGGAACGCCCTTGGACCAACCAGAACCGTCGACCTTGTGCCTACACGGCTTGCAATCCCAAGTCTTTATACCGCGACCCTACAGCTGAACCCGGATGGTGGTTCGAAAAAGAAAAAGACAAAAAAGTTTCTTGATCTGCCAAAGTGTAAATTCACTACATAAAAAAGAAAAAATGTATTTGTCCATATGTACAATCTTTCTTGGTCTCAAATCGTAGCGTTCTTTGTCAGGCACAGTCTGATCTTTGAATAGAAGATCCGGATTGGTGGTGTCAATCTTCAGATGAGGAGGCACAGCAGCTTGTAGAACATCATCATCCTCACGTTCAGACCGTGTCCATGTCAAATGAGCATCACTAAATGGAACAAATCTAGGGACCTTCTCACAATCAGAATCGGCGATACCATCCCTTACCCACTGATCATATGGTAAAGGCAAAGGAACTTTTTTACAGTGGGTGGCATGCACCCAGTTCTTTTTGCCTGCTACTCTAACAGTGGTTCTAGTAACCAACAAAATCAGATAGGGGCCGGTCCATCTAGGTTGCAAGTTCTTGGTACGCTGAAAATTCTTCACAACTGTCCAGGTTCAAGTACGTGGCCTGGATCTGTAGTAGCTGTCGGCAAACTGTCATAGACCTGTTGGTGGAGAACACGTAATTTAGCAGTCAAGTCATGTAAGTAATCCACCAACATAGGGTATTCAATACTGCTGTATTCTTTCGGACGAGGCACTCCCCAAACATTCGATGGATGACCAAACACAATCTCATACAGACTAAGTCCCACTCAAGAATGCACAGTCGTCCTTGTTGACAAAAGAGCCAACGGCAAGGAATCTGGCCATGTAAGACCAGTGCTCGCTTGTACCTTAGCTAGTTTCAGTTTAAGCGTACCATTGAAACATTCAACAAGTCCATCAGACTGGGGGTGATTCGCTGCGTGGAACTTCTGACTGATTCCCAATCCAGAGCATACTTTCTTCATGATTTGACCCACAAATTCACTCCCATTGTCTGACCATACAATTCTCGGCAATCCATACCTAGGGAAATACTCTCTCAACAAAACCTTGGCTGTAGACAAGGCAGTATTATCTTTTAGGGGGTAAGCCTCTATCCATCTAGAAAAGGCGCAAACAACCACAAGAACATATTTCAGATTGTTGCATCTCTCCATGTGAATATAGTCTAACTGTATCACCTCAAACGGATACGTCGGAGGAGCAAAATGACCAGCTGGAGTTGGAGTTCCCTTACCAGGATTATATTGCAGACAAATCATACAATGTTTCACCACGTTCTCTGCACATTTCGGTATTCCAGCATTCTGCCAAACTGGAGCCAACAACTTACATATCCCTTTCGAACTTATATGAGCCAATCCATGAGCCATTGTAACCACTGGGAGCACATACGCATCTGGCAACAACCATCGCTGGTGTTCCGACAACTCAATCCAACAACCTGTAGAATCCAACATACCCGTACTCTCTCTCCAAACATTCATTTCCTTTTCTGTAGCTTCAGCCTGAATCATCTTCACACTTTCTAACGTGTCTTCACACATTCCACCAGCCATAACCCATCTTGCTGGTCCTGCAACATACATACGGCTCATCATGTCTTTCGCTGTTTCCTTCGCAATTTCATCCGCAAACGCATTCCCTCGACCAACATCATCCACAACTTTCTTATGCGCACTTCATTTCACAATTGCAATCTGCTTTGGGAGAGTGAGAGATTCCAAAAGTTCATTCACTAACTGCCCATGCTGAATTTTGTTCCATGAGAAGTAAGGTACCCACGCTCTCTCCACAAACGTCCAAACCTGTGCGCAACACCAAACGCATACTGACTATCGGTATAAACATTCACTCGCTTTCCTTCCGACAACACACACGCTCTAGTCAGTGCAATCAACTCTGCAACTTGCGCACAATTCTGTGGTATGCGTGCTGTCTCAACAACTGTATTTAAAGTTGTGATAGCATATGCTGCAGTCATTTCACCATTCGGAAGCTTAAAACACGAACCATCAACCCACAGCGTACCATCAACATTTTCAAAAGGAGTGTCCTTAAAATCCACTCTAGCCTTTGTTTCTTCCTCTGTACGAAGAAAACAATCATGCTGTTCTTGAGTATCCGTCTCTGTAGAGATCGGCAACAACGTAGCTGGATTCAACACATTACATCTTTTAATGTGAACATGGCTAGCCAACAGTGTTTACTCGTAGCCTGAAAGACGTGCACTAGTAAGGTGCTGTGTCTTAGTCCTGTTTAACAAGGTATCCACTGCATGCGGAACCATCACAATCAGCATATTATCTAAAACCAAACCAGCAGACTGTCGAATAGAAACGGCAGCTGCGGCTGTAGCTCTCAAACAACTCGGCAATGCTTTAGCAACTGGGTCTAATGTTGCTGAGAAATACACACATGGACGCTGCTTGTCCCCAAAAGATTGTGTCAACACTGACAACGCACATCCTTCTCTCTCGTGCACATACAACGTAAAAGGCTTGCTGTAGTCTGGAGTACCCAACACAGGAGCCGAACACAATGCATCACGTAATTCAGAAAAACTTTTCTGGCATTCATCAGACCAAGGAAGAGGATACGGAGTATCTTTCAGAGTCAATGCTAACAGAGGTTTCGCCAACAGTGAAAAATTGGGGATCCACTGTCTACAATATGACGTAATACCCAAAAAGGCACAAATTCTCTGTGTCGATGGCACACTCATTTGCGCAATCGCTTGAATTCTTTCTGGGTTCAATTTCCTTCCCTCCTTCGACAAGAGATGACCTAAGTAGGTTACCTCTTGGCGGCAATATTGCAACTTCGAAGGCGACACTTTATGATGAAGGTCAGACAAATATCACAACAACGAAAGAGTAGCCTCTTTACAAATCTCTTTGTCATCAGCAGTAATCAACAAATCATCGACATACTGAATAAGAGTAGAACCAACTGGTAACACAAACCCGTCAAGCTGAGTTTTCAACGCTTGACTATAAATTGAGGGACTTTCACAATAACCTTGGGGAGCACTCTTAAATCGGAAGCTTCGTCCTCCTAATGAGAAGCCAAAAATATCCCTACTCTCCTCAGCAATAGGTATACTGAAGGAAGCATTCTTCAAGTCGATGACAGAAAACCAAACTACCGAAGCAGGAAACAGAGTCAATAATGCAGTAATATCAGGTACCACGGGAAACTGTGGCACGACAATCTTGTTGGCCTCTCGAAGGTCGATCACAAACCTATAAACAGGTGGCTGAGAAGGATCTGTACGCTTAAGAACAGGCAAAACCGGACTATTACACACGTTACCTCTCGTTTCCTCAACCACACCCTTCTCAACCAGATCATAGACAATCGCTAAAAGAGCTCTCTCACCATCACTCGAGATCTTGTATTGTGGTATACGAGGCAACTTAACATTCGACTTTAGCGTAACAACATACGGTGGAATCTGCAAAAGACCAACATCATTTGGACCTGTAGCCCAAAGCGTTTCAGGAAGCGAACGCAATTCCAGTGGCAAACAATCTTTAGACAAATACATTGGAGAAATCACTTTCTTACCAAGAGTAAGTTATACTCCCGAAGGAGAACAATGCAATGTTGCATACAATCTTTTCAGCAAGTCCAATCCCAACAAATTCTCACCACAACCAGTCGTTAGAATAAGTGGAGCGTCCAATTCACAAGGGCCAATAGAAAGGGACAAAGGACTAGAAACCGGATTACGAACTGGGGCGCCTGAAAATCCTACGGAAACATTGGTCAAGCCAGACAAAGGTGCGCCGGGGAGTTTAGAATGCATAATAGAACTCTTTGTCGCACCAGTATACAAAAGAAAAGGTTCTACTACACCTGATGTAATCACTTCAACAGATGGTCCACTCTGATCTACTGAAACTGACACTACTCCCTTACTTTGTCCATGGCTGTCCTAGTTATCATTATAACCAACACTCTCACCTTCAACATAGTAATCCTCAACATAGTACTGAGGAGACTGACCACTCAGAACACTCTGTCTATCAAAATAATTCGCAGAATTCTGTAGGGAAGAGGAACGCTCATTCTGGGGGATCACACCACGACCTCTTCCTCTAGGCGCTTGCTGAAAACCACCACGACCTCTCTGACCAGGTGCACCATTCGCACGCTGTAACAAAGTCGGACAATTATTCTTGAAATGACCTTCCTCTCTACAGTAAGCACACTGATTCGGGCCAGGAAAGAATCGCTGAACATAAGGCTCAGGCTTCTGTAACAATCTCTGAAATTGTGGAGGTTGCTGAAACTGAGGCTGATTCTGACGAGGCGGATAAGCTTGCTGCAAAAGAACGTTTGTCTTTAAATCCTTCGTTTTCTTCTCTACTTAATCCTTCTCATCTTTATCCCTATTCTCGTAATATTGAGCAGTAGCCAATATCTGGGCCGACGAAGAAACGGCCCATGAACTCTCAGAGTCCTTCAACTTATTAGAAAGTTCGGGAAGCAAATTAAAGACAAATTTATCCACGAACAACCTTTGACCACCTTCCGTACTCATATCCTGACCACTGTGATCAATAAACGTCTCTTCAAACCTAGTGAAGAAGTCAGACACACTCTCATCTTTCTTCTGCTTGCATGCTGCTAACTTATCCCAATTCACTCGTAAAGCAGGCATCATCGTCTTCATCAAAGTAATAATTCTACCAGGTAATTCTGCAACTAAGGGTTCAGGTTTAGCACCTCCTACTTGTCTACCATCTGCAGTAACAATATTCGCCCAGGTATCACCTAACTCTGCTGCATGATTCTCATGACGAATCTTCGCCCACAAAGGTTGCGGAACTACATTACCCATCAACATGTCAACGTCGGCTAAATTCATTATACACGCATCTACTGTCTGAGACAACTCTTTGTAGTAACCAGCTGGATTCTTACGAGGATCAGGTAAGGTCTGCTTAAGAGCCAAGACCTCTGCTCTCTTCCAAGGGACATGTACCCATATTCGCTGAAAATGAGGCAAAACAGGCGGATTAGCAGTTGCGTCTCCTTCTTTCCAAAGTGGAGGAACCTCTCTCATTGGATACTGTCTCACTTTCCTCCTAACAGAGGGATCAGGTTCATACAACGTCTGAGACGGAAGTCTAGATCTAAAAGCCAATATCGTCTCTACAGCATCTGTAACATCAGTGTCCACTATCATCCCTTTAGCAAAATCTGACTGAACATCAAGCACATCCTGCAGAAACGGACCCAACTCATTATCTTCCCATTCCTGACGCAGGAAAGTACACATCACATCGAAAACATACCTTTGCCTAGGCGGTTTCCACTGAAAGAAAACATCCATAACCGCTGGCAAATTATACCTTGAAGCATTCAAAATCCATCTACGAGCCAACAAATCCAACACTGTCCGTTCCTCGGAACTAGGAAGCTGACTACGACTCTGCGTACGTTCGGAAACAGGGGTCATATTCAATGACCCAAGCAATGGAGACAGCAGACTAACAACAGTCTCGGTCATTCGTTTTCGAGCAGAAGGAGAAGAAGCAGACATAAGAACAGGAGAACAAGTATTCTGAGGCAAAGAAGGTGTAGGCATAATAACAGTCGGAGGCGAAGAAACAGAAGTAGAAGGCAAAGGAGCTTGAGGCAAAGCTGGTAGCAAAGATGGCGACCCTAGAGCGGGTTGCACAGGAGAAGGTAAAACCATCTGTGGAGCACCGGGTGGCTGAACAACAGCAGGAGGTTGAACAACAAAGGGTGGAACAACCGGTGGTAATGGAGGCGCAGTAGCACCCTGTACATAAGGAGGTGGCAATCTCAGTAAATGAGAGATCAAAGAATCTTTTTCAAGATCTTCAATCGCTTTCGGAGGAGAAGACGGCAAGGCCGGATAACATTTATCTATGGCCATGCAACGTTGCCTATCTGACACCTCAATTGCTTTATCTTCTTCGCTTTCTTTAAACTGCCTAGCAGCTTGCATTATTGATACATCCTTTTCTCTTTTATCTCTTTTAGCTTGTTTAATTTCTCGTTGTCTGGCTTCTTTACGCCAAAGGCGAAAGGAGTCAAACATTGCCGGCCGGGCTTTCTTACTAAATAATTTAGTTTCCAAATTGTCTAAAATCTCTGTATTAAAGCTACCATGTTGGGGCCATTGTAAGACACCATCTTTTCTAGTGTAGTGGACCCATACTTCATTGAACGTAAAGGGGCCCACGCCATGTTTAGAATAGAGCTCATAAGTCGGAGTTCCAACCGTAGGTATCGGACACGAATCCTCGAATCGGGAATCCCTGTTGCAACCACAACCAAACCAAGTACTACATTTGCTACGATTAGGCATCTTCGCTCACTAATCGAGCTTCAAACTTCAAGGGATTATCTCTACCGATACACTCGTAAATATACGAGACCCTCGGTTTTGGAAATTGCAATTTTCAAATCAAAACTAAGGACCAAACAAACTAAGAACCAAAGAACCAAAAACTAAGGACTGGGAGCGACCCACTTATACTTAACTGAGGTATCAGTCACGTCACCAGAAGACCCGTCTATCGTCTCGCCGTACAAAGCATCACAAATGGGTCCAAGACAGGGCGACAGTCAGGGCAGCAGTCCTTCGTAGCCGTCAGGAAAGCGGGAAGCCTCGCAGAAAAGACCTTCAGTCCACATTCGACATGCCGGGGTCGATGAAGTGGTGGGCGTCCTCCAGAATTTCCTCACGAAGCTCCTCACGATCTTCAGGCTTGGACCGGTACCGCTGAAGTCGCCCCACGATGGGCGCCAACTGAAGAACCGGGTTTTAGAACCCAGCGGCGCCAGGGGCACGCCCAAAGTCTTCGGGTTCACCTGTCTTAGAATACAGAGACACAAGATACTTCTGAGTGGCGTCAAAGATCAAATTTATTGGCTGCAGCCAGTAACAGAAGTCCTAGAAATCATCACGGTATGAGTTCTCAGGAGACTGCTCAATTTTACAAAGCAAGTCATCCCTTTTTATGCCAAACATTATGCTTCAGGCAAACATTCCTTGTTTACAGTTTAACCAATCACATGTTTCTACAACAAAAGTATTGCATGACGACAAACCCATTTTTCAGTTGCCCAGCCCATGATCAATCATCGGTCAAACCCAACATTCTTCTTTAGACAGGTCGAACGAACCCATAATAAAAAAAAACACAACCCAATCATAAATAGACCATAAAGAAAGGAGCACAAAGAGGTGAGAGTAGGATAAGGCATATTTGTGTGCAGTAAAACATTATGATGTCCTGTGCTCTGATCCTTAATCTTGATCAGCTAAAGGGCAGGAACTGGTTTAACAAGGTCAGCTTCAGGCAACAGGGTCAGTTCACTCAGGTCAAACAGAAGTCAGCACAAACTGGAGCTAAGGTGTACATGTCCTTAAAAAGACTAGTTCAGCCACAGTCATCGGCCTATGTGAGGGCAACCACAAAATGGCTGCCATACACAAAATGGAACCCAAGGGTTCAGAACGAAATCCCTAAATACGTAGTGAATCCATCGGTCTAACATGACGAAAACACTCATACTTGCCGCACTAACTAGTTACGGTTCGCTCATATTAAATTTGTAACGAAACCATGACCTTTATGAAACGGGTTCAGAATTCACGGAACCTCACTACCACCATTTGACAATGCCCCCAAGTCTCCATAACCACTGTCTCTCAGATTCATTTTGTTTTATAGCGCCGCTCATACCAGTTTAAGGTGCCAGAACACTTTACATCACACATACATTGCACAGAGACAATCATACATGTGTAAATCGGTGTTTAGGAAACGGTACATAAGACAGAGATCTACAAGGTGTAGGAGTTACATGTCATCCATACTAATAGGCAGTATAGTTTAAGAGTATTTGGTCTGGAAAAGCACAAATTCAGAATTTAAAATGTAACATCATTGTTAGGGGTTTTCTGTAAATATAAGAATTGATTTCTACCCAAATGAACCCTTTTTTGCAATATTAGGATGAGGAAAGACTGGGCAAAAAAACATGTAGCTGTAATATAGTCCTTGCAGCTCTTTAAAGTTAATAGCTCACTGCTCTATATTAGGATTTTAACTTTTAAACTGCAGGTAACAAAAGGATCTCTCTGACAAAAGTGATAACCCATTGACCTATTTAAAGAGTATGCACTTTGTGATCAGCGTGGGACACGTTCTTTGCAGCAGGTATATTAACCTTCTTGCTATGATGAGTTAAAACTTTCACCAGACAAAGCTCTGGTCTCTCACCAGGAAAAACATTAATCACCGGAATTATCGTGACATTTTTAATGATGCTTGAAAATTGCTAACACAACAGTGATGGACAGAATGTGGATCAATGTCACACATTCACCCCAGTCCAAAGATCTGGGCCCAAATCCATCGTTTTTCCACTCCACACCACCCTGGGTTAGACAATGGCGATATGCAAATCAGCGCTGACCCTGTGCCCCATGGGAACAGTCCAGTCCGAACTACAAAAGCCATGTCCTTCCCAGAACGGAAACAAGCATCCGAGGACCGGCCCGGTTTCGAGGTAACACCTCTCGTCAGCCCGGCTAGCTTGATTCCAGTGGTGTGGAGTGCCTGGGACTCACGTCTGAGCATCCCCAGTACACTTAGAGCGGTAATTGTAAACACAACAGTGATGGACAGAATGTGGATCAATGTCACACATTCACCCCAGTCCAAAGATCTGGGCCCAAATCCATCGTTTTTCCACTCCACACCACCCTGGGTTAGACAATGGCGATATGCAAATCAGCGCTGACCCTGTGCCCCATGGGAACAGTCCAGTCCGAACTACAAAAGCCATGTCCTTCCCAGAACGGAAACAAGCATCCGAGGACCGGCCCGGTTTCGAGGTAACACCTCTCGTCAGCCCGGCTAGCTTGATTCCAGTGGTGTGGAGTGCCTGGGACTCACGTCTGAGCATCCCCAGTACACTTATAGCGGTAATTGCAAACACAACAGTGATGGACAGAATGTGGATCAATGTCACACATTCACCCCAGTCCAAAGATCTGGGCCCAAATCCATCGTTTTTCCACTCCACACCACCCTGGGTTAGACAATGGCGATATGCAAATCAGCGCTGACCCTGTGCCCCATGGGAACAGTCCAGTCCGAACTACAAAAGCCATGTCCTTCCCAGAACGGAAACAAGCATCCGAGGACCGGACCGGTTTCGAGGTAACACCTCTCATCAGCCCGGCTAGCTTGATTCCAGTGGTGTGGAGTGCCTGGGACTCACGTCTGAGCATCCCCAGTACACTTAGAGCGGTAATTGCAAACACAACAGTGATGGACAGAATGTGGATCAATGTCACACATTCACCCCAGTCCAAAGATCTGGGCCCAAATCCATCGTTTTTCCACTCCACACCACCCTGGGTTAGACAATGGCGATATGCAAATCAGCGCTGACCCTGTGCCCCATGGGAACAGTCCAGTCCGAACTACAAAAGCCATGTCCTTCCCAGAACGGAAACAAGCATCCGAGGACCGGCCCGGTTTCGAGGTAACACCTCTCGTCAGCCCGCCTAGCTTGATTCCAGTGGTGTGGAGTGCCTGGGACTCACGTCTGAGCATCCCCAGTACACTTAGAGCGGTAATTGCAAACACAACAGTGAAAGACAGAATGTGGATCAATGTCACACATTCACCCCAGTCCAAAGATCTGGGTCCAAATCCATCGTTTTTCCACTCCACACCACCCTGGGTTAGACAATGGTGATATGCAAATCAGCGCTGACCCTGTGCCCCATGGGAACAGTCCAGTCCGAACTACAAAAGCCATGTCCTTCCCAGAACGGAAACAAGCATCCGAGGACCGTCCCGGTTTCGAGGTAACACCTCTCGTCAGCCCGGCTAGCTTGATTCCAGGTGTGTGGAGTGCCTGGGACTCACGTCTGAGCATCCCCAGTACACTTAGAGCGGTAATTGCAAACACAACAGTGATGGACAGAATGTGGATCAATGTCACACATTCACCCCAGTCCAAAGATCTGGGCCCAAATCCATCGTTTTTCCACTCCACACCACCCTGGGTTAGACAATGGCCATATGCAAATTAGCGCTGACCCTGTGCCTCATGGGAACAGTCCAGTCCGAACTACAAAAGCCATGTCCTTCCCAGAACGGAAACAAGCATCCGAGGACCGGCCTGGTTTCGAGGTAACACCTCTCGTCAGCCGGGCTAGCTTGATTCCAGTGGTGTGGAGTGCCTGGGACTCACGTCTGAGCATCCCCAGTACACTTAGAGCGGTAATTGCAAACACAACAGTGATGGACAGAATGTGGATCAATGTCACACATTCACCCCAGTCCAAAGATCTGGGCCCAAATCCATCGTTTTTCCACTCCACACCACCCTGGGTTAGACAATGGCGATATGCAAATCAGCGCTGACCCTGTGCCCCATGGGAACAGTCCAGTCCGAACTACAAAAGCCATGTCCTTCCCAGAACGGAAACAAGCATCCGAGGACCGGCCCGGTTTCGAGGTAAAACCTCTCGTCAGCCCGGCTAGCTTGATTCCAGTGGTGTGGAGTGCCTGGGACTCACGTCTGAGCATCCCCAGTACACTTAGAGCGGTAATTGCAAACACAACAGTGATGGACAGAATGTGGATCAATGTCACACATTCACCCCAGTCCAAAGATCTGGGCCCAAATCCATCGTTTTTCCACTCCACACCACCCTGGGTTAGACAATGGCGATATGCAAATCAGCGCTGACCCTGTGCCCCATGGGAACAGTCCAGTCCGAACTACAAAAGCCATGTCCTTCCCAGAACGGAAACAAGCATCCGAGGACCGGCCCGGTTTCGAGGTAACACCTCTCGTCAGCCCAGCTAGCTTGATTCCAGTGGTGTGGAGTGCCTGGGACTCACGTCTGAGCATCCCCAGTACACTTAGAGCGGTAATTGCAAACACAACAGTGATGGACAGAATGTGGATCAATGTCACACATTCACCCCAGTCCAAAGATCTGGGCCCAAATCCATCGTTTTTCCACTCCACACCACCCTGGGTTAGACAATGGCGATATGCAAATCAGCGCTGACCCTGTGCCCCATGGGAACAGTCCAGTCCAAACTACAAAAGCCATGTCCTTCCCAGAACGGAAACAAGCATCCGAGGACCGGCCCGGTTTCGAGGTAACACCTCTCGTCAGCCCGGCTAGCTTGATTCCAGTGGTGTGGAGTGCCTGGGACTCACGTCTGAGCATCCCCAGTACACTTAGAGCGGTAATTGCAAACACAACAGTGATGGACAGAATGTGGATCAATGTCACACATTCACCCCAGTCCAAAGATCTGGACCCAAATCCATCGTTTTTCCACTCCACACCACCATGGGTTAGACAATGGCGATATGCAAATCAGCGCTGACCCTGTGCCCCATGGTGTGGTAAATAAATAATTAATTACCGGTACTATTTTTCATATAATCAATAAAACAGGTAGCTCAATAAATAAGAGTCAGGATTCGAGGTATCTTGAGTCGACAGGCTTTAATCAGGCATAAGGACAGGAACAGGACAGCCTGTACGGGAATAGAATGAAGGCAGCTGCCGGGGACAGGGTCTGGGAATTGGCTAGCTTGGGAATAATGGGTAACTTTTAATATGGGTGCACAGTATATATATCAAAACAATTGCATTACATTCAATACAGTAGGCGTAGCAGTAGGCGTGACTCGTAGCAGTCGCGAAAGATAAGGGCAAAATGATGTAACAAGAAGGCGTGTACATAGACATGTGATGTAAACGTAACAGAATATGTCATAAACGGGGCAGAAACATGGAGGGGGCTACCTGAGCAGCTGGGACCTCTAACCTAGTGGTGCGCGCAAACGGGCAATGACGTATTACCAGTGAGAACTGGAGGCTATGACTTCTGCGCTAGAAGAGGAGACTAAAGTCTGGAGTGTCAGAGCGACATGTACCCAAGGCATATCTGGTATCTGGTGTTTAGAGTACATATTGATAGAATCCAAAAGTTATCAGGGCAAAGGCTAATAGACACTAAGGCTAGTGCATGCAAAATTCTACATGTGTTGTGTGTGCGAGGAATATTCTATGAATATTAATACAGTATTTCTCTTACATGGAGACAGAAAGGCTAGACCATGACAGAAACTATTGATGCGATTCAGTAGCTTAGGAATGCAGAGAAGGAGGGCTGGACTGATAACTAGAAACATAACATACTCTTGGCAGACTGGGAGGCAGAGCCAGGCCGGGCCGGGCACTGCGAGGTAGGAAGTGAGCGAAGGGTCAGGGATGCAGGTGGGGGCTGTATCGCTCCTCGGAGAGGGTTCAGAAGACAGGAGCTGAATCTGAGTCCGGGCCCTTTTGAGGCCTAGAAACGGGGACAATTCAATGAATTAACGTGCACACTGTAAAACGTGGCAACGTAGGTTTACATAGGCCTAATATTCGTTTCTTTCACGAGGTCTGGAAACTGGCATACTAGAGATGGACACAACTGTAATTGCGTCTTTAATCGATCAGAGGGGAATACATGCATATCGATCATGCACATATAACATAAGATGGGGAACACGTAGGCACATATAACATGGCAAAATTTACTTTTCCACATTCCCTCCTTGTGCCCTACGTTTCCATCAGGAAACATCAATATTCATGATACCATCTATCATTTCATATAGCATCATTTGTTCGTCTCGAATTGTCTTGGAGCGGGACTTAGGACTAGGAATACAAGAGGTAGCACACATGCCGCAAATCGCAGGGCCACATTGTATACAGAGGCAGCAACTGAATATGATCATTACTGCAATACCTAGGAATGACAATACTTTCCATCCCCAGGCAGATATGATACTCCAGAGCCAACCGGACCATGTCCAGGTGCCTGGATTCTGGTGTAACTGATGGGCAATTTCATGAAGTCTGGTTATAGCTGAATAAACAGACGGCGCGTTATTAGGAATGAAGATGCAGCAACTAGATCCGATGACTCTACATGCTCCTCCTCTATCGGCCAGTATGACGTCAAGAACGAGACGATTTTGGAGCACGACAAATCTCATAGCAGATTGCTCTTCGGTTAAGTTACCTAGAGCAGAAGTAGTCTCATTCACTACTGCTTCAAGGGTTCTGGTTAACCTACGTATTAACTTACTATTCTGGACAGGTCCTATAAAGAAGAAGAAACCTTTATTGAAGTCTTGATACTGTTCTAGAGCAGTTTCAGTTTGATCGACAATTGGGGACTCGATCTCCCTTCTATGTCTGACGTGTACTAGATGTGTGTTTCTGTGATAATCAGATGGGGCTAGAAAAACTGGTGGCAGTAGGAAGGCAATATAACATGTTCCATCCCAATCGAGGGGAAGACGAACATATGCGGTCTGACCACAAACAAAATAAGAATGACGTGAGGCTTTGAAAATAGATTTCCCACTGTCACTGTACTTGACAGTAGTAGTACAATCACTATGTCCTACATGTGCGGAACCATTCTTTCTGACACATAATTCGCCTTTGACTGGTAGTACTGAAATAGCAGGTAAATCTGGAGTAGTATCAGACTGAACATTCAGGACCATGAAATTCGAAGAATAATTACCTAAATCATATACTTCATTTTCTAGATCTAACCCTGTTCTATGGGAGAGACCTTGCTTGTCTGGGAAACATGTTCTATTCAGAAGGGACATATCATTTGAGGATGATGTTAACGTGGACCATGCTCTACACGAACCATTATGTGAAAACGGATAAGGAAAGAGTGGCAGAACTCCCTTCGGTGTCTGGAAAGGGGGGAGTCGACCACACACCCAACAATTAGTGGCATTGCTGGTCAGATGTGAATAGTGTAACATTCTGATGAATGTGTTATTGCGCATAGCAAGACGATAGGATAGCTCGTGAGGAGGCAGATCACTAAATGTGTGCTCTACTGTAGTGTTAGAAAACATATGTACATGTGAAACTGGAAAACATAAATGTAAAGCATAACTTGTGCAGGTAACCATAAGACTCAAAAATAGAAAAAAACTTAGAACAACGATACATTGTTTAGAGTTTTGACTAACTCTCTCACTATGGGGGTCTATCTCATACATGTCAGGAACCTGTCTAACCGTTTCACCCGAGAGGGACTTAGACAATTAAACTGGCTGACTTATTTTACTAGACCGGAGTTTCACTTTATACTCCTGTTGCGGAGTTTTCTCTAACAGGGGAACTTTCAGTTCAGAATCAAGTTCAGAGTCTGTTTTTAGGCAGTCTTTAGGAATAGTCTTTTCCTTAGCAAAAGTCTTTTCTGGTAGTCCATAGAATTTCTTTATATGGGTCAGGTGGACCCATCCCTTCCTCCCCTCGAGCTTAACGGCGGTCCTTGTTGTTAGTAAGACGAGGCGGGGCTCCTTCCAGCGGGGCTCCAGCGGACTTGAACGATCAAAATTCCTCACCAACACCAGATCGCCTGGAATGACTTCATGCGGTTTCACCTCGGTGTTGTCTGGAAATGCGGCGGCAACCTGTGAACGACAAGAGTGTAGGGCAGACATCAAGGAAGCTAGGTAATCTGTCAGCATATTACTGGAAACATCTGTAATACTGCGGGGTCTAGGTGTACCCCACATGTTTGGGGGGCGGCCGAATACGACCTCATACGGGGACAGACCTGATCTGGAATGTGCAACCATCCTCATATAAAATAAAGCAACTGGCAGGGCAACTAGCCAGTCTACACCTTTCTCTCTACATATTTTCGCAATGCGTATTTTCAACGTCTGATTATGTCTCTCTACGAGACCGGCTGCTTCAGGATGGCGCACACAATGGAACTTCCACTGGTACCCTAACAGAAGGGAAACATGTTTCATAAGCTCAGATGAGAATGGCTGGCCGTTATCAGAATACACGACCCTAGGGAGTCCATAGCGGGGAAAGAATTCACGAACCAACTGCCTGGCAGTGGTCGCAGCTGTGTAATCTGGAACTGGATATGCTTCTGTCCACCTGGACAAAGCGCATACAACTACGAGGACATACTTGAAACCTCGACATCGCTCCATCTGAATATAATCCATCTGGAGGACTTCAAAAGGGTGGTCAGGAGGTTGGAATCCACCTTGTTCCACCGGGACACTTTTACCTGGATTGAACTGACAACATATCATACAGGTACGGACTTTCTGCTTGGCTGCAGCTCGTAAGTGTTTGTTGAACCAAAGGTTCTGAATACTGTCTAACATAGCTTTCTCTCCTAGATGTGCTGGACTATGTGCGGTATTAATAATGACTTGAACCATAGAGTCGGGGAGAAACCATGTGGCTTTTCCCTTCGTCAACCACCCTTGATCTGTCTGGACCCCTCCTTGTTCAGACCATTTCTTGATTTCTTCGGGAGTAGCATGTAACTGTATGTCTATGACATCTTGTGTAGGGTCCTTAACTGTCATACAAGTAGTCTGATCTTGAGTGAGTGTCTGTGTCGTGTAAACTGGAACGTCTGGAGTCTGAGCTGTAAGCTTGGCTGTTCGATCTGCTAGATCGTTACCTTGGGAAATGATGTCAGTGACTTTCGTATGTGCCTTGCACTTCATGATAGCGATAGCTGTCGGTAAATGTATTGCATCTAACAGAGCTTGAATGAGGAGACCATGCTGAATCTTGGTTCCATGAGAAGTCATGAAACCTCTCTCCTGCCAGAGCACTCCAAAGTCGTGTACGACTCCGAATGCATAACGTGAATCTGTATATATGTTTACTTTCAGGTTCTTGGCACGTATGCAGGCTTGGGTCAGAGCTACTAGCTCTGCTGCTTGAGCAGACAGGGTGTCAATACGATGTGTTTCTATAACTTCAGTTTCAGTAGTCACTGCATACGCGGCTACTAGTTCTCCTGTACTTGTTCTCATACATGAACCATCCACATAAAGTGTCAGGTCGGGATTAGGTAATGCAATGTCTGTCAGGTCTTGTCTTGGCTTTGTCATAATGTTAACAACTTCCACACAGTCATGTGTGGCAGGATTTGAAGTAACTGTCGGTAACAGTGTAGCAGGATTTAGAATGTTGCAGCGTCTGATTTCTATGTGTGGCTGGAACAGTGTCAGTTCATAACCTGTTAAACGTGCAATTGTCAAGTGCTGAGTCTGTGTTCGGTTTAAAAGAACTTCCACGGAATGTGGAACTTGTACTGTCAGGGAATGTCCTAACACTATGGAATCACTTTGTCTGATTGCTAGAGCTGTGGCTGCAACTGACTTGAGGCACGCAGGCAGAGCCTGGGCTACTGGATCTAATGTGCTAGAAAAATAAGCACAGGGCTTGTACTGTCCTGCTTGATCTTGTGTGAGAACCGATAATGCAGTACCATCACGTTCTGTAACAAAAAGTGTAAAAGGCTTACTGTAGTTGGGTGTTGCTAGAACAGGTGCTTGACATAAGGCTTTCTTTAATTCATTGAATACAAGTGTATGTTCCTGGGTCCAAGGGAGGACAGTCGATACGGCTGCCTCCTGAGTCGTTAACTGTATCAGTGGCTTGGCTAGAAATGCATACTGAGGAATCCATTGTCTGCAGTAAGAAGTGAGGCCAATAAAAGCTCGTACCTCCTTCTGTGTCTTGGGCTGTGGAAGACTCGCTATTAACTGGATACGGTCTGGTGTCAACTGCCTACCCCACTTGGACAGTAAGTGTCCTAAGTATACCACTTGCTGGACACAGAATTGTAACTTGGAAGGGGACACCTTGTGCCCCTGCTCGGCCAGAAAATACAGAACTGTAAGTGACGCTCGCTCGCAGTCACGTTCAGAACGGGCTGTGATCAGTAGATCATCGACATACTGGAGCAGGACAGTGTCAGATGGCATGTGAATATTATCTAGTTGTCTCTTAAGTGCTTGACTGTAAATACTAGGACTTTCTGTGAAACCTTGAGGAGCTCGTGTGAATTTATAGCTTCTTCCATTTAAACAAAAAACGAAAAGGTACTGGCTGTCTGGATGAATGGGGACACTGAAAAATGCGTTCTTGAGATCGATAACTGTGAAAAATGTAGCTTCAGAATCAATGGCTGTCAATAGGGATGAAATATCTGGGACTACTGGATACTGGGGTATGATACATTTATTAAGCTCTCGAAGGTCAATCACTAATCGATATACTGGAGGTGCATTTGGATCAGTACGTTTCAAGACCGGAATGATAGGAGAATTACATACATTGGAGTCAGTTTCTACAACCACTCCTTGAGCAATGAGCTCGTCAATAATTTTGGATAAGGCTACTACAGCCTCAGGAGGCAATCTGTACTGTCTGATTCGTGGCAAAACTATACCTTGCTTGAGAGTCACACGATGGGGTGTGATATACATACAACCTACATCAGTTGGACCTTGCGCCCATAAATGCTGTGGTACATTCAGTAATCTTGGATCAAAATCACGTAATACATAATGACCTTTAAAGTCTCTCAGAAACAAACGGACCCCTTCTGGGGAGCAACAAATTACTGCACCTAATTCTTTTAACGTTTTAATGCCTAACAAGTTTTCTGGACATGATTTCGTGAGTAACAAATCAGTAGTTCGGGACAATGGACCAACTTCTAGAATAACTGGTTTCGAAATTTCATTGACAATCGGCTTTCCTGAAAATCCAAGGGAAACATTTTTAGAGCCTGAGAGCGGAGCCCCTGGAACCTCGTCATGACTGATAGTAGTCCTACTTGCCCCTGTATCAATCAGAAACTTTCTGTCTTTCCCTAATACTTGACTGTGTACATAGGGACCCTCTTGATCTACAGGTATCTCGATGAGAGGCAAGCCTACCTCCCTCTCTAGGCTGTTTCATGAATACTGTTGATACTCTGGATACTCTGTCTGAGCATACTGGTACATTTGCTGTGTAACATGCTGTGTTGCAGCGATAGGCTGCGGTGCTGGAACTGTCTGTTGTGCATTCTGGGGTGACTGAGAAGTCTGTGAAACTTGTTCTTGTCTAGGCGGACGTGGTCTTTCTTTAGTCTTACCAGTAGCTATGTTGTGTTTCAGAACTGCACACTCGTTTATAAAATGACCTGGCTGTTTACAGTAATTGCAGGTCCCTTTAACGGGAGCTGCAGGATGACTGGCTTGATTCGGACCCCTCTTCTGACTGTCTTGTGGAACAGATTGTGCAACTAATACTTTCATTTTCGTGTCTTTCATACGTCTCCTTTCGTGTTCTTGCTCTTCCCTGATTCTGTTTTGGTGATACTGGAGCATCTGAAGCATTTGTGACGGAGTATTAGCTTGCCAACTACTTTCGACTTTCAAAACTCGATTTTTAACTTGTGGACTTGAATTCTCGACTAGTTTGGTAACAAAAAGATGAGGGTACGATTCACTACTCGTTTTCAGACCACTATTAATAATAAAACATTTTTCAAATCTAGAATAAAAATCACTAGTGTCTTCCTCCTGTTTCTGTTTACAAGCTGAGATTGCATCCCAATCTTCCTTTTTCGTGGCTAGTAATCTTGGCAAAACCTGGATCAATAACTCGGGCAATTCTTTAACTTTACCCCCTAGACCGGTACCTGGTACTCGTGAAGTATCTTCAGCTTCTAGAGCTGTCCAATCTATCTTTTTCTCTCCCACCTCCCATTCTTTTTCCTTGAGTTTTTCATATACCCCTGCGGGCAACAGGACCTTTAACATTTTAATAATATCAGGATACGTGTATTCTCCCATACGGAGCATGTCTTTTAATTCTCGGTGGAACCCTGCTGGATCTTTGTTGTGACAGGGAATTAACTTTTTCATCTCTAAGAGTTCCATCTTTGTGATAGGGGTGTAAACAAATACTCGTTCTAGATCACCACCCGTTGTCCTAACTGGGTGTACTTCTCGTAACGGATGCTGTCTATCTATGTAAAATGATTTACTTTCTGGAGGTGAGACATGAACAAAATGCGGATTCAGAAACGTTCGATATTTGTGGCGTTGTTCTAGAATGATACTAATTAAATCGGTACCTAGGCCTCTCCATCTATACTGGAGTAACTCGTTCAGAACATCATGTAACGGACCTGGATCAGAATGCTGTCCCTCACACAGTGTAATGAGGTGCTGGATCATATACATACCCACCAGTCGCTGCTGGGCTGGGGGCAGTTTCAGAAACATTTGTGCCACTATTTCGTCTGGAAAAGTGGTAGAATCAGTAGTCCATCGGACTGCCGATCGGGCTAGTTCTTGTTCATGCATGGTACTAAGTTCACTATAACCGATTCGTGACTTCAGAATGTGATCGGTAGCTTGAAATACTTGTTCAAGAAAACCTTGTTCTGGTGCTGGAGGAGGGAAAACTTTCTTGTGTTCTAGGCGTGAATGTCGGTCGGGAAGTCTAGTACTACCTACATACGCTATTCTGGAGGGATTCTCGTCGTCTACCTCTTCAGTAGAAGAGTTGTTTTCTTTCTCGGTTACTCGTGCTGCTTCTCGTTTGTCGTGTAACTTTATTATTTCCCTACGGATCTTCTTGTACATACTCTCTATACAGTTCTGTGTCTTGTGTCTTCCCTCGGCTATATGGTCACTCCACCTGGTCAGGACTTTCATTTCTTCCGGATCTTTATCCGGATAATCTTGTTCTCTTATTAAACAATTAATTAGAAATTTTAAAAGCATGAGCTGAATCTCGACTTTCCTTTGAGCCATGGCATCGCCAATACTTCCTGGATCTGCTCCTGTACGGATGAAACGATATATTCTGTCTAGATAACCTTTCATATTCGGTAGGGTGTCCAAATATTCGGTCACCCGTCTTACACGCAATGAATACAGGACCATATCATCATCGCCTGGGACTGGATCATAACGGCATTCGGTAAGTGCTCGCTTGATATCTGCAACTGACTGATGCTTGGGCGAACGCTGTAACGCTCGTGCATGTAGCTCGAGTAATGTCACACGTCTGTGTTGAGGCGGGGTTCCAGGAGGACTTCCCCCCGTGGCCCCTAGACTAGAAGCGTCGGCGGGTACTGTACGTGCTGGGAGAGTGACTGATGTAGCTGGTACTTGTACTGTAGGCTGGACCGGGGGTACCGTAACAGGTGCTGTAACGGGTGCCCCGGTGGCTGGAGGAGCAGGAATTACATTATTTACGGGAGCTGGCGGAACAGGATTTGCATATTCTGGGACTGTGTCGTCCAAATAGGACGAGAGAAAAATATCAGCTGCGGTCGGTTTGTGACGTAGCTTAATCGGAACCAATGGCGGCGGAAAATTACATGGTACTTCCGGGGTTGCTTTCGGCAAGCCCTCGGCGAGAAGAGGATACATACCCTTAATAAGGGCATTTCTCTGTCTGTCTGACTGTTCGGCTTTAACTCGTTCACCTACTTCGATTAATTCCCTTTTCTTGGGCTCTTTCTGAGGATTCCCTACTTAATTCTGTCTTTCTGATTTCTTTTTCCGTTCTTCTGTGAGATTCTTTGCGCCATAACTCGATGGCATCTTTCTGGGACTGTCTGGATTTCTTTTTCCATAATGCTTCCTCTACTCGCATGATGCACTCGGCATCCCATGTACCTGACATGGGCCATCTATATTTCTCTTCTAATTCCTTGGTGTACTCCACCCATAAATCTAGATATAATATGGCACTTAAGCCATGCTTATGATACATAAAATGACCTGGACTGTCCCTAGGCGGGACAGGAACTGCTTCCTCTAATAATCCTTTTCTGGTTTTTAACTGACGTAACCTCGAGAATAGAGGCATAGTTCAGGCTGGAGTCTGGACACAATACAATACACGATAAACACAATAATAACTGGAAAAACAAATCACTCATACCACGACATTGAAAACACATGAAATAACATTTAAAATAACAGTTCGGACAGAACACATGAATTTCTCGAGAACAGACCTTACTAGAATGACTAGATGCACTGCTAAAACAGCACGAAACTTACCGGTCCCATAAAGAGACACGTCAGGACCCGCGTCCACCTAGGTGAACACTTCGTGTTGGATCTGTGTACCCAAACCCACGGACCAGAGACAAATTAATTGACCCTGTCTAGATACTACCCCAGCAACGGTACTCACCGGGCAGCAAGAACGGAAAGCCTCGGACTGGACTGGACTGCTACGACGACGGACTACGAACTTCGGACTTCAGTTACAGGTGGGCCTCCGGATACCTCGGACCTTGGACTCTCGGCTTGGGCTCTGGTCGGGACTCGCCGCGTTCCTCACTGCCTCGTCTGGACGCTGGACCGCAACCTCCGTCTCCTCCGTGGGCCTGAGGGATACTTGAAGCAGAAATATCTGCACGTGCACGGTATGGTTCCGTCACGGCTGCAGAGGATCAGGGGGCCTGCGTGGCTTCTCCGGCGCGTGGGGAAAGGGCAAGTCCCTATTCGGGCGCCATTATGTGGTAAATAAATAATTAATTACCGGTACTATTTTTCATATAATCAATAAAACAGGTAGCTCAATAAATAAGAGTCAGGATTCGAGGTATCTTGAGTCGACAGGCATTAATCAGGCATAAGGACAGGAACAGGACAGCCTGTACGGGAATAGAATGAAGGCAGCTGCCGGGGACAGGGTCTGGGAATTGGCTAGCTTGGGAATAATGGGTAACTTTTAATATGGGTGCACAGTATATATATCAAAACAATTGCATTACATTCAATACAGTAGGCGTAGCAGTAGGCGTGACTCGTAGCAGTCGCGAAAGATAAGGGCAAAATGATGTAACAAGAAGGCGTGTACATAGACATGTGATGTAAACGTAACAGAATATGTCATAAACGGGGCAGAAACATGGAGGGGGCTACCTGAGCAGCTGGGACCTCTAACCTAGTGGTGCGCGCAAATGGGCAATGACGTATTACCAGTGAGAACTGGGGGCTATGACTTCTGCGCTAGAAGAGGAGACTAAAGTCTGGAGTGTCAGAGCGACATGTACCCAAGGCATATCTGGTATCTGGTGTTTAGAGTGCATATTGATAGAATCCAAAAGTTATCAGGGCAAAGGCTAATAGACACTAAGGCTAGTGCATGCAAAATTCTACATGTATTGTGTGTGCGAGGAATATTCTATGAATATTAATACAGTATTTCTCTTACATGGAGACAGAAAGGCTAGACCATGACAGAAACTATTGATGCGATTCAGTAGCTTAGGAATGCAGAGAAGGAGGGCTGGACTGATAACTAGAAACATAACATACTCTTGGCAGACTGGGAGGCAGAGCCAGGCCGGGCCGGGCACTGCGAGGTAGGAAGTGAGCGAAGGGTCAGGGATGCAGGTGGGGGCTGTATCGCTCCTCGGAGAGGGTTCAGAAGACAGGAGCTGAATCTGAGTCCGGGCCCTTTTGAGGCCTAGAAACGGGGACAATTCAATGAATTAACGTGCACACTGTAAAACGTGGCAACGTAGGTTTACATAGGCCTAATATTCGTTGCTTTCACGAGGTCTGGAAACTGGCATACTAGAGATGGACACAACTGTAATTGCGTCTTTAATCGATCAGAGGGGAATACATGCATATCGATCATGCACATATAACATAAGATGGGGAACACGTAGGCACATATAACATGGCAAAATTTACTTTTCCACAATGGGAACAGTCCAGTCCGAACTACAAAAGCCATGTCCTTCCCAGAACGGAAACAAGCATCCGAGGACCGGCCCGGTTTCGAGGTAACACCTCTCGTCAGCCCGGCTAGCTTGATTCCAGTGGTGTGGAGTGCCTGGGACTCACGTCTGAGCATCCCCAGTACACTTAGAGCGGTAATTGCAAACACAACAGTGATGGACAGAATGTGGATCAATGTCACACATTCACCCCAGTCCAAAGATCTGGGCCCAAATCCATCGTTTTTCCACTCCACACCACCCTGGGTTAGACAATGGCGATATGCAAATCAACGCTGACCCTGTGCCCCATGGGAACAGTCCAGTCCGAACTACAAAAGCCATGTCCTTCCCAGAACGGAAACAAGCATCCGAGGACCGGCCCGGTTTCGAGGTAACACCTCTCGTCAGCCCGGCTAGCTTGATTCCAGTGGTGTGGAGTGCCTGGGACTCACGTCTGAGCATCCCCAGTACACTTAGAGCGGTAATTGCAAACACAACAGTGATGGACAGAATGTGGATCAATGTCACACATTCACCCCAGTCCAAAGATCTGGGCCCAAATTCATCGTTTTTCCACTCCACACCACCCTGGGTTAGACAATGGCGATATGCAAATCAGCGCTGACCCTGTGCCCCATGGGAACAGTCCAGTCCGAACTACAAAAGCCATGTCCTTCCCAGAACGGAATCAAGCTATCCAGGCTGAATGAAGGCTGATAGCCAGAAACCGGTCCTTGGATGCTTGATTCCGGTCTGGGAAAGACATGGCTTGGTAGTTCGGACTGGACTTTTCCCCTGAGGCAAAGGGTCAGAGCTGATTTGCATATAGCCAGTGTCTAACCCAGGGTGGTGTGGAGTGAAAAAAACGATGGATTTAGGCCCAGATCCTTGTACTGGGGTGAATGTATGACATTGTTCTACATTCTGTCCATCAACTGTGTTTTTTGTAATTTTCACCCCGAGTGGGCTGGGTATGCTCAGACGTGAGTCCCAGGCTCTCCACACCACTGGAGTCAAGCTATCCAGGCTGAATGAAGGCTGATAGCCAGAAACCGGTCCTTGGATGCTTGATTCCGGTCTGGGAAAGACATGGCTTGGTAGTTCGGACTGGACTTTTCCCCTGAGGCAAAGGGTCAGAGCTGATTTGCATATAGCCAGTGTCTAACCCAGGGTGGTGTGGAGTGAAAAAAACGATGGATTTAGGCCCAGATCCTTGTACTGGGGTGAATGTATGACATTGTTTTACATTCTGTCCATCAACTGTGTTTTTTGTAATTTTCACCCCGAGTGGGCTGGGTATGCTCAGACGTGAGTCCCAGGCTCTCCATACCACTGGAGTCAAGCTATCCAGGCTGAATGAAGGCTGATAGCCAGAAACTGGTCCTTGGATGCTTGATTCCGGTCTGGGAAAGACATGGCTTGGTAGTTCGGACTGGACTTTTCCCCTGAGGCAAAGGGTCAGAGCTGATTTGCATATAGCCAGTGTCTAATCCAGGGTGGTGTGGAGTGAAAAAATCGATGGATTTAGGCCCAGATCCTTGTACTGGGGTGAATGTATGACATTGTTCTACATTCTGTCCATCAACTGTGTTTTTTGTAATTTTCACCCCGAGTTGGCTGGGTATGCTCAGACGTGAGTCCCAGGCTCTCCACACCACTGGAGTCAAGCTATCCAGGCTGAATGAAGGCTGATAGCCAGAAACCGGTCCTTGGATGCTTGATTCCGGTCTGGGAAAGACATGGCTTGGTAGTTCAGACTGGACTTTTCCCCTGAGGCAAAGGGTCAGAGCTGATTTGCATATAGCCAGTGTCTAACCCAGGGTGGTGTGGAGTGAAAAAAACGATGGATTTAGGCCCAGATCCTTGTACTGGGGTGAATGTATGACATTGTTCTACATTCTGTCCATCAACTGTGTTTTTTGTAATTTTCACCCCGAGTGGGCTGGGTATGCTCAGACGTGAGTCCCAGGCTCTCCACACCACTGGAGTCAAGCTATCCAGGCTGAATGAAGGCTGATAGCCAGAAACCGGTCCTTGGATGCTTGATTCCGGTCTGGGAAAGACATGGCTTGGTAGTTCGGACTGGACTTTTCCCCTGAGGCAAAGGGTCAGAGCTGATTTGCATATAGCCAGTGTCTAACCCAGGGTGGTGTGGAGTGAAAAAAACGATGGATTTAGGCCCAGATCCTTGTACTGGGGTGAATGTATGACATTGTTCTACATTCTGTCCATCAACTGTGTTTTTTGTAATTTTCACCCCGAGTGGGCTGGGTATGCTCAGACGTGAGTCCCAGGCTCTCCACACCACTGGAGTCAAGCTATCCAGGCTGAATGAAGGCTGATAGCCAGAAACTGGTCCTTGGATGCTTGATTCCGGTCTGGGAAAGACATGGCTTGGTAGTTCGGACTGGACTTTTCCCCTGAGGCAAAGGGTCAGAGCTGATTTGCATATAGCCAGTGTCTAACCCAGGGTGGTGTGGAGTGAAAAAAACGATGGATTTAGGCCCAGATCCTTGTACTGGGGTGAATGTATGACATTGTTCTACATTCTGTCCATCAACTGTGTTTTTTGTAATTTTCACCCCGAGTGGGCTGGGTATGCTCAGACGTGAGTCCCAGGCTCTCCACACCACTGGAGTCAAGCTATCCAGGCTGAATGAAGGCTGATAGCCAGAAACCGGTCCTTGGATGCTTGATTCCGGTCTGGGAAAGACATGGCTTGGTAGTTCGGACTGGACTTTTCCCCTGAGGCAAAGGGTCAGAGCTGATTTGCATATAGCCAGTGTCTAACCCAGGGTGGTGTGGAGTGAAAAAAACGATGGATTTAGGCCCAGAACCTTGTACTGGGGTGAATGTATGACATTGTTCTACATTCTGTCCATCAACTGTGTTTTTTGTAATTTTCACCCCGAGTGGGCTGGGTATGCTCAGACGTGAGTCCCAGGCTCTCCACACCACTGGAGTCAAGCTATCCAGGCTGAATGAAGGCTGATAGCCAGAAACCGGTCCTTGGATGCTTGATTACGGTCTGGGAAAGACATGGCTTGGTAGTTCGGACTGGACTTTTCCCCTGAGGCAAAGGGTCAGAGCTGATTTGCATATAGCCAGTGTCTAACCCAGGGTGGTGTGGAGTGAAAAAAACGATGGATTTAGGCCCTGATCCTTGTACTGGGGTGAATGTATGACATTGTTCTACATTCTGTCCATCAACTGTGTTTTTTGTAGCTTGAAAATTGCTGGCACAAGGAACATAGCATCAGGTGCTTTTCAAACGATAAACATGGCGCCCCCATCCCAAGTCAACGCCCGGTATGGTGGCACCGATCACACCGCCCTAGAGCCGGTCCTGCTGTCAGCTGTATGCACCGCTGTCATCAGGACCTCAGGATCCCCGGTATTAGCCCTCACTTCCGGAATATACTGTCAGCAGCATGCACCGCTGTCTGCGGCACCTCAAGATCCGCAGTATTGACCCTCACTCACAGCATATACTGTCAGCAGCATGCATCCGTGTCTGCGGCACCTCAAGAACCTCAGTATTGATCCTGCCTTCTAGCATATACTGTCATCAGCATGCACAGCTGTCTGTGGCACCTCAAGAGCCTCAGTATTGACCCTCACTCCCAGCATATACTGTCAGCAGTATGCATTGCTACCTTCGGCACCTCAAGATCCCCGGTATTGTCCCTCACTCCCAGCATATACTGTCAGCAGCATGCAACGCTGTCTTGGGCACCTCGAGATCCCCGGTATTGACCCTCACTCCCAGCATATACTGTCAGCAGCATGCATCAGTGTCTTCGGAACCTCAAGATCCCCGGAATTGACCCTCACTTCCAGCATATACTGTCAGCAGCATGCATCGCTGTCTTCTGCACCTCAAGATCCTCAGAATTGACCCTCACTCCCAGCATATACTGTCAGCAGCATGCATCGCTGTCTTCTGCACCACAGGATCTTCATCATTGACCCTCACTCCCAGCATATACTGTCAGCAGCATGCATCACTGTCTTCGGCACCTCAAGATCCCCAATATTGATCCTCACTCCCTGCATATACTGTCAGCAGCATGCATCACCATTTTCGGCACCTCAAGATCCTAAGTATTGACCCTCACTCCCAGCATATACTGTCAGCAGCATGCACCTCTGTCTTCGGCACCTCGAGATCCCCGGTATTGACCCTCACTTCCAGCATATACTGTCAGCAGCATGCATCAGTGTCTTCAGTACCTCGAGATCCCCGGTATTGACCCTCACTCCCAGCATATATTGTCAGCAGCATGCATCACTGACTTCTGCACCACAAAATCTTCAGCATTGATCCTCACTCCCAGCATATACTGTCAGCAGCATGCACCGCTGTCTGCGGCACCTCGAGATCCCCGGTATTGACCCTCACTCCCAACATATACTGTCAGCAGCATGCATCAGTGTCTTCTGCACCTCAAGATCCTCAGTATTGACCCTCACTCCCAGCATATACTGTCAGCAGCATGCATTGCTGTCTTCTGCACCACAGGATCTTCAGCATTGATCCTCACTCCCAGCATAAACTGTCAGCAGCATGCATCACCGTCTTCGGCACCTCAAGATCCCCAGTATTGACCCTCACTCCCAGCATTTACTGTCAGCAGCATGCATCGCTGCCTTCGGTACCTCAAGATCCACGGTATTGACACTCACTCCCAGCATATACTGCCAGCAGCATGCACCACTGTCTTCGGCACCTCAAGAACCCCAGTATTGACCCTCACCCACAGCATATACTGTCAGCAGCTTACAGCGCTGTCTTCGGCACCTCAAGTTCCCCAGTACTGAACCTCACCCACAGCATATTCTGTCAGCAGCATGCACAGCTGTCTTCAGTACCTCCAGATACCCAGTATTGACCCTCACTCCCAGCATATATTGTCAGCAGCATGCACCGATGTGGGTGGCACCTCAAGATCCCCAGTATTGACCCTCCCTCCCAGCATATACTGTCAGAAGCATGCATCGCTGTCTTTGGCACCTCAAGATCCCCAGTATTGACCCTCACTCACCTCAAGATACCCAGTATTGATCCTAACTCAAAGCATATACTGTCAGCAGCATGCATTGCTGTCTGTGGCACCTCAAGATCCTCAGTATTGACCCTCACTTCTAGCATATACTGTCAGCAGCATGCACCGCTGTTTGCGGCACCTCACGATCCTCAGTATTGACCCTCACTCACAGCATATACTGTCAGCAGCATGCACCGCTGTCTGCGGCACCTCAAGATCCCCAGTATTGATCCTCACTCACAGCATATACTATCAGCAGCATGCACCACTGTCTTCGGCACCTCGAGATCCCCGGTATTGACCCTCACTCCCAGCATATACTGTCAGCAGCATGCATCAGTGTCTTCAGAACCTCAAGATCCCCGGTATTGACACTCACTCCCAGCATATACTGTCAGCAGCATGCATCGCTGTCTTCTGCACCTCAAGATCCTCAGTATTGACCCTCACTCCCAGCATATACTGTCAGCAGCATGCATCGCTGTCTTCTGCACCACAAGATCTTCAGCATTGACCCTCACTCCCAGCATATACTGTCAGAAGCATGCATCAGTGTCTTCAGAACCTCATGATCCCCGGTATTGACCCTCACTCCCAGCATATACTGTCAGCAGCATGCATCTCTGTCTTCTGCACCTCAAGATGCTCAGTATTGACCCTCACTCCCAGCATAATCTGTCAGCAGCATGCATCGCTGTCTTCTGCACCACAAGATCGTCAGCATTGACCCTCACTCCCAGCATATACTGTCAGCAGCATGCATCAGTGTCTTCGGAACCTCGAGATCCCCGGTATTGACCCTCACTCCCAGCATATATTGTCAGCAGCATGCATCGCTGTCTTCTGCACCACAAGATCTTCAGCATTGATCCTCACTCCCAGCATATACTGTCAGCAGCATACACCGCTGTCTGTGGCACCTCGAGATCCCCGGTATTGACCCTCACTCCCAGCATATAGTGTCAGCAGCATGCATCAGTGTCTTCTGCACCTCAAGATCCTCAGTATTGACCCTCACTCCCAGCATATACTGTCAGCAGCATGCATCGCTGTCTTCAGTACCTCGAGATCCCCAGTATTGACCCTCACTCCCAGTGTATACTGTCAGCAGCATGCATCGCTGTCTGTGGCACCTCAAGATCCTCAATATTGACCCTCACGTCTTGCATATACTGTCAGCAGCATGCACCGCTGTTTGCGGCACCTCACGATCCTCAGTATTGACCCTCACTCACAGCATATACTGTCAGCAGCATGCACCGCTGTCTTCTGCACCTCAAGATCCTCAGTATTGACCCTCCCTCCCAGCATATACTGTCAGCAGCATACATCGCTGTCTTCAGCACCACAAGATCTTCAGCATTGACCCTCACTCCCAGCATATACTGTCAGCAGCATGCATCACTGTCTTCGGCACCTCAAGATCCCCAATATTGACCCTCACTCCCAGCATTTACTGTCAGCAGCATGCATCGCTGCCTTCGGCACCTCAAGATCCCCAGTATTGACATTCACTCCCAGCATATACTGTCAGCAGCATGCACCGTTGTCTTCGGCACCTCAAGATCCCCAGTATTGACCCTCACCCACAGCATATACTGTCAGCAGCTTACAGCGCTGTCTTCCGCACATCAAGTTCCCCAGTACTGACCCTCACCCACAGCATATTCTGTCAGCAGCTCGCACAGCTGTCTTCAGCACCTCAAGATCCCCAGTATTGACCCTCACTCACCTCAAGATCCCCAGTATTGATCCTAACTCAAAGCATATACTGTCAGCAGCATGCATTGCTGTCTTCCGTAACTCGAGATCCCCAGTATTGACCCTCACTCCCAGCGTATACCGTCAGCAGCATGCATTGCTACCTTTGGCACCTCAAGATCCCCGGTATTGGCCCTCACTCCCAGCATATACTGTCAGCAGCATGCAACGCTGTCTTCGGCACCTCGAGATCCCCGGTATTGACCCTCTCTCCCAGCATATACTGTCAGCAGCATGCATCAGTGTCTTCGGAACCTCAAGATCCCCGGAATTGACCCTCACTTCCAGCATATACTGTCAGCAGCATGCATCGCTGTCTTCTGCACCTCAAGATCCTCAGAATTGACCCTCACTCCCAGCATATACTGTCAACAGCATGCATCGCTGTCTTCTGCACCACAGGATCTTCATCATTGACCCTCACTCCTAGCATATACTGTCAGCAGCATGCATCACTGTCTTCGGCACCTCAAGATCCCCAATATGGATCCTCACTCCCTGCATATACTGTCAGCAGCATGCATCACCATTTTCGGCACCTCAAGAACCTAAGTATTGACCCTCACTCCCAGCATATACTGTCAGCAGCATACACTGCTGTCTTTGGCACCTCGAGATCCCCGGTATTGACCCTCACTCCCAGCATATACTGTCAGCAGCATGCATCAGTGTCTTCGGTACCTCTAGAACCCCGGTATTGACCCTCACTCCCAGCATATATTGTCAGCAGCATGCATCGCTGTCTTCTGCACCACAAGATCTTCAGCATTGATCCTCACTCCCAGCATATACTGTCAGCAGCATGCACCGCTGTCTGCGGCACCTCGAGATCCCCGGTATCGACCCTCACTCCCAGCATATACTGTCAGCAGCATGCATCAGTGTCTTCTGCACCTCAAGATCCTCAGTATTGACACTCACTCCCAGCATATACTGTCAGCAGCATGCATCGCTGTCTTCTGCACCACAAGATCTTCAGCATTGATCCTCACTCCCAGCATAAACTGTCAGCAGCATGCATCACCGTTTTCGGCACCTCAAGATTCTCAGTATTGATCCTCACTCCCTGCATATACTGTCAGCAGCATGCATCGCTGCCTTCAGCACCTCAAGATCCCCAGTATTGACCCTCACTCCCAGCATTTACTGTCAGCAGTATGCATCGCTGCCTTCAGTACCTCAAGATCCCCGGTATTGACACTCACTCTCAGCATATACTGCCAGCAGCATGCACCACTGTCTTCGGCACCTCAAGAACCCCAGTATTGACACTCACCCACAGCATATACTGTCAGCAGCTTACAGCGCTGTCTTCGGCACCTCAAGTTCCCCAGTACTGAACCTCACCCACAGCATATTCTGTCAGCAGCATGCACAGCTGTCTTCAGCACCTCAAGATCCCCAGTATTGACCCTCACTTCCAACATATATTGTCAGCAGCATGCACCGCTGTGTGTGGCACCTCAAGATCCCCAGTATTGACCCTCCCTCCCAGCATATACTGTCAGAAGCATGCATCACTGTCTTTGGCACCTCAAGATCACCAGTATTGACCCTCACTCACCTCAATATCCCCAGTATTGATCCTAACTCAAAGCATATACTGTCAGCAGCATGCATTGCTGTCTTCAGTACCTCAAGATCCCCAGTATCGACCCTCACTCCCAGCGTATACCGTCAGCAGCATGCATCGCTGTCTGTGGCACCTCAAGATCCTCAGTATTGACCCTCACTTCTAGCATATACAGTCAGCAGCATGCACCGCTGTTTGCGGCACCTCACGATCCTCAGTATTGACCCTCACTCACAGCATATACTGCCAGCAGCATGCACCGCTGTCTGCGGCACCTCGAGATCCCCAGTATTGAACCTCACTCACAGCATATATTGTCAGGAGCATGCACCGCTGTCTTCGGCACCTCGAGATCCCCGGTATTGACCCTCACTCCCAGCATATACTGTCAGCAGCATGCATCAGTGTCTTCAGAACCTCAAGATCCCCGGTATTGACACTCACTCCCAGCATATACTGTCAGCAGCATGCATCGCTGTCTTCTGCACCCCAAGATCCTCAGTATTGACCCTCACTCCCAGCATATACTATCATCAGCATTCATCGCTGTCTTCTGCACCACAAGATCTTCAGCATTAACCCTCACTCCCAGCATATACTGTCAGCAGCATGCATCAGTGTCTTCAGAACCTCAAGATCCCCGGTATTGACTCTCACTCCCAGCATATACTGTCAGCAGCATGCATCGCTGTCTTCTGCACCTCAAGATCCTCAGTATTGACCCTCACTCCCAGCATATACTGTCAGCAGTATGCATCGCTGTCTTCTGCACCACAAGATCTTCAGCATTGACCTTCACTCCCAGCATATACTGTCAGCAGCATGCATCAGTGTCTTCTGCACCTCAAGATCCTCAGTATTGTCACTCACTCCCAGCATATACTGTCAGCAGCATGCATCGCTGTCTTCTGCACCACAAGATCTTCAGCATTGATCCTCACTCCCAGCATAAACTGTCAGCAGCATGCATCACCGTTTTCGGCACCTCAAGATTCTCAGTATTGATCCTCACTCCCTGCATATACTGTCAGCAGCATGCATCGCTGCCTTCAGCACCTCAAGATCCCCAGTATTGACCCTCACTCCCAGCATTTACTGTCAGCAGTATGCATCGCTGCCTTCAGTACCTCAAGATCCCCGGTATTGACACTCACTCTCAGCATATACTGCCAGCAGCATGCACCACTGTCTTCGGCACCTCAAGAACCCCAGTATTGACACTCACCCACAGCATATACTGTCAGCAGCTTACAGCGCTGTCTTCGGCACCTCAAGTTCCCCAGTACTGAACCTCACCCACAGCATATTCTGTCAGCAGCATGCACAGCTGTCTTCAGCACCTCAAGATCCCCAGTATTGACCCTCACTTCCAACATATATTGTCAGCAGCATGCACCGCTGTGTGTGGCACCTAAAGATCCCCAGTATTGACCCTCCCTCCCAGCATATACTGTCAGAAGCATGCATCACTGTCTTTGGCACCTCAAGATCACCAGTATTGACCCTCACTCACCTCAATATCCCCAGTATTGATCCTAACTCAAAGCATATACTGTCAGCAGCATGCATTGCTGTCTTCAGTACCTCAAGATCCCCAGTATCGACCCTCACTCCCAGCGTATACCGTCAGCAGCATGCATCGCTGTCTGTGGCACCTCAAGATCCTCAGTATTGACCCTCACTTCTAGCATATACAGTCAGCAGCATGCACCGCTGTTTGCGGCACCTCACGATCCTCAGTATTGACCCTCACTCACAGCATATACTGCCAGCAGCATGCACCGCTGTCTGCGGCACCTCGAGATCCCCAGTATTGAACCTCACTCACAGCATATATTGTCAGGAGCATGCACCGCTGTCTTTGGCACCTCGAGATCCCCGGTATTGACCCTCACTCCCAGCATATACTGTCAGCAGCATGCATCAGTGTCTTCAGAACCTCAAGATCCCCGGTATTGACACTCACTCCCAGCATATACTGTCAGCAGCATGCATCGCTGTCTTCTGCACCCCAAGATCCTCAGTATTGACCCTCACTCCCAGCATATACTATCATCAGCATTCATCGCTGTCTTCTGCACCACAAGATCTTCAGCATTGACCCTCACTCCCAGCATATACTGTCAGCAGCATGCATCAGTGTCTTCAGAACCTCAAGATCCCCGGTATTGACCCTCACTCCCAGCATATACTGTCAGCAGCATGCATTGCTGTCTTCTGCACCTCAAGATCCTCAGTATTGACCCTCACTCCCAGCATATACTGTCAGCAGTATGCATCGCTGTCTTCTGCACCACAAGATCTTCAGCATTGACCTTCACTCCCAGCATATACTGTCAGCAGCATGCATCAGTGTCTTCGGAACCTCGAGATCCCCGGTATTGACCCTCACTCCCAGCATATATTGTCAGCAGCATGCATCGCTGTCTTCTGCACCACAAGATCTTCAGCATTGATCCTCACTCCCAGCATATACTGTCAGCAGCATACACCGCTGTCTGTGGCACCTCGAGATCCCCGGTATTGACCCTCACTCCCAGCATATACTGTCAGCAGCATGCATCAGTGTCTTCTGCACCTCAAGATCCTCAGTATTGACCCTCACTCCCAGCATATACTGTCAGCAGCATGCATCGCTGTCTTCAGTACCTCGAGATCCCCAGTATTGACCCTCACTCCCAGCGTATACCGTCAGCAGCATGCACCGCTGTTTGCGGCACCTCACGATCCTCAGTATTGACCCTCACTCACAGCATATACTGTCAGCAGCCTACACCGCTGTCTTCTGCACCTCAAGATCCTCAGTATTGACCCTCACTCCCAGCATATACTGTCAGCAGCATGCATCGCTGTCTTCTGCACCACAAGATCTTCAGCATTGACCCTCACTCCCAGCATATACTGTCAGCAGCATGCATCACTGTCTTCGGCACCTCAAGATCCCCAATATTGACCCTCACTCCCAGCATATACTGTCAGCAGCATGCATCACCATTTTCAGCACCTCAAGATCCTCAGTATTGACCGTCACTCCCAGCATATACTGTCAGCAGCATGAACCGCTGTCTTCGGCACCTCGAGATCCCCGGTATTGACCCTCACTCCCAGCAAATACTGTCAGCAGCATGCATCAGTGTCTTCGGAACCTCGAGATCCCCGGTATTGACCCTCACTCCCAGCATATATTGTCAGCAGCATGCATCGCTGTCTTCTGCACCACAAGATCTTCAGCATTGATCCTCACTCCCAGCATATACTGTCAGCAGCATACACCGCTGTCTGTGGCACCTCGAGATCCCCGGTATTGACCCTCACTCCCAGCATATACTGTCAGCAGCATGCATCAGTGTCTTCTGCACCTCAAGATCCTCAGTATTGACCCTCACTCCCAGCGTATACCGTCAGCAGCATGCATTGCTACCTTCGGCACCTCAAGATCCCCAGTATTGACCCTCACTCCCAGCATATATTGTCAGCAGCATGCACCGCTGTGTGTGGCACCTCAAGATCCCCAGTATTGACCCTCCCTCCCAGCATATACTGTCAGAAGCATGCATCACTGTCTTTGGCACCTCAAGATCTCCAGTATTGACCCTCACTCACCTCAAGATCCTCAGTATTGATCCTACCTCAAAGCATATACTGTCAGCAGCATGCATTGCTGTCTTCAGTACCTCGAGATATCCAGTATTGACCCTCACTCCCAGCGTATACCGTCAGCAGCATGCATCGCTGTCTGTGGCACATCAAGATCCTCAATATTGACCCTCACTTCTTGCATATACTGTCAGCAGCATGCACCGCTGTTTGCGGCACCTCACGATCCTCAGTATTGACCCTCACTCACAGCATATACTGTCAGCAGCATGCACCGCTGTCTGCGGCACCTCAAGATTCCCGGTATTGACCCTCACTCCCAGCATATACTCTCAGCAGCATGCATCAGTGTCTTCTGCACCTCAAGATTCTCAGTATTGACCCTCACTCCCAGCATATACTGTCAGCAGCATGCATTGCTGTCTTCTGCACCACAATATCTTCAGCATTGATCCTCACTCCCAGCATATACTGTCAGCAGCATGCATCACCATTTTCGGCACCTCAAGATCCTCAGTATTGACCCTCCCTCCCTGCATATACTGTCAGCAGCATGCATCGCTGCCTTCGGCACCTCAAGATCCCCAGTATTGACCCTCACTCCCAGCATATACTGCCAGCAGCATGCACCACTGTCTTCGGCACCTCAAGATCCCCAGTATTGACCCTCACCCACAGCATAAACTGTCAGCAGCTTGCAGCGCTGTCTTCGGCACCTCAAGTTCCCCAGTACTGACCCTCACCCACAGCATATTCTGTCAGCAGCATGCACAGCTGTCTTCAGCGCCTCAAGATCCCCAGTATTGACCCTCACTCCCAGCATATATTGTCAGCAGCATGCACCGCTGTGTGTGGCACCTCAAGATCCCCAGTATTGACCCTCCCTCCCAGCATATACTGTCAGTAGCATGCATCACTGTCTTTGGCACCTCAAGATCCCCAGTATTGACCCTCACTCACCTCAAGATCCCCAGTATTGATCCTAACTCAAAGCATATACTGTCAGCAGCATGCATTGCTGTCTTCAGTACGTCGAGGTCCCCAGTATTGACCCTTACTCCCAGCGTATACTGTCAGCAGCATGCAATGCTGTCTGTGGTACCTCAAGATCCTCAATATTGACCCTCACTTCTTGCATATACTGTCAGCAGCATGCACCGCTGTTTGCGGCACCTCACGATCCTCCGTATTGACCCTCACCCACAGCATATACTGTCAGCAGCATGCACCGCTGTCTGCGACACCTCAAGATCCCCAGTATTGACCCTCACTCACAGCATATACTGTCAGCAGCATGCACCGCTGTCTTCGGCACCTCGTGATGCCCAGTATTGACCCTCACTCCCAGCATATACTGTCAGCAGCATGCATTGCCGAATTCAGCACCTCGAGATCCCCAGTACTGACCCTCACTTCCAGCGTATACTGTTAGCAGCATGCATCGATGTCATCGGGACCTTAAGATCCCCAGTATTGACCCTCCCTCCCAGCATATACTGTCAGCAGTATGCATCGCTGTCATCAGGACCCCATGATCCCCAATATTAGCACTCACTCCCAGCATATACTGTCAGCAGCATGCATCGCTGTCTTCAGCACCTCAAGATCCCCAGTACTGACCCTCACTACCAGCGTATACTGTCAGCAGCATGCATTGCCGAATTCAGCACCTCGAGATCTCCAGTATTAGTCCTCACTCCCAGCGTATACTGTTAGCAGTATGCATCGATGTCATCAGGACCTTAAGATCCCCAGTATTGACCCTCACTCCCAGTATATATTGTCAGCAGTATGCATCGCTGTCATCCGGACCTCACAATCCCCGGTATTAGCGCTCACTCCAAGCATATACTGTCAGCAGTATGCATCGCTGTCTTCGGCACCTCAAGATCCTCGGTATTAGCGTTCACTCCCATGATTTACATTGTCAGCAGCATGCATCGCTGTCTTCAGCATCTCAAGATCTCCGGTATTAGCCCTCACTCCCAGCATATACTGTCAGCTGTATGCGTCACTGTCTTCGGCACCTCGAGATCCCCGGTATTAGCGTTCACTCCCAAGATTTACATTGTCAGCAGCATGCATCGCTGTCTTCAGCACCTTAAGATCCCCGGTATTAGCGCTCGCTCCCAGCATATAATGTCAGCTGTATGCATCCGTGTCTTCGGCACCTCGAGATACCCGGTATTAGCGTTCACTCCCATGATTTACATTGTCAGCAGCATGCATCGCTGTCTTCAACACCTCAAGATCCCCGGTATTAGCCTTCACTCCCAGCATATACTGTCAGCAGCATGCATCGCTGTCTTCGGCACCTCAAGATTCCCAGTATTAGCCCTCACTCCCAGCACATATTGTCAGCAGCATACATCGCTGTCTTCGGCACCTCAAGATCCTCGGCCCTCCTGCATACTCTAATTGGAACATGTTCAGTGAGCCTCTGGCTCCCGTTCTGGTCTGAAACTGGACAAAGCACATGGGAGTGTCCTACCCTCTGTCCAGCCCCTCCTTTGGGAGTAACCCCCCAAGTGGTTCTAACCCATTCCTTAGGTTACTTGAGGGCTCCCTTGTGGGTGGGTCCTCAGATGTGTCGTGGGACAAGACTCAACCCTGAAACTACATCACTCTTTGTTCGTCTGGTCACTTGGACTTAGTTGGACTTCGTCTGGAACCAAGACTGCACCAAGGAAGACTCCTGCTGCTCCTGGTCTCGCTGTTCTGCAAGTCTTCATCGTTTGTGTCTGTGCTTCTTCCAGGTCCTTCGACAGATCTGTGGGCATCAAGGACACCCTAAGAAATCCCCCTTGTAGTAAAGGACTCACTCCCCTGCATTTGAAGGTACCACAACAAAGCTGACCGTTCTGCTGCTCTTGTCGTCCTGCGGACTTCCTCAGCCTCAGCAACCCAGGTGGTGGTTCTGCAACTCCTTCGAGGCCTGACCTGTCCTTCTCAGAACCACTGGGACCAAACCCCTGTGCACCACGTCAGCTTACCATTGCCAAGGCTTGTTGGCTCTGCACTCCAGGGGTCTTCTGCTACAAGAAGCTCCAGCTTTCAGCATCTCTTCCATCCAAGCTCAGCGTCCTCACTGCATCCTCTGCACCGTGGGTCTTCGTTCTTGGTGAGCTGCTCGAGGTCCTCTTGAGACTCCTATGCCTTCGTTCTGTGGGTCCTCTTGAGGGTCTTCTCTTTCTGCAGTGTGCTCCCCTGATTGCTCAGAGCCTACTCTGACTCTCCTGCTGTTGGTGAGTCTCTTGGACCTTACTGGTCCCACCGTTGCTCCTTTTTCGTCGTCCAAACCAGTTGCTGCTACCAAGGCCTGTTGATGGTTCTGCTGGACACGGAACACCTTGTCACTGACATCCATTGTGGGACAGCTCATGCACACCTCCTGCTCTTCCTCAGCGTCACCTGGTCCTCACAGCTCCAGCAACCAGGTCACAGTCAACTATTCAGAATCTCTGGACATCAGTGGGCATTTCGCGTCTGGGCCACCTCTGAGGGGCAAATGCTCTGTCCCCTTTGCTTGCCGGCATATACTGTCAGCAGCATGCATCGCTGTCTTCGGCACCTCAAGATTCCCAGTGTTAGCCCTCACTCCCAGCACATACTGTCAGCAGCACATCGCTGTCTTCGGCACCTCAAGATCTTCGGCCCTCCTTGCATACTCTAGTTGGAGCCTGTTCAGTGAGCCTTTGGCTCCCGTTCTGATCCGAAATTGGACAAAGCACATGGGAGTGTCCTCCCCTCTGTCCAGCCCCTCCTTTGGGAGTAACCACCCAAGTGGTTCCAACCCATTCCTTAGGTTACTTGAGGGCTCCCTTGTGGGTGGGTCCTCAGATGTGTCGTGGGACAAGACTCAACCCTGAAACTACATCACTCTTTGTTCGTCTGGTCACTTGGACTTAGTTGGACTTCGTCTGGAACCGAGACTGCACCAAGGAAGACTCCTGCTGCTCCTGGTCTCGCTGTTCTGCAAGTCTTCATCGTTTGTGTCTGTCCTTCTTCCAGGTCCTTCGACAGATCTGTGGGCATCAAGGACACCCTAAGAAATCCCCCTTGTAGTAAAGGACTCACTCCCCTGCATTTGAAGGTACCACAACAAAGCTGACCGTTCTGCTGCTCTTGTCGTCCTGCGGACTTCCCGAGCCTCAGCAACCCAGGTGGTGGTTCTGCAACTCCTTTGAGGCCTGACCTGTCCTCGTCAGAACCACTGGGACCGAACCCCTGTGCACCGCGTCAGCTTAACATTGCCAAAGCTTGTTGGCTCTGCGCTCCAGAGGTCTTCTGCTACAAGAAGCTCCAGCTTTCAGCATCTCTTCCATCCATGCTCAGCGTCCTCACTGCATCCTCTGCACCGTGGGTCTTCGTTCTTGGTGAGCTGCTCGAGGTCCTCTTGAGACTCCTATGCCTTCGTTCTGTGGGTCCTCTTGAGGGTCTTCTCTTGCTGCAGTGTGCTCCCCTGATTGCTCAGAGCCTACACTGACTCTCCTGCTGTTGGTGAGTCTCTTGGACCTTACTGGTCCCACCGTTGCTCCTTTTTCGTCGTCCAAACCAGTTGCTGCTACCAAGGCTTGTTGGTGGTTCTGCTGGACACGGAACACCTTGTCACTGACATCTATTGTGGGACAGCTCGTGCACACGTCCTGGTCTTCCTCAGCGTCACCTGGTCCTCACAGCTGCAGCAACCAGGTCACAGTCAACTATTCAGAATCTCCGGACATCAGTGGGCTTTTCGCCTCTGGGCCACCTCTGAGGGGCATAGGCTCTGTCCCCTCTGCTTGCCGATTTTTCACTTCAAGTATCCACCCTTGTATTCCACCGGACTTCTTCTTAAACTTCTCCAGAGGCACTCTTTCATTGTCATCTACGACAGGTTCTGCTGTCTTTTCACCCCTATGCACCTGGATTCCCTGGTTAAGGTTATCTGGTTCCCAAGGCATCCACAGGTGGGATGGCTCTCCAAGCTTCTGTCCTCCAAGGGAAATCTTCGGGGTCCTCTGGGAAAGGTCCTTCTGCAAAACTTAAACTTCCCCATGGACTTTTATTGAGCACGTGGCTGTGCTCTGCAACACAGCCTCCGTGGGGTCCTTGGGGACTGGCCTTGGTGGTTCCTTGTGCCCTGGGCTCCTCTGGGTCTTCTAGTCCAAGTCCTATTCTTCTTTGCAGTTTGCACTGCACTCTCTTAGTATACGGTTTGATCTCCCCCTGGAGACCAGTGGATGTTGTACAACTTACCTGATTGCTTTTGAGGTATTCTTGTGTATTGTGTTGATATCTCCGTGTAGAACATATACCAATGCGATAATGATAGTGTGTTGTAATAAATAGACCTATTTTTTTGCTAAACACTGTGTGGCTTCTTTTCATTTAACTTGCACTACTGATTACACTGGTAAAACAAGCTGCTTCATACTTCTGGACTACGCCTGAAGGCTGCCATGCACAACTACCACTTGGAGAGCGTTCTATGGTTATCAAAGACCACTAAAACCACCATAAGGGTTGCCTGGATTCTTGCAAGGTCCTCCACTTAAATAAGTGTGCACCATATGCTAAGCCAGCCTCCTACATTCACCCTCATTATTAATTGGGCAGCAGCAGGCAACGCTCTCTTCAGCACCTCAAGAGATGCCTGTATCAGGAGTTACGATATTTAATATGCCTGTATCTCCGAACTGGCCATCTCCGATCAACAGAACACAATCACATTGTTTAGGACGAAGTGGAGAAACCTCTGATCCGCTCTCCCAGGCTTCATGCCTCAATTCGTGCCAGGTGGCCTCCATGGTCCTTGTGTAGCCATGGTGGCTCTGTTCCAGGAGGCTTCCTGCGTGCAGGCATGGCTCCTGAATCTCTCTGATCCTTTCCATCCAGACAGCAGTACAAGACACAGGAAGCAGGGTTTCTCCAAAGGCCTAGTGTAGTGCAGGCCTTGAGAGAAACAGCAACCAATAGGTGGCTGCAGTGCAAGGATTGACATAACTCTGGGCAAATGACAGACTGGTGTTTGAGCACTGCCCCTCCTCAGGAACAAGCCCATTTGCTGTCGCCTGGCGCCTTCTTGTGATGTCACCTTAAGACAGCTTCCTGATGCACTGGGCTTGCCAACTGGGCCTTTTATCTGACCAATGAAGCATAACTGCTGCTTATATGTCGACATTAATCCTTACTTGGGAGCACTGGTGGAAATCAGGGCCAAGTACATCCTCCGGGCTTCGGCCGAGTAAGGGAGTCAGGGTGGAGTAGCTCTTGGGAACTTTTAAAGTTTGTCATTTGTTCCAGCCTGGCTCAGTCAAACTCTTCGGACTCCCGTGTGATCCCCGGCACAGGCAGGGGGAGCTCGGGTACTGGAGCCGGTAGACATTATGTTGACTAGGCAGTAGGTCTTCATTACCCAGCCTACCAGACCTACTAGACTTTCGGGGAAGGGCCCAGGAATCCTGCAAATGCAGGTGGACATGCCCACAGAAGAATGAAGACCACCATTGTGTGCAGCTGAGCACCATGACCTCCCTGGACAACATTCACCAGGCATATGGTTCACCAAAGTGGCTCTGTGTGGACTTCCCATAGGAGAGGGATACAGGGCATGAAGCTTGTACCTCCAAGCTTTGCTTCCATTGCCACCTGCTGCCAGCCACCACATGCCCAGTACATCAATCTCTTGCTGTATCTGGAGCAGAATTCTAACTGTTAGCCACCAAACAAATCACTCAATCACCTCCAGCAGGCAACAGGAAAGGTCATGGACACACTTGCCATGGCCTCTTAAGTTACCGCTGGCTGGAATTTGAGGTGCAGGATTCCTTCCTCCTGAAGCTGTGGTCCTCAGGTAAGCATGGTGACGTCGTGTATCTGAGATCGGTGTTTTGCATCTGTTGCTGGTCACTATTTTGGATCAGAGACTTTAGTGGGCTGCAATTTGGTGATGCCATCTTGGACCCAGGCTATTCAGTGGTCACCATCTTCAACTTTAGAGTAACCCTGGGCGTAGTTCGCGTAGTAGAGCTATGCGTAACTACACAAAGGGCACGTCGCACTACGCAAGCTATGAGTAGTTACGCAAACTGCGTAGTGCACTGTGCAAAATGCTCTTCGCATTGATTGTACAGTGCTGGATGCGTCTCCGCACTGTGCAATCATTGCAAACCGCATCTTGCACAGTTCAAGTGGTCGTTTTCTGCCGCTCAAGTAGATTTTTACTCGAGCGGTAGCTTTCTCAACGTGGACTGGTAGTTTCTCATTGCGAGCGGTCTTGAGCATATGCTACCACTCGCGTTGAGAATCTTGCCGGGAGGTGTATTTTCCACGCTCGCGATCGACAACTTGATGTTGCTGATCGCGAACGAGGAAAAAGTCTTGCCGGGATGTTATTTTGCTCGCTCACGGTTGCCAACTAGACGTCGAGGGAGACGAGCAAGCAAAAAATGCCCGCTATGCTACGCAACGCGTTTTTGCCCTGTGCCACGTGCAATTTGCGTAGTTGCGCAAACTACGCAAGCATAGCGTAGTCCTACGGCTAGGGTTACTTTAGAGAAAGTCTGAGTATGCAGTCAAGGAGTTCATCTATTTGGGCTGCAGGAGCTGGTAATCCATGCTCACACATCTCCACGTAGCGTCTGGTGACTTCATGGACTAACGCGTCCACTGTAGGGGTCTGTGTGTGACCTCAATATAATGTAATGTAATGTAATGTAATGTAAAAATTACTTTTAAAGCGCAGCTAACACCTAACCGTTTCTTGGCGCTCGAGCAGCAGGGAGAGAACAGTTCGCAAGACACAGGGCGTTAGTGGTAGGCATTACAAAACAGATAAGTCTTGAGAAGGGACCTGAAACGTGCGTAGGGAGAAACAGGTCTGATGCTTAAAGGAAATGAGTTCCAAAAGGAAGGGGCAAGAAACGAAAATCTTGATCCTCCATGTTTTTTGCGTTTGAAAGCCGGAACCCTGAGTAGGGCCAGGTGGGAGGAACGAAGATTATGGGAAGGAACATAAGGGTGCAATAGTGAAGAAATAAAAAAAGGACTCACACCGGCGAGGGACTTAAAGATGGTGCAGCCTAACTTGAATTTGCACCGCTCAGGGTCACAAGTTCAAATCCTGGTGGGTCCACTCAGCCTTTCATCATTCTGAGGTCAATAAAATGAGTACCATTGAGTTGGGTAACAATGAACATCTGCTATTCAGTGCCAAGATACCCTTTGGGGTGCACCTTACAAATAAATACACGTTATGTTATATGCTGGGGCCTAAAACCCCAAGCTACCACCGAATGGAAGCAGAATGTGCCATTCAATGTATCATTATGTTATCTGATGGAGGTATCATATTCTAATGTTCACAAAAATAACACCCACTTGAATAAATAAGTGAAACTTTGCACCAAATTGGATATTTTTGTCTAACCTTTAAGACGGAATGTTGGCCCCTTTTCCCAAAATGTTACGCCTTTCGCCCCCCTAATTGTAGGATGTCTCCCCCATGGTGAATATAGTGTATAGGCCATGTGAGGTACGAGATGCCCTGGTTAATGTTAAATGTCATGCAATAGTGTGTGCACTGATTTAACCCCTATTGTAAACATGTACCCTGGTGAAATGCTGCATTTGTGTCTCGCATCTGAAATGGCTGCCATGGCTGTACGTTGTGCCACCTGACTGAAGGAGGTTAGCAGTCTAGTTGTTAGGTACCCAGCCACCCCTAGCTTTTGGCGGGAAGCCTGGCACCCAGGGTGCTCTACTCCTCCCCCTGAGCCAGTTTAGACCAGTTTGCCACAGAATTCTAAAAGGCTCTGGCGCTGTCTGGGAGGAGAGTATAAGTAAGGGGGATGTGCCACCATGTGCTGAGACAGAGCTGGGACAGGAATGCGAGGGGACCTGCTGCAAGGGGATAAAACCACTTGGGCCTGTGTGCTGGGCCCTGCACCCATATAGGACCCCCTACTGTCCCCAGGGCTTGCGAAGCCCCACTTCAGGAGTTCAGGCTGCTGTGTAGGAGGAGGGCCACACTGCACACACAAGCGTACACACTGCATATACACTGTCTGACATCCACCCCAAACAGTGCTGCACATGGATGCATACACACCGCATATAAGCTGTCTGACATCCATCCCTACCAGCGCTGCATGTGATGCATGCACACTCCACACACACATGTGGTCTGACACCCACCCCACCAGCACTGCACGTGGATGCATACACACCGCATACATCCTGCATAATTGCTGCCTGACATCCATCCCTACCAGCGCTGCACATGATGCATACACGCTCCACCTACACACATATACACAGTCTGACACCCACCCCACCAACACTGCACATGGATGCATAGACACTGTCTGACATCCAACCCCACCAGCGCTGCTCATAAATGCATACACACTGTCTGATATCCACCTCTACCAGCGCAGCACATGGATGCACATACACTGCATACACCCTGTCTGACATCCACCCCCACCAGCGCTGCACGTGGATGCATACTCACTGCACCCACACGCATGCACACTGCAGGGCCAGACTGGGAACCACAACCAACCCTGGCAAAGTGCTCAGCCGGCCCCCCCTCCCCACTGGGGGTGGATGGGGGAGGAGGAGGAGGGCGAGGGGGTTGGAGCTGTGGCCGAGCTCTTTGCCGGGGCCGGTTTTCGTCCGATTTTGGCACAGGGCCGATTTTGCAGCTATGCTGCAAAATCGGCCCTGTAACAAAAACCGGCCCCAGGGGCCCAAAACTGGCCCCCACCCGTGCGGCGCACCGGGGGATTGCCAGTCCAGCCCTGGCACACTGCATACATACAGTCTGACACCCACCCCACCAGCACTGCACATGGATGCATAGACACTATCCACCCCCATCAGCGCTGCATGTGGATGCACACACACTGCATAAACACTGTCTTACATCCACCCCCACCAGCGTGCATATGGATGCATACACACTGTGTGACATCCACCCCACCAGTGCTGCTCATAGATGCATACACACTGCATACACACTGTCTGATATCCACCCCTACCAGCACTGCACATGGATGCACACACACTGTCTGACATCCACCCCTACCAGCGCTGCATGTGGATGCATACACACTGTACCCACACGCATACACACTGCATACACACTGTCTGACATCCACCCAAACCAGCGCTGCATGTGGGTGCATATACACTGCACCCACATGCATACACTCTGCATACAAACTGTCTGACATCCACCCCACCAGCGCAGCACCTGGTCCATACACACTACACCCACACACATACTCAATGCATTCACATGCATACACACTGTCTGACATCCACCCCACCAGTTCCGCACGTGGATGCATACACACTGCACCCACATGCATACACACTGCATACACACTGTCTGAAATACACCCCTACCAGCGCTGCAACGTGGATGCATACACACTGTCTGACATCCACTCCCACCAGCGCTGCATGTGGATGCACACACTGCACCCACACGCATACACACTGCTTACACACTGTCTAACATCCACCCCTACCAGTGCTGCACATGGATGCATACACAAAGCATAACACTGTCTGACATCTACCCCTACCAGCGCTGCACGTGGAGGCATACACATAGCATACACACTGTCTGACATCCACCCCTACCAGCGCTGCATGTGGATGCATACACACTGCACCCACACACATGCACACTACACACACAGTCTGACACCTCCCCTCACCAGCACTGAACGTGGATGCATAGACACTGCCTGACATCCACCCCCTTCAGCGCTGCACATGGATGCATACACACTGCATGCACATTGTCTGACATCCACCCCTACCAGCGCTGCATGTGGATGCATACACATGCACACTACACACACAGTCTGACACCCACCACTACCAGCACTGCACATGGATGCATAGACACTGTCTGACATCCTCCCTCAGAGCTGTACTTTGATGCATACACACTGCACACATACACACTGCACCCATACGCATACACACTGTCTGGCACCACCCCCACCAGCGCTGCACATGGAGCATACACACTGTCTGACATCCACCCCACCAGCACTGCACATGGATGCATGCACACTGCATACACATGCATATACACTGTCTGACATCCACCCCCACCAGCGCTGCACATGGATGCATACACACTGTCTGACATCCACCCCCCAGCGCAGCACATGGTAGCATACAAACTGCAACCACATGCATACGCACTGTCAGACATCCACCCCTACCAGCGCTGCACGTGGATGCATACACACTGCCCCAACACACATACACACTACCCTCACAGTCTGACACCCACTCTCACCAGCACTGCACATGGATGCATAAACACTGTCTGACATCCACCCCTACCAGCGCTGCACGTGGATGCGTACACACTGCACCCCCACGCATACACACTGCATAACACTGTCTGACATCCACCCCTACCAGTGCTGCACGTGGATGCATACACGCTGTACCCACACACATACACACTACACACAATGTCTGACACCCACCCCACCAGCACTGCACATGGATGCATAGACACTGTCTGACATCCTCCCCCACCAGGGCTGCACGTGAATGCATACAGACTGCACCCACACACATACACAATACACACACAGTCTGACACCCACCCCACCAGCACTGCACATGGATGCTTAGACAATGTCTGACATCCACCCCCACCAGCGCTGCTCATAGATGCATACACACTGCATACACACTGTCTGATATCCAGCCCCACCAGCGCTGCACATGGATGCATACACACTGCACCCACATGCATACACACTGCATACATACTGTGTGACATCCACCCCACCAGTGCTGCTCATAGATGCATACACACTGTCTGATATCCACTCCTCCCAGCGCTGCATGTGGATGCATACACACTGTACCCACATGCATACACACTGCTTACACATTGTCTGACATCCACCCAAACAAGCGCAGCACGTGGGTGCATATACACTGCACCCACATGCATACACACTGCATACATACTGTCTGACATTCACCCCACCAGCGCAGCACGTGGATGCATACACACTACACCCACACATATACACACTGCACCCACATGCATACACACTGCATACATACTGTCTGACATTAACCCCACCAGCGCTGCACGTGGATGCATACACACTGACATCCACCCCCACCAGCGCTGCACGTGGATGCACACACTGCACCCACATGCATACACACTGCGTACACACTGTCTAACATCCACCCCTACTAGTGCTGCACGCGGATGCATACACAATGCACACATTCTGTCTGACATCCACCCCTACCAGTGCTGCACGTGGATGCATACACCCTGCACGCATACACACTGTATACACAAAGCATAACACTGTCTGACATCCACCCCCACTAGCGCAGCACGTGGATGCCTACTCATAGCATACACGCTGTCTGACATCCACCCCTACCGGCGCTGCATGTGGATGTATACACACTGCACCCACACACATGCACATTACACACACAGTCTGACACCCACCCCCACCAGCACTGCACGTGGATGCATAGACACTGTCTGACATCCACCCCCTTCAGTGCTGCACATGGATGCATACACACTGCATGCACATTGTCTGACATCCACCCCTACCAGCACTGCATGTGGATGCATACACACTCCACTGACACACATGCACACTACACACACAGTCTGACACCCACCCCCACCAGCACTGCACATGGATGCATAGACACTGTCTGACATCCCCCCTCAGCGCTGCACTTGGATGCATACACACTGCATGCATACACACTGCACGCATACGCATACATACTGTCTGGAGTCCACCCCCACCAGTGCTGCATATGGATGCATACACACTCCACTGACACACATGCACACTACACACACAGTCTGACACCCACCCCCACCAGCACTGCACATGGATGCATAGACACTGTCTGACATCCCCCCTCAGCGCTTCACTTGGATGCATACACACTGCACGCATACACACTGCACCCATACGCATACATACTGTCTGGAGTCCACCCCCACCAGTGCTGCATATGGATGCATACACACTCCATACACACTGTCTGACATCCACCCCTACCAGCACTGCACATGGATGCATACACATTGCATACACACTGTTTGACATCCACTCCTACCAGCACTGCACATGGATGCATACACATTGCATACACACTGTTTGACATCCACCCCTCATCAATGCAATAGGAGCTTCAGGGGGAACAACAGGACGACCAGCCCCCCACTCAACAGGTTCACTATCAATAAATGGCTGTCCCTGAATTGATACACCGTAAATATTTTTAAAAACACAGTCTGAGAGGGTCAATTCCTTTGCGACCTCACCTGCAGTGACCAATTCAATAAATTGGTCACTTTACTGTGGTGTATCTGACTTCTAAAAAAGAAATATACATACATACTACCATCGACAGACCTTTCATCCACAGAAAAAATGTGAAAAGGAAAGAAGGCACCTCACGGTGGGAAACTGACTGGTACTCGCCAGAAAACCCCCTTATTATCATTGGTTACCTTCTTTCCGAAAGGAAGACGTGTGTGTAATTGTTAAGACAAAGCCTCAACACAATGAAAACAAGAAGAAAGAACCTAAAAGTGAGTGTACTTCCTATATGTGCAAAAACAATCCACGTGTTCAAGGATCCCGTGAGAACATAAAGATAATCCTCACCATTAAAAATTGGTTGCTGCACATGGATGCATACACACTGCATACACATTGTCTGACATCCACCCCTACCAGCACTGCACAAGGAAGCATGCACACTGCATAGACACTGTCTGACATCCACCCCCACCAGCGCTGCACATGGATGCATGCACACTGCTTACACACTGCATGCATGCACACTGACATCCACCCCCACCAGCGCTGCACATGGATGCATGCACACTGCTTACACACTGCATGCATGCACACTGACATCCACCCCCACCAGTGCAGCACATGGATGCATGCATACTGTATACACACTAAATGAACGCACACTGACATCCACCCCACCAGCGCTATACATGGATGCATGCACACTGCATACACACTGACATCCACCCCACCAGCGCTGTACATGGATGCATGCACACTGCATACACACTGACATCCACCCCACCAGCGCTGTACATGGATGCATGCACACTGCTTACACACTGACATCCACCCCACCAGCGCTATACATGGATGCATGCACACTGCTTACACACTGCATAAACACTGCATGCACGCACACTGACATCCACCCCACCAGCGCTATACATGGATGCATGCACACTGCTTACACACTGCATAAACACTGCATGCACGCACACTCACATCCACCCTCACCAGTGCAGCACATGGATGCATGCACACTGCTTACACACTGCATAAACACTGCATGCACGCACACTCACATCCACCCTCACCAGCGCTATACATGGATGCATGCACACTGCATACACACTGACATCCACCCCACCAGCGCTGCACATGGATGCATGCACACTGCTTACACACTGCATGCATGCACACTGACATCCACCCCCACCAGTGCAGCACATGGATGCATGCATACTGTATACACACTAAATGAACGCACACTGACATCCACCCCACCAGCGCTATACATGGATGCATGCACACTGCATACACACTGACATCCACCCCACCAGCGCTGTACATGAATGCATGCACACTGCATACACACTGACATCCACCCCACCAGCGCTGTACATGGATGCATGCACACTGCTTACACACTGCATGCATGCACACTGACATCCACCCCCACCAGTGCAGCACATGGATGCATGCATACTGTATACACACTAAATGAACGCACACTGACATCCACCCCACCAGCGCTATACATGGATGCATGCACACTGCATACACACTGACATCCACCCCACCAGCGCTGTACATGGATTGGTGTCACTACAACGCATGCTTTTACCACGCATGCCTTTACAACGCGGTTTTTACCACGCAGTCCATTACAACGCATAATGCTTTTAGGCGCTGGATAGTGAATTATTTAATTTACTATTCCAACTCCAGTCCCCGTGGATAGCAGGGAAGGTGTTGGATAGTATATTAAATACATTCCCTATCCTAGAGCGCCCCCCAGCGCATTGCGTTGTAATGGTTTGCGTGGTAAAAGTTGCGATGTAATGGTAGTGCGTTGTAAAAAAATCGTTGTAACCGTGCTACACCCTGTACATGGATGCATGCACACTGCATACACACTGACATCCACCCCACCAGCGCTGTACATGGATGCATGCACACTGCTTACACACTGACATCCACCCCACCAGCGCTATACATGGATGCATGCACACTGCTTACACACTGCATAAACACTGCATGCACGCACACTCACATCCACCCTCACCAGTGCAGCACATGGATGTATGCACACTGCTTACACACTGCATAAACACTGCATGCACGCACACTCACATCCACCCCACCAGCGCTATACATGGATGCATGCACACTGCATACACACTGACATCCACCCCACCAGCGCTGTACATGGATGCATGCACACTGCTTACACACTGCATAAACACTGCATGCACGCACACTGACATCCACCCCACCAGCGCTATACATGGATGCATGCACACTGCATACACACTGACATCCACCCCACCAGCGCTGTACATGGATGCATGCACACTGCTTACACACTGACATCCACCCCACCAGCGCTATACATGGATGCATGCACACTGCTTACACACTGCATAAACACTGCATGCACGCACACTGACATCCACCCCACCAGCGCTATACATGGATGCATGCACACTGCTTACACACTGCATAAACACTGCATGCACGCACACTGACATCCACCCCACCAGTGCAGCACATGGATGCATGCACACTGCTTACACACTGCATAAACACTGCATGCACGCACACTCACATCCACCCTCACCAGTGCAGCACATGGATGCATGCACACTGCTTACACACTGCATAAACACTGCATGCACGCACACTCACATCCACCCTCACCAGTGCAGCACATGGATGCATGCACACTGCTTACACACTGCATAAACACTGCATGCACGCACACTCACATCCACCCCACCAGCGCTATACATGGATGCATGCACACTGCATACAAACTGCACACACACTGACATCCACCCCACCAGCGCTGTACATGGATGCATGCACACTGCATACACACTGACATCCACCCCACCAGCGCTGTACATGGATGCATGCACACTGCTTACACACTGACATCCACCCCACCAGCGCTATACATGGATGCATGCACACTGCTTACACACTGCATAAACACTGCATGCACGCACACTGACATCCACCCCACCAGCGCTATACATGGATGCATGCACACTGCTTACACACTGCATAAACACTGCATGCACGCACACTGACATCCACCCCACCAGTGCAGCACATGGATGCATGCACACTGCTTACACACTGCATAAACACTGCATGCACGCACACTCACATCCACCCTCACCAGCGCAGTACATGGATGCATGCACACTGCTTACACACTGCATAAACACTGCATGCACGCACACTCACATCCACCCTCACCAGCGCAGTACATGGATGCATGCACACTGCATACAAACTGCACACACACTGACATCCACCACCCCGGCGCTGCACATGGATGCATACACACCACATACACGCTGCACGCACACTGTCTGAGTGAGGCTGGGGACCAGCGGCTCTCCCAGGGTCCGGTTCCGGTTCACAATGCTAGAAGGATGGCAAAAAATTGCTCAAACCTTAATTTAGATAAAATGTTCGACCCTTCCAAATTGAGGAATTGCACTTTTTGCCAAAACACAGTTCATGCCTTCATTCAAAGCGTGTGTGGTCTCCGTTTAATATTTTTGTTTAGACTTTGACTCCGGTCCCTCAGCTCCAGCAGGTAGTGGTGTCTGCCTCTGAGAGTAGCACCTATCAGAAAAAGAAACAGTCTTCTCCAATTCTTTATAACGTAGTTTATCTTTAATTTGTAAAAGCATAAATACAATTTCGGGCTCCCTGTTTTCAAAATCCATATCAAACTTCAGACTCATACACGATACCACTCACACACACTCATTCAATCAAAACCCAACCAGTCCACGCATTAAAAACATTATTCATACTCCAAGCTAACATCATTATAGATATCTACCCGTCTAGTGATATATATCACAAAGATGATCTGGGCTGATGTTATTTAGGGGGTCGCCCTCTACTCCAGTGCCATTTCTAGCGCTTAACTCAATAACCTCGGTAAGATGTGGCGAGTGGAGGGACATGTGTGAACCTAAGCACATTTATCGATACGCCTAATATTATGAGTACTGTTGGGGCATGAGTACCAACATAATCATCTTTTTGGATAGGTGTGATCATGTTTCGCCAATGGACATAGGCATGTAATGTTTTAATATAGGACATTCGCACTGAATGTTCATAATAGTAAAGAAGAGGGCCATTATTAGCCCCTATTATTGGGTGTATATCTTAATTTCAAAGGACGCCCGTGTCGCGCCAAGTTGGTTGATTCTATAAGGTATTATTAAGAGCACAATTTATTCACTTGTATCATTTATGTTGTTTGTATGTTTATTAATGTACAGACCCTTTTCACTGTTTGTTTTTATTTTTCCACTTACAGATCTCATACATGAGTAAGTGTACTGGCTGCACCATACTAACAGGTGGAGTAACACGTGGTACAGTGGTAATACTAGGGGTATATGTGATAGCAAGGAAATTCAGCATAGGGATCCTTTTGTCCTTATGAATGTCGGTAGAGAGACGGGATCCGGCAGAAACATGTTGACCTCTATGCAGAACGGAAGGGTGGAGAGTGCATAACTCACTCACACCACCACCACCCGAGGGTGCTCAATACCCTTTTCTGGTTCTGATTTTGGATATCTAATTCCATTGAAGCGGTAGGTGAGTCCTGCTATTATGAAAATACGGCATCCCATCTTAACATACAGCGTCCTGTTCCAACATCTTAACATACGGCATCCTGTCCCAACCTCTTAACATACGGCATCCTGTCCCAACATCTTAACATACGGCGTCCTGTCCCAACATCTGAACACACAGCGTCCCGTCCCAATATCTTAACCTACGGCGTCCCGTACCAGCAGCTTAACATACAGCCTCCCGTCCCAGCCTCTTAACGTACAGCCTCCCGTCCCAAGATCTTAACATACGGCGTCCCGTCCCAACATCTTAACATAGAGCGTCCCGTTCCAACATCTTAACCTACGGCGACCCTTCCCAGCATCTTAACGTACAGCCTCCCGTCCCAGCATCTTAACGTACAGCCTACTGACCCAACATCATAACATAAGGCGGCCCGTCCCAACATCTTAACATACGGCGATCCGTCACAACATCATAACATAAGGCCTCCCGTCCCAGCATCTTAACATAAGGCGACCCGTCCCAACATCTTAACGTACAGCCTCCCATCCCAACATCTTAACATAAGGCGACCCGTCCCAACATCTTAACATACGGCGACCCGTCACAACGCCTTAACATACGGCATCCCGTTCCAACATCTTAACCGGTGGACTTAGATATCCAAGAACAGACCTTATACCATGCAACCAGGGATTTGAGTGCCCTGAGACTGGGTCCGGAGGAGGTATTGCAAGTCCTGAGGTTTCAGTGGCCAGATCGAGTCACAGAGAGACTCGAGGTGGCGGCCGCTGGGGGAAGTGGGAGCCTGTGTGGTGATCTAGTGGGACTCTGGCCCTAGGAGTAAGCGATCGGTCTGGTGCGGCAGCTGCTGCCACCACAGAGAAATTGATAGCAGCAGTGGCTTCCCAGGAGTGTCCTGAGGGGGCCACTCCTGATAGGTGAGGACCTGAGGGGTTGCGCTGATAACTTAGGCTCCGCCAAGGAGCCCGTTTCTCTAGCTGGTTCTAGGTCGGGCCTTGACAACCCTCTCATCCACTGGGGTTGCTGGCAAGGTCAGTTGTGGTCTCTGTGCATGGGCCTGGGCCTTCCGGGGTCATCTTTGGCAGGGTCATGGAGGTCGAAGGCCGGATACAGAGGCTAAGGACTCGCTAGGCACTTGCCAAACTAATATTGGGGTGCTCCAGAAAACTGTGCTTGAACTTGAAACCCAAATGGAAGACACTGAGCGACGTTCACGGCACAACAATCTCCGCATCATCAGGATCTAGACGGCTCTACTCCACTGAGTTCATTATGGATAAACTAAAAACTTGTCCCTGATGCCTCAACCTGGAGCGTCCCGTATTCATGGCCAAGCGCCGCTCCCAGAAACACTGTAAAATATGGAAGGACTGGCCACTCTACTGGAGAGTCCAGTTTGAGCCTTGTGGCAGATGGCCCTATCAATTAGACATGGATTCCCACGAATCTCAGGACTGAACAATGTCCAGAGGACAAGCTATAGATGTGACGAGAGTGATGTGTCAATTGACACTACATCACAGGGGTGAATGCCCCGAATCGCCAATTTTCTAGTTATCTTTAGCCTAATTTTAATTAAATAACCCTTATGTGTAGCCTATTTTATTTACCTTCCCTTTGATAATGTAATGTCAGGCAGTGTAATGGAGATGTTGTGATCGGTGCACAGACATAATATCGACTCCAAAATATCGTTTGGACAGAATATCGAGTTTGAAATATCGTTTGGACAAAATATCGACAGGACAGAATATAGACAGCCAAAATATCGTTTTTAAGGTAAGTGAAGTAATATCGACTGTAAATAATATAGAAAGTGAAAATATCCAAGTATATAATCTAGATAGTAAAAAATATCGTTTTTTTAAATAATATTTAATTATTTATAGTGTTTTTTCATGTTATAATATGTGTGAAAAGTGTCATTTTATGTTATAATTATTTTTAATTAATGTTTTTTTTTAATTATTGTGTAATTTTATTCTGTAGCGGGTTGTGGGTTTATAGGGGAATAGGGTGGGAAGTAATTTAATTATAATTAATTAAATATGTAAATTTATTAATTGGTAGTAATATTTAATTAATTGGTAATTAAATAATATGTGTTAATTAATTAAAATTTAATTGGTAATTAATTTAATTTAATTGATTAATTGCTAATTATGTAAATTTAAATAATTTATTTCCTGTAGCGGGTTGTGGGTTTATAGGGGAATAGGGTGGGAAGTAATTTAATTTTAATTAATTAAATATGTAAATTTAATAATTGGTAGTAATATTTAATTAATTGTTAATTAAAAAATATTTGTTAATTAATTAAAATTTAATTGGTAATTAATTTAATTTAATTGAATAATTGCTAATTAGGTTAAATTAAATTATTTATTTCCTGTAGCGGGTTGTGGGTTTATAGGGGAATAGAGTGGGAAGTAATTTAATAATAATTAATTAAAATGTTTGTAATTTTGGGGTAAAGGGGTATTTTTAGGGTTCAGGGTCAGTTTTTAGTTTTTGGGTAAAGGGGTATTTTTAGGGTTCAGGGTCAGTTTTTGGTTTTTGGGTAATGGGGTATTTTTAGGGTTCAGGGTCAGTTTTTAGTTTTTGGGTAAAGGGGTATTTTTAGGGTTCAGGGTCAGTTTTTAGTTTTTGGGTAAAGGGGTATTTTTAGGGTTCAGGGTCAGTTTTTAGTTTTTGGGTAAAGTGGTATTTTTAGAATTCAGGGTCAGTTTTTAGTTTTTGGGTAAAGGGGTATTTTTAGGGTTCAGGGTCAGTTTTTGTTTTTTGGGTAAAGGGGTATTTTTAGGGTTCAGGGTCAGTTTTGGGTTTTTGGGTAAAGGTTTTTTTTAGGGTTCAGGGTCAGTTTTGGGGTTTTGGGGTACAGGGGTACAGTGTAAAAATAAAGTAAAATTAAATTTACATTAAATTAATTTAATGAAATTAAATTAAATTAAATTATATTAAATTAATTTTTACTCTTTTGTATTTGTACGTTAATAATATTGGCTATTATTTAATTACATTTTGTTACTATATATATATGTTTTAAGAAATATGAATGAAAAAATATTTTTTTTTTACTTTCATTAATTATTTAATTATTAAAAGTTATTTTAAGTATTGTTAAGTATATTTTAGTAATTAATTTTTTATATTAATGTAATTAAACATTGTTTTTATTAAAGTCGATATTTTTTACAACTATATTTTTGTAAACGATATTTAAAACTCGATATTTTTGTACTTACCTGTTTGTACATAGAAAGTCGATATTTTGACAGTCTATATTTTGTCAACGATATTTTTGAAGGTCGATATTTTGTCACTCGATATTATTTCAGTGATCCGTTGTGATCACAGTGTATCCTGCCATGACCTTGGGTTACTCATCCTCCATGTTTTAGGAGCTTGAGGTGGACCTTATATGCATCAACTATAGACTCGCTATGTCGGTGGATCTGCGTTTGAGGTATGAGTATGCGGCATAACGTTACGAGGATGTGTGCATGCCCCTCACAATCCAGATTATGATTTTAGTGTGGATCACGTGGAAACGTGACATTGCCCTGCATGTGGCTAGTGCATTCAGGGCAGGGGGTCCTCTGGCACGCAGTGGTATTGGTGGGTTATGGCGAGCAGGAGGGCTGAACATTCCTGGGCAACCAATCATAACTAGGAAAGGAAGGAAAAGTATAATAGGAAACATTATCAGAGCGGAGGGACACCGGCTATCCGTCAAAACTGCCAAACAACCAGTTGCACGTACCGGCCCTACCGGCTGGTTAAAAGAAGCGTGGAGGGAAGGTGCTCAAGTCAAAGATGCATCACCCCACACGTGCAGAATGCAGAGATACCAATTGTAGTTGTGAGTTAACATTCCACAGTATTACATAGTAGAGTAAAGACTACCTGAATGTCATATAGGAGCGACACCTATATTGATTAGGCCTCCGGTAGCTGAAATATGATTAAGGTTAGCACATGCATAAGCAAAACAATACAAGAGCAGAACAGCTAACAGTAAAGCAGGCATGACTGCAGGAGCGACAGCTATTGGCGAATCATATAATGTCATCTGCAGTCTGCCGGGTCACATCAGGTGGGGCCAGCACGTCCGCTCAAGAGGACCACGTGTTAGAAGAGCCATCATCACTGAAGGATTTTGTGGTGCTCGCGGCTAGATTCGGGCTCTGAGGGTGGTCTCCTATTGTGGATGCAATCTATAGGGCCTGGCGCCTCTCCAAGATTACTTGTTGCAGGTTCGGAGCAGCGCCAGGCTGGGAAGAGCATTGCACCGCCCCCACTTGCAGTGTCCACCCGCCACATCGCAAGATCACGCCGTTTAATTTGGCAGCAGGGCGCGAAGCCACAAGTTCAGTGGACTCCATCCAGTCCATGCCACCCATCAGTACCACACGAAGACTGGCCGAGAACAGGAGCATGTAGCGAATGTCTAACTCCCAGAGACAACACTTGATGTCCAGAAAGGAACTCCTCTGTCACTACACTGCCATGGTATAGTCAGGAAAGATCATGAAAGAGGCATTATCTACCTTTATTTCCTGCAACTTACGTGCCTTGCACAAGATGGATTCACAATCCCGGTAATTAAGCAGATGGAACAAGAAAGGTATAGGGTTGGAGCCGAGTGGTGGTCTGCAGGTCAGCACACAGTGTGCATGCTCGACAAAGAAGGGAAAGACCGTACCACTGGGGAGTAGGGTACGGATCCAGTTTTCATTGTAAGTCACTACGTCTTGGCCCTCCACGCCTTCTGGAAGGCTGACCACTCGTATATAGTTCCTCCTAAAGCGGCCTTCCACATCCTTCACTCTGCCTTCCAGAGTGTGTACATGATCTACCAAGGCCTGCAGCAAGGTTTCTGACTCACGAGTTCCCGGTTAGAGTTCGGCCAGTATCTGTTCAATGCTGTGCACTTTGTCTGCTAATTTGCAGTGATCTGCATGCAGTAGGATGAAGTCCGCTGTTGCTTCATCAATTCTGCTTTCATGCAACATGCATGTCTGCTCAAGCTGCTATGATCTTCTCCACAGCCTGTACCACGTAATCCAGCTTGGTGCCAAGGGATATAGCTGAGTCGGTGATCAAATATCATCTTTGAGATGCGTTATACTCTCCTTAGGGCTGCAGTAGCAATTTCCTCCTAGTTATGTACAGTTTCTGACAGCTGCATTAGTTGTTCTCATCAGTGCTGTGGTGTGTCCTATTCTGATGGCTGCAGGTGTTGTTTTCTCACTGTACTGTGGTCTTCCCCTGAGAGCAGCAGTAATTACATCAGCTTCGAGATATGTTTTTCCTCTCCCTTGGGCTGCAGAGGAAGTTTCATCCTGGTGATGGGCTGCATTAGTTGTTCCCATCAGTGCTGTGGTGTCCTCATCTGATGGCTGCACTTGTTGCTTTCTCACTGTAAGAACCACCTCTTTTTGCATAATTAACCTCAAAGTTTTGGACTGAATCTGCTGCCTTTTTGACTCCACACGGAGGCCTGCTAACCAGACCTCAGTGTCAGAGTTCCAACTCCTTATAAAGTGTATGCTGAATTGGCTGCCCCCTATTGGCATAAGCTGACTTGCTTATAATTCCCTAGTATATGGTACCCAGGGCAGGTAAGACAGGGTGCCCCCCCAGGGCTGCAGCACTGGTTGTGCCACCCTGTGTGAGACAAAGTACAAAATGGCCCCCAGCCTGCCACTGCAGACTGGAAGGGCGGCGTCACACTGCTAATATGACTTTTGCCAATAAAACCAATAAAAAGCCTGCCTTCCCTTAACAATATACGTATGTCTCCCCTAAGCAAGGCATATGATGCCCTGAAGCAGGGAGCTCTATTTGATTGAAATGAGCTGTATATGATTAAGTAGTATACTACAGGACATATGCTTTTAATATGTCCTGACAGCAACTCTGGCAAATTGTTGTTTTTACAGTGGAAAAGTTAGTAGCCCCATTGGCAGATACGGAGTTACCAGCTAACCCATCAGCCCGGTAACCTTCTGAATGGGACTACTCAAACGGGTAATTCAAGTTATCAAATTAATTGTGGCATTATACCAGACTTGATGCCCAAGTCGAATTTAATGTCACTTTTAAGGAAAGGCAACTCTGTTGCCTAGTTTGTCAAGTGGTCTTGCACAGTTGCTGTCCACCAGAAAGCCTTCTACCCTCCTGGGGAGTAGTGTGAACAACTCCCAGGCTCAAGAATAATAGAAGTCTGCTACAGAGAGAGGTGACTCCTTCTCCTTGCAGAAACCTACTCAGGGTGTAAGGCCAAAAGGTGAGCTTCAAAGGTAAAGCCGCCTTTGGTGGGTAAATGGTGATCACACTCCTGAGGTTGGCCCTTTGTTTAGGTAGACAGAATGGCGGTGGGAACAAAGAGGGGAGACCAGTGCCCAAAACAGTTTTTCTGTGGGCATGGAACCCACAAGTAGCCACACCTCTCGGGGGTTGGGGGGCCTACCAAGCTCTTGACATCCAAGGAAGCGTTCAGACATCTTGGGAGTGGGCAGAATAGGGAACCCTGGAATTGCTAGATGACACACATAGTCGAACGTCGTCACAGGGTGGACGGGATCCTGGTAGCCCATTGGCTAGTAATTGCATCATCCCCCAGGGCACTTTCTGGGCAGAAATATGGCACCCCTGGCATCCTGAACATCAGATCATGCTGGAACTGGAGAAAGGACCAAAAAAGGACCTGGCACGACTGGCTGCCTTGTTTGCTGGACTGCACCTGCGGAAACTTGGGGTTAGCAGAGAAAGGACTGTGCCTGTGGCTCCTGGTAACTGAAAAGTTGCTCCCAAGACCCAGACCAAAGCAGTGACCCCAAGGGTCAGTCGGCTGACTCCTTGGAACCAGAACCAGGGCCATCAAAGCTGAAGAAGACCATTCTGGCAAGTCAATAGCCACTTTCGGCGAATGGCAGCTGACTGCCGCTGGGTACCCCAAGAGAACAATCCTTGACAGCCAAAAGTTGCCCCCAAGTCTGCTCGACCCAGAAGGGAAGTCTGAATCCAGATTGTCCCCCCAAGAGGGAAACTAGCCTTCACCAAAAGATACCGCTGGACCCGCTGTGTACAGAGATCGGTAGTCCAGCCCCAGCGGGCCTTTTATGGGCTCAAAGTGGAATTCAAGGGAAACAGACATCTGTGGCCAAAGTCACCCTACTTAACCCAGGTGGCCAAAGTCACCCTACTTAACACAAGGACTGTGGAATAATCAGTGCTTGTATGCGATCTGGACTAAAAAACTGATATTTACATTTTGCTTAAAAATCTATATCTCAAGAACCCTCCGGTGGATTTTGCTCATCTTGGTGTCTAAACTGCATAAAAATATAACCTATTTTTAAAAATTAGAGTCTGGTTTCTTTTGTGTTGTGTGGCTTTATTTCCTTGTTTGGTGCTTCTAAATGTTTTTAACTAGTTCCTTTATTTAAACATTGCTGCTCGAAGCCACAGCTACACAGGGTTGAGTTAAATATTTTACAAACGAGCCTGACTGGGCCCCAAGACAGTTTTGCGAGTGTATTACACTGTAAGAATGCACAACCATACCATATAATACACCACAATTCTTCCACTGTGCTGTGGTTTCTTCCCCTGAGGGCTGCAGTAATTACAACTTTGAGATATGTTTTCTCTCCCTCGGGCTGCAGCAGTAGTTTCCTCCTGGTGATGTTCTATTGTCATACGACTGCTGCATTTGTTGTTCCCATAGGTGCTGTTGTGTTCTCTGATGGCTGCATTAGTTCCATGTGAGTGAGACAGGGGCCTCCTCTCGAGTGTTTGGTGGCTGTTTCCTTCCAGGGCTGTGCTTTCCTCCTCTCAGAGATGCAATATGTGTTTCATGTCAGTACTTTCTTGTACTCTGGAGGCTGCAGTGCTTGCCTTTTCCTTAGTGCCGCCTTCTGCTCTTGGGGTGTTTTCCTCCAGAAGTAGGTGTTCCCTCTCTAGACTATCGCTTTCTCCTCTCAAAGCTGCCAGGGTCCTTTTTTGAGCACTACAGTCACTGTCTCCTCAGTGTTGAGGTGACCTCCTCTTGGGGACACAGTATTTGCCTCCTGATAGTCACGACGTATTTTCCTCTGAGCCTGTAGTAGTAGTTCTCAGGCAGCACGGTGGCCTTTTTGTCAGCAAGCAGCAGTGCCCAGAGCCCTCAAGGTTTGAAAATTCTTAGAACTGAGTACTAGTCAGCATATCTGATGAAATCAGAATAATTCCTGGCTGACATTTACCCTGAACGGATACAATATGTAGGGTAAGCAATGTGGTGTGTCCAAAATGGCTCCCAAATCAAAATAAAGGTCTGCAGGATGGCTACTCTGTGGTGGGAAGAGAGTCTCCAGAGCCCCTGAAAGTTGTCTGCAAACAGCAGAGCTCTGAATAAAGCCACATTTAGAAGTCAGGTTCTAGACCTAACTATGCATAGCATGTATCCTGGTGTGTCTGACAGCTCACTCCAACCTCCAAAATGAGTTAGTCTCTCTCACTCACAATAAATGTGGCTCGGTGTATTTGTGTGGTTGTCTCCTGGAAGCACTGTTGTGCCTTATCAGCATGGTCACAGGATATATGCAATACTGTGGCTGTGGCGTATTCCGCATAGTTATGTGGAGAGGTGTGGCTCACTGGTTAGAGGCAGCAGACCTGTAAGCAGAGAACGGCCCGGGACCAGGGTTCAATTCCCGACGCGGCAGGGTCTTGGACCAGGGTCAACAGACTCGATAATTCTCGCCTCAGTGCCTACTCTAACCAGGGAACACACTCATCTCTACAACGGCCCCCACAGATGCCGGGGATGCCTGGTTTCACCCTGGAGATACCCAGAAAGGGACCATCTCACAGTGAAAACCAGGACGGGTTCCCCAGCGGTCTACAGCGCCAGGACACTCGGGTAGAGTAACAGTGTGCTTTACAAATATCCCACATTTACATTTGCCATAATTCCCACCTGATGCATCATATGTTAGATGAGCTGAAGATTTTAATTTTTAAAAAGTGTTTGTTTCTAGCTCAAATAGATCCAGAATTATCAAAAACATGGTGACATGTTGCCGCGCCATGGAAGGCCCTTTACAAAGGCTGTCTGGTCACCTTTCTGTTGCCGATTGTTTTATTTGGGTGTTAAACTGGTGTAGACAGTGTTAACCTGTAAAAATGATGACGTAATACTATCAAAAAAATGTGCTGCGTTATGCCATATCATTTGCCTTTTCTTGATGGAAAATGTAGTCAACCCTGCCACCAGTGGTGGCCCGTAATGTGCAGCAGGGATGGGGAGGGCACACACACATGCACAATCTCTTTCACACACACACACTCACACCTACCACATACACACATACATACCTATTCAAAGTATGCATGCACAAACACACATTCAAACATACACAGAAGCAGGCACATACCCATTGCTAAAAAGAAAAAAATTACCCTTGCTCAGTCCGACAGATTCTCTACATGCTTAGGAAAATGGTGAGGTGAGGCGCGGCTCCTCCGCCCTTAATGACGGGCCGCCGCTGCCTTCCACATGACTGAGGACAAAAGTCCTCTGCCACATAACTGAAGAGGCTCTGCTCATCAAACGTTTGGAATAGGAGAACTGCCAGCAGCAGGGGTTGTAGGGGTGGACAATGTAGTGGGCAGTCATGACCCAACTACGCGCTTACAAACCTACAGAATCAATTTGAACAAGCATTGGCAAAACCAACAGTTATAGCTTTATTGTTCCAACACATAGAACCAGCATGTTTTCATGACAGTATTTGCAAGTGTTAGATCATTAAAGTCAGACCTTTTGGGTTTGGCAAATCTTCTTATATTGAGCTGACGAGGGCAACAATGGATAAGAGAAGGATATACAACATAATTGGATAATTCATACAGGAGAAACACAAGGGGAAATAAACATATATGAAAAGTCAACGGAACGACACACAGAGGAAGGAATAAAGGAAAAGACCAACAGGGAAAAACACCTGCGCGAGCCCTGACTAAAATATTTTCAAAACGAGTGCTGCAGTGAAAAAAAAACATGAGAATGCTTTATTTCTGGTCTAAGCGTATGAATAGATAAAAAAATGTAATGTGTTGATTTTGTGGTTTTTTAGATTTAACATAGTCCCTCGTTCACTGCCAATTGCCCCATAGGAGGCGGAATGAGGTGCCAAACAGCCAATAAGGTGAGATAACAATAGTAACCAAAGGCCCCTCGGTGTTTATTTTAAAACAGTGGTAACCATAGGTAAAAGAGACAACTGCGCTCTCAAACCAGACCCTAAAATTGGCCTCCGCGTCCTTCCAAGCTGTTCAATGAATAAAAAGGCAAAACATAATAAAAGAACGAGCGAGTGAGAAAAAAAATGTTATTTCCCCTGGCAACTAAATCCGGGCGATGTGCAGGCCGCGTCGCAAGGATCAGACGCTAATCCCACTTTATGACTTCTCCAAAATCCTGTTAAACCCGGCTACTGTGACATATTCCGCGCAAGGCCCTCCCCGCTGCTCGTCGCCCCCTCCTTTCCATTTATTTATGTATGAGAGAGACCGCGCTGTAAAGCACGGGCGTCCCCCCTGCTGGGAAGCTTGACCCGGAAAGAGCAAGGTTGGCCTTCCGATTGGAGGAAGAGGTAGGTTTGGGCAGGTTAACCTTTCAGGTAATTGTGTATCTGGCGCTCAGAGCCGCGGATGTGACGTGGTTGCGCTGTTTGGGCCTTGCTTCCCTCATCTCTGCGTCATACCGCAGGCCAGCCAATGATATGACAGAGACCCGGGGTCTGCTGAACATGCTCGGCAATGGAAGTGTGAATTTGATATTTTTATTCTTGCTAGCGCCGCGTGCCAGTAGTGTTGTTGGTGGGCGCACACATGAAGGTTCCTTTGGCCTTGCTGCTTAGAGCATCCAATTGAGTCGCATACAGGAGATGAAGGGTGGGGTAGTACATCAGGGCATGGTAATGTCACCCCTATTTAATATATCATAAATGTATGCATTAATCAATGCACGCTGTCTTGCGTTATATGCCGGGCGTGACGTGGGTGCGCGCGCCTTCCAAGTCTCCTGGATAGGCCGGAGGCCTGCTCTTATATTTGGGCATGTTGTTCGCACTGCCCTTGTCCCTTTCATGGTTCATTTACTTGTGTGGCTTTCTTTAATTTATAGCGCTCTAAGAAACAATCCTCATGACGGGGCGCTCGCCAGTCAAGCTTCATAACGCAGTCTATCCAATCGAATAAGCGAGACTCAGGCTCCTCATATATATGGGCGCTACATTTATTTATTTATGCGTTTTTCTATAGCGCGGACTTTACCCGAAGGTGTCAAAGTGCTTCACAATAGGAACAGTACTGATACATGAGGAGAAAATTACAAGTGAACACATTAAAAAAGCAAACGTTAAGTTACATGAGGCAATAGTGACTATTGTGAGGAAACAAAATACAAGAGGTAGCAAAGGTACATTACAGGAGAAAAAAGTGATATGTGTGCAAATTACAAAAGCGTACTAAGTACAAGTAGAGGTATAATACTGCAATAAATGGCAGACACTAGCACAAGAACAAACTTACGTAGGCAATGGTGGCACTTGTACAAGTATAAAAGGTAAACAAAATGTAAGAGGTAGCAAACAGTGTGTTACAAGAGAAAAGTGACGTGTGCATGTTACAAAAGAGTACCAAACACAGGTAGAAGGGTGCAATGGGCGCTATATCCATCGGGCGCTCATGCAGTCAAGCTGCTTGTCCGTCGGTCTATCCGGTAGAATAAGAAAGACCCCCGGCCTCACACTCTTGGTCACATTAAACCTGCTTTCTACAATTGAGTGGTTTGATTGTCGAGGTTTTCGTCGCACAGCGCTGTGCACGAGTTTCTGGGCGCTAGGCAGATCCACCTCATCCCAGCAAGGTTCTCCAGAGCCTGTTGGTCTCGCCACGGCACACAATACCTCTGTCGCGTTTGATGCGCCGGGGGTCCTCTCCCTGCGCCCCCACCCGCATCTCTGGGCCGAGCCGCATTCGCCACGGCTCCTCCGTGGGAACCGGCTAACATTTACCTTTCCCGGCCCGCCTGGCGTCTTTTACGGTTCCATCGGCCGCTGATTTATGAACTTCTAAATTGAAGTGTATATTTCGCTTCTTTCTGTGGTTGTATTAAAACAGTAGGGGTTGGGGGTTGGTGGGGGCCCCGAGGACACCGTTCCCATCGCCTGCCTCTTGGAGTGTTTGCAAAGGGCATACACTCTGGAGTGGGGGCTGCAGGGCTCTGCTGGACGGATGGTGTGTGCCCCCCCCCCCCCCCCCCCGCCCCTTAAAAAGAGGTGCAGGCGCCCTCCCTTGCCCCTCAAAGAAACGGGGAGATGCAACCAACCGGTCTACTGTGATGTAGGGGTATAGCACTGGCCGCCTCTAGTGCGGCATCGAGGCACTCCACCTGTCTCGAGCGATTTGATTACAGGTGAACCTGTGTGGTTGCCGCATAACCTATGTGGTATGAACCGCAGGCGGCGCGCGAGGACCTCGACGGGCTGCAAACAGTGCCCAATATTGGGCGCCTTGACCTATAGGGGGTGAATCAATCCCAAAGCTGGGCACAGTGTCGCCCCCTGGCGGCAAGACGAGGCATGGAAACAGGCAGACTTGTCTTTGCAGCTCCCTGTTATGTAACAGTCAGTAAGATAGCTGAGTGGGTTAACACACAACTTCTGCATAGATCAGTGCGCCGTCAAACTAGCATGGCTGGAGGTTTCACTATAACAGACTGTGTTGCACGAATTCACCCGCTATGCATTATGGTAGATGTAGTTTCGTTTCTTCATAATATAGTTGTTCACCCACGCTTCATTTTCTCCGGTAGTTCAGTGGTCAGTCAGTGCTGATAGTCCCCTGGCAGGTGCCCTTCATCAGAGCCGAGTATTCCTTCCTGTCGGGGGGCCTCCATGCAATCACGGTTGGGTTTGATGTGCTGTAAGAATGGCTTCGTTTGGCTGTGAGCCTGCGTTCACAGTCTGAGTCACAGACAGACAGAGCCTAGGGGTAGGGCCAAATCTCGAGAGACCAGATAGAGCCTAGGGGTAGGGACCAGATAGAGCCTAGGGGTAGGGCCACATCTCGAGAGACCAGATAGAGACTAGGGGTAGGCCCACATCTTGAGAGACCAGATAGAGCCTAGGGGTAGGGCCACATCTCGAGAGATCAGATTGAGCCTAGGGGTAGGGACCAGATAGAGCCTACGGGTAGGGCCACATCTCGAGAAACCAGATAGAGCCTAGGGGTACGGACACATCTCGAGAGACCAGATAGAGCCTAGGGGTAGGGACCAGATAGAGCCTACGGGTAGGGCCACATCTCGAGAAACCAGATAGAGCCTAGGGGTACGGACACATCTCGAGAGACCAGATAGAGCCTAGGGGTAGGGCCACATCTCAAGAGACCAGATAAAGCCTTGGGGTAGGGCCACATCTTGAGAGACCAGATAGAGCCTATGGGTAGGGCCACATCTCGAGAAACCAGATAGAGCCTAGGGGTAGGGCCACATCTCGAGAGACCAGATAGAGCCTAGGGGTAGGGCCACATCTCGAGAAACCAGATAGAGCCTAGGAGTAGGGCCACATCTCGAGAGACCAGATAGAGCCTAGGGGTAGGGCCACATCTCGAGAAACCAGATAGAGCCTAGGGGTAGGGCCACGTCTCGAGAGACCAGATAGAGCCTAGGGGTAGGGCCACATCTCGAGAGACCAGATAGAGACTAGGGGTGGGCCCACATCTCGAGAGACCAGATAGAGCCTAGGGGTAGGCCCACATCTCGAGAGACCAGATAGAGCCTAGGGGTAGGGCCACATCTTGAGAGACCAGATAGAGCCTAGGGATAGGGCCACATCTCGAGAAACCAGATAGAGCCTAGGGGTAGGGCCACATCTCGAGAGACCACATAGAGCCTAGGAGTAGGGCCACGTCTCCAGAGACCAGATAGAGCTAAGGGGTAGGCCCACATCTCGAGAGACCAGATAGAGCCTAGGGGTAGGCCCACATCTGGAGAGACCAGATAGAGCCTAGGGGTAGGGCCACATCTCGAGAGACCAGATAAAGCCTAGGGGTAGGGACCAGATAGAGCCTACGGGTAGGGCCACATCTCGAGAAACCAGATAGAGCCTATGGGTAGGGCCACATCTCGAGAAACCAGATAGAGCCTAGGGGTACGGACACATCTCGAGAGACCAGATAGAGCCTACGGGTAGGGCCACATCTCAAGAGACCAGATAAAGCCTTGGGGTAGGGCCACATCTTGAGAGACCAGATAGAGCCTATGGGTAGGGCCACATCTCGAGAAACCAGATAGAGCCTAGGGGTAGGGCCACATCTCGAGAGACCAGATAGAGCCTAGGGGTAGGGCCACATCTCGAGAAACCAGATAGAGCCTAGGAGTAGGGCCACATCTCGAGAGACCAGATAGAGCCTAGGGGTAGGGCCACATCTCGAGAAACCAGATAGAGCCTAGGGGTAGGGCCACATCTCGAGAAACCAGATAGAGCCTAGGGGTAGGGCCACGTCTCGAGAGACCAGATAGAGCCTAGGGGTAGGGCCACATCTCGAGAGACCAGATAGAGACTAGGGGTGGGCCCACATCTCGAGAGACCAGATAGAGCCTAGGGGTAGGCCCACATCTCGAGAGACCAGATAGAGACTTGGGGTAGGCCCACATCTTGAGAGACCAGATAGAGCCTAGGCGTAGGCCCGAATCTCGGGAGACCAGATAGAGCTAAGGGGTAGGCCCACATCTCGGGAGACCAGATAGAGCCTAGGGGTAGGCCCACATCTCGAGAGACCAGATAGAGCCTAGGGGTAGGCCCACATCTCGAGAGACCAGATAGAGACTTGGGGTAGGCCCACATCTTGAGAGACCAGATAGAGCCTAGGGGTAGGGCCACATCTCAAGAGACCAGATGGAGCCTAGGGGTAGGGCCACATCTCGATAGACCAGATAGAGCCTACGGGTAGGGCCACATCTCAAGAGACCAGATAAAGCCTAGGGGTAGGGCCACATCTTGAGAGACCAGATAGAGCCTATGGGTAGGGCCACATCTCGAGAAACCAAATAGAGCCTAGGGGTACGGACACATCTCGAGAGACCAGATAGAGACTAGGGGTAGGCCCACATCTCGAGAGACCAGATAGAGCCTAGGGGTAGGGCCACATCTCGAGAAACCAGATAGAGCCTAGGGGTAGGGACCAGATAGAGCCTACGGGTAGGGCCACATCTCGAGAGACCAGATAGAGCCTAGGGGTAGGGCCACATCTCGAGAAACCAGATAGAGCCTAGGGGTAGGGCCACATCTCGAGAAACCAGATAGAGCCATGGGGTAGGGCCACATCTCGAGAGATCAGATTGAGCCTAGGGGTAGGGCCACATCTTGAGAAACCAAATAGAGCCTAGGGGTAGGGATCAGATAGAGCCTGCGGGTAGGGCCACATCTTGAGAGACCAGATAGAGCCTAGGGGTAGGGCCACATCTCGAGAGACCAGATAGAGCCTAGGGGTAGGGCCACATCTCGAGAAACCAGATAGAGCCTAGGGGTAGGGCCACATCTCGAGAGACCAGATAGAGCCTAGGGGTAGGGCAACATCTCGAGAAACCAGATAGAGCCTAGGGGTAGGGCCAAATTTCGGGAGACCAGATAGAGCCTAGGGGTAGGCCAAATCTCAGGGGACCAGATAGAGCCTATGGGGTAGGCCTAAATCTCAGGAGACCAGATAGAGCCATGGGGTAGGTCAAATCTCGGGGGACCAGATAGAGCTTAGGGGTAGGCCCAAATCTCAGGAGACCAGATAGAGCTAAGGGGTAGGGCCACATCTCGAGAGACCACATAGAGCCTAGGAGTAGGGCCACATCTCGAGAGACCAGATAGAGCTAAGGGGTAGGCCCACATCTCGAGAGACCAGATAGAGCCTAGGGGTAGGGCCACATCTCGAGAGACCAGATAGAGCCTAGGGGTAGGGCCACATCTCGAGAGACCAGATAAAGCCTAGGGGTAGGGCCACATCTTGAGAGACCAGATAGAGCCTATGGGTAGGGCCACATCTCGAGAGACCAGATAGAGCCTAGGGGTAGGGCCACATCTCGAGAGACCAGATAGAGCCTAGGGGTAGGGCCACATCTCGAGAAACCAGATAGAGCCTAGGGGTAGGGCCACATCTCGAGAGACCAGATAGAGCCTAGGGGTAGGGCCACATCTCGAGAAACCAGATAGAGCCTAGGGGTAGGGCCAAATTTCGGGAGACCAGATAGAGCCTAGGGGTAGGCCAAATCTCAGGGGACCAGATAGAGCCTATGGGGTAGGCCCAAATCTCAGGAGACCAGATAGAGCCATGGGGTAGGTCAAATCTCGGGGGACCAGATAGAGCTTAGGGGTAGGCCCAAATCTCAGGAGACCAGATAGAGCTAAGGGGTAGGGCCACATCTCGAGAGACCACATAGAGCCTAGGAGTAGGGCCACATCTCGAGAGACCAGATAGAGAGTAGGGGTAGGCCCACATCTCGAGAGACCAGATAGAGCCTAGGGGTAGGGCCACATCTCGAGAGACCAGATAGAGCTAAGGGGTAGGCCCACATTTCGAGAGACCAGATAAAGCCTAGGGGTAGGGCCACATCTTGAGAGACCAGATAGAGCCTATGGGTAGGGCCACATCTCGAGAAACCAGATAGAGCCTAGGGGTACGGACACATCTCGAGAGACCAGAAAGAGAGTAGGGGTAGGCCCACATCTCGAGAGATCAGATTGAGCCTAGGGGTAGGGCCACATCTTGAGAAACCAGATAGAGCCTAGGGGTAGGGCCACATCTCAAGAAACCAGATAGCGCCTAGGGGTAGGGACCAGATAGAGCCTATGGGTAGGGCCACATTTCGAGAGACCAGATAGAGCCTAGGGGTAGGGCCACATCTCGAGAAACCAGATAGAGCCTAGGGATAGGGCCACATCTAGAGAAACCAGATAGAGCCTAGGGGTAGGGCCACATCTCGAGAGATCAGATTGAGCCTAGGGGTAGGGTCACATCTTGAGAAACCAGATAGGGGCTAGGGGTAGGGACCAGATAGAGCCTACGGGTAGGGCCACATCTCGAGGGACCAGATTGAGCCTAGGGGTAGGGCCACATCTCGAGAAACCAGATAGAGCCTAGGGGTAGGGATCAGATAGAGCCTGCGGGTAGGGCCACATCTCGAGAGACCAGATAGAGCCTAGGGGTAGGGCCACATCTCGAGAGACCAGATAGAGCCTAGGGGTAGGGCCACATCTCGAGAAACCAGATAGAGCCTAGGAGTAGGGCCACATCTCGAGAGACCAGATAGAGACTTGGGGTAGGCCCACATCTTGAGAGACCAGACAGAGCCTAGGCGTAGGCCCGAATCTCGGGAGACCAGATAGAGCTAAGGGGTAGGCCCACATCTCGGGAGACCAGATAGAGCCTAGGGGTAGGCCCACATCTCGAGAGACCAGATAGAGCCTAGGGGTAGGCCCACATCTTGAGAGACCAGATAGAGACTTGGGGTAGGCCCACATCTTGAGAGACCAGATAGAGCCTAGGGGTAGGGCCACATCTCAAGAGACCAGATGGAGCCTAGGGGTAGGGCCACATCTCGATAGACCAGATAGAGCCTACGGGTAGGGCCACATCTCAAGAGACCAGATAAAGCCTAGGGGTAGGGCCACATCTTGAGAGACCAGATAGAGCCTATGGGTAGGGCCACATCTCGAGAAACCAGATAGAGCCTAGGGGTACGGACACATCTCGAGAGACCAGATAGAGACTAGGGGTAGGCCCACATCTCGAGAGACCAGATAGAGCCTAGGGGTAGGGCCACATCTCGAGAAACCAGATAGAGCCTAGGGGTAGGGACCAGATAGAGCCTACGGGTAGGGCCACATCTCGAGAGACCAGATAGAGCCTAGGGGTAGGGCCACATCTCGAGAAACCAGATAGAGCCATGGGGTAGGGCCACATCTCGAGAGGTCAGATTGAGCCTAGGGGTAGGGCCACATCTTGAGAAACCAAATAGAGCCTAGGGGTAGGGATCAGATAGAGCCTGCGGGTAGGGCCACATCTTGAGAGACCAGATAGAGCCTAGGGGTAGGGCCACATCTCGAGAGACCAGATAGAGCCTAGGGGTAGGGCCACATCTCGAGAAACCAGATAGAGCCTAGGGATAGGGCCACATCTAGAGAAACCAGATAGAGCCTAGGGGTAGGGCCACATCTCGAGAGATCAGATTGAGCCTAGGGGTAGGGTCACATCTTGAGAAACCAGATAGGGGCTAGGGGTAGGGACCAGATAGAGCCTACGGGTAGGGCCACATCTCGAGGGACCAGATTGAGCCTAGGGGTAGGGCCACATCTCGAGAAACCAGATAGAGCCTAGGGGTAGGGATCAGATAGAGCCTGCGGGTAGGGCCACATCTCGAGAGACCAGATAGAGCCTAGGGGTAGGGCCACATCTCGAGAGACCAGATAGAGCCTAGGGGTAGGGCCACATCTCGAGAAACCAGATAGAGCCTAGGAGTAGGGCCACATCTCGAGAGACCAGATAGAGACTTGGGGTAGGCCCACATCTTGAGAGACCAGACAGAGCCTAGGCGTAGGCCCGAATCTCGGGAGACCAGATAGAGCTAAGGGGTAGGCCCACATCTCGGGAGACCAGATAGAGCCTAGGGGTAGGCCCACATCTCGAGAGACCAGATAGAGCCTAGGGGTAGGCCCACATCTTGAGAGACCAGATAGAGACTTGGGGTAGGCCCACATCTTGAGAGACCAGATAGAGCCTAGGGGTAGGGCCACATCTCAAGAGACCAGATGGAGCCTAGGGGTAGGGCCACATCTCGATAGACCAGATAGAGCCTACGGGTAGGGCCACATCTCAAGAGACCAGATAAAGCCTAGGGGTAGGGCCACATCTTGAGAGACCAGATAGAGCCTATGGGTAGGGCCACATCTCGAGAAACCAGATAGAGCCTAGGGGTACGGACACATCTCGAGAGACCAGATAGAGACTAGGGGTAGGCCCACATCTCGAGAGACCAGATAGAGCCTAGGGGTAGGGCCACATCTCGAGAAACCAGATAGAGCCTAGGGGTAGGGACCAGATAGAGCCTACGGGTAGGGCCACATCTCGAGAGACCAGATAGAGCCTAGGGGTAGGGCCACATCTCGAGAAACCAGATAGAGCCATGGGGTAGGGCCACATCTCGAGAGGTCAGATTGAGCCTAGGGGTAGGGCCACATCTTGAGAAACCAAATAGAGCCTAGGGGTAGGGATCAGATAGAGCCTGCGGGTAGGGCCACATCTTGAGAGACCAGATAGAGCCTAGGGGTAGGGCCACATCTCGAGAGACCAGATAGAGCCTAGGGGTAGGGCCACATCTCGAGAAACCAGATAGAGCCTAGGGGTAGGGCCACATCTCGAGAGACCAGATAGAGCCTAGGGGTAGGGCCACATCTCGAGAAACCAGATAGAGCCTAGGGGTAGGGCCAAATTTCGGGAGACCAGATAGAGCCTAGGGGTAGGCCAAATCTCAGGGGACCAGATAGAGCCTATGGGGTAGGCCCAAATCTCAGGAGACCAGATAGAGCCATGGGGTAGGTCAAATCTCGGGGGACCAGATAGAGCTTAGGGGTAGGCCCAAATCTCAGGAGACCAGATAGAGCTAAGGGGTAGGGCCACATCTCGAGAGACCACATAGAGCTTAGGAGTAGGGCCACATCTCGAGAGACCAGATAGAACTAAGGGGTAGGCCCACATCTCGAGAGACCAGATAGAGCCTAGGGGTAGGGCCACATCTCGAGAGACCAGATAAAGCCTAGGGGTAGGGCCACATCTTGAGAGACCAGATAGAGCCTAGGGATAGGGCCACATCTCGAGAAACCAGATAGAGCCTAGGGGTAGGGCCAAATTTCGGGAGACCAGATAGAGCCTAGGGGTAGGGCCACATCTCGAGAAACCAGATAGAGCCTAGGGGTAGGGCCAAATTTCGGGAGACCAGATAGAGCCTAGGGGTAGGGCCACATCTCGAGAAACCAGATAGAGCCTAGGGGTAGGGCCAAATTTCGGGAGACCAGATAGAGCCTAGGGGTAGGCCAAATCTCAGGGGACCAGATAGAGCCTATGGGGTAGGCCCAAATCTCAGGAGACCAGATAGAGCCATGGGGTAGGTCAAATCTCGGGGGACCAGATAGAGCTTAGGGGTAGGCCCAAATCTCAGGAGACCAGATAGAGCTAAGGGGTAGGGCCACATCTCGAGAGACCACATAGAGCCTAGGAGTAGGGCCACATCTCGAGAGACCAGATAGAGCTAAGGGGTAGGCCCACATCTCGAGAGACCAGATAGAGCCTAGGGGTAGGGCCACATCTCGAGAGACCAGATAGAGCCTAGGGGTAGGGCCACATCTCGAGAGACCAGATAAAGCCTAGGGGTAGGGCCACATCTTGAGAGACCAGATAGAGCCTATGGGTAGGGCCACATCTCGAGAGACCAGATAGAGCCTAGGGGTAGGGCCACATCTCGAGAGACCAGATAAAGCCTAGGGGTAGGGCCACATCTTGAGAGACCAGATAGAGCCTATGGGAAGGGCCACATCTCGAGAAACCAGATAGAGCCTAGTGGTACGGACACATCTCGAGAGACCAGATAGAGAGTAGGGGTAGGCCCACATCTCGAGAGACCAGATAGAGCCTAGGGGTAGGGCCACATCTCGAGAGACCAGATAGAGCTAAGGGGTAGGCCCACATTTCGAGAGACCAGATAAAGCCTAGGGGTAGGGCCACATCTTGAGAGACCAGATAGAGCCTATGGGTAGGGCCACATCTCGAGAAACCAGATAGAGCCTAGGGGTACGGACACATCTCGAGAGACCAGAAAGAGAGTAGGGGTAGGCCCACATCTCGAGAGATCAGATTGAGCCTAGGGGTAGGGCCACATCTTGAGAAACCAGATAGAGCCTAGGGGTAGGGCCACATCTCGAGAAACCAGATAGCACCTAGGGGTAGGGACCAGATAGAGCCTACGGGTAGGGCCACATTTCGAGAGACCAGATAGAGCCTAGGGGTAGGGCCACATCTCGAGAGACCAGATAGAGCCTAGTGATAGGGCCACATCTCGAGAAACCAGATAGAGCCTAGGGATAGGGCCACATCTCGAGGCACCAGATAGAAACTAGGGGTAGGGCCACATCTCGAGAGACCAGATAGAGCTGAGGGGTAGGCCCAAATCTTGGGAGACCAGATAGAGCCTAAGGGTAGGCCCACATCTACAGTTACTTTTTCTTTTGCGTACTTCGTGGGGCAAACAAATCTTTCGTTCAAAAGAAGTAAAATCAAGGTCCCAGAAATAAGAAGTATCCCTTCCGAGGCAGGGCCCAAGGTTGGGGGGCTGGACTTTTCTCCAAGTCTCGACCACATCCTGACCCTCAGCACAGCAGTCAGGCAAATCCCGACTATATTGGCATGGAAGTGGGTGCACTGCTAAATAAGTTTTACCTAGAATGGTGCCATGTGGTGACTAACAAGTGGGTTCTGGAAGTCATAAAAAATGGTTACTCTTTAGAGTTTGCAAACCAGCTGTCAGGACCTCGGTTCCAAATCACTCCAGCTTAGAACGACCTGCTGAAAGGAGTGTGCACTGCTGGAGGGTGTCCAAGCAAAGTTCCTGAAGGGAGCCATAGTCCAAGTCCCCTCTCGCAGAGAGGGTTTGGAATCTATTCCATTACTTCTTGGTTCCAAAACCTGGCAGGAATTTCAGAATGGTCCTGGACTTTAAATGGCCGAACAAGTTTGAGCAATGCATCCCAGTCAAGATGTTGACTCTACAATTGATCATAAGAAGGTGTTGGCTTGTGCCATTGTGCAGAAACTTGGGTTTTAATCATTGCATGCAGGCATATAGAATTTTAAAAACAGACTTATCCGCTATTATAGTGTTTGCTGTAGCTAAATTTTTGGCAGCATTTTGGTCCAAGCGCAGGAATTTTATAACCAATGATTAATTATCAGCTTTTGTACATGCTTTACTGTATCAAATTTTTATGACTATTATATTAGATTTTTAATGATGAATTGTAAAACGAATAATTTTGAATGTGTTACTGTTTAATGGGAATTTTTATCATCTTGCTATTTGCGTAGATCCTTGGTTTTTGATGATGTTTGTATCTTTTATGGCTAAGTTAGCCGAAATTAAGAGAATAAAGAAAGAATTGATCATTTCAATTCTTGCACGGAACAAGTTTTTAACGATCTTGGATTTACAAGACACACTCTTCATGTCCCGATTGCAAAAGAAAGTCAACAATTACTCAGGTTTGCAATCCAGGGCCATCACTTCCGGTTTAGATCACTTCCCTTTGGTCTTTCATGGTGCCCGAGAATGTTCACAAAGGTTCTTGTACCAGTGGTTTCATTTTTGCAATTGAAGGGGGTGCAGTTGTTTCCTTATTTAGACGACTGGTTGATTTCTGGCTCTTTAGTTTTTTGAAGGTGGAGTCCAGTGTGAAGATGGTGTGCTCCTATCTCGAGGATCTGGGGTTTATTGTGAAATATCAGAAGGCCAGCCTTCTCCCAGAAGAGCTGAATACATTTATGGTGCACTGCTAGACACTCAGAGGGGGGATAGTGTTTTTGCCAGGAAACAGAATTCTCTCTTTTCAGGAGAAGTTGACCCATATTTTGTCACTTCTCAAGGCAGGTGGCAGTGGTTAGTTGTTCAGGGGATTGATGTCTGCCATGGTCCCAATACCATTTGAAACTGTTGGTCTATCAACTCTGGACAATTGGTCCCCAGTAACTCAGCAGTTCAAAACATTGATCCCAGTCTCACAGGAGATTGGGGTCACTTAATGCAGTGGTTAGATCCAAAATATCAAAGAAAAGTGGTACTCTTTCAGCTTCCAAATCCAAGGGTGGTTATTTCAGATGGAAGAGCCTGGGGCTGAGGTGATGAGTTCAAATCAAATCAAATCAAAAGTATCTTTATTCGGTTTCCATACTTTTTTGAAACACCATAAAAGTTCATAAAAAAATATTTAGCAAAGAATTAATATTGATACAATCCGAGTTGCGACAAATATTTTCCAACGTTTCATTTCCAAATGATGAGTTGTAAGCAAAAGGAGAGTGGCCAGGCGCAAAAAAGTGTAAACTCTTCCAATTGGAAGTAGCTAAAAGTGCAGTGATTTGCTCCCCAAATAGAGGGGGCTTGAGTTTTGATCAGGACAGACAACCAAGTTGCAAAAACTTATTTAAACAGACAAGGCAGCATGAGAAAGAAAGAGTTTGCAAGGTTGTTTATGCAGATATTATCGTGGGCAATGCTGCATCTTATGGATTTAAAGGCAATGTATATTCCAGGATGTATGACATTACAACGCATGCTTTTACCACGCATGCCTTTACAACGCTGTTTTTACAACGCATGCCTTTACAATGCATAGTGCTTTGGGGCGCTGGATAGTGAATAGTTTAATTTACTATTCCAACTCCAGTCCCCGTGGATAGTAGGAAGGTGTTGGATAGTAAATTAAACCTATTCTCTATCCTAGAGCGCCCCCCAGCGCAATGCGTTGTAATGGTGTGCGTTGTAAAAGTTGCCTCACTTTTGTGCAGAAGCTTGGCATCCAGGTATGCATATAGTGAATGTGATGCAATTCCAATGGCGAGAGGGCCTTCTATGTGCATTACCTCCAATTCCTCTCCTGCAGATGGTTCTTGTAGTGCCTTTTTGGCCCAGAAGGGCTTGCTTTCCGCTGATTTGCCTGTTCAAAGGAGGTTGCTCTTGATATTCAAGTCTGTAAGAAACCATCAACACCGGCGTTCTGTATTAGTCATTGGAAACATTTTTGTAAGTGGTGCTAGAACAAAGATGTTGATTAAAGCTCTTGTGATCAGTTTCTAGTTTGGGTTTTTTGCGTGATGGTTTAGTGTTGGGAATGTCCCCGTCAAATCTGTGAGCTTAGTGGGTGTCGATTAGAGGCTGTAGAAAGCAGCTGGCCCTGTGGATAAAATTCTTCCTATTGGTTTTTAAACTTTGAAGAGTTTGGCTCAAAAAGACCAGTGGTTCATTCTCAGCTACGTGGGGTTCGGCCACTGCTTAAGGGGTTACAGGAGAAACCACTTGAGCCCTTAGAGTCTGTGGACATGCCCTGGTTCTCAGCTAAGGTAGCTTCTCTGTTATCAATTACTTCCACAAGGAGGTTGGGGGAAGTAGGAGCAGTGCTGTTACATTTTCCAGACTTGTAGTTCCTCATTGATTTAATAGTTTTAAGGCCTGATCTGAGGTTCAAGCTAAAGATACTGAAGCAGTTTCATTCTTCAGAAGAGGTTGTGTTAGCAGTGGTTACAGATAATGTAGGTGATTTCCTTGAGGCCATGGATGTCAAAAGGACTTTAGAGATTTATCTAGCCAGGAAAAGAGATTTCTGCTTGTCAGATGCTTTGTTTATAGCCCATGCTGCAGCAAATAAAGGCAAAAGGCAGCCACTGTGACTTTGAGGTGGTGGGTGAAGCAGGCCATCTTTCAGGCATATGTTTCAGATGAGTGTGAGACTCCTGAGGTCTGCAAGGAAGCTCTACAAGGGCAGTATCCACGTCTTGGGCAGATTCCGCGGGGTATCTCTGCAGGGGCATAGTAGGGCTGCTGCTTGGTCCACTCCCAAGATGTCTGCTACACACAGATTGGGTGTGAATGATGCTGATTCCTTGGATTTCGCCGCAGGAGTCTTTAAGGCCACAATGAAGTAACTGAAGTATTTCTTTCTGGGGAAGTATGTTTCAGTTCAAGATCTAATAAAGAATTTTCTTTAAATGTATCTGTGTTTTTGGAGCTTATGTATAACCTCGGTAGTTAAAATTGAGGACGAGGAGTTTATGATGAGGAGGTAAGGAATCAATTACTTACGGTAATCTTCATTCCTCCGAATCCGAAGCTCCCCGTCCCAGTAGGTTTTCCAACCCTCCCTCCCTAGCATGGCACCAATATTCTGGCTTGTAAAGACAGGAAGTGCTGTGTGTTAGGGAGGGGCTTTATGTGAAGTCATGAAAACTAAGGTAGGACTTATGTCTTGCTATTGCGCGGGCAGAGAGGCAATGCCCCAATAGTTATCACTGGGATGAGGAGCTTCTGGTTCGGAGTGGTGAAGTTTACCGGTAAGTAATTGGTTCATTTTTAACATTGCCCCTCTGTCTTTGATTAATTATCAGTCATGGGTCAGCTGTAGAACACATTTCAAAGTGTTTTCTTCTAACAGTTACTGTTTGATGTATGTATGTAGTGATACATTGAAAAATATCGGCTTAAGGTGATTTTTGTAATTTTCGTCTTGGCAGGTTAATTTAAAATACTGGTCTTGCTGGTATAAAACCGGCCAGTTAGCAACCATAATAGCGCATTGGGATGCGAGGCGCTATAAGTTGACCTTATTGTGGCATACAACCAACATAACATTAGTTAGGCCTCAGCTGGCATGCCGTGGCGCTCAGTAAAAGACATTGGATCGCCCAACTCTCTGAGTTGGGGGCTCCAACGTGGAGAGGTGTGGTGCAGCGGCCAGGGCAGCTGACTTCGGAACACAGGGTTTATGGTTCGATCCCCGGCGGCAGCTCAGCTCAGCACCATGTGACTCTGTGCAATAGCTCACTTAATTTCCATGACGGCCCCCAGCGCCTTGAGACCCGTAAGGGTGAGTAGTTCGCACTTTACGAATACAGGTTTACATTTTTTTCTTAGTTCTTAACTGTCTCTGCTTCAATACAAGTCAATGGGGGAAATACATTCCCTGATTATTATTTTTTTTTAAATCTCCCGCTTTCGTCTTCTAAAATGTCAGTCTGTATGGTGAAGGGTTCTTGTCACATCCATAGGAGAGAGTAAATCCTGCTCTCTCACTTGGCGTGCGTCAATGCACTGCTGTTGACTGTTTGCTGGAGGCCTGAAGTCCCCGCGCACCGCTTAGCCCGGATGTGTGTACAGCACGCGCTCTTTCTTCGCAGGTATGGCTGCCCTGGGAGCTGAGGCCTAGCAGTTAGACCCCAGGCAAGGTCTTTCAAGACTTATTCAAACATGGAGGAGCTCTGTGATGGCAGAGGCAGGCGCCAATTATCCCAGCCTCTCCGCGCCACAGCACACAGGCGTGCACGGCCTAAACTGGAGCTCGGTGACAATTGCTTCTCAACCTGTGGTGCGAGTGCTGAACACTCTCCCAGACTCACTTTTATCGGGCATCATGAGACCAATGTCGATGTTTGAGGAGTAGTTTGACAGTACCGAAGTCGCTACTCTGTACGGTCGGTATGAGACGCAAACAAATGTGAGAAGCTAAGTGAAATGGTATCATTGTGAGGGAGTGTTGTTTAACATTGTGAGGGAGTGTCGTTTGAGGAAATGGTCACATTGTGAGGGAGTGTCGTTTGAGGAAATGGTCACATTGTGAGGGAGTGTCTTTTGAGGAAATGGTAACATTGTGAGGGGGTACCGTTTGAGGAAATGGTAACATTGTGAGGAAGTGTCGTTTAAGGAAATGGTAACATTGTGAGGGAGTGTTGTTTGAGGAAATGGTCGCATTGTGAGGGAGTGTTGTTTGAGGAAATTGTCTCATTGTGAGAGAGTGTCGTTTGAGGAAATGGTCACATTGTGAGGGAGTGTCATTTGAGGAAGTGGTAACATTGTGAGGGAGTGTCATTTGAGGAAATGGTAACATTGTGAGGGAGTGTCGGAAGAAATGGTAACATTGTGAGGGAGTGTCGTTTGAGGAAATGGTCACAATGAGAGGGGGTGCCGTTTGATGAAAGGGTAACATTGTGAGGGAGTGTCGTTGGAAGAAGTGGTAAAATGGTGAGGAAGTGTCGTTGGAAGAAGTGGTAACATTGTGAGTGAGTGTTGTTTGAGGAATAAACACTAATCGGGCCTAGACTTATTTTTACTGAGCTGCTGGGGAATAGATGAAATGAGTTGGGGACGGGCCCCCCACATCAAAGCGCATTGAAAGCAGAGGTGAGTAGTGAGCTGCGACACCTTCCTAGACGTTTTACCTGCAGCAGGTCAGGGCAGCAGCTTTCAATAGTGCAGCAGCACTGAATGCTAGGACTGCGAGGGGCCAACTGCAGTCGAAATATAGCTGTTTAAATCAGTAACCCAAGGGATGACGGGTCCTGATCCTTGCTAGTCTTACAATCCATAGCATTCTTGTCTGGCCTAGTCTAGAGCGTCCCTGCGGCGCCATTGAGGCACGCTAGAAGAAGGCAGGAGGGAATGTTCTGGAACACGTCAGGGCGTACGTGCTGACGTCAGTGCTATACAGATGATGGCTGTGTATGCTTATTGAGTATTTAGGGGTTTCTGCTACTATCCCTTCCTTGTCCGTTGTTGAGCTGGCATCAGTCAGTGGGGGCTGCACTGAAATGAGCGTGGGGACGGGGGCTGAACCCATAAATCGACAAACCCCTGGGTCGTAATCTGAAGTCCTCAAATCCCTGCCTTCTGTTGTACTGCTGAGTTTCCTGCATACTTGCTCACCTCACCTGCGGCGGGACTGGGGCCCTCCCCAGCGGTGCCCCCCCCCTTTCTCCCACGAACAGACGGTGCGGAGTAAGCAGGCCTGAGACAGAATGGGAACACCTGCCGTCAGCATCTTTTCAAATCCATGCTTTGTCTTCTTGGCTTGCACTTGAGAGAGGGACTTACGTACATTCACAATGGTTTTAATGGCGCAGAACGATGAAGATTCGGTATATTTCGAGGAATGTTCCTCAGAAAATATTTTGTTGACCGACTGGCGCCTCTGAAAGGTCAAAAGGGCGAGGGAAGAGTCTGTCACATAAGTGGAAGTCTCCTGCCAGACCCTGCCCCAGCCGCACCTGCCTGAGATGCTCACCTCTCAACTACTCATGCCCCTGAGAGGCGTCTCTAGAGGGGGGCCAGGTGGGACCCGTGCCCCAGCAATATTCGTCCTGCCTCTGCCCTTCCCTTGACCCTTGTGCCCCTCCACCGCCGCTGCTGAATGTACTAGGAGACGGCACAGCAAACAGAAAGACTGCACTTTGTCACATGCATTGAATTTGTCAAACCACCTTTCATCGCAAAGTGGTGGTGTTTACTTGAAATGTTTAAATCTGACTTTGTATGTGTGTGTATATAAATCAAGATCTAAATATACATTTAATTGAACATTTTAAGCACAGACATGTGTGTGTGTGTGTATATATATATATATATATATATATATATATGAATGTTTTATTTTTGAAACTGTTTAACACATCCACATGGAGTAATGAGCAGCGCCCTACAGTATCCAGGAGGCTTTGCATTTGCCACGCCCGGGAGGCAGGCTTAAATGAAGGTGTGCGCAGTGCTATGTGCTATCAGCTTCAGTGAACAAAACGCTGCAGAAGAAGGGATAGGCTCCCGAAACGCGTCCAGCGTATTAACTTTTCAGATGGAAACTGCTGTTTTATTTTCGTGCTTGCTGGCTGCCAATTAAAGAACGGAAGTATTTCAATTTCGTGTGGCCTCATTCAAATGGGTACCTGCAGTTTTGGATATATATGAACTATAGTTACTTACCTGTAAACTGTGGTTCTCCAGTATTGGTGTCTTTCATAGATTCACATGCTTGAATATCCCCCGTCGTCGAAGTGGGAGTCCCACGGTACATAAAATAGCAGTCATATATGCATGTATACATGAAAAATATAACTAATAAAAATATACATACATATAGTGCAGTAAATTGTAAATTCTAAAAGTACCATAGAACATAATAGGCCCATTGAAAAGCCTAAGGGAGAACTCACTTTAGTAGCATATCTGAGTCATTATGTGTTGGATCACATTCCAGCCAATCAGGCTGTAGCCTCCTCTAGAACCTTCTCCTCAGAAGCCCAAGTCCTCAGATTTTCGTAGCACAGAGTAAGTAAAAGTGCCTGAGGAGAAAGAGAGCCTCTGAGGGGAGGATGGGAGGGTCGCATGTGAATCTATGAAAGACACCAATACTGGAGAACCACAGTTTACAGGTAAGTAACTATAGTTCTTCTCCAGTATTAGGGGTGTCTTTCATAGATTCACATGCTTGAATAGAGTAGAAAGCAGTAAAAACATCACAGGAGTCATAAAGGTAATACATCAAGCAAAGAAGGTAAATATATATATATATGGTAATATGCACTAAATACCAAAACATAATTATGAAAAAACCTTTATGACTGGAGGCGGGTAGCAACAGAGGCTCACCTTTACTGGAAAAGATTCCGCAGCACCGCTTGACCCACTGCCGCATCCGCGGCGTCTGTTGATTGCAGGCAGTAGTGCTTAGTAAAAGTATGGCTGCTCGACCAAGTAGCAGCTCTGCAGATCTGGCGTAAGGGTACCCCCGCAAAAAGGGCAGCCGAAGTAGACACTGCTCTAGTTGAATGAGCTCGAACAGGAGCAGGAAGGGGCTTTCCAGCCCGTTGGTGGCAGAAGGATATGGTAGAGGAGATCCACCTGGTTATAGTCTGCTTGGTAACAGGTTGTCCTTTGCAAGTTGGACCATATGCCACAAACAATTGATCCGATTTTCTGATAGGTGCAGTTCGTTGAATGTAGAATTTGAGACAACGTTTCAAATCTAATGAATGCAATGACCGCTCAGCTGGAGTTTGCGGAGCAGGAAAGAAAGTCCTCAGAATTACAGGCTCGTTGAGATGAAAGTCACTGGGAACCTTCGGGATGAACTTAGGATTAGTTCGTAATGTCACGGCCTCGTTGGAGAATTTTAGGAAAGGAGGCTGTATGGTAAACGCCTGGATGTCACTGACACGTCTTGAGGACGTTAAGGCGAGTAAGAGAGCAACTTTCCACGTGAGAAATTTAAGAGTTGCCGAGTGAATAGGTTCAAATGGTGGTAGAAGTAGTTGAGACAAGACCAAATTCAAGCGCCAGGCAGGCGGAGGGCGACGGATAGGTGGAAACATCCTAAAAAGGCCCTTGTAAAATTGTTTAATGATCCTTGAAGAACATAAAGATGTGGAACCATCATGGCGGAAACGGGAAATCGCCGCCAGAAACACTTTAAGAGTTGAGTGGGACAGACCTGATTTTGCCAGGGATAAAAAGAAAGGTAAAATTTGTTCAGGTTTTGCAGTCATTGGGTCCAAATCCTTGGTGCGGCACCAGACACAGAAACGTTTCCACTTGAGTTGGTACGTTTTTATGGTGGAGGGTGCGCGAGCCCGCGCTAACACCTCCCTGCAGTCCTTGTCAATAGTTAAACGTGCAAATTCATTGTACTCAGGTTCCAGGCATGGAGTTGAAGGTATGCTGGATCCGGATGACAAATTAGTCCCTGCTGCATCGTGAGGAGGTGCGGCAGAGGATGGAGTGGCAACGGATCGGACTGCGAGAAGAGGAGCAGGTCCGTGAACCATGGACGTCTCGGCCACTTGGGTGCGATCAGGATGATGCGACAAGGTTGGAACCTCATCCTGTGTAACAATCGAGGGATCAGAGGAAGTGGAGGGAAAGCATAGATGAAATCGTTCGACCAATCGATCGAAAATGCATTCCCGCTCGACTCTCTGTGGGGATGCCGACTTGCAAAGCGTGGGCATTTCTTGTTGACAGCAGTCGCGAAAAGATCCATCCGTGGCTGGCCCCACCGCCGGAATATGTACTCGACCGTGGGCTGATTGAGTTCCCACTCGTGATTGTCTGATGATGCTCGGCTGAGAGAATCCGCCAGAACATTGGCCACACCTGGCACGTGAATGGCTGTGAGATGAATTTGACGTTGAATCGCCCAATCCCATATTTCTTGTGCTAGTTGAGAAAGTGGAAGAGACCTCGTGCCGCCCTGCTTGTTGAGGTAGTGCATGCTGGTGGTGTTGTCCGTCCTCACCAGCAAAGTGTGTCCCCGCACTAACCTCTGGAAAGATTTGAGGGCTAAGAAAATCGCCAAGAGTTCCAGACGATTGATGTGCCAAGTTCGTTGTATTGCCGTCCACTTCCCTTTCACAGACATGCCGTCGAGATGCGCTCCCCAGCCTTCGAGAGACGCGTCTGTCGTAAGCGTCAGAGTTGGGGGTTCGTCCTGGAATGAACGGCCCGCAGATATGTGTGGAGGGTGAGCCCACCACTCCAGCGCTTTCTGTATGCGAGGCGTTAAAAGGACCTTGTCCTCGAAGGACCCCGACACCTGTTTCCACTGCCTGTCCAGTTCCTCCTGGAGAGTCCTCATGTGCAATCTGCAATTTGGAATGAGGTGGATGCACGAGGAGGCCATGCCAAGGAATGATTTGAACATTCGGACAGAAACGGACAGTTTTGATTGGAGGGAGCGCACCATCATTAACATGCGGTCCTGTCTTTCCTGGGAAACGAACACTTTTCCCTGCCGAGAATCTAGCAAGGCTCCGAGAAAATTTCTCCGTTGCGATGGTTGAAAGTGTGACTTCTGGCAATTGATTGACAGCCCCAAGGCGTGGAAAAGGGAGACGCAAACTTGAGTGTGCTGCTCCGTCTGGTGAAAAGTGCTTGCCTTGATGAGGCAGTCGTCTAGGTATGGGTAAAATTGGATACCTTGGAGACGTAGGAAGGCAGCTACGGGGGCCAAGATCTTGGTAAAAACCCTTGGTGCTGAGCGGAGGCCGAATGGCAGGACTTTGAATTGGAAGTGTAGCTGCCCGACCGTGAAGCGGAGATACTTCCTGTGTCTGGGGTGGATTGGCACATGGAAGTAAGCGTCCTGAAGGTCGATTGTGGAATAGAACTCGCTTGGATTGAGAAAATTCAGAATTTGGATCAGAGTTAACATCTGAAAAGTTTTTGAAATTAGAAATTTGTTTAGAGCTCGTAGATCCAATATTGGACGCCATTCCCCCGACTTCTTCTTGACTAAGAAAAAGCGGGAATAGAACCCCTTGCCGCGTTGACCTTGCGGCACTAGTTCGATGGCTCCTTTTTTGATCATTAAGTTCACCTGGGCCAGAAGGTCCTTGAAATGAGGGGGTGGTGGCCCCGAAGGTGGATGAGTGGGTGGAAATTTTGTGAATTCCAGGGTATGTCCTTTGGATATAACGTCCAGGACCCATTGGTCGGAGGTGATTGTGGACCATTTGTAAAAGTATTTCGAGATGCGACCTCCAAGATGTACGGTCGGCAAAAGGAAGGGTCTGAGGCAGTCACTGCTTTTTGGTGTTTGATCCACCTCTATAAGTGGATTTCCTTTGGTAAGGCCTGGAGGTGGATTGTCGAGTTTGAGATTGATAGGCACCCCGCTGTCTGTTATCGTTGTAGGTGTTGAATGAACGATATTGACTTGAGCCACGAAAAGTAGAGGAGCCTCCGCCTCTACCCCGTGCACCCCGAAAAGGCCGTTTCTTGTATTGTAGGCTCGCCAAGGATTTCGCAGTGTCAGTGTCCTTTTTTATCGCCTCAAGGGCATCATCCACATGTTTGCCAAACAATAATTCTCCGTCATACGGTAAATCTAGGACTCTTGCCTGTACTTCAGGACGGAAAGTGGTAGAGCGCAGCCAGCCTTGACGCCTCAAAACTGCAGCCCCCGCCAATTGTCGAAATCCCGTGGAGGAAATATCGAGTGCACAATCAATGATTTCGGAAGAAATCAACTCCCCCTCGTGAATAATCGCCTGTGCTTCTGTCCGGATTGCCTCAGGCAGCTGAGGAATCAATGCAGCAATCTCGGACCACATCTGGCGGTCATAACGGCCCAGTATAGCCAGAGTGTTTGCCGCCCTCACAGTAGTAGCCGCCATGGTCGTGAATTTCTTTCCTATGGAATCCAATTTGCGGCCTTCCTGATCAGGAGGAGACGTGAGTGGCGTTGCAGGATTGCGCGATCTTTTTTGTGCAGCCTGAGTAATTACCGAATCTGCCTTCGGTTGAGACACCAAGCAGGCCGGAGAAGACGCCGGTGCTTTGTATTTTCTGTCCAATCTGGGTAAGACCGCAGGAACAGAATTGGGACGTTCCATCAATTTAAGGCCTTCCTTCCAAATATATTCCACGATTGGTATAGTGTGGGATTGCCTTTGTGAGATGTCTTTAAAGTCATATAGAAAGCAGTCACTTTCATGCTGTTGTTGTTCGACTTTGAGATGAAACCGTTTTGTAGCCCGGATCATCAAATTGTGGAAATGTGCCATGTCCACTGGGGGCGAATGTAGAGGCGAGGTGGGCGGAGTGGAAGGCGTTTGAGCCCTATAATTGTCCCACTCAGCCATGTCGGCGTCATTGTCGTCGTCATCTGTGTTGTGAGGATCCGGATCCTCGTCGCCAGTGTCAGGGCGAGCACCATCCGGTGAAGCCGGTGAAACTGGTGTAGGTGCCTGAGGAAGTTGCGGTTGAGGCTGCGGAGGAGGCAGTGGTGCTGGAGAAGCAGGAGTAGAAGAAGGAAACCTGCGGTTATAATCATCCAGCATGTGCTGAAGATTCATCACCAAGGACAGAGGTATCTGGGTAATAGGCTCTGAAGGCACCGGTTCGGACGTATCAACAGGAAACAAGTCAGTCCCATCTTCGACATTGTCCACCACATCACCCTCGTCACTATATTCCTGGCACTTAATGTTCAAATCCGAAGGACTTGTTGCCTGTGTAAATAATCCTTCCACTTTCGAATCGTTTCCGGATTCTTCCTCACCAGACTGGAATAATTTGTCTGGAAGACGAGCGCCACTCCTCACAGGACTCAGTTGGATGAGTGGTATGGTCCGCAAAGAAGAAGCAGTAACCACTGTGTAGATGGAAGCCGTTTTTGGTAGAGGTTGGTGCGACGCCAACGAGCCCATTGGCGTAAATGCGGCACCGTCAGCAACACCCTGAGGCGGGTGCATTGTCGACAAAGAGGCCATCGGCGTCGACTTGGACGGAATTTTCTTCGTCGACGAGGATTCCTTGTCCGTCGACGGGCCCGTCGACGGAAGCGGGGCTTTATTCGTCGACGAGAGCGGAGCTTTGGCCGTCGACGACGAAGGCGTCGACGGTGTGAGAGTCGTCGACGAGGCCGTCGACGAGGTAGTGCTGGTCGACAGAGGCGTCGTCGACGGGGGCACCGTCGACGGGCCCGTCGACGGGGTGCTGGGTGGAGGCTTGGTCTTCGTCGACGATGTATGCGTCGACGATGGATGCGTCGACGGCTTCGTCGTCGACGGGGCGCTGAGTGGAGGCTTGGTCTTCGTCGACGGTGTATGCGCCGACGATGGATGCGTAGACGGCTTCGTCGTCGACGGTCTATCCTTGACGGTCGTCGACGAGATCTTCACCACTGAAGAGATGGGTCTCACCTTCGAGGTCGCCGTCGACGAGGTGGTCGTCGTCGACGTAGCGCCGGTGGACATGGAACATGTCGTCGTCGACGTGGAGGTGGTAGAAATGGATTTCGTCGACGCTGAAGACGTCGACGGGCGCGTCGACGAGCCCGTCGACGAGCCAAAACCAGATTTCTTACTGGTAGGTAAGGCTTTGGGCGCAGACGTCAGAGAACCAGGTCCCGTAGAGTTGCCCTGAAGCGAATCCTGTGGGGAGACAATCCTAGAGGGATCCAACAGTCTACTCTTCTTGAGAAAAGGAGAAGGAACCTCAGTCTCAGCCCCACGCTTCTGAGAGGACTTTGAAGTAAAAGATGACAGGCTCTCTACATCAGAAACCACAGACTCCGAAGTCTTCAACTTCTGTAGCCACAGAAGGAGACGGGCCTCTCTATCTCTCAGAGTCTTAGGAGGGAAAGTGCGACAGTACTTACAGTTTTTCACCTCATGGTCTGGGTAGAGACAGTAAATGCATTTACTGTGTGGATCCTCGTGGAAAAGGCGCAGTTTACCACATGAAGGGCAGGCTTTAAACAGGGATTTCTTGTTTGAAGACATCTTCTTGAAGAAAAAACAGGTAAAGTTGAAGAAAACTGAGCAGAGCTCAGGGAGACTCCCTTCACACGACGTGCGGTAGAAAATCTGAGGACTTGGGCTTCTGAGGAGAAGGTTCTAGAGGAGGCTACAGCCTGATTGGCTGGAATGTGATCCAACACATAATGACTCAGATATGCTACTAAAGTGAGTTCTCCCTTAGGCTTTTCAATGGGCCTATTATGTTCTATGGTACTTTTAGAATTTACAATTTACTGCACTATATGTATGTATATTTTTATTAGTTATATTTTTCATGTATACATGCATATATGACTGCTATTTTATGTACCGTGGGACTCCCACTTCGACGACGGGGGATATTCAAGCATGTGAATCTATGAAAGACACCCCTAATACTGGAGAAATATATATATATATATATATATATATATATATATATATATATATATGAATTCGCAACTTGCCTCGTCGCAGGGGGAGCGCATTAGAGCTGGTGCCAGCAACAGGACCGAGGCAGGATCCCGTATTTCTATCACCACAAAGTTAAAAAATGATGGCACTCCACTCGGGAAACTTTTCAACAGCATTTATTTCTTTGCTGCGATGACCTACGCGTTTCGAACGTTACGTTCTTGATCACGGTAACATTTCCAACAATAAGTCCCTTTTCACTTTTGCATTAAATACACATTTCTCACGCAATGCATTGTAGTCATTGTAGTTAAATTAACATCATTTAACTAGTTCACAATTTCCTACTTTGTTTGTCAAAATATGTGGAAATAATTATGATATTGATAAATCATATATGTTTTTATCATCGTTTGATGGACTAAGTGCCCTTACTATGCCATGCATATTGTGTTGATATTGACATATAGTGTATCAGTGAGACTTAGTTCCAGCCATATGTGGTCAGACGGTGAAGAATTCATCCTATATGCTCATTTAAATCTACAGTGTATTACGGTGAATTGAATCACTTTCAATAAGTCAACTACTGTGATTCAGCAAGAAGGAATGTTATTCTGTGTTTCTAGGGCTGAGTGCCCTGACCACCGCTACTATTTACCACTAATAGCTGGACAAGTGTTGCTGTATGATGTTTCAATCAAAATCATGTGAAAGCAATTCTATTTCTCGAATTTTAAGCATCAATTCCATTATAAATGTACATGAAGTTCTGCATCTGCATTAAGTCCCATCGGTTGTGTGGTCTTGAACTTCATAATTAATTTAGATTCTAGTCTCCTTAGTTGCATTTTCCTGTCTCCTCCACGTTCATTTGGAGGTATTGTAGCTAGACCGGAATATGTCATGTTTGTCCATGTATAACCAGGATGATTGGTCATGTGCTTGGCCATTGCATAGGTAAGGTCCTTTTTCTGTATTGCCCTTGTGTGTTCCAAGATACGTTTTTTCAATGGGCATGTCGTGCTCCCGATGTATCTTTTACCGCATTGACATTGGAGCAGATATACCACGAAAGGAGTTTCACACATAATTTGTTGTTTTATTTCGAATTTTCTACCTGATGGTTCCAGCAGACTTTTAAGATTTTTTCCAATCTTACATGCCTTGCATATTAGGCATTTTGTAAATCCTGTTTGTTTGCATCCCAGCCAATCTTTTGTCTTTTCGAAGTTCAAAATGACTGTGCACCAAATGATCTGCCAAATTCGGTGCTCTTTTGTATGTGACCGATGGTTTATCTCCTATTTCATTTCCTATGTCAATGTCTTTTTTTAGTATATGCCAAAATTTACTCATGATTTTTCTGATTTTGAAACTCTCCTTTGTATACTTGATTATCATTCTTGGTTGTTCTTCCATTATTGTAGTTTCTGTTTCATTAGCATTTGGTGTCATGTCCCGGTTCGGATTTTTTCTTTTTCCAAGTAGAGTTTTGTTACAGGATGTTAGCATTTCTTGTCTATATATATATATATGTCCCCCCTAAAAATTACATCTAGAGACACCACTGATCAACCCCCAGACAGGACATAAAGGTCAAATACTTAAGGGTTTTGGCACCCTACAAATTTAACTCGACTAAAATGAAGGGTGTTATATGTAGAGTTGTAGATGGGTAACTGTAAAACAACAGGCATGTTTTGCACTGAGAGGTTCCTTTCGCATAAAATAGACCAGATTAAAGTTTTTGTTGCCTGAAATTTGATTTTGAACCCCGAGGAGGAACATATCCCAGTCACTGACAACTGCCTGAGTGCAATGTAATGCTACGAATGGCCTTCTAAAGCTTTTCCCATAAGAAGCTGATAAGAGGAAGTCGTGCACAACATGGCCTCATCGCTTTCAGCCCCATCCATCTGTCGATACTTCCGAACTTACAACCTAGTGTCCTGCCACCCACCCGCCTGACTTCGCTAGTTCTCTCACCCTCCCAAATATTGGCGTCATCCCCACTCCCTCGCCCCCCCCGAGATCCGGTTTCTCACACCCCTTATCAATACTTAACAAGCATTGGCAAAGCCAATATTGTTTATACATTTTTATTGGGTTATATACAAGGAAACATATGAACATACAAGTTAAGGCACTTCAATATTAAGCTCTGCTCATACAATATAATGGCATTTAACAATAACCAAAATAAGAAAGAAGGGGGAAAAAACAATAGGGAGTCACAGTCGGTTACTGGAATATATACAGTCTGTTCCACCACCAATGTCCGACAATGCCCGTGATATCAATATCATATCTAAAGAGGCACTCACTCTTTTAGCCATAACCCGATATTAAGTTTACATAGAGGCACAAAGTGTCACAGAAGTCGACATTCCAATATGACTTTCCGCTATGAGCAAAGTTGAAGAGGTTATAGGCGTCCAAGTCCTATGTGATGAAAGCGCTCCAGATGGTATCGACAACGTGGGTTTAGACATTAAGTTTGTAGATCAATTGTTTATGCCCGCCCATCATGCCCATTGCGCCCCTCCATTCCGCATAAGAGAGGGGAGAGTTGGCATCTGACAGTGTCAGAGCAACCATAATTTGGTCATTACTAAAGCTGAGTTTATCCATCCTTTTTGAATGACGGGTGAGGCCCACAGCACTTTGTTATCAGGTAGGGCCAGTGGTTCCAAAGGGGTGAAAGTGATGTTGGGTTCTCGGATGGTTCACTAGATTCAGTAACCAGTAGGAGTGAATGCAAGGACAGATATCTAGATATGTAGGATGTCTCCATCCGGATGACTACAACTCCAGCACGATAATGTACTAGACAGGTTAGCTCAATGGAGTCAGTAACGCGTCCAATGCAATCCTATAGAATCTTCAAAGAACTGAATTTGAGGCTTGCCTCTCGAGGACCTCTGTCATGTTTGTGGCAGCGTGGACCATTCTTCTTCAGATTGGTTCACATGCAGCCTTGCTTGGCATGTACCACACAAAAGTTGCTCTTTTGGTTTAGAAAACAGGCTCGCGATTATGAGGTTTTAGGTCCCTGGGTAAAGCCAATTGGTCGGAAATTGACAATCCACATTTTTTAATTTTTTTTGTGCTAACATATGCAATACGGTACAAAAGGGGGTGGTGATGGACGGAGCATCTGAACCAATCAAACACTCACACCCAGTCAAAGGATCTGGGTTTAATCCATCCCCGCTCTTTAGCCCACTCGGCCACCCCAGTTCAGACATGGCCATATGGAAATCAGTCTAACCCTGTGCCTCATGGGAACAGTCCGGCCCAAACTGCCAAGTCATGCCTTCCCTGGACCGGAAACAAGCTTCCTAGGACCGGTTTCTGGCATTTCAGCCGTCTTCAGCCAGGCTTGCTTGAATCCAGTGGCAAAGTGAGAAAGGGACTCATGTCTAAGCATACCCTGCCAACTTATGGCAAACAAAGCGGCACAAAAGGGGGTGGTGATGGACTGTGCATCTGAACCAATCAAACACTCACACCCAGTCAAAAGATCTGGGTTTAATCCATCACCGTTCTTTAGCCCACTCTGCCACCCCAGTTCAGACACGGCCATATGATAATCAGTCTGACCCTGTGCCTCATGGGAACAGTCCTGCCCGAACTGCCAAGTCATGCCTTCCCTGGACCGGAAACAAGCTTCCTAGGACCGGTTTCTGGCATTTCAGCCGTCTTCAGCCAGGCTTGCTTGAATCCAGTGGCAAAGTGAGAAAGGGACTCACGTCTGAGCATACCCTGCCAACTTATGGCGAACAAAGCGGCACAAAAGGGGGTGGTGATGGACGGAGCATCTGAACCAATCAAACACTCACACCCAGTCAAAAGATCTGGGTTTAATCCATCACCGTTCTTTAGCCCACTCTGCCACCCCAGTTCAGACATGGCCATATGCAAATCAGTCTGACCCTGTGCCTCATGGGAACAGTCCAGCCCGAACTGCTAACCCATGCCTTCCCTGGACCAGAAACAAGCTTCCTAGGACCGGTTTCTGGCATTTCACCCATCTTCAGCCAGACTTGCTTGAATCCAGTGGCAAAGTGAGCAAGGGACTCACGTCTGAGCATACCCTGACAACTTATGGCGAACAAAGCGGTACAAAAGTTTTGTATCACTCCTAACATATGCAATAGGCATCAAAACTATATAAATGTGCAAGGGAAGAATGCATCACTTACAACAAAGAGAGTCAATGACTGAAGTAGGCTGACCCATTGCCCTATGTTGTAAGCTGCAGAATGTGTAGGAAAAACATGTGAATGACACTTAAACACACTAATGAATGAAGAGGGCTGAACAAACCCAGCAGAGTTTGCCCCTTTGTGTTATGGTGAATGCGTTCACAATTAGCACATACTTGCATATTAGTAGTAATTTTCCTCTAAGTTGGTGCAGGTAGTATCTCTAAAAGCTCGTCAGCTCACTTGCCCTGATAAAATTAGTTTTCGATCTCTACTGAGGAAGTATAAAATCAAGAAACACATGTGTCTAGAGACGAACAGCACTACCTGCACCAACTTTGATGAAATACTACTATTAATATTCAAGTAAGCGCTAATTGTGAACTGCATTTACCAGAATGCAAATGGGCAAACTCTGCTGAGAGGTGAAGCAGTGTGCTCCCATCCCTTCCTGTTTAAAAAGGCTCCCTTGAGCCAGTGATCTGAAAAGCTTTTAGAGATGCACCTGTGCACCTGTGAGAGGTAGTGAGACCTGAGAGGATTCTGGCATCTTTCTCAGCAACCCCTGATAAAATTAGTTTTTGATCTCTACTGATGAAGGATAACATCCAGAAACACATGTCTAGAGATGAACAGCAGCACTACCTGCACCAACTTTGGTGAAATACTATTACTACTATTCAAGTAAGCGCTAATTGTGAACTGCATTCACCATAATGCAAGGGGGCAAACTGCTGGAATGTGAGGCAATGCGCTCCCATCCTCCTTCTAGCCACAGTTTAGCAGAGTGCCAAACAGGATCAAACGCAAGCATAAGGTCAACGAGTGATATGAGAGGTAGCTGGGCTATGCGCTGTTAATTTATTGTGATGTCGTGGTTTTGAACGAGGTGTGCCGTCAACTCATTTATAAATTGAAGCAGCATTAGGGCGCACCTGGTGGATACGAGGATGTTGTTCCAGATCCAGGGGGCACAGATGGAAAAGTCCTGCTGCCTTCTTTTGCCCTTTTTACACTTCTTAGTCTGCAGTTAAATGGTGTTCTGGCTGCAGATGTGCAGAGGAAAATGGTGAACTTCTCTGCAAGATAAGCAGGGTTGCTGGTTGTGATGACATTGCATATAATGCAGCTGGTTTTAAAGATGGTACGGGCACACTATACCCGCTGCAGAGAGGCCGTGCCCTGGATACGATGGACTGTCTCTTGGCTGTAGTGGCAGTATCCCTACTACAATTGGCAGACTCTGGTGTTCTCAAGGCTACACAGACGAGCTGCTTGTGGCACTGCAGAGGTTCCCCTAAATGTAAGGGGCAATCTCTCACCTACACAGGGCAGACTCTGTGTTGTGTTGAGCAGTCTCCCGGCTGAAAATGGGCATTCTCCCCGATTGGAAGGCCAGAGTGCCTGCTCCAAAGGGGTGTATCTAAAATCCAAGGGCAGTCTGCCTGCTGCAATGGAACAATAGCTGTGTAGCAAGGGGCAGTATTTCTGACTCAAGATGCACAGGGCTGCCTCTAACATGCAAGGGCAGTCTGCCTGCTGCAATGGAACACTATGTTGGAAGGGGCTGTCTTCCTGACTCAAGGCGTAGAGTTTCTGCTGCAAGGGGCATCTCTCAGCAGTAAGTGGAAGTCTCTCGCCATCAAGGGAAACTCCCCTAGATGAAAAGTACAGGATCACTGATGCAAGAGGCTGCTTCCTGCCTCCATGGGGCGTTCCCTTGATTGCAAGTGACAATCTGCCAAGAGCAGTTTTTTTGCTTCTGGGGCCATTCTACCTACTGCAAGGGGAACCCCCAGCTGTAGATGGCACTCTCTCTGCTTCATTCATGGGGAAGTCTGGTCTCCCTGGCTCCAAAGCGGAGTTCATCGTAAGGGCTATTGCATGGCTCTAAAGGGTCATGCCCTGGTAGAAAGCCGTAAGGGGAGGTCCCCCCGTTTTCGAGAAGCAGAGACCCTCGTGCAAAGGGCACCCCCTCAGCTGAAATGGGCAGTGTGCCTGCCCCAAACTGGGACCACTTGCAGAAAGTCAATAGATGAAAATGCCAGAGGTAGTGGAAGTGACATCATTCGCCCATTGGACCCTGATGACATCACAGAGTTGAATCCCATGCTTTATAGACCCTTGTTTACTTTGTTCTTCTTTGCCTCTATAGATACTTTCATGATGCCAGAGATTAGGGTAGACAGCATAGTCCTAGAGATACCCCAGGCTAGCCTGTCCTGCTATCTGATGGTCATGAGTCTACTCTCACCTCAGGCCACAGACCCCTGTGTCCAGACTGGCAGACCCCGCTGGACAGCCGGTTCCCAGGGCCCCTCGCGGCGGGGATACAGATCTCGTGATGGTAGGCCCTGGCAATGACGTAGGTGCAGATTGGGACATTTTGTTAATTTATCTGACCCCTTTCCCTCTAATAAATCTTCTATCCCTTTTTTTTTAATTACATTAATTGTCAGTTGCTTTTGAACTCAAGAGGACTCGAACTTTTTAGTGTCGTGCTTAATTTACGAGCCTGTCTACCAGTAGGGCAAAATGATGGGGTGCCTCAAATATTTGGCCAAGGGACCCCAGACCCCGTTGCATTAAAATAAAACGAGCAGCCCCCAAAATGTAGGCTGATCTCACAGAGTAGCCCCCTGCAGCCTAGGCCCTACACCTCTTGCCCTGTAGGAACCCACATTACACCGTCTCGACCCAAGTGTGATTTGTGAGGGTGGAGGGGGGGCAGACTGCACCCTGGAGAGGACTCACCGCCCCCGTCCCCTGGGAGAGGCAGGTGTGGTCTCCGGGCAGCCATTTTAAGATTTACGAGCGCTCGTTATTAGGACACACATTGGGTTCGGGAAGGCCTAGACACCCCCCAGCCACCGGTGCCCCCGAAGAAAGACGAATGAAGCACCGAAATTAAAACTTTTTTCTTGCTCAAACAACGCCTGACGTGAAAAAAAGAGCGAGAAAGCAGCAGGGCGGGAAAAACCCCATATTAATGAAATTGGCTCCGGACCCACACTCATAAACCAAAGTCCACAGAACCATGTGTACCCTGGAAGAGATGACCGCATTTCTGTCCAATTCGGCGCCCCCACCTGACCCGCACCCCTCCCCACGTAGGAAAAGTTGAAAATGTGAAGCTTTAGCGTCTCGAAGACCTGTCTGGTTTGTAATCCTTTGTTAATTCACATTGGACTGAAGCCTTTTTGAGGACCACATAAGAAGAAATATATGCAAAACCGATAATAACTTTGATATGTGTTGTTACTGCATCCAGGTTCTGTGATTGTGACGTCAAATCATGGTTGTCCAACCAAAAGATGCTCTCTTCATGTGCTCAATCCATATTCTGGGCCAGAAGTAGATCTCTGCAGCAGGCGCCTTAGCCCCCTGATCTATATTAATAACAAGAGGGGCTACTTCTAGGTCTTAGAATCAGCTGCTAGAAAAGGTTACATCAGGGATAACGCTCTACCACCTCCTCCATCCTCCTCTGTCCCTCTAACCCCTTCTCCGCAGTGATCCCAAGAGTACAATTTGGCCCTTTTCCCACAAATTGATTAAAAAAAGAGTAATTTTCTTTCCTTTTTTTTCTCCTATCCCCCACCTCTCACAAGTGGGCTTTAATAAAGATGGGTTTGTCAATATTTGACACTGTCGACGCCGTGAGAGAAAGAAGAGACGACAAGACGGGGGATAATTCCAGGGGTTAGCGGCGGATCCCTGCTTAGCTCTTGGAAGAGTTCTTTTAGGCCCACCTCAAACCTACCACTCCCGTCTATCCCCCACTTTCCCAGAGGACTTCAGAACTAATAAAAACGATATTAAACACGATTGCGAAGGCCTAGGAGGGGTGAGCCGTTGCCACAGCTACCAACACTGTTGCATGCACCTTGGGCCGTGTGATTTTCCGAGATGCTGTCTGCTCTTGCAATGTATCGGCATCACTGAAGAATAGCAGGGCAACGGGGGAAGGGTGAGTGGTGGTCTGTGAGCCTTGGAAACTGTGGTGGGTGTGAAGAGCGGAGAGAGGATCCTTGTCGGTGGCTTAAAAAATAGACATGGTTGCCTCAAACAAGGAAATACTCTTGAAACGCATCTTCAGTCGATGCACAAGCCCTAAATTTCCGTAAAATGCACACAGCCAAGTTCTACTTAGCTCTCAAGGGCACCTTTTTGGAGTGCTTGTCGCTCTCGCCAACATGCGTCATAAATCTGATAATGCCTTGATTTTGAGGAGAAAGCCCTTGAGAAGGGGTTAAAGAGCTAGAGTGCTGTGTGAATATGATCACGGGGAGAGTATATTCACATTTTTGGACAGTGTCTAAACAGTATTGGCACTGATGCAGTTTCTCCATATCCCTTGATAATGGATAAATCCCTCTGTGTCAACATAAGGCTGGAGATTGGTTTATAAAACATTAGGTCCTCAGATTGATTCATCGCAGCAGTAAATTTAGAATTGATTTGTTGTAACACGTTTATCGATGCACATACACAGTTGACTTTGGCTCACAATTTGTTAATGTGGATGGTAGGCCTGCATTTGGTTCATGTTTACAGTGGATTAAACCCTGGCCGTGTTGGTTGTAGGTGCACGGTGGATCTTGTTTACAGTGGGTCTGCAGTTGGTCCTATCGATTGCACGCCTATAATTTTATCTAATTTAGATTGGGTCTACAATTGTTCATGCTGACTGTCACTAGTTCTGCAGTTGGCTCATATTTACGGTGAAACAAAAGTTGGTTATTTTGTTACTTGCGCACCATACTTTAAAGGCTCTTGCCTGTTTTGAAATTGCTTTTATGAGTTTCTTTTTTGCCCCTGTTTTTTTAGTTTGTTGTTAGTTACCAGTATTATCCTCTGCAGGAGCGCCTGTGGTAAGATTGAGGGGTGGATGGACGCACAGTTATTTCTAATTTAGCCCACCTGTTTTCTGTTGCACTGTGAAGTGCCAGACTAACCACGCCCTCTGACACGCCCCCCTGTATGGCGGGCTATTTAAAGCACTTCACAGCGCATCCACCCTGCGGACGTGCCCCTGGCGCACCAAAGGCAAGCGCATTAGCACCTATCCACACCAAGACAGTGCAATGCGCCAGACCTCCTGGCTGTTTCCAGCCCCATAATTCCCTCATACAGAGGTACACCAGAGAAAAACTGCCTGCCTTAAATACCTCAGGTAAGAGCCCTCAGTGTACCACACTAGAGCCGCATAGCATCATTAACACACTGAAATGTCTGGGGTGTAGCCTCACACTATTTTATAACAGGATAGGCATAAATAACAGAGTAGACATAAACACCTCCTACATTAACCAGACTACCACCCCTGTTAGAGAAGGAACCAGCGTCTGTACATTAATTAATGCTAGATCTATGGTAAATAATACAATCGAATTCTCAGAATTTCTTGACCACCACAAATTAGATATTGCAATCATTACTGAAACTTGGACAGATCCCACATCAGGTCTTGACCTGGTGTCTGCCATTCCTTTGGGGTACTCTATTTTCAGATTGGACAGAACCATAAAGATGAGAAGGGGGGGATAGCAGTAGCATAATGCGACCAGATGGCAGCCATTTTCTCGACAGTGTCCACACCAACACCGATTGTAGGGCACTTTCATTTAAAGTAGAACTCACCAAAAGCCAATCGTTTAATAGACTATTATTGTACCCCCCGCCCGGTCCTAAACCTGCTTTCATTCAGGTAGTTAGCTCTCGCGTTGAATCCAGATGGAGTTAATAAGGAATTTTACCTGCTCAGCAGTGAGATGAGTAAAAGAACAGAGAGCTTAGGTACCTGTACAGGGGAGTGAATAACAACTGCCTCAAGTTGAACTCAGGAAAAGCTGAAGTGTTCCTCTTCAGCAATAATTTCTCTTTCTGGTCCCCTGCCTAGTGGCCGAAAGCACTGGGCACTCTTCCAACTCTGGTTAAGACAATAAGGAACCTGGGGGTTTTATTTGTCGACAAACTGTCTTTCGAAGGTCAAATCAATTCTATCACCTCAGCATCCTTTTACGCTCTTAGTAAAATTCGGAAAGTACTCCTATTTATTCTATTCGAACTACAGGAATGGCTACTGTAGGTCCACAGTTGGTCATGCCACTTTCTGGTCCCCTGCCTAGTGGCCGAAAGCACTGGGCACTCTTCCAACTCTGGTTAAGACAATAAGGAACCTGGGGGTTTTATTTGTCGACAAACTGTCTTTCGAAGGTCAAATCAATTCTATCACCTCAGCATCCTTTTACGCTCTTAGTAAAATTCGGAAAGTACTCCTATTTATTCTATTCGAACTACAGGAATGGCTACTGTAGGTCCACAGTTGGTCATGCCACTTGTAGGTCCACAGCTGGTCATGCCGATTGTAAGTCCACAGCTGGTCATGCCGATTGTAGGTCCACAGTTGATCGTGCCGATTGTAGGTCCACAGTTGGTTCATGTTTACAGTAGGTCTACAATTGATCATGTATGTAAGTGTATCATGGTTAATGTCAACATTAAGTCCAAAACTGCTTCATTTTTGTGAAAAGAGCAATAATTTGGGCATGTTAACAGTGGACCTACAATTGTTCATGTTAATATTAGGGTTACGCTTGGTTCTTGTGGACGAGAGGACACAGCTGCCTCATGTTGATTGCACTCTGACAGTTGGTTTGTTTTAATAATAATAGGTCTGCAGGTTACAGTAGGGTCACAGTTGGGTCACATCAATATTGGGTCCATAGTTGCTCAACAGTACTTCTGATGTCGGAGCATGGTGACATTAGCTACACAATTGATGCAGGGTGGTAAAAGGTCCATAGTTGCTCACTGTTGAGAGTAGGTCCGCAGTTCGTGCATCGCAACAGGAGCTGCACAACTCTCAAGAAAAGTGATGCACCGGCGGCACAAGGGGCTTGTAAATAAGCACCAATGACTACTTAAATGTTTTGCAAATACAAGCTACAATATATAGACTCGACCATACACAAATATCGACCTGTAATGATTTCGACATGCATTCATTTCCTAAATCCACGTACGTCCAAAATATTTTAGGGCTGGCTTAATTTACTATTTTAACTACAGTCCCAGCATAGCTGGGGGTGAAGTGCTCGGTAGTGAAATTAGGTGCAGCTCCTAAACCTTTATAGGGAGCTATTTATGTAAGATGCAGATTTTCATCTTCTCGCTTTGCGGTCTATGTTTTTAAAGGATGTTTTGTGCAGCGTGTGTCTTCACGTGCTACCTGCGACCACCGAGGTGTGTGGCCCGGGTGGCGGATGCGAGGAGCACCCCAGCCCCTGTCGTTCCCACTGAGCCTGCCTCTGTCGGTGGATTTCCTGACGTTGATTGCAGACGCTGTCTCTAATCCAATTGAGCGGTAATTAGCAAATTGAAACTTTTGATTACCAGTTTAGCATAATGCGTGAAGTTATGATTTCCTGGCAGCATGAAATGTCTTCATACATATGGATAGGAGGCTGCTTGCTTTTATCATCAGTGGGAACAACATCCAACTGTGTAGAGACCTTTTCTCACAGAGGTAAGAAGTGAAGAGGGACAAGTTCTTATGTTTCTCATCTGTGTCTCCTTGGTACATACCATCAAAGAGGACCATGGGTATGGGAGCAGTGGGTGGAGGGGAGATGAGTGAGCAGAAGCAGACATTTTGCCAGAAGTACGGGGGGAGGGAGCACACTGCCTCTCATCCCAGCACGGTTCATCCCATTGCATCCTGGCAAATGCAGTACTCTTACTTTCAAAGTTGCTGTAGTCTTTCACCAAAGTTGGTGCAGGTAGTGCTGTTATCTCTAGACACATGTTTCTGGGTTTAGCCTGTCATCAGTAGAGAGCAAAAAGAAGTAAGGAGCAGAGAAAAGTCATCAGGGGTTGCTGAAATGGTGCCCAAGTCTTCACAGGTCACAGTACCTCTCCACAGGCACACAGGTGCATCTCAGGAGAGCGCGTCAGCTCGTTGGCTCAAGGGTGCCTTTTGAACACAGGGGGAGAGGGAGCACACTGCCTCTCATCCTGCCATACTTATCTGTAACTCTAGAATGGCATGGTAGTGGATGCTGCCTGAACCAAGGAATGGGGTGGGGGTGAAGAAGGGGGGGGGGGGTTTACATTATCTAAAGGGGAAAAGGCAGAATATCAAACACGAAGAACCAGACAACCGCAACAGAACATGATATCATAGAATTTACAAAGTTATGCAACTCTTAAGGAAATCTAACTAGAGAACGAAAATTAAGTGAGACCACTTCTGAAGAAGTTCTATAAAGATTCCCTAACATCCGGGACACGTGCATAGCGCTTGGAGAGAATCCCAGTCCCGCCTTCTCTTGGAAATGAATGTTAGCTCTGTCAGGAGAACTGTGATTGCCACACCTCTGAGAGAAGCTCATTTCTTGTTTTAATTTACTAGAATTAAGATGGCCCCAGTCAGTTTCCAGCAAACACAAGGAAATGATGGTCAGAGCACTGAAACTTTTCAGACACTCACCCCCAGTCACAGATCTGGGTTTAATCCATCATCGTTCTTTAGCTCACTTTGCCACCTCAGTTCAGACCCAGCCATATGCAAATCAGTCTTGACCCTGTGTCTCATGGGAACAGCCCAGCCCGAAAAGCCAAGCCAGGTCTTCCCTGAACCGGACACAAGCAAACTGGGACCGGTTTCTGGGTAACACCTTTCATCAGAGCCAGACTAGCTTGAATCCAGGTGCAAAGTGAGCAAGGGACCCACATCTGGGCATATCCTGCCAACTTAGGGTGAACAAAGCAAACACAACGAGATGATGGACGGAGCACGAAACTTTTCAGACACTCACCCCCAGATCTGGGTTGAATCCATCATCATTCTTTAGCTCACTTCGCCACCTCAGTTCAGACATGGCCATATGCAAATCAGTCTTGACCCTGTGCCTCATGGGAACAGTCCAGCCCAAACTGCCAAGCCAGGTCTTCCTGAACCGGAAACAAGCATCCTGGGACCAGCCCCACCTCTCTGCTTAATATTGAGTTTGGTTTCTTACACATAGGTGTAGTGTGCCAGCCAGCTCTCAGCCCAGTGTGACAGAAGGGTTACAGTGTTGATGACAGTGACTATTTGCAGAATTATATAATTGATTGGCCAGGTTAGCAGGGAAGTATGTGCCTTAGTTTGATGATTGCAGATTGCCCACCAATCCTACGTTGATGATTCTAGGCAGCAATTGCCGAATCTCTAGATTTTCCATTACCAATAGGTTTTCCAAATCACCACATTTTCTTTAACAACAATTAAATCTAAATAAACACAACACAATCAATTAAATTAGTAAAGGGAATATGGCAAAGCAAGACGATTGGTGCTATTTTTGGCCTTGCTTTGAAGAGAGGCACTCCTCCTGGTCAGTGCGCTCTACTGCGCTCACTGTCTTTAACTTCTGGCGACAAGTCGGCTGCTCTTTTAGACATGAAGCTCCTCTTGAGAAGTAGGTGTACTCCCTTGACACATATAATTCTTTTGGAGATTAAGTATGATTTTGTTGTTGGTTTTCACAAGACAGCCTCTCTGTAGACAGGAAGTTCATCTTGGCGAGATCACCCACCCCTTTAGGTGAAGCTCCTTTTGACATGGTGACTCACTCACATCTTTAGAATCCCTATTGGAAATGTATCCCCGCTCATAACATGAAGTTCATGTTGGTAAGGCAAATTACCACCTTTATGGGAAGCTCCTGTTGACAATCTGACCCTCCATCTCTGCAGAAGGCTTCCGTTGTAGAGTTTCTCCATTTATGATATGAAGCTCATGTTGACAAAAAGTTACCCACTTTATTTCTAAAAGAGAAATATCAGTGTGCCTTTTATGTTGGACTCTGTTCTGAAGTTTTTGCCTCTCATACCACTGTAAATAATGGTAAATAATGGATGTGTGGAACTCATTCATTACCGACCTTGCAAGTTGACCTTGTTGGGATTCAATCACGTGGCTGATGCCACCAGCAATAACTTTATTCAGTGAGCCATCTTGAAAGGTCATGTAAAGGTTGTGTTAACCAGTCCCCTCTCCTTACTTGAAGTCTCTTGTAAGCAGCAGTGGCTCCGACACAATGGCGGAGGAGCATGGCCTCATTGGCTCGGAGCCAGCAACTGAAAAATAAAACAATATTTTATTCTCGTTTTGTTTTTCAGCTGCTGGTTCGGCCAGCGTATGCAGGTAGGGTGGGGCCGGACCTTGGGAGGAGGAGTGGAGTGCACTTTTAACCTTTATCATGCTCATGACGAGCTTAGCACGGTGCTCCGGTGCTCATGACGAGCTCAGCTCGTCATGAGCCGTGGAACGCTCAGGTGCGGGGAGAATTCCCCTGCTGTGCTGAGCATTCCACGTTAGCCGGTACACCTGTGACAAGCTCAGCTCTTCATGAGCACAGGAGCGTCGTGCCTCATGGCGAGCTGAGCTCGTCATGAGCATGCAGGCGCTGTGCGTGCCCCCCAGCACAGCCGGTAATTACCCCCGCAGCGAAGGGGTTAAGTGCGCATGTCAGTTTGGCAAGCCATCTCAGGGCCGCCAAATACACATGCGTACTTAGGTTTCACCAACCCAGCTGTTTTGCACAGCTGGGTTGGAGAAACAGCACAGACTTCTTGTGCCTGGGCTAGCGTTAATCCAGCCCGCTCAGGCCAATGCCCACGCTGCTCTCGAGAGCAGTGCAGGGATTGGATGGGGAGTCTTTGATGCTGTCCCAGGGACTGCTGGGACCAGGAACTGGAAGTAGTGGCACGCGAGGTGGCCAGCAACAACAGGTAAATCTTTTTTAATTATTTATTTTATTATTAAAACAGGCATGATCCTGCTGAAAGACATTTCTGAGAAAAGATGCTGAAAAGTTCACCATAAGTCTTTACCCAGTTCCCCTGTTGAAGAGATGACCCATGTGTTTATATGACAATGCTCGTTGCAGAATTGATGAGGTTCCGTGAATTCTGAACCCGTTCCATAAAGGTCATGGTTTTGTTATTAATTTGATATTAGCGTACCGTAACTAGGTAGTGCGGCAAGTATGAGTGTTTTCGTCATGTTAGACTGATGGATTCACTACGTATTTAGGGATTTCGTTCTGAACCCTTGGGTTCCACTTTGTGCATGGCAGCCATTTTGTGGTTGCCCTCACATAGGCCGATGACTGTAGCTGAACAAGTCTTTTAAGTACATGTACACCTTAGCTCCAGTTCGTGCTGACTCCTGTTTGACCTGAGTGAACTGACCCTGTTGCCTGAAGCCGACCTTGTTAAACCAGTTCCTGCCCTTTAGCTGATCAAGATTGAAGATCAAAGCACAGGACATCGTAAACTTTTACTGCACACAAATATGCCTTATCCTACTCTCACCTGTTTCTGCTCCTTTCTTTATGGTCTATTTACGATTGGGTTGTGCCCTTTTTTATTATGGGTTCGTTCGACCTGTCTAAAGAAGAATGTTGGGTTTGACCGATGATTGATTATGGGCTGGGCAACTGAAAAGTGGGTTTTACCGTCATGCAATACTTTTGTTGTGGAAACATGTGATTGGTTAAACTGTAAACAAGGAATGTTTGCCTGAAGCATAATGTTTGGCATAAAAAGGGATGACTTGCTGTGTAAAATTGATCAGTCTCCTGAGAACTCATACCGTGATGATTTCTAGGACTTCTGTTACTGGCTGCAGCCAATAAATTTGATCTTTGACGCCACCAAGAAGAGTCCCGTGTCTCTGTATTCTAAGACAGGTGGAACCCGAAGACTTTGGGCGTGCCCCTGGCGCCGCTGGGTATTAAATAACCCGGTTCTTCAGTGATCAATACTCGGGTAGTGAGTAATTTTTCGCCACCCTAGGCGAAGTGTAATTTTTCTGTCAGCTTTCCTGTTAAGTGTGTCATATTTGCTGTTTTTGGGGCTAGTCTATCACTGCTTGACTTGTGGTGCTCTAGGTTGCCACCAGGTGCCTTCTCACCATAGACCTATTCCTGGATCCACCAGACTGATCGAAATCACTTCTCGAGGATTTGAACTACCATCTATAAGGGAAGTTTCTATTGAGGAATTGACCGTTCTCTTTAACGTAGAATCTCTTTTGATAACTTGACCCACACTCTGTAAGTGAAGTTCCTGTTGACTCATCCTACAGATGTGAAGTGCAGTTTGCCGAGTCTTTGCCTGACCGCACTCCTTGTGACGATGATGACATATCCTAATGATTTTGAAGTGCAAATTGCAGGTGCTTTTAGCTGTGCAACTCCTTGTGAAGATGATGACTCACCCTACATATGCCAGGTGCGGGTTGAGGAGTTTTAACCTCAGTGCACTACTTGTGAAGACGATGACTCACCCTACAGATGCCAGGTGCAGGTTGAGGAGTTTTACCTCAATGCACTACTTGTGAAGATGATGAATCACCCTACAGATGCCAGGTGCAGGTTGAAGAGGTTTTACCTGGGTGCACTTGTGAAGATGATGATTCATCCTTCAGATGCCAGGTGCGGGTTGAGGAGTTTTAACCTCAGTGCACTACTTGTGAAGACGATGACTCACCCTACAGATGCCAGGTGCAGGTTGAGGAGTTTTACCTCAGTGCACTACTTGTGAAGACGATGACTCACCCTACAGATGCCAGGTGCAGGTTGAAGAGGTTTTAACTGGGTGCACTTGTGAAGATGATGACTCATCCTTCAGATGGCAGGTGCAGGTTGAGGAGTTTTTATCTCAGTGCACTACTTGTGAAGATGATGACTCATCCTACAGATGCCAGGTGCAGGTTGAGGAGTTTTTACCTCAGTGCACTACTTGTGAAGATGATGACTCATTCTAGAGATGCCAGTTGCAGTTTGAGGAGTTTTTACCTCAGTGCACTACTTGTGAAGATGATGACTCACCCTACAGATACCAGGTGCAGGTTGAAGAGGTTTTCCCTGGGTGCACTTGTGAAGATGATGACTCATCCTACAGATGTGAGGTGCACGTTGAGGAGTTTTTAGCTCAGTGCACTTCTTGTGAAGATGACTCACCCTACAGATGCCAGGTGCAGTTTGAGGAGTTTTTTTTATCTCAGTGCACTACTTGTGAATATGATGACTCACCCTATAGATGCGAGGTGCTGGTTGAGGAGTTTTCACCTCAGTGCACTACTTGTGAAGATGATGACTCACCCTATAGATGCCAGGTGCAGTTTGAGGAGTTTTTATCTCAGTGCACTACTTGTAAAGATGATGACTCACCCTATAGATGCGCGGTGCTGGTTATGGAGTTTTGACCTCAGTGCACTATTTGTGAAGATGATGACTCACCCTATAGATGCGAGGTGCAGGTTGAAGAGGTTTTACCTGGGTGAACTTGTGAAGATGATGGCTCATCCTACAGATGCAAGGTGTGGGTTGAGGAGTTTTTACCTCAGTGCACTACTTGGGAAGATGATGACTCATCCTACAGATGTGCAGTGCAGGTTGAGGAGGTTTTACCTCAGTGCACTTCTTGTAAAGATGATAACTCATCCTGCAGATGCGAGGTGCACGTTGAGGAGTTTTTACCTCAGTACACTACTCGTGAAGATGATGACTCATCCTGCAGATGCGAGGTGCACGTTGAGGAGTTTTTACCTCAGTACACTGCTTGTTAAGATGATGACTCATTCTAGAGATGCCAGTTGCAAGTTGAGGAGTTTTTACCTCAGTGCACTACTTGTGAAGATGATGACTCACCCTACAGATGCGAGGTGCAGGTTAAAGAGGTTTTACCTGGGTGCACTTGTGAAGATGATGACTCATCCTACAGATGTGAGCTGCACGTTAAGGAGTTTTTAGCTCAGTGCACTTCTTGTGAAGATGATGACTCACCCTACAGATGCCAGGTGCAGTTTGAGGAGTTTTTTTTATCTCAGTGCACTACTTGTGAAGATGATGACTCACCCTATAGATGCGAGGTGCTGGTTGAGGAGTTTTCACCTCAGTGCACTACTTGTGAAGATGATGACTCACCCTATAGATGCCAGGTGCAGTTTGAGGAGTTTTTATCTCAGTGCACTACTTGTGAAGATGATGACTCACCCTATAGATGCGAGGTGCTGTTTATGGAGTTTTGACCTCAGTGCACTACTTGTGAAGATGATGACTCACCCTATAGATGCCAGGTGCAGGTTGAAGAGGTTTTACCTGGGTGAACTTGTGAAGATGATGGCTCATCCTACAGACGCAAGGTGTGGGTTGAGAAGTTTTTACCTCAGTGCACTACTTGGGAAGATGATGACTCATCCTACAGATGTGCAGTGCAGGTTGAGGAGGTTTTACCTCAGTGCACTTCTTGTAAAGATGATAACTCATCCTGCAGATGCGAGGTGCACGTTGAGGAGTTTTTACCTCAGTACACTACTCGTGAAGATGATGACTCATCCTGCAGATGCGAGGTGCACGTTGAGGAGTTTTTACCTCAGTACACTACTTGTTAAGATGATGACTCATCCTGCAGATGCGAGATGCAGGTTGAAGAGTTTTTACCTCAGTGCACTACTTGTGAAGATGATGACTCACCCTACAGATGCCAGGTGCAGTTTGAGGAGTTTTTATCTCAGTGCACTACTTGTGAAGATGATGACTCACCCTATAGATGCGAGGTGCTGGTTGAGGAATTTTGACCTCAGTGCACTACTTGTGAAGATGATGACTCACCCTATAGATGCGAGGTGCAGGTTGAAGAGGTTTTACCTGGGTGAACTTGTGAAGATGATGACTCATCCTACAGATGCAAGGTGTGGGTTGAGGAGTTTTTACCTCAGTGCACTACTTGGGAAGATGATGACTCATCCTACAGATATGAAGTGCAGGTTGAGGAGTTTTTACCTCAGTGCACTACTTGGGAAGATGATGACTCATCCTACAGATATGAAGTGCAGGTTGAGGAGTTTTTACCTCAGTGCACGACTCGTGTAGATGATGACTCATCCTGCAGATGCGAGGTGCACGTTGAGGAGTTTTTACCTCAGTACACTACTTGTGAAGATGATGACTCATCCTGCAGATGCGAGGTGCACGTTGAGGAGTTTTTACCTCAGTGCACTACTTGTGAAGATGATGACTCATCCTGCAGATGCGAGGTGCACGTTGAGGAGTTTTTACCTCAGTGCACTACTTGGGAAGATGGTGACTTATCCTACAGATGCCAGGTACAGGTTGAGGAGTTTTTACCTCAGTACACTACTCGTGAAGATGATGATCACCCTACAGATGTGAGGTGCAGGTTGAAGAGGTTTTACCTGGGTGCACTTGTGAAGATGATGACTCTTCCTGCAGATGCGAGGTGCACGTTGAGGAGTTTTTACCTCAGTGCACTACTTGGGAAGATGGTGACTTATCCTACAGATGCCAGGTGCAGTTTGAGGAGTTTTTACCTCAGTACACTACTCGTGAAGATGATGACTCATCCCTCAGATGCGAGGTGCAGGTTGAAGAGGTTTTACCGGGTGCACTTGTGAAGGATGATGGCTCATCCTTCAGATGCCAGGTGCAGGTTGAGGAGTTTTTACCTCAGTACACTTGAGGTAACGGGTTTTTAGGAACCCGTTTGGTGCCAGGGGATAACACCCGAAGACCTCTGAGTTCTCCCTGTTCCGGACCACAGAAACACGGAGTCTTCTAGTCGAGTCAGAGATCAAGTTTTATTGATAGCTACCAAGTAACAGGTGTCCTAGAAGCACGACAAACACGGGTCATGTGTTCTCAGTAGACTGTTCGTTTTTACAGAACCAGCCTTCTCCTTATATACAGAAATAATAGCTGCGAGCGAGAATTCTTGAGTTTATGATATGGCTATACACATATTTCTACAATAATACAAAAGAGCGAAGTCATGTAGGCAAGCCTGTATTTTAGATGTCCAATGCGTGATAGATTACTCAGCCAAGCCCGGAACTCCCATCAGATATCGATGAAACCCCAATAAAGGAAGGCACCTCCTAGTCATAAAACTGGCCATAAACAGGGAACAGGACAGGTGTGTGTTTGTAGAAAGCATGGTTTGTATGTAGTGAATGGTTTGAGGAATGTTATGTATCGATGCTATCGCATTTGACCACTGGGCGAGGGGCTGCCCAGACAGGTTTGGCTAAAGGCAATGGAGTCAGTTGGGACAGGTCAGGGGGGAGTCAGGGAAGGAGGACGTGTCCTTTTAGATCAAGCTCGACCTTTAATTGACTTATCATGAGGGCAAGACGTAAGATGAATGTCGTTCGCAAAATGGAGTCTAAGGGGTCGGGACGGAAACTACGATTTGGGGGTGCTGGCGACCCTCGATTATGACGCAAATGTATGGGAATGATGCCCTAATCATTATCGGTTCTCTGACACCAAATTCGTCATGGTACGTTGATATTTTGTGACACGGGTATTGGACCTCGTTATTGGGATGACAACAAGGTCCAGATTTTCAGAACCACAGACCCTCCTTTTGCCCTTATGTAAGGCAATAAATCATATTAATCTGAGTCCAAATCCGTATGAAGGAATTCGTGGAGATGCTGCTGTAACATCATTCTGTTGCTCAGTTCGCCTCTTGACACAGGCTTCCGTACACATGACGTAGCACAGAGGCCACATAGTGCAGGAGCGCACTGTATACACAGGCAGAACATAAACAGAAGTGCTAAGATCATCCCAATGAAGATCAGTGTTTTCCATCCCCATGTAGCGATCAGTTCCCAGAACCACCCTAGTAAGGACCAATCTCCTTTTTCCACGTGGAGGGAATCAGATATTTCGTGTAGTTTAGAGATGGCTTGGTACACTGTCGGTGCGTTATCAGGGATGAAAATGCAACAACTGGATTGGATCACTCTACACACACCACCACGATCGGCGAGTATGATATCTAGGGCAACTCGGTTCTGAAGGGTCATAAGTCGATCCGACTGAAGTTCGGTCGTCAAATTTCCAAGGGCTCCGGCCGTTGTAGTCACGGCGGATTCAACTATCCTCGATAACTGCCGAATATTCCTGCTGTTTACCATAGGCCCCCAAAATGGCAGAAAACCCTTTGCGAAGTCAGCGAATTCCTGACCCGCGGTGTCGTCTTTGCTCACGACACCTCTAGCTGTCCTTGTCCGATGGTAATCTGCTCTGGCCGTGTAGGTGGGAGGCAGCAGAAATGCGATAAAGCATGTACCTGAGAAGTCAGGGGGTAACCACGTGTAAGCTTGGTCATGGCAGACGAAGTACGTGCCTTTGGCTGCTAATAATATAGGGGAAGTTCGGGAAGCGAACACATATGTTTCCGCGCATATACTCTTTCCTAATTGAGCTTTGGGATCCCTGCCGATACCCTGTAAACATAAGTGACCTCGGTTGGGTACTATCCAAACTGGGCGGGATTTCTTTGCTATCTGGCTCTTACTCAGGTAAACCCCATATTTAGTTACGTTCCAACGAGTGTACGGAGTGAGTTCATCTTTGGGAATCGTAAGATAGGTGTCGAACTCTCTACTCATATTTCTTATCCCTGCTATTAGTGCCTTGTTACTGGAATCACTTTCAGTAGAACGTGTCGGGTATGGTTCTAGGGCGAATAGGAACATGGTCTGGAAAGCCCACAGAGAACCATAATAACTGAAAGGCAGGATGAAGTATGGGATACCCTTATCCGTCGTGTGCGGCATGAGTCCACATATCCAACAGTTCGATGTGTTCATGATGGACTGGTGTTGGTGTAGGAGTTGAATAAATGAGTTATTTACAAATTCGAGTCTTCTGGCAGATTCGTGTTCAGGTAGAGGGTGAAAGTAGTGTGGAGAGATAGTAGGAGGAGGCTGTGGCCGGGTGTCATTTGAAAAGGTAACTTGGAATACGAAGAGAGTATAACCAGTCAAAAACATCGTTATGCTACACAACATTAAAATACATGTTATCAAAAACTTTCTTTTGGCCAGTACAGTGCATAATTGTCTTTCAAAGTTTGGGAGTCTGGTAGGTCTCTTTACCCTAGGAAACTCCATCCTCTAGTTGCTGCCCGCGGTGGTAGGTTGGTTCTGCCAGGGGGTGCGCTCTGTTCAGTCCGGGGTAACTCCCTTGGACCAACCAGAACCGTTGACCTAAACGTCCCCAGTTGCACTCCCCAGCCTTCAACCGCGACCCTAGCAGCAGAACCGGATGGCGGTTCGAAAATCAAAAAATGAGCAAGTTTCCTGAGAGTGAGAGAGCTGAAAAATCAAAAAATAGTTCTTGGGGGAGGGAAATCACTTTAGTTCGTTTTTATTTAGTCTCTTCGTTTAGTCCTCAAATTGTATCGTCGTTTTCCTGGCACAGTGTGGTCTTCAAACAATGCCTCAGGTTCGGTAGTGTCCAACTGCGTAGACTGTGGCACAAATCCTTGTAAAATATGATCACTCTCCTTTTCGGTACCAGTTTCTTTTAAACGTGCATCGCTGAAAGGGATGAAACGAGGTATGGATTCTGTCTCGGAGTCGGCAATTCCTTCATTGACCCACCGGTCGTATGGAAGGGGCAGAGGGACCCGTTTACAATGGGTCCCGTGTACCCAGTTCTTTTTGCCGTCCACCCGAACCGCTGACCTCGTGGAAAGAAGTACCAGGTAAGGTCCGGTCCACCTCGGCTGTCCGTTGTTGGTGCGCTGGAAGTTCCGCACCAAGACCCACGTGCCGGGTGTGATGGAGTGACCTGGATCGTCAGAGGCTGGTGGAGAGGAACTGTGAACCTGTTGGTGTAAAACACGCAATTTAGTTGTCAATTCGCACAAATAGTCAAGCAGTACGGGGTGCTCTATTTCGCTAAGTTTCTTTGGTCTTGGCACGCCCCAGACGTTGGCTGGGCGGCCAAACACTATCTCGTGAGAGCTAAGTCCTAATCTGGAATGGGCAGTCATCCTAGTTGACAAGAGTGCTAGGGGCAAGGCGTCGGGCCATTTAAGACCTGTACTGGCTTGGATCTTGGCTAATTTGAGCTTTAAAGTGCCGTTGTAGCACTCTACCAATCCAGCTGATTGGGGGTGATTCGCAGAGTGGAATTTTTGCTGTATGCCTAAACATTCACACACTCTCTTCATCACACGTCCTACGAATTCACTTCCATTATCACTCCAGACGATTCTAGGCATGCCAAATCTCGGGAAGAACTCTTTGACAAGGGCTTTGGCGGTTGACAAGGCAGTATTGTCTTTAAGTGGGTACGCTTCCACCCACCTGGAGAAAGCGCAAACAACAACGAGTACATACTTAAGATTGTTGCATCTCTCCATGTGGATGAAATCGAGCTGCAAAACCTCGAACGGATACGTTGGAGGCGCAAAATGACCAGCTGGAGTTGGGGTTCCCCTACCGGGATTGTACTTCAAACACACCATACAGTTACTGACCACATTCTCTGCATATTTCGGGATGTTGCTATTTTGCCATACTGGGGCCAATACTTTACAGATTCCTCTCGAACTGATGTGTGCAAATCCATGAGCCATTGTTACTACTGCAAGTACATAGGCGTTAGGCAATAACCATCGCTGGTGTTCTGACAATTCGACCCAACAACCATTCGTATCTAATCTACCCTTACTTTCTCTCCATTCATTCACCTCTTTCTCAGTTGCCTCGGCTTGTATAGATTTGACGCTTTCAATGGTGTCCTCACACATTCCTACATCAGTAATCCATCTAGCGGGACCTACAACATACATTCGACTCATTGTGTTCCTTGCAGTCTCTTTCGCAACCTCGTCTGCAAATGCATTCCCGCGGTCAACATCATCCTGAATCTTTTTGTGTGCACTACATTTTATAATGGCAACTTGTAGTGGCAAGGTCAGTGACTGGAGGAGCTCATTAACTAGCTGACCATGTTGTATCTTTGCACCATGTGACGTAAGAAACCCACGTTCACGCCACAATCTCCCAAAACTGTGAGCCACACCAAAGGCGTATTGGCTGTCAGTGTACACATTCACTCGCTTTCCTTTCGCTAACACACATGCTCTGGTAAGCGCAATTAGCTCTGCAGCTTGTGCAGAATTATGGGAAATGCGCGCAGTCTCTATAATGGTGGGTAATGTCGTTACGGCATATGCTGCAGTCGTATCACCATTCGGCAGCTTGAAACATGAACCATCAACCCATAAAGTATCATTGCATTCAGGAAGGGGAGTGTCCTGTAAGTCTACTCGCCCTTTTGTCTCTTCTTCTGTCCTAAAGCAGCAGTCATGTTTATCAATCTCGTCTGTTCCTGTCGGAATGGGTAATAACGTTGCGGGATTCAGTGTATCGCACCTCTTTATGTGGATGTGACTTGCTAGCAGCGTAAGTTCGTAACTGGATAGTCGAGCGCTAGTAAGGTGTTGTGTCTTCGTCCTGTTTAGTAAAATGTCTACTGCATGCGGAACCATAACGATCAAAGTATTATTCATGACTAATCCAGCGGACTGTCGGATGCAGACAGCTGCTGCGGCGGTAGCCCTCAGACAACTTGGTAGGGCTTTAGCCAGAGGGTCTAGAGTTGCCGAAAAATACGCGCATGGGCGCTGTCTGTCCCCAAAATGTTGTGTTAAAACTGATAATGCACAACCTTCCTTCTCGTGGACATATAATGTAAAAGGCTTACTGTAGTTGGGGTTTCCCAACACAGGAGCCGAACATAATGCATCACGCAACTTGTGGAAACTCGTCTGGCAATCTTCAGACCAAGGCATAGGATTTGGCGTGTCTTTACAGAGTAGTGCCAGCAAGGGTTTAGCTAGTAGTGAGAAATTCGGTATCCATTGTCTACAGTACGATGTAATGCCCAAGAAGGCTCGAACCTCTCTCTGTGTCCTTGGGGCACTTAGTTCTGCGATTGCCTGTATTCTTTCTGGTGTCAGTCTCCTTCCCTCCTTCGACAAGATGTGACCTAAGTAGGTTACCTCTTGTCGGCAAAATTGTAGTTTGGAGAGAGAGACTTTGTGCCTCATGTCACATAAGTGATGCAATAATGATAACGTAGCTTTCTTGCAAATCTCTTCAGTGTCTGCAGCGATCAGTAGATCGTCTACATACTGAATCAGAGTTGAACCATTCGGTAGAACAATCGTGTCTAGTTGTGTTTTCAGGGCCTGACTGAATATTGATGGGCTTTCGCAGTAGCCTTGAGGAGCGCACTTGAAGCGGAAACTTCGTCCTCCTAAATTAAATCCGAAAATATCTCTACTCTCCTCAGCAATCGGGATACTGAAGAAAGCGTTCTTCAGGTCAATCACCGAGAACCAATTTGCTGAAGCTGGAACCATCGTCAGCAAAGCAGTAATGTCGGGGACAACTGGAAACTGTGGGATAACTATCTTGTTCACTTCTCTGAGGTCGATCACGAACCTATACACAGGGGGTTGTGAAGGATCAGTACGTTTTAAGACGGGCAAAACTGGACTGTTACAAACATTTCCTGTTGTTTCTTCGATTACGTCTTTATCAATCAGGTCATAAACAATCGTCAATAACGCCTTTTCACATTCGCTAGATATTTTGTATTGGGGAATACGTGGTAACCTAATGTTGGCTTTTAATTTTATGACATATGGTGCTATCTCCAAACGACCTACATCATTAGAACCATTAGCCCAGAGTACATCAGGAAGATTCGACAATTCAGTTGCAATATTTTCTTTCGACACATACATTGGAGAAATGACTTTCTTACCGAAAGTAAGTTGTACTCCTAATGGTGAACAGTACAAAGTCGCATATAACCTTTTTAGCAAATCCAATCCTAACAAATTTTCACCGCAACCTGTTGTAAGAATGAGGGGTGCCTCTAATTCGCATGGGCCAATAGAAAGAGATACAGGACTGGAGATCGGGTTTCTAACAGGGGCGCCAGAGAAACCTACTGAAACATTCATTTCGCCAGACAAAGGTGCGCCAGGAAGTTTCGAGTGCATGATAGAACTTTTTGTAGCACCAGTATCCAGCAGAAATGGCTCTGACACTCCTAAGGCTATTACCTCGACATAAGGTCCATTCTGATCTACTGGAACTGAAACAACTCCCTCTCTTTGTCCATGGCTGTCCTAGCAATCGTTACCCTCATATTCATGTTCGGTGTAATAGTCGTCAGCATAGTACTGAGATGACCTGGTCGACGCATTATTCTGTTGGTCGAAGCTGTTCATCGAATTCTGAGGCGTAAAAGAAGTTGTATTCTGCGTGAAATTTCCACGGCCCCTACCTCTAGGGGCATGTTGAACACCTCTTCCCCTTACACCCGAAGCACCGCTCAAACGTCGCGCAAGAGCCGGACAATTACCTTTAAAGTGACCCTCTTCCTTGCAATATGCACATTGATTCGGGCCATAAGCAATACGCTGGTGGGAAAACTCGTTTCCTTGCGCGTTTCTCGAATACTGATGTTGCGGTTGATACCTGGGCTGACTAGCCGTACGAGGCGGATAAGCTTGCTGGAGAAGAACTTTAGTTTTTAAATCTTTTGTCTTTCTGTCTACTTTATCTAGCTCGTCTTTGCGCCTATTTTCATAGTACTGGGCTGTAGCTAAAATTTGAGCTGACGTAGAGACAGCCCAAGCACTCTCTGAATCTTTCAATTTATTACACAGTTCAGGGATTAAATTATGTACGAACTTGTCTACAAACAATCTTTGGCCACCCTCGGTAGCCATATCCTGACCACTATGATCGGTGAAAGTCTCCTCGAATCTTGTGAAAAAGTCAGACACATTCTCATCTTTCTTCTGCTTGCATGCAGATAGCTTGTCCCAGTTCACGCGTACTTCAGGCATTATTGTTTTCATGTACGCAATAATTCTACCGGGAAGTTCAGCTATTAGCGGCTCAGGTTTAGAACCACCAATTTGTCTAGCATCTATAGCGGCAATGTTCGCCCATGAGTCACCTAGTTCTTGGGCATGGTTCGTATGACGTATTTTGCTCCATAGAGGATGTGGAACAACGTTCCCAAACAACATGTCTATGTCCGCTAAATTCATTATACATGAGCTTGCAGTTTGCGATAACTCCTTGTGAGAAGTTGGCCTGATGTGCAGTGTTCACTATTCTAGTGATCACTATATATCAGTCCAAACAACCCTTATTGATGATTGGTTGTAAGTCAACCTTATAGACCAGCTATCCTAGTAGCATGGATACGAGCAGTCTAAGGCTAAGACTCTAGAGGGCGTGTTAAGCCAGCTGTTTTACCATCACATTACCCCTTGAACACCCAGTGAAAGGACACCACACAAGTGTTATGAAAATAAACAGTGTATTTATTAGAATCACAACAACCCTGTACTCTTTATGAGGACAGGGTGCTAGGCACACAACAAAACTCTTACGAAAATACTTAAGTTAGCACGTTATACACAAATGCCCGAGGGGCACGAAAAACCATATACTTTAAAAGTGGAATGCGAATTACTAGCAGGTAAGTAACAGTTCTAATAGGCTTTGGAATCGCTAGGACTTGACTAGGGAATCGTTAGATTACTACTAGGAGACCTAGGGGACTCGGGTGCAGAGTGTGCACTCTCACGCGGGATGCGGGACAAAGTCTATGGAGGCTAGTAAAGGCAAAGTTAGTGTTCACGGGCGAACCCGACCTGGTAGGAAGAAAACGACAGTGGATCCTGACCCTAGGATAGTGAGGCTATGCTGGGACACCGAAGTGCCGAAGTTACCTAGCCCAGGGGCTGCAGCTGCATAGGTCTGAAAAGACGTCGGGGATCTCGTTGCCGGACCAGGAGCCTGGAAGGAAGAAGTTGCTGGCAGGCGACCAGTGAAGAAAAGTTCGATGGATCCAAGCCTGGATCAAGGAAGAAGAAAACCTGAAAGCAGAGGGGACCAAGTTCTTGAATCACTAGCCAGTGATTAAGTGGGCACCAGGATGGCACCGGGCGAAGTCACCGCAGTCAGGTGAGTGGGCGCTGCTGGGCTCTGCAGTCTCTCGGACCAGGAGGCGTTGTCGGCGACCAGGATGGAGGTGCGAGCTGTCCCACGAAGGTTCTTGCTGTCGACGTCGCTGGACCCAGGATTGGGCAACAAGTCTTGGCAATTGCAAGGCCCACGCGGTGGACCTAAAATGGCGTCTTGGGCGGACCAGGAGGGTCCAGGGTACTTCTCCGATGGAGGGAAGCAAGGGCCAGTCTGGAGCAACCAGACCAGCAGCAGAAATGTCGTCGGGCGTCGTCAGGAAGGCCACAAACCAGCGGGCTAGTAGCCAAACAACGCGGTGAGCAGTAAAAAGCAGAAGGGCCCCACGCAGATCGTGGAGATGCTGGGGGGCTGCTCTTCGGTGCTGGAGCTGCTCAGGGTGGGGGCTTCTCGGACCCCAAAGCACTCACCAGGAATTCACTCGGCGGGCTTGCTGGAAAGAAGTCGTGCAGTCTTGAAGATGGCCGGTCCCTCGAGGTCTCGTCACACCCACGAATCTCAGCGTGACTGATGATGCAGGTAGAGGTCAGAGGTGCCAGGGAAGCCGGTTCTCGTCGAGCTGGGCAGTCGGATTCCGGAGGAAGGACTTGCAGCAGACCGCAGTGTTCTTAGATGGTGCCTGCGGATGCAGGGTGACTACTCCTTAGTCACAAGGGAGAAATCTTAGGAAGAAGTCTTGAGTTCCTTTCGCAGAAAGTAGTTTCAGGATTCAAAGATGATCTGATTTGGAAGGGGGCCAGTCTCTACCTTTATCCTGTAAAAGGGGGCTGGCACGCGACTAAGTCCTGCCCTAGGGGTGGGACTAGGAGGGGGGTGGTTACACCCACTTCCTTGGCGGGCTTTTCCCCAGCACAGGGTCTGGAGTGACCCTGGAACTGGTTCCAGCCAGCCTATGCACAGTGAGCACCGGGGTGCCACGTGCAGTCACCTTCCTCTAAAGCCCTGCCTACCTACAATACACAAAACCCTGTCTGGGACGGTGCTGGCACCGCCCCTGGCAGGAAACCCTTTGTCCTTATCTCCTGCTCTGGGAGGACTCCCAGCAGCAGGAGGGCAGACTTGTGTCTCGGTGGCAGCATCCATTTTGTGGATGCTAAGGCTCTGTCTGACTTTTAACCGGGTTATAGGTTACATGCATGTCGTGTCCCTCTAGAAGGGTGGAATGCTAACCCCGTCGCCAGAATTGGCGAGGGGTTAGTAATCCAATTCGTATGACACCTTACTCGACATGTTTTGATAAAGCGATACCAGAGTTGGCACATAACCGCGAGGATTATAATGCACTTAAGAGTATATGGTATGCGATATCATGGAAACGGCTAAGGGATAGATCCCGAAAGCCGCAGACAGGCTCAGCTCATGCCAGAGCACCATCTCACACGATTCCAAGCACTCTGCCTTCAGGATTGTTAAGGCCTGCCATAGGAGTGACTGATAGGAGATCTGTGTGTCCATTTTAGGGTTAGATATAGGTATACTATATCTAAAGCAAAGGGTGAGTACACCACCTTGCCCCAGCTGTCGTGCAGCCAGTTGTGTCAGTTTTAGTTAGTCAATCCAGGGGTGGCACAATACATGCTTCAGCCCCTGGGAGACTTCTGGGCGCACCTCAGCCCTGGGTACAGGGACTTGGAGAGGGCCCAGGGCCAATTCAGTACCTGAGTACAATTTGGATAGAGAGAACAGCTAGGCTGTGGGTCTGATTAGCAGGCCCACAGCCAGGGAAAGTCGTAAACCAGTGCAGCAAAAAGCAAAAATCTGGGTGATCATAGGATTGCAGACCCTACTCTCCTACACTCCTTATAATACCCAGTCGGGTTTTTACGAGGATCAGGCAATGTCTGCTTGAGCGCTAAGACTTCGGATCGTTTCCAGGGGACATGTACCCATACACGCTGGAAATGAGGCAGAATTGGCGGTACTACATTGGCATCGCCTTCCCTCCAAACCGGAGGAACCTCTCTCATGGGGTACTGTCTCGCTCTTTTCCTATCTGATACGTCGTCTTCGTACAATGATCTAGAGAAGTTTCCTTTACTCCTATAAGAGAGTAATAACTCTATCGCGTTCTCAACATCTCTGCCTGTAATCATGCCTTCGTGGAACTTAAAGCGTGTACGCCATAGTTCGTTCATTGTGTATGTGGGATCATTTGTCTCCAAATCTTCGCCCAGGTATACACACATTTCTTCGAATACGTATCTCTGAGTGGGTGCATTCCATTGACGGAAAACTTCCATAACAGACTGAACGTCATATCTAACAGTATCCATAATCCATTTACGGGCTAGTTCATTTAGCACTTTTCTTTCCTCGTAATCAGGCAGTTGACTACGTAACTGTCTGTCTTCTGTTTTAGGGGTCGTCTTAGGCGACCCGAAGAAAGGTGAAAGCAGACCAGTGACGGTACCTGTCACTCTTTGTCTAATAGAAGGAGAAGCTTGCGGAGGAGCAAGTGCATTGGAAAAAACAGGCTGAGGCAAAGAAGAAGTAGAGGCAATAGTAGAGGAGATTGAAGTAGTAGCAGACGCGGTATCATAGACAATAGCTGGAGCTGTAGGCAAAGTCGTAGAAGTAGATGGAGTAGGTAGCAAAGATGGCGGCCCTTGAGAAGGCTGCGCCGGAGAAGTAGGAACCAGCTGAACAGTAGCTGGCGTGTGTGCAAAAGCTGTGTTTCGTGCGCCGGGGTGTGGTATAGAAAAACGCTTTGGCGTTGTAGTAGCGTCTAACGCATAAGGTGGAGGTGAGCTTAATAAGTAGGACATTAATGGATCTTTCTCGGATCTTCCCTCTTGACCTTGTCCCTTATTTGGTAACATCGGGTAGCATTTATCTACTGCTAGTTTCTTGCTCCTAAGTATTTGTTCGCTTTCTTGCTCTTCCTCGTTATCCCTGTATGCAACGGCAGCTTGCACCATTGACATACCTTTTTTATTCCTTTTCGCTAACTTTATTTCTTTCTGTTTGGCTTCTTTGCGCCATAAGCGAAAAGAGTCAAACATCGCCGGCTGGGCTTTTCTCTTAAATAATTTGACCTCTAGGTTATCTAATATTTCTAAGTCGAAACTACCATATTGGGGCCATTTTAAAACACCATCCTTGCGGGTGTATTTTATCCACACTTCATTATATGTGATAGGGCCTACGCCGTGCTTTACGTAGAGCTCATATGTTGGAGTTCCAATCGGAGGAACCGGACAGGAATCCTCTAATCGGGAGTCCTTACTATAACCAAGACAAAACAAGTTTCCAAGTCTGCTAAAACCAGGCATCTTTGCTCACTAGTCTAGCTTCAAACTTCAAAGGATTATCGATTACGATATTTCTCATGAAAACACAAGTCCTTCGGCTTTGGGGCTTGCAAGTACCAAATCAAGGCGTATCTCGAGGATACCAAAAAACTAAGGACAAACTAAGGACTGGGAGACGCTCCACGTATACTTAACAGAAGTATTTGAAGATCGGTGACGTCGCTAGAAGACTCGTCTATCGTTTCGCTCTACCAAGGATCACTGGGTCCAAAACAAGGCGATAGTCAGGGCAGCAGTCCTTCGTAGCCGTCGGGACGCGGGGAACCTCGCAGCAAAGACCTTCGGAACCACGTCGACATACAGGGGTCGCTGAAGTGGCTGGCCGTCCTCCGGAATTTTCACACGAAGCTCCTCACGAACATCTGGCTTGGACCGTCGCCGCTTGATACCGCCCCGAGTTGGGCGCCAACTGAGGTAACGAGTTTTTAGGAACCCGTTTGGTGCCAGGGGATAACACCCGAAGACCTCTGAGTTCTCCCTGTTCCGGACCACAGAAACACAGAGTCTTCTAGTCGAGTCAGAGATCAAGTTTTATTGATAGCTACCAAGTAACAGGTGTACTAGAAGCACGACAAACACGGGTCATGTGTTCTCAGGAGACTGTTCGTTTTTACAGAACCAGCCTTCTCCTTATATACAGAAATAATAGCTGCGAGCGAGAATTCTTGAGTTTATGATATGGCTATACACATATTTCTACAATAATACAAAAGAGCGAAGTCATGTAGGCAAGCCCGTATTTTAGATGTCCAATGCGTGATAGATTACTCAGCCAAGCCCGGAACTCCCATCAGATATCGATGAAACCCCAATAAAGGAAGGCACCTCCTAGTCATAAAACTGGCCATAAACAGGGAACAGGACAGGTGTGTGTTTGTAGAAAGCATGGTTTGTATGTAGTGAATGGTTTGAGGAATGTTATGTATCGATGCTATCGCATTTGGCCACTGGGCGAGGGGCTGCCCAGACAGGTTTGGCTAAAGGCAATGGAGTCAGTTGGGACAGGTCAGGGGGGAGTCAGGGAAGGAGGACGTGTCCTTTTAGATCAAGCTCGACCTTTAATTGACTTATCATGAGGGCAAGACGTAAGATGAATGTCGTTTGCAAAATGGAGTCTAAGGGGTCGGGACGGAAACTACGATTTGGGGGTGCTGGCGACCCTCGATTATGACGCAAATGTATGGGAATGATGCCCTAATCATTATCGGTTCGCTGACACCAAATTCGTCATGGTACGTTGATATTTTGTGACACGGGTATTGGACCTCGTTATTGGGATGACAACAAGGTCCAGATTTTCAGAACCACACACTACTTGTGAAGATGATGACTCACCCTACAGATGTGAGGTGCAGGTTGAAGAGGTTTTACCTGGGTGCACTTGTGAAGATGATGACTCTTCCTGCAGATGCGAGGTGCACGTTGAGGAGTTTTTACCTCAGTGCACTACTCGTGAAGATGATGACTCATCCTGCAGATGCGAGGTGCACGTTGAGGAGTTTTTACCTCAGTGCACTACTCGTGAAGATGATGACTCATCCTGCAGATGCGAGGTGCACGTTGAGGAGTTTTTACCTCAGTGCACTACTCGTAAAGATGATGACTCATCCTGCAGATGCGAGGTGCACGTTGAGGAGTTTTTACCTCAGTGCACTACTTGGGAAGATGGTGACTTATCCTACAAATGCCAGGTGCAGTTTGAGGAGTTTTTACCTCAGTACACTACTCGTGAAGATGATGACTCATCCTTCAGATGCCAGGTGCAGGTTGAAGAGGTTTTACCTGGGTGCACTTGTGAAGATGATGACTCTTCCTGCAGATGCGAGGTGCACGTTGAGGAGTTTTTACCTCAGTGCACTACTCGTGAAGATGATGACTCACCCTACAGATGTGAGGTGCAGGTTGAAGAGGTTTTACCTGGGTGCACTTGTGAAGATGATGACTCTTCCTGCAGATGCGAGGTGCACGTTGAGGAGTTTTTACCTCAGTGCACTACTCGTGAAGATGATGACTCACCCTACGATGCGAGGTGCAGGTTGAAGAGGTTTTACCTCAGTACACTACTTGTGAAGATTATGACACATCCTACAGATGCGAGATGCAGGTTGAAGAGTTTTTACCTGGGTGCACTTGTGAAGATGATGACTCATCCTGCAGATGTGAAGTGCAGGCTGATGAGTTTTAACCTCACTGCACTTCTTGTAAAGATGATGACTCATCCTACAGATGCGAAGTTCAGGTTGAAGAGGTTTTACCTGAGTGCACTTCTTGTGAAGATGATGGCTCATCCTACAGAGGTAAAGTGCAAGTTGAGATGTTAATCCACGTGTCTTGAACTCAAGGTTCTCTTGAAGTGTTAGCCAACACCTCTTCATGTAAATCTCCCGTTGAATTGTGTATTCGTCCTCTAGGTGTGAAGTGTTGTTCCATCTTTATAGAAGAGAAGTTGCTCTTGGACTGTTCTCTGACCCCTCTCGATGTGAAGCTCCTCTGAGTCATGACCTGTACTGTGGAAATGAGGTCCCTTCGAGGCACTGAGACCCCTTCTGATGTGACTTTGATGCTGAGGTGTTGACCCATTTGCTTGATGTTAACTTCCAGATGACATGTTGACCCACCATCTTGAAAGGAAGTTCCTTTTGTGGCGTTTACAGGCCCTTCTTAATAAGTATCTCCTTTCACCAGTTTACGACCCCTCTTGACCTGATGTTTGTGCAAAGGAAGTTACCGATCCTTCTTGAAGTGAAGTTCCCATTCAGTCATTAACCAAAACTCCTTGATATGAAGTTTGAACCCCTCCTGAAGTAGCCAATCAGCAACAGGGGATCAAAATGTGCGACCCCTAGCATTGGCTTACTGTCTAACGTAGGTCGATCACCTCTGCCAATGTCCCGAGAAAAGCAGGTAGTTGGCAGCAAGAGGTTAAGTGATGTAAAAGATTAAAGCAAACTCCACTTGTCGCTTCAGTAAAATGTAAGGGCTGGAGTGAAGAAATGTAAGGGCTGGAGTGAGGCATCGTGGGGCAAATTGCCTAAAGTTTCTAAAAGTCCCTGTGTGTGAAAGATGAGTGGCACGCCTCGGCTTCCATCCCTCCCGAGAATTGCTGGGGGTGGGTGGCCTTATCATTTGGGTTTGTAACTGTTTGAGATGGAGGCCCCCTCATTCCAGAAAAGTACTCACCCCCTCCAAGTAGCCGGGTAATGAAGTCGCACACAGACTGCCTGCAATTAAAAGACTGTCTCCCACTCACGCTACGCGGCGCGCCGCAGACAAGGTGTGATTCCCGCACCAAGGAAATATCATTAAGGTTTCTTTAAATGGAAATGCAATCATGAGCACCTCAAGCGTCAAACTAATTAGAGCATTGATAGGTGTCTGCTCCCAGATCCCCCTCTGACACCCACCGGCACGACAGGCAAGAATTACAAATGACAAATTTCAGGAGCAACAGTGGCAGGCGGAGGGGTCTATATTACCATAGTCTGACATGGCAGTGGAGCGGTAAACTCATGGCAGCCGTTAGCACTATACTCACTGCGAACACTGCCGGCCCTGAGTGATATACTCACTGCAAGCACTGCCAGCCAGCAGTGAGCGGTATACTCATTGCGAACACTGACAGCCCTGAGCGATATATTCACTGCAAGCAGTGCCAGCCAGCTGTGAGCGGTATACTCACTGCGAACACTGCCAGCCAGCAGTGAGCTGTATACTCATTGCGAACACTGCGGCCAGCAGTGAGCTGTATACTCACTGCAAGCAGTGCTAGCCAGCTGTGAGCGGTATACTCACTGCAAGCAGTGCCAGCCAGCTGTGAGCACTATACTTACTGCGAACACTGCCGGCCAGCAGTGAGCAATATACTAATTGTGAACACTGACAGCCCTGAGCGATATACTCACTGCAAGCAATGCCAGCCAGCTGTGAGCGGTATACTCACTGCAAGCAGTGCCAGCCAGCTGTGAGCACTATGCTTACTGCGAACACTGCCGGCCAGCAGTGAGCAATATACTAATTGTGAACACTGACAGCCCTGAGCGATATACTCACTGCAAGCAGTGTCAGCCAGCAGTGAGCGGTATACTCATTGAACACTGACAGCCCTGAGCGATATACTCACTGCAAGCACTGCCAGCCAGCAGTGAGCAGTATACTCACTGCAAGCAGTGTCAGCCAGCTGTGAGCACTATACTTACTGCAAACACTGCCAGCCCTGAGTGATATAATCACTGCAAGCAGTGCCAGCCAGCAGTGAGCTGTATACTCATTGCGAACACTGACAGCCTGAGCGATATATTCACTGCAAGCAGTGCCAGCCAGCTGTGAGCGGTATACTCACTGCGAACACTGCCAGCCAGCAGTGAGCTGTATACTCATTGCGAACACTGCGGCCAGCAGTGAGCTGTATACTCACTGCAAGCAGTGTTAGCCAGCTGTGAGCAGTATACTCACTGCAAGCAGGGCCAGCCAGCTGTGAGCACTATACTTACTGCGAACACTGCCGGCCAGCAGTGAGCAATATACTAATTGTGAACACTGACAGCCCTGAGCGATATACTCACTGCAAGCAATGCCAGCCAGCTGTGAGCGGTATACTCACTGCAAACACTGGCAGCCATGAGTGGTAACTCACTGCAAGCACTGCCAGTCTGAGCGGTATAGTCACTGCAAACACTGCCAGTCTGAGAGGTGTGATCACTGCGAACACTGCCAGTCTGAGCCGTATACTCACTGCGGACACTGCCAGCTCTGAGCGGTACACTCACTTAGAACACTGCCAGATCTGAGTGGTAAATTCAGCGTGAGAACTGTCAGCCACAAATGGTATACTCACTGTTAACACTGCCAGCCTGAGCATTATACTCACTGCGAACACTGTCATCCATGAGCGGCTTCCTCACTGTGAACACTGCCTGCTCTGAGCGGTATCCTCACGTTGATTACTGCCAGTCACTGCGAACTCTGCCAGCCATGGGCAGTATACTCACGCCGAACATTATCAGCTCTAAGGAGTATACTCAGTGCAAACACTGCCAGCCATGAGCAGTATACCACTGCAAACACTGACAGCCATGAACGGTATACTCACTTCGAGCACTGTCAGTCTGAGCGGTATATGCACTGCGAGCACTGCCAGGCATGAGCGGTATAGTCACTGCGAAAGCTGCCACCTCTGAGCGGTACACACTGCAAACACTGCCAGCTCTGAGCGGTATTCCCAATTCAAGCACTGCTAGACTGAGATGTGTACTCTGTGCGAACACTGCCAGACATGAGCGGTATACTCACCCCAACACTGCCAGCCATGAGAGGTATACTCACTGTGCACACTGCCAGGTCTGAGTGGTATACTCACTTCAAACAATGCCAGCTCTGCGCAGGATATTCACTGTGAGCACTGCCAGCCATGGGCAGTATACTCAGTGTGAGAACTGCCAGCTCTGAGTGGTATACTCACTGCTAACACTGCCAGCCATCTGCAGTACACTCACTGCTAACACTGACAGCCATCTGCAGTACACTCACTGCTAACACTGCCAGCCATCAGCAGTACACTCATTGTTAGCACCACCAATCATCTGCAGTACACTCACTGCTAACACTGCCAGCCATCAGCAGTACACTCGCTGCTAACACTGCCAGCCATCAGCAGTACACTCGCTACTAACACTGTCAGCCATCTGCAGTACACTCACTGCTAACACTGCCAGCCATCAGCAGTACACTCATTGTTAGCACCACCAATCATCTGCAGTACACTCACTGCCAACACTGCCAGCCATCAGCAGTACACTCACTGCTAACACTGCCAGCCAGCTGGAGTACACTCACTGCTAACACTGCCAGCCATCAGCAGTACACTCATTGTTAGCACCACCAATCATCTGCAGTACACTCACTGCTAACACTGCCAGCCATCAGCAGTACACTCACTGCTAACACTGCCAGCCATCAGCAGTACACTCATTGTTAGCACCACCAATCATCTGCAGTACACTCACTGCTAACACTGCCAGGCATCAGCAGTACACTCACTGCTAACACTGCCAGCCATCAGCAGTACACTCATTGTTAGCACCACCAATCATCTGCAGTACACTCACTGCTAACACTGCCAGCCATCAGCAGTACACTCGCTGCTAACACTGCCAGCCATCAGCAGTACACTCGCTGCTAACACTGCCAGCCATCTGCAGTACACTCACTGCTAACACTGCCAGCCATCAGCAGTACACTCATTGTTAGCACCACCAATCATCTGCAGTACACTCACTGCTAACACTGCCAGCCATCAGCAGCACACTCACTGCTAACACTGCCAGCCATCAGCAGTACACTCACTGCTAACACTGCCAGCCAGCTGGAGTACACTCACTGCTAACACTGCCAGCCATCAGCAGTACACTCATTGTTAGCACCACCAATCATCTGCAGTACACTCACTGCTAACACTGCCAGCCATCAGCAGTACACTCACTGCTAACACTGCCAGCCAGCTGGAGTGCACTCACTGCTAACACTGCCAGCCATCAGCAGTACACTCACTGCTAACACTGCCAGCCAGCTGGAGTGCACTCACTGCTAACACTGCCAGCCATCAGCAGTACACTCACTGCTAACACTGCCAGCCAGCTGGAGTACACTCACTGCTAACACTGCCAGCCATCAGCAGTACACTCACTGCTAACACTGCCAGCCAGCTGGAGTACACTCACTGCTAACACTGCCAGCCATCAGCAGTACACTCATTGTTAGCACCACCAATCATCTGCAGTACACTCACTGCTAACACTGCCAGCCATCAGCAGTACACTCGCTGCTAACACTGCCAGCCATCAGCAGTACACTCACTGCTAACACTGCCAGCCATCAGCAGTACACTCATTGTTAGCACCACCAATCATCTGCAGTACACTCACTGCTAACACTGCCAGCCATCTGCAGTACACTCACTGCTAACACTGCCAGCCATCAGCAGTACACTCACTGCTAACACTGTCAGCCAGCTGCAGTACACTCACTGCTAACACTGTCAGCCAGCTGCAGTACACTCACTGCTAACACTGCCAGCCATCAGCAGTACACTCATTGTTAGCACCACCAATCTGCAGTATACACACATCGTTAACATTGCCAATCGTGTGCAGTGTGTTCGCTGCTCACACTGCCAGCCGTGTGCAGATTGTGCAGCGCTAACACACAGGCGCGGTTCGTCCATTGGGGCGTGGGGGCGTAGCCCCCCTGCCCGACGGCCGCCCGCAGCTCCCTCATGACAATCATGTCAATGAATCAACATGACGTCAGACCGCCGGGCGGGCGTCATGTTGATTCATTGACATGATTGTACGGACGGCAAACACAAGTACGCATGCGTGGGGACGGAGGGTGATTTTTTACCCGTGCCCACGCATGCGCACTTGTGTATTGGCGGCGTTGCGCATGCCCATCAGGAGCCCTAATGGGCGTGCTGCGGGCGAGAGGGTACCTGTGCCCCTGGCGCCAGGATTGGCCAGGGGCGCTGTGAGCCTGTGACGTGTGCGGGACCGGCAGCAAGGTAAGTGTGTGTGTTTTTCGGTGTTCCAGTAACCTAGCTTGCACAAATGACTTGAGATAGTTCAGTGTGTTAATGATGTATGGATGCAGGATGGGTGGGTGGATGTATGGGTGGCTGCATGATTGATGTATGGATGGATGCATGCATGATGGGTGGATGCATGATGGATGGATGGGTGGATGCATGAATGAATGATGTATGGATGCAGGATGGGTGGGTGGATGGATGGGTGGATGCATGCATGATGGGTGGATGCATGATGGATGGATGGATTTATGAATGATGTATGGATGCAATGATGGGTGGATGCATGATGGATGGATGGGTGGATGGATGGGTGGGTGCATGAATGAATGATGTATGGATGCAGGATGGATGGGTGGATGGGTGGATGCATGAATGAATGATGGATGCAGGATGGATGGGTGGATGCATGAATGAATGATGGATGCAGGATGGATGCAGAATTGGTGGATGGATGGATGGGTGGATGCATGAATTAATGATGGATGCAGGATGGATGCAGGATGGGTGGATGGGTAGATGAATGAATGATGGATGCAGGATGGATGCAGGGTGGCTGGATGGATGGGTGCATGAATGAATGATGGATGCAGGATGGATGGATGGGTGGTGCATGAATGGATGCAGGAATGGATGCAGGATGGATGGGTGGATGGGTGGATGAATGAATGATGGATGCAGGATGGATGGGTGGATGCATGAATGAATGATGGATGCAGGATGGATGGGTGGATGGATGGATATGTGGATGCATGAATGAATGATGGATGCAGGATGTGCATGAATGAATGATGGATGCAGGATGGATGCAGAATTGGTGGATGGATGGATGGGTGGATGCATGAATGAATGATGGATGCTGGATGGATGCAGGATGGATGGGTGGGTGGATGCATGCATGCATGAATGATGTATGGATGGATGCATGGATGCATGCATGATGGGTGGATGCATGATTGGTGGATGGATGGATGGATGGGTGGGTGCATGAATGAATGATGTATGGATGCATGCATGCATGATGGGTGGATGCATGATGGATGGATGGGTGGATGCATGAATGAATGATGTATGGATGCAGGGTGGGTGGGTGGATAGATGGGTGGATGCATGAATGATGTATGGATGGATGCAAGGTGGTTCGGGCTCGCTCGCTGCGGTGCAATATGCAAATTAGTTTACGCCCCTCCACTTTCAAATGTCACCAGCCGCCCCTGCTAACACAGCCTGTGCAGTATTCCCACCTTGAGCTGGACAGTGATCGTCGAGCTCCGGCAGGCTTCAGCGTGCGGCAGAAGCAGAGTTTTAACCTACGTTAATAGGGATGAGAAAGTTCACGGTAATTTTGCAGCGCCCTTGCTGAGTTGTCCAGGAGTGCCCCCTTGAGTCCACTTGTGCATCCTGCAGAAGGGTTTCTTTCCTTCCTATGAGTCTTAAGTATAACGAAATGCAAAGAAAAGCTTCTGGAAAATTCGCTAATCTGTGGAAATAAAATGTAAAATATCGGGAGGGGGCGCGAGGCAGGAAGGGACTGACCTGTGTAAACATCAGTGCAAAAATATATATGCGTTTTAACGTTTATCAATGTAATGTCAAAAATATAAACATGTCTCAACATTTTAAAAAAGCAAGTCACGTTAACTATTTAAGGTTTCTATCAATGTTAACCAAAACTCTCCTCTTCACCTCTTTGTGTGTCCTGATTGTAATGTCTCACTTTCCTTCTCACACCTCTCATCAGCCTCCACTTGTTTGTTCATTTCTCCAAGACCAAACACAAGTTACCACATTCGCTTACAGTGGCTAGAAGGAAGACCCCAGTGGGTGAATGAGCGATTCTGGCTGCAGAGACTCGCCAGTCAAATGACTCTGCCCGGCTGAGCTGCGGCTGCCGGCACAGCACGTCTGGTAGTCAAAGAAGCGGACATAGGAAGCAACGTAGTCCTCAACACCTCAGCTATCTAGAAGAGGCTTATCTCCAACTAGGGGATACCACCCGTTACAAAAATTTAAGTCATAACCATACAAAAGAAAAACTTTTTAAAAGATTGAACATCTGGTATGAAAGAGAACTTCTGACATTGGAGGAGAAGCAATTGCTCTACATTGACAATCCAATTACCCCCACACTTATCTATTGCCAAAGGTTCACAAACGAGGCAGACCACCAAAAGGTAGACCAATTATTGCAGGGATCGAATCAATGTGTTCAAACGTGAGATCATTTATTGACTCCGAATTACAACCCTTTATGACGCATCCCCCATCCTTCATAAGGATGTCCTACAGAAACAACAGAATATCTCATGGCAACCAGACTTTTTTTTAACATCTATAGCCATAACAAGTCTCTATGCATCCATCAAACATCCAGATGGAATAGTGGCAACTAGGAAATTTCTCCAAACAAGATCTGTACACTATACAGCCAGAAACAACATGATTCTGGAATTGCTTGGATTCTATCTATTCAACAACGACTTCCTCTTCAATGGTGAGTACTATTTACAACTCCAGGGGACAGCCATGGGGGCAAAAGTTGCCCCATCCTACGCCTGCCTTCTAATGGGGGAAGTAGAGCGCCAATGGCTATGGAATGACCGAACAGACAACCTCTCCAGCAACATAATAGTGTGGGGCAGGCATATTGACGATATACTCCTCAAAGGGCAAGGACCGGAAGATCTCTTGAGACACGTCATTGATACCGTAACTCCTAACAAGTGGGGTATTGATATCACTTCTACTATCTCGAAAAAAGAAATTAATTTCCTGGACCTTACAATTTACATGGAAAACAACACCTTACATACCAGAATTCATAGAAAGATCACTGCTGCTAATTCCATCCTTCATGCATCTAGCAGTCATCCCCACCATACAATTGCCAATATTCCATCTGGTGAATATCGTCAAGCCTGTATTAACTGTAGCTCAGAAGAAGAATATGTTAAAAACTCAATGGAGATAACAGAAAGACTGAAACAAAGAGGATATGAACAACACCTTAAGGGAGCACATAATCAATTTGCCCAAACAGATCACAACTCCTTGCTTCAAACTAATCGTTCCAAAGACCATAAGCCATCATCCGTTTCTTAACTCAATACAATAATGGACAACAATACATACTCAAAACTCTCAGAAAACATTGGAACCTTTTAACACAAAACCCCACTGTATCAGATGTCCTCACAGACACACCACAATTCAGTTTCTCTAAGAGCAAAAATCTCAGATACCCTTTGTCCATCCGTCTTTTAAACAAAACAAGACTCTACTTCCTTCCTGCAACAACCAATTGGGTTTTACACCTGTTCCAACTGCTCAATCTGCAAACCGGCCAGATCTAGAACCAAGGATGTCACAGTGAATGGTCACTCTTTCAAAATAAGAGACTTCATCAATTGTGAAAGCTCAAATGTAATCTATCTCATTTCCTGCCCTTGTGAAAAATACTACAAAGGCAGCACAATTCAACCACTTAAAGTCCGCATCCAAGAACACTATCGAAACATACATGACAAGCATTGGCATAGCCAATAGGTCTCGGTTTTGGGACCTTATAAGTATTTAGTTATGCAGCACAATATGCTTGCATGGCTAAACACTTATAACATCCCAAAGGCGAGACCTATTGGCTATGCCAATGTATCCTCCCATCACTTTTAGCAAAAGTAAAGAAATAGAAGTTTTTTTCTATTTCTTTACTTTTGCTATAATCGTGGCACCCGCGCTTTACTTTTAATGCTAAAAGTAAAGCGCTGGTGCCGCGATTATAGCAAAAGTAAAGAAATAGCTCTGGAAAACTGTCCTATAATAGTCCTCGCAATAGATTCAAGCAAGTTGTCTTCCAAGATATTCAATACTGTCTTCTACTTTTCTGCACCAAAAACAATTTCATCGTATTTCATGCCATGCCATTACAGGTCATCATTATAAATAAATAAATCGTAATAGCACATAGTTGAGGGGGAGTAACATGTAAGAACCTATGAAAGTAAATATTCTTTAAACTGAATGGATTCCGGATCAGATAGTTTCTCGCTTATCTTTCTGCTTTGTCGCAATTTCTACAATCCCCTTGAACGAATTACAGGAGGGTTAGGAAAGTGTGCCACTCCTCTGTATATTAACAAATTGTCTCCTTGTCAACGGCATCCAAGTCAAATACGTTCTTGTATCCAGTGGAGAATGGAGTCCGTGCAATGTCTCCCCAGGAAGCAGCACAGGAGACATAAAAGTAATTTTAAACAAAGGGGTCTTTCCGAAATTTAGCACACATAAATTAGGAGTCTATTTGGAGGATTACAGTTGGAAAGGGCTAGGATGGTTGCCAGTCAACGGACGTCGTGCCCTCTGCTGGCCTAATTACACATCTTTGTTAGCAGGTTCTATTAAGTTCATGGGAAAGTGCCTCTTTGTTGATGCGCTATTAAGGAGTCGTGAAGGAAACGGGAGTGCGCCTGTCAACAGCCCCGCCCCTGCAGCCAAGCGGGCCACTATCAGCGAGCCCATAAAAAGGCAACATTGCGACTGTACTTCTCCGGCGTACTGTGGGAAACTGAGAGCCCGATGTTAATTTCCCCTCACAAAAGGTTCACGAACACAAAGCTGGCAAGTGTGTACAGTAACCTTTGCTTACATTCCGGTTAAACAAAGGAAAGATAATTATCAAAGGTACCGGAGAGGATGCACCACGTGGAGCACAAAGAAATGTAAAAGACTATGGTCAGCACCAGCCAAAAATCACACTCTGCAGCAACTACCGGCTGTAAAAATAGATTTTGTCCAACATGACACTAAAAACATTGGCCGCTCGATTGGAACACACATAAACAACTAAGAGGTTCTGTGAAGTAGCTTTACGTGCACGCCTGTAAGTCTCAGTGCCATTAATGCTAATAAAACACAGAGCACTGGTACTGCCAATACTGCACATTATAAGGAAACAAGCCCAGCCTCAAAAGTGGTGCACACGCGAGCGTCCGTCGCGGCGAAAGTAAGAGCTCCGCAGCGAAAGTGAGAGCACCGCATTTTAATGACCGGTGATGATGAAGAGCACCGCGGCGAAAGTGAGAGCACCGCGTTTTAATGACCCGTAACAATGGAGGAAAGACAGATGGCGGCGCGTAACCGCACGCTGGTGACCTTTGGCAGCAGTTTCAAAAGCCAGCAACTAAATGTCTCAGCCAGACCAGCGCATGCGCTGGGTCAGGCCAAGACCTAAAAATGATACCAAGCAGCCTTTGGTTGAACACATTGAGAGCTATCATCTGCACCATTGTACTTTCTCCTTCTATGGCCTAAAAAAACTGAAACAATACAAAAGAGGTGGCAACCTTGAACACCGACTGCGTCAGGAGGAAAGTGCCCTCATTATTCGACTGGAAACGGTCGAGAAGTGACTAAACAAAGAAAATGAGTGGCATCATTGGCTTTAAGACATTAAGCACCAAGAATAACTGTACTTTTCTACACTATACTCTCATGTGAAGAGCCAGACCATTTGTTACTGTATCTATACAAATATCAGGTATCTAAATTATTTCTATCTAGCAAGGTCAGCACTTGTCAGGTTCTCTATCTAGTTCTTCTTTCAGGTCTATCCACTTTGAGCCCGGAGACAGCACTATAAAATGCAGTCATTAGGGGTAGAAACCACGATGTACCACATAAGGATATGCCTTGTAGGGTAAATGGAACACACGGATGTGCCTTATAGAATAAATGGAAGTCACTGACCTCTCAGCCCCTTAGTACTTGATGGGCAATTTCTAATTGGCAGTAGACCTTGCAAGTTTGTGCTATAATAATAAGCACTTACTGCTACCTGATGGGTGTATCAAACTCATCAGCTCACCTTCACTGGCCCGTTGATCACTGTGGTGCTAGTCCCCATAGGTTAAGGAAGGGAAAGCATCTTTAAGTTTGTACATTTGTTTTTAGTTTCTTTTGGTTTCTCATTCCTACATACTAATAGCTCAGCCTAACCTTCCAGTCTGAGTGGAAAAAGCAAAAGAGCTGAACTGCCCAGAACCAGGCACAGAGCTGTTATAAACAACTTCTGTTTGTAACGTTAGGATAAAGAGAGAGCTGAAATTTCCAGCCTGTGTGGCACGATTTCTCCACCAGATTCCGCAGTCTACACACCAGTGGCGAGCAAGAAATTCATTTGTGCTCCAAGTTTTGCATATCATCTGCCAACGACCCTTACAAGATTGGGGCCCAGAACCTAGGAAACGTCGACAAGACTGTTACAGGCCTGCCTAGAACCTTCTTCAAGGGAAAGAACTAACTGACAGCTCTGGAAGGGTATTGGAGGTCGCCTTGCACCAGGAAATACTTCTCAGGTCATGAAGAACCAAAGTGGGATGAACTGAAGACGTCCGCAGTGTTGGAAAGGACCTACTCCACTCTGTGAGGCTCGAGGCATCCTGAAGTGACCCCACAGTGTGAGTAAAACTGTGTACCCCCATGGATAGAGGGTACTGAGGAACCTGTGTCCAACTGAGTTCTTGCTGTGACGTCATCAGTATAATATAGGTACTGACTGCAACACCAACCGACTGAGGCAGCACACACACAGGAAAACCAGGAGGGGAATAACAATATGGGAACAAATATTCTCACCTACTAGCACACAACTTGGTCAGCACTTGCAGAAAACAGACCCCTCAAGGAGAATGAACTACTGCACAGAGAGTACCCTAGGATGCAGTCCCCATGGAAGCACCATAGGTTGCCTCCGCGTGGTTACTGAAAGATATTCCTATTACCAGGTATAATATGTTCTTTCTGGAACATTAATGCAGTATTTTGTTTTGCGTAAGTTAAGTAAAATATTTATTTTTCAAAAGAACAAGCATTGGCTAGTCATTGAATACTTATCTGGCACTGGATGGTTATGTAGTTTTAGAGTCTCTAATCCCCCTCCACTTCACTGAGAAAACCTTGGACTGCTCAACTTCACTAACCTGAGGGCCAAGTGTTAAAGAAGCTACTGTTTAGTTTTGGGTTCAACAGAAAGTTTAACCCCCATTATGCCAGTGGTAAAAGGCTCTGATTGACACAGTCTAACCCCAGTAACTCCTGAGTGCCCGTGGGATCCTGAAAAAATGTGCACAACCTCATTAATAGAACTCGGTTTACCAACCATGGAAGGGTGGAGGTTTTAGTGGGGAACATCCTTTACAATGCAACTTTTACTCCACACTACCTTTACGACGCAGCTATTACAACGCAAGTCGTTACAACGACTTGCGCTGGAGGGCGTTGCAGGATAGGGAATAGTTTAATTTTCTATCCAACACCTTCCCTACTATCCACGGGGACTGGAGTTGGAATAGAAAATTAAACTATTCCACTATCCAGCGCTCCCCAACGCAAGTCGTTGTAATGACTTGCGTTGTAAAAACTGCATTGTAATGGCATGCGGAGTAAAAGCATGCGTTGTGATGTCATGCATCCGGTTTTAGTTGGCCTTGGTGAGATCTTAACTTGTGATCTGCAGATCAGTGTGTATTTCAGCAATAAGCGTTTATCTCCTTGAGTCATCATGACAAACACAGGTTCTTCAGTTCAGGGCGATTCATGCCCCTACTCCAGCTGACCCTGAAAGCTCTCTCTCGAAGGAAGGAGGAAAGACACCTTGGCAGTAGTCTACCATTTACTTCGAATAATTTAGAAAAAGTATTGTTCACTGACTTGTGTAGCAAAATCGGAGGGAGGAGCAAGATAAAACCTCCTTGTCCCATATACCACTAAATACAAGGAAGGTATTAAACACAGTTACTCAAATGGGTTTAGAAGTCATACTGAAATCCGGAGTTCCGGCTGCAGGCCTGATGACATGAAAGGTGTATGGGGGCTTTTAATGGAAATTCAGCAGCTATAGTTATACTTATATTAAGAAACTAAAACTCGTGGCATAAAGTTTCCATTTACTTACTTTACTAAGCACATCTAATCCTCAAACAAATTCCATAAAGGACCTCGTCGAAACGGTTAATAAGCTTACCAAACCACCTGCCATAAATACAGCTGATGGAAGTCAGGAATTCTGCGATTTCCTGGCTACCTTTTTGCCGAACAAAGTAAAGAAAATGTTTGATAAATTAATCTCTAGTGACCAGGTCCCTGATCTGCTAATGGAAGGCGAACAATCCACTCTTCTAGAATTTACTCAGCTTTCAACGGATCAAGTTAGTCAGCTGATTGGTACCATTAAGTCTGTGTCCACATCAGGCCCCTGTCCACCGCATATAGTTCATCTTATGCCCAATACTGTCGCCAATTTCTTGGCGTAAACAGTCAACACCATGTTTAGCGCAGACCTTTTTCAAAAGACATGGAAAAAAGCTGCGATTCTTCCATTGCGAAAAAAAAGTCAATCTAAAGCCAAAGGACGCCAATAACTATCGACCAATATTTAGATTTCCATTTCCAGTCAAGTTAGCTGAGAGAGATACGAACACCCACTTGTCCTGCTATATTGAGTCTAATGATTATTATTATTATTGCAACTTGTAGAGCGCACGGCTACCTCCAACAGAGGTGTCCCAGCACTAACAGAGGGTGCAGAGTGGTTGTACGTGGTTGGGGTAGCTCTAAGGTAGGCCGAAAAGTCAGGTCTTCAGAGTCTTCCGAAATTAAGGTTCTAAGTTGGCCTTTCGAAGGGGCTCCGGCATGGAGTTCCAAAGAGAGGCGGTTTTAAGAGCAAACGATCGACCACCCAGCCTGGCTTTTTTGAAGCGAGGGATGGCTAGGAGTCCCTGCTGATTCGACCTCAGAGTCCTAGTCTTATTATATTTGGGAAGTCTGAGCTTCAACTATTGGGGTCCAGTATCTCTGTTAGTCCTGTAGGCAGGGTCAGAGCCTTAAACTTAATCCTCCTTTTAACAGGCATCCAGTGTAGGCTGCGCAAGTGTGGAGACATGTGGTGGCATAGTGGCACATTTCTGATGAGCCTGGGGGCCGCATTCTGAATCACCTGCAGCTTTCTAATAAGGTAAGCTGGGAGACCCAAGTATAGACTGTTGGTATAGTCTAGCTCTGAGGTGATCAGTGCATGAACCACTGTTTTCCTACAGTTCATTGGTGGGAGATGAAGGAATCTCCTCAGTGTTTTCAGCTTCCAGAACCATGAGGATGAAACCTAGCATATCTGGGCTTTCCCCGAAAGGGTGGAGTCAAATTTAAACCCTAGATTTCTCGCATATGGGACTGGAAGAGGAGGAGGATTAAGTTCTGTTGGCCACCAGAGGTCAGCTCTAGGAGGAGATGGCTGATTAAAAAACAGAACTTCTGTTTTGTCCCTATTTAGCTTTAAGCAGTTGTCAGTCACCCAGGAGGAGATTTTGCTTAGACACTGTTTGAAGTTGGTGAAAGCTGCCTCAGAGTGATCCCTGAAAGAGAACACCAACTGGGTGTTGTCAGCATCCAAGACCACCTTTACACCGTATTGCTTGACAATTGAGGCAAGTGGGGCGAGATAGACATTGAATGATCACCTTGATAAGACTCCATTCGGCTTTAGAAGTGGCCACAGCACAGAAACTGCACTTATGAAAATTAGATCATCTTTAGATAAGGGTGGCAGAGCAGCCTTATCTTCCTTGGCCTCTCTGCAGCCTTTGATACAGTCAGTCAGACCTGTGTGATTGACCGTTTGCGATTCACTGGCGTCAAAGATCCTGCTCTTGCACTTCTTCACTCATTTCTTATCGATAGGACTCAAACAGTAACTCACAAAAGGTCCATGTCAGAACCTTTTGCTCTATATTTGTGAATAGCAAAGGCCCCCTGAATGCTAGATCAAGGAATTCCTAGGACAGGGAAATAACAATGTGAGTAAATATATTTCCTAGGCAATTAATACATCATAATTACAGTGTTCCATGGAGTGCTCAATAACAACAATAAACAGCAAAAACATATGGTAAAATAAACACAGTATATTTTTATTATATATAATGTATTCAATACAGTGTACTAAAAAAGGATATCATAGCAATACATAAGGAATTACAGTAAAAAAGGGCAAAAGTTAAAAATACACAGTATGGAACCAGTTATCACAGTAATAATTATCACAGTAGTAATTATCAGTAATTATCGACGCGCGTTTCGGCGTATCAAATGCCTTCTTCAGGAAATTACCACACTTAAAACAGTAGTATACAGCAAGGCATGGATGGCTCTGCTGAGTTATCTAGGATTGTCTCAGAGGGATCAGATATACATACTTATGGTTTTGAAGGACTATTGTATAGCAATAGTATTTGCATGTAATCTCTTCAGATACTTCGTCAATTAACTCGGTAGTTCAGGGGGATGATAATTAAAAGGTGCATAAATTCTTAAAATTATTAGTATGCACGTATATCGGAGCTATGAATGGTATTTTCAGGATTTCAAAAACACTGTCATACAGATAGGCGTTGCAGTTGATAGTCCTAAAATGTCAACGGCCAGATTCGATGGATTATTTGGTCACGACGCAGACCAAGGATACTTCTGATTTACGTTCTGTATTCTGAATGTAGCTCCGGTCGACTAAAACTCCCGCGTCTGATGTCACGTATGGAAGTGGTACACTTTTCCTCTGCCATGCGCTGTTCCTCAGGGCTCATGGTTAAGCCCAACCCTTTCAAGCATCTATGTCTCCCCCCTGGCCGGTCTGATAAAGTCCTTGGTGTTTTCATTGGTGATTTATGCAGATGACACTCAGATCATTATGTTGGTCACCAATGATATCCAAAATACAGCTGAGACGACTGGATGAGCAACAATTTGCTTGAAGTTAAACTTATGCTATTTGTGAGTGATGTGTCATTTTATTCCCCCTCTTGGTGGCACCTGGATCTCAGGACTCAACCTATGCCCCTTAAAAAGGTGACTTGGTCCTGGGAGGGGATTACAACTGCGTTGCAGATATAGATATGGATAGGTCTACCCCCACCCCCATTTCCTGGCACAGCAGCAGCTGCAACATTTAAAGGTCTTCAATACAGCATGAATGAATGGGAACTCTTAGATATTTGGTGCCTAAACAATGGACAGCAGTGGGAATACTAATTTTTCTCCCTGCTATATGGTCTGTATAGTAGACTAGACATGATTCTATGCTCAATGTCACTTTCGTCAACAATAATGGGGGTGGAGTATTTGGGGCGTGCCCTCTCAGACCACAGCCCATTACTTCGGAGATTCTCCCCAATGTCCCAGCCTACAGATGATGACTGCTTTAGACAGCAGTTGTCCACCTCCATCTAGAAATATTTCCAATTGAACCAAAACCCTGCAAGCACCTCCCTAATAGAGTGGGATGCTTTTAAGGTGGTACTGAGAGGCCAATGTATAGGACACACAGTGAGTGTGCGTCGAGAGATCAATAGAGAACTCCGAACGCTGGAAACACAAATTCATGCTTTAGATAGCAGACTAAGAGTGGACAGCGAGGTCAAGATGCAATTATTGGACACTGTTAGACCTGACACCCTTGGCGTGGTTTCCCCCCATCTTTTTGCCTCTGTCTACTGTATTTTTGATGCTGTGCTGGGTTTCGTTTTTGCTGGTTTAGATGCTTTGGACACTCTGCCACTGCTGATCAGTGCCAGAGTGTAAGTGCTCCCTATGTAAATTGTCATATTGATTGGGAATACCTGATTGGCATATTTGTATCACCATGAAGTCCCTAGTAAAGTGCACTGTGTGTGCCAGGGCTGGTGATGACAGATGCTACTAGTGGGCCTGCAGCGCAGATTGCACCACCCACATGAGTAGCCCTAAAATGGTGTCTCAGGCCTGCCAGCGCAGGACCTGTGTGCAGTCAGTGGACTGCCATGTCCGCCTGGCCAGTGTCCCCACTGGCTGGGCCTAACCCTTCCCTGTCTGTGCACATCAGTCACCCCTATGGAAGGCTCAAGGTACCCCCCTGGGCAGGGTGCAGTGTATGGGTAAGGTAGAGCATGTACTAGTGCAGGTCACATGCTCTGGTAGTGAGCAGCAGCCATTTTGTGTGCTCACTGCTGTAAGGTTATCTTGCTCCATAGAATAACATGGGGGAGGCTGGTCCCATTGGATACCAGCCTATCTTCTCATAGGAACAAGATGGGACATAAGTGATTGATATGCCTGAACTCAGAATTTAATAACACATCTTTTAGGAAGGGTTGTTTTTAAATTCTGTGTTTGAGAATAGTACTTTTAGAAAGTGGCTGTTCTCTTGTCTAACCTTTCTGTGTGCCTGGGCCTGTTTGTGGATTGACTGTCTGGCCTGAGTGTGACAGGGGCTGCAGAGCCCCCAGGAGGTTGTCTGAGTCAGCCCGTGGATGAAAGGCAGCATCTGCTGCCAGGGAAGTGGGAGGAGATCACACCTGATAGTGACAGGGCTGCGCCTGCCTGACCACAAAGCTGGCTACACCCCCCTGCTGGGCGACTGTCACCTCTGTCCCTGATACTGAGAGGAAGAAGGAAGCCAGGAAACCCCCAGTGCCTCAGCAACACCCAGAACTGGTTTAGACCGGGCTCAGGGCCCACTTGCACAAAGACTTCAAAGGACTTCAAAGACTTTTTGGGGTATAAGAGAAGGACCCCTGACAACAGAAAAGGTAGATTCTACAAACAAGAGGAATCTCTGCTGGAAGAAGGACTGCTGGAGAACTGAAGGAAGATTGCCTTGCTGTGTGCTCTAAGGGCTGACCTGCTCTGCTGTCCAACTGGAAGCTGAGAAGACGAAAGGGACTTTACTGTGTGCTGTGACCCTGCCTGCTTGAAACTACAGAGACTTTGCTGTGTGCTGTGTCTCCTGAACTGAATCTCCAAGGGCCTGAGAAGAGCTGGCCCCCTGTCTTCAACCCAGGGACATAAAGGTTGCCCAAGGACTGCAAGACTCTGCTGTGCCCCCTGAAGCGGCTGTGTGCTGAAGAAATCGTGAACACTGCTGTGTGGTCGTGTATTGCGCTGGCTGCTCTCTAATCCAAGTGAGAGTGCCGAGCTGACCGCGTCTGCCGTGTCGCCGAGATCGACGTGTTCATCGACACGTGTTGGGCGAATACCGGAGGTTTGTGGGCCTTCCCACTGCAGGACGCACTAAAATTGACTGTGTTCCGCTTCACCAGCGCCCGGGGTCAACAAACACCCACCTAAGTGCACCGTACCTTGCCGGTACCGCCGCTGCAAAAGATCGAGCCGCTGCTCGTTGATTGGGCGAGAGGGCCGAGCCCCCTCACCATCGCCGCGACGGGATTGGCCCGTGCGGCGTAGCGTCATCAGCGAGGCCGTGCTGTGGTTGGCTGACGGCCCCGCGTCCTCAGAGGCTGGTCCCGGGAGCCGCACTGCCATTGGCTGACTCCCGGGTAAACAAAGAGGCTCGCCCCGAACGCCGCAACAGGATTGGTCCCCGTCCTCGGAACCTTTGGAGGAGCCGCCAAGAGCCGTGGCCGAAGAAAACCCCAGCGAGGAGCCGACAGCCGTTCGACCCGTCCTCGCCGAGGGAGCCCAAGCGTGTGTCCCGCATCCCTGGCCGGTCGTTCCCTGAGGTGTGCTGCACCAACTCCCCCACCGCTCGTTGGATTGTCGAGAGCGGGCGGGAGAGCAGAGGGGACCGGCCGGGACTAAGATCGAGTGGGTTCTGATCGGCGCGGTGCGCCTGAAGGTCATCGGGGGTACAAGGCTGTGTGAAACGGCCTGTAAAGGAGTCCCCAGTATACCGGTGAGGCGCGCTTACAGCGCTTGGAGCCCCTGGCTTTGGGGGCTGGTTCTTTTGAATAATTCACCTGCTGGCATAGCTTAGTTTGCTCGTTTTGAGAGCCCATTTGAAATAAGTCAGTATTACTAGTTTTTGATACTGATATACAAGAGACTTGAGACTGATTTGATAAGAACTTCCTATTTACAAGTACCACCACTAAGATTAAGTGCAACATATTCTTGAAGAAGTAATTATCGTGCAACTGTTTTATTTTTCTGCTGAAACTAGATAAAGATATATATTTTTATGAATATACTTACCTGTGTGGTCTCAGTTTGTGGTGGATGGGGGGTCATTGTTTTTGTTAAGTGCATTTATTATACACATTGCCTCAGAGATAAGCCTGTCTGCTCGTGCCAAGCTACCTAGAGGGTGAGCAGGGGTTATCTACTTTGTGTACTTCTTCACCCTGACTAGAAGCAAGGGTCCCTACTTGGTCTAAGGTACTTACCTCTGCCAATTAGAGACCCCCAGATCTAACATTGTTGGACAGCGGTGCGGATTTTGAACTAATAATTGCACTTGACCTGCAGTGATTTCTTGTACATCACTAGTCTAGTTTAGCAGCACAGGTTGCGCAAGATTTTTTCTTTTTGGTGAAAACCTTTTGTTGAAAAGGTAAGGAAGCATCATGTCTCAGAAAGCAGCAAGCGTGAGAGTAGAATTGGAATTTGAAATTCAGGAGTTGTTCAACTACAAAAAGGAGCAACTAAAGCAATTCTGCAAACAGCTTGGATGCCCAGTGAAGGGCAGCGCAAACAAGGAAGAGCTACAGAAAGCTCTGAGGGCCTGGTGGGAGGCCCAACATGGTGATCCAGAAGTTGTTACTGGAGAGGGAGGCACACAGGAGAATGCTTTTGTATCCAGTGATTTGCCAGTGAGGAGGCCAGCGTCTAGGGTTGGCAGCAACCACTCCAGTAGGATCATTTCTCCAGAGGAGCTGGAGGATAATCAGAGAGCTAGGGCCCATGAGATTGAGCTTTTTCAACTCAAATCCCAAGCAGATGAGAGGAGACTGCACCTTGAAACTGAGAAAGAGGCGGAGGAGAGAAGAAATGCTCTCGCTTTGGAGGAGAAGAATCTCCAGTTAGCTCATGAGTTGAGCATGAGGGAGCTGGACATTAAATCCAAACAGGTGGAGTCCAGTTCTAATGGTGGCAGCGCACAACCAGTACAGGCGGGTACAGTATACATACCAAAAGATCTGGTACAGAATTATCAGAGGGGTGAGGATATTTATGCGTGGTTTAGATCGTATGAACTTGCCTTGAAGATGAATGAAGTGCCTGAGAAGAATTGGGGGGCAGGTTTGTGGAAGCATTTTGAGGCCTCTGGGAGGGATGTCTTGGCAGCCTTAGAAGCAGCAGGTACTTTATCCTACCCCGCTATGAAGGAGGTTTTGTGCCTCAGGTATGGGCTCACTCCAGAACAGTACCGCCAGAAGTTTAGGTACTTCAAGAAGCTTGATTCTAGTACTTGGGTGGAGTGTGTGAGTATGTACACGTGTGCACTGGAAGGTTGCATAAAGGGCAGCAAAGTTACTGATTATGTGGGGTTGTGTCACTTGATTAGTTGGGAGCACTTGAGTAGTTTATGTGTTCCAGAGCTGCGCCAGCATCTTTTAGACAGCAAGTTAACTGATCCCAGTGAGCTTGCCAAAAAGGCGGACTGCTGGACTAGCACCAGGGTCCACAAGGGGGTGGTAAGTACCCCAGCCAAAGGTGGACAGGGTCCCCAGCAGAAGAGTGGGGGGAACACGGGTAATCAAAAGGAGTCTTCTAAAGGGCCTCAAAATAGTTCCCAGGAGAAGGAGTCTCAAACCCCCAAGTCTAAGAAGTCCGGGCCCCATAAGGGCAAGCAGGACAACAGGTCCCCGCCTACTTGCTATGCATGTAGGGAGGTGGGGCACATTGCCCCCAAATGTCCAAAGAAAACCTCAGCGCCCACCGGTGCTCCAACCCCAGGGTTAGCCAGTGTAGCTTTGGGAGGGGATTTGATTTCCAGCGGGGAGGAGGGGTTAGCAGTGATGGCCCTTGTCTCTTTAGGAGACCAAGAGATGGCCCAGGAAACCTTGCTGCCCCAAAACACTAAGAAATATGGGCAGAAGGTGACCATCAATGGAAAGGAAATAGAGGCTCTGAGAGACACTGGGGCCAGCGTGACATCTGTCAGGTGTCAGTGGGTGTCTGAAGAGCAAATCATTCCCAAGGTAGTCCGACCTGTGATGGCATCTGACAGTTCAGTGTGCCTCTGCAGGCTGGCACGTGTTCCATTTGAATGGGGAGGAGTCTCTGGTATTTTGGAAGTTGTTCTAAGTGATGCCTTGCCTGTAGATTGTCTATTAGGTAATGACCTGGAGAGCTCTCCATGGAAAGAGGTGGAGCACAGAACTCATTTGGAAATAATGGGTTTGCCTGCGTGGATCTGTGTGACCACCCGTGCAATGGCAGCCAGTGAGGGTGGATTAGCAGAACTGGAGCCTGGAACAATGGCCCAGGGACCTGCCAAGAGAGGAAGGGGTAGAGGGCGCGGGAAACCAGCCCCCACCGTTCCCACGGTCCAGGAGGAAGCAGAACCTGAGGGGGATGCCCTGGAACCTACAGGGGAGCAGGTGGACGAACTAGGGGAATTGCCTGAGCTGTCCCAGTGGCAGCAAGATGGTGGTCCCTCCAGGGAGGAATTCTGCCCTTCTCTCATTGGTGTGCAGCAGCAGGCTGCAGACCAGGCAGCAGGCCTGGGCTCCAAGGAACATTTGATTTACTGGGAGGATGACTTACTTTATAGTGATCCTAAGTTCGCTGAGCCCGGTGCAGCCCGTGTGCTGGTGGTACCCGAGCGCTTCAGGAACTTCCTACTGGGTCTGGCTCATGACGTGCCTCTCGCAGGACATCTGGGGCAAGACAAGACCTATCACAGGCTTGTCACCCATTTCTACTGGCCCCAGATGAAGAAGCACGTCTCTGCCTTTTGTAAGTATTGCCAAACTTGTCAGGCCAGTGGCAAGAGTGGAGGGAAGTGCGTGGCCCCCCTCCAACCCTTTCCTGTGGTGAGCACCCCTTTTGAGCGGGTGGGCATTGACATCGTGGGGCCCCTGGACCCCAAGACAGCCTTAGGCAACAGGTTTATCCTGGTCTTGGTGGACCATGCCACTCGGTACTCGGAAGCCATCCCGCTCAGGACAGTCACAGCCCCCGTGGTGGGCCGTGCCTTGATGGGAATCTTTTCCCGTGTGGGGTTCCCCAGAGAGGTGGTCTCCGACAGGGGGACAAACTTCATTTCTAGGTACATGAAGTCCCTGTGGGAGGAGTGTGGGGTGACATACAAATTCACCACTCCTTAGCACCCTCAAGGAAATGGGTCGGTTGAAAGATTCAACCGCACATTGAAGGGCATGATTATGGGCCTGGAAGAGCCCATGAGGCGGAAATGGGACGTCTTGTTACCATGCCTGTTGTTTGCCTACAGGGAGGTGCCTCAGAAATCCTTAGGGTTCAGTCCCTTTGAGTTGCTGTATGGCCACCCTGTCAGAGGGCCTCTTACTCTGGTGAAGGAGGGGAGGGAGAAATCCCGTGGGAAAACCCCTCAGGATGTGTTCAGCTATGTGCTGGCCATTCGCAACCAGACCAAGCGCTTCAGGAAGCTCGCTCAAGAGAACCTGGAGGCTAGCCAGGAGGAAATGAAGAGATGGTATGACCAGAACACTTCTCTGGTTAAGTTCCACCCTGGTCAGAAAGTGTGGGTGATGGCGCCGGTGGAGCCTTGTGCGCTCCGTGACAAGTGGACCGGCCATATGAGGTGGTGGAGCGCAAGAGCGAGGTTACCTACTTGGTTAACCTGAAGACTCCCAGGCAGCCCCTGAGAGTGCTACATGTGAATCGCCTCAAACCCCACTTTGTGAGGTCTGAAGTGACTATGCTCATGGCTACAGATGCTGGAGGGGAGGAGGATAGTGATCCTCTCCCTGACCTCCTGGCAGTCAAGGAGCAAGATGGGTCAGTGGATGGTGTGGTCCTCTCGCCCACCCTGACCCCAGAGCAGCAAAAGGACTGACGCCAAGTCTGGGGTCAGTTCGCCCCCCTGTTCTCCCTTACCCCAGGTGTCACCAAATGATGCGTCCACGATGTGGACACTGGAGATAGTCTGCCTGTAAAACAGAAGTTTTACAGGGTGGCTGACAAGGTCAGAGCTAGCATCAAGGAAGAAGTTTCCAAGATGTTGGCACTAGGGGTAATTGAGCCCTCCCGTAGCCCCTGGGCTAGCCCAGTGGTCTTAGTGCCTAAGAAAGCTGCTATCCCCGGTGGCCCCCCAGAACTCCGGTTCTGTGTGGACTATCGTGGGCTCAATGCGGTCACCAAGACTGGCGAGCACCCCATCCCCAGAGCTGATGAGCTGGTGGATCGGTTGGGAGCTGCCCAGTACCTGAGCACCTTTGATTTGACTTCAGGGTACTGGCAGATTGCCTTAACTGAGGGGGCCAAGGAGAGGTCAGCATTTTCAACGCCAGAGGGGCACTTTCAGTTCCGTGTCATGCCCTTTGGGTTGAAAAATGCCCCAGCCACATTCCAGAGACTGGTCAACCAGGTATTAGCTGGGCAGGAGGATTTCAGCGCAGCATACCTGGATGACATTGCTGTGTTCAGCTCCACTTGGGAGGAACACCTACAACACCTCTGCGCAGTGTTGAAGGCTCTGCAGAAGGCAGGCCTTACTATCAAGGCCAGTAAGTGCCAGATAGGGCAGGGATCTGTGGTGTACTTGGGACACCAGGTGGGGAGCGGCCAGGTGGCGCCCCTACAGGCAAAGATTGATACCATTTTGGCTTGGGAGCCCCCCAAGACTCAGACTGAGGTGAGAGCCTTTCTAGGTCTCACCGGGTATTACAGACGGTTTGTCAAAGGTTATGGCACCATCGTGGCCCCTTTGACAGAGCTGACATCTAGAAATCAGCCCAGAAAAGTGAATTGGACTGAGGCCTGTCAAACTGCTTTTGACACCCTCAAAGCTGCCATGTGCACAGCACCGGTGCTTAAGGCACCTGACTTTTCCAGTGAATTCATTGTGCAAACTGACGCTTCAGAGCAAGGCGTGGGAGAAGTACTCTCACAAATCAATGATGAGGGCGGAGACCAACCAGTGGCTTTCATTAGCAGGAGGCTACTCCCCAGGGAACAGAAATGGAGTGCCATTGAAAGAGAAGCTTTCGCTGTGGTCTGGGCTCTGAAGAAGCTGAGGCCCTACCTGTTTGGGACTCACTTCCATGTTCAGACCGACCACAGGCCCCTCAGATGGTTAATGCAGATGAGGGGTGAGAATCCAAAACTGTTGAGGTGGTCCATTTCCCTACAGGGGATGGACTTTACGGTGGAGCACCGCCCTGGTACAGAACACGCCAATGCTGATGGTCTGTCCAGATTCTTCCGCCTTAGTGATGAGGACTCCCAAGAGGTTGGGTAGTTCTCCCCACTTTCAGCTGGAGGGGACACGTGTTAGACCTGACACCCTTGGCGTGGTTTCCCCCCATCTTTTTGCCTCTGTCTACTGTATTTTTGATGCTGTGCTGGATTTCGTTTTTGCTGGTTTAGATGCTTTGGACACTCTGCCACTGCTGATCAGTGCCAGAGTGTAAGTGCTCCCTATGTAAATTGTCATATTGATTGGGAATACCTGATTGGCATATTTGTATCATCATGAAGTCCCTAGTAAAGTGCACTGTGTGTGCCAGGGCTGGTGATGACAGATGCTACTAGTGGGCCTGCAGCGCAGATTGCGCCACCCACATGAGTAGCCCTAAAATGGTGTCTCAGGCCTGCCAGCGCAGGGCCTGTGTGCAGTCAGTGGACTGCCATGTCCGCCTGGCCAGTGTCCCCACTGGCTGGGCCTAACCCTTCCCTGTCTGTGCAAAGCAGTCACCCCTATGGAAGGCTCAAGGTACCCCCCTGGGCAGGGTGCAGTGTATGGGTAAGGTAGAGCATGTACTAGTGCAGGTCACATGCTCTGGTAGTGAGCAGCAGCCATTTTGTGTGCTCACTGCTGTAAGGTTATCTTGCTCCATAGAATAACATGGGGGAGGCTGGTCCCATTGGATACCGCCTATCTTCTCATAGGAACAAGATGGGACATAAGTGATTGATATCTCTGAACTCAGAATTTAATAACACATCTTTTAGGAAGGGTTGTTTTTAAATTCTGTGTTTGAGAATAGTACTTTGAGAAAGTGGCTGTTCTCTTGTCTAACCTTTCTGTGTGCCTGGGCCTGTTTGTGGATTGACTGTCTGGCCTGAGTGTGACAGGGGCTGCAGAGTCCCCAGGAGGTTGTCTGAGTCAGCCCGTGGATGAAAGGCAGCATCTGCTGCCAGGGAAGTGGGAGGAGATCACACCTGATAGTGACAGGGCTGTGCCTGCCTGACCACAATGCTGGCTCCACCCCCCTGCTAGGCGACTGTCACCTCTGTCCCTGATACTGAGAGGAAGAAGGAAGCCAGGAAACCCCCAGTGCCTCAGCAACAACCCAGAACTGGTTTAGACCGGGCTCAGGGCCCACTTGCACAAAGACTTCAAAGGACTTCAAAGACTTTTTGGGGTATAAGAGAAGGACCCCTGACAACAGAAAAGGTAGATTCTACAAACAAGAGGAACATCTGCTGGAAGAAGGACTGCTGGAGAACTGAAGGAAGATTGCCTTGCTGTGTGCTCTAAGGGCTGACCTGTTCTGCTGTCCAACTGGAAGCTGAGAAGAAGAAAGGGACTTTGCTGTGTGCTGTGACCCTGCCTGCTTGAAACTACAGAGACTTTGCTGTGTGCTGTGTCTCCTGAACTGAATCTCCAAGGGCCTGAGAAGAGCTGGCCCCCTGTCTGCAACCCAGGGACATAAAGGTTGCCCAAGGACTGCAAAACTCTGCTGTGCACCCTGAAGCGGCTGTGTGCTGAAGAAATCGTGAACACTGCTGTGAGGTCGTGTATTGCGCTGGCTGCTCTCTAATCCAAGTGAGAGTGCCGCGCTGACCGCGTCTGCCGTGTCGCCGAGATCGAGGTGTTCATCGACACGTGTTGGGCAAATACCGGAGGTTTGTGGGCCTTCCCAGTGCAGGACGCACTAAAATTGACTGTGTTCCGCTTCACCAGCGCGGCCCGGGGTCAACAAACACCAACCTAAGTGCCCCGTACCTTGCCGGTACCGCCGCTGCAAAAGATCGAGCCAGTGCTCGCTGATTGGGCGAGAGGGCCGAGCCCCCTCACCATCGCCGCGACGGGATTGGCCCATGCGGCGTAGCATCATCAGCGAGGCCGTGCTGTGGTTGGCTGACGGCCCGCGTCGTCAGAGGCTGGTCCCGGGAGCCGCACTGCAATTGGCTGACTCCCGGGTAAACAAAGAGGCTCGCCCCGAACGCCGCAACAGGATTGGTCCCTGTCCTCGGGACCTTTGGAGGAGCCGCCGAGAGCCGTGGCCGAAGAAAACCCCAGCGAGGAGCCGACAGCCGTTCGAGCCGTCCTCGCCGAGGGAGCCTAAGCGTGTGTCCCGCATCCCTGGCCGGTCATCCCCCGAGGTGTGCTGCACCAACTCCCCCGCCGCTCGTTGGATTGTCGAGAGCGGGCGGGAGAGCAGAGGGGACCGGCCGGACTAAGATCGAGTGGGTTCTGATCGGCGCGGTGCGCCTGAAGGTCATCGGGGGTACAAGGCTGTGTGAAACGGCCTTTAAAGGAGTCCCCAGTATACCGGTGAGGCGCGCTTACAGCGCTTGGAGCCCCTGGCTTTGGGGGCTGGTTCTTTTGAATAATTCACCTGCTGGCATAGCTTAGTTTGCTCGTTTTGAGAGCCCATTTGAAATAAGTCAGTATTACTAGTTTTTGATACTGATATACAAGAGACTTGAGACTGATTTGATAAGAACTTCCTATTTACAAGTACCACCACTAAGATTAAGTGCAACATATTCTTGAAGAAGTAATTATCGTGCAACTGTTTTATTTTTCTGCTGAAACTAGATAAAGATATATATTTTTATGAATATACTTACCTGTGTGGTCTCAGTTTGTGGTGGATGGGGGGGTCATTGTTTTTGTTAAGTGCATTTATTATACACATTGCCTCAGAGATAAGCCTGTCTGCTCGTGCCAAGCTACCTAGAGGGTGAGCAGGGGTTATCTACTTTGTGTACTTCTTCACCCTGACTAGAAGCAAGGGTCCCTACTTGGTCTAAGGTACTTACTTCTGCCAATTAGAGACCCCCAGATCTAACATTATTGGACAGCGGTGCGGATTTTGAACTAATAATTGCACTTGACCTGCAGTGATTTCTTGTACATCACTAGTCTAGTTTAGCAGCACAGGTTGCGCAAGATTTTTTCTTTTTGGTGAAAACCTTTTGTTGAAAAGGTAAGGAAGCATCATGTCTCAGAAAGCAGCAAGTGTGAGAGTAGAATTGGAATTTGAAATTCAGGAGTTGTTCAACTACAAAAAGGAGGAACTGAAGCAATTTTGCAAACAGCTTGGATGCCCAGTGAAGGGCAGCGCAAAGAAGGAAGAGCTACAGAAAGCTCTGAGGGCCTGGTGGGAGGCCCAACATGGTGATCCAGAAGTTGTTACTGGAGAGGGAGGCACACAGGAGAATGCTTTTGTATCCAGTGATTTGCCAGTGAGGAGGCCAGCGTCTAGGGTTGGCAGCAACCACTCCAGTAGGATCATTTCTCCAGAGGAGTTGGAGGATAATCAGAGAGCTAGGGCCCATGAGATTGAGCTTTTTAAACTCAAATCCCAAGCAGATGAGAGGAGACTGCGCCTTGAAACTGAGAAAGAGGCGGAGGAGAGAAGAAATGCTCTCGCTTTGGAGGAGAAGAAACTCCAGTTAGCTCATGAGTTGAGCATGACGGAGCTGGACATTAAATCCAAACAGGTGGAGTCCAGTTCTAATGGTGGCAGCGCACAACCAGTACAGGCGGGTAAAGTATACATACCAAAAGATCTGGTACAGAATTATCAGAGGGGTGAGGATATTTATGCGTGGTTTAGATCGTATGAACTTGCCTTGAAGATGAATGAAGTGCCTGAGAAGAATTGGGGGGCAGGTTTGTGGAAGCATTTTGAGGCCTCTGGGAGGGATGTCTTGGCAGCCTTATAAGCAGCAGGTACTTTATCCTACCCCGCTATGAACGAGGCTTTGTGCCTCAGGTATGGGCTCACTCCAGAACAGTACCGCCAGAAGTTTAGGAACTTCAAGAAGCTTGATTCTAGTGCTTGGGTGGAGTGTGTGAGTATGTACACGCGTGCACTGGAAGGTTGGATAAAGGGCAGCAAAGTTACTGATTATGTGGGGTTGTGTCACTTGTTTAGTTGGGAGCACTTGAGTAGTTTATGTGTTCCAGAGCTGCGCCAGCATCTTTTAGACAGCAAGTTAACTGATCCCAGTGAGCTTGCCAAAGAGGCGGACCGCTGCACTAGCACCAGGGTCCACAAAGGGGTGGTAAGTACCCCAGCCAAAGGTGGACAGGGTCCCCAGCAGAAGAGTGGGGTGAACACGGGTAATCAAAAGGAGTCTTCTAAAGGGCCCCAAAATAGTTCCCAGGAGAAGGAGTCTCAACCCCCCAAGTCTAAGAAGTCCGGGCCCCATAAGGGCAAGCAGGACAACAGGTCCCCGCCTACTTGCTATGCATGTAGGGAGGTGGGGCACATTGCCCCCAAATGTCCAAAGAAAACCTCAGCGCCCACTGGTGCTCCAACCCCAGGGTTAGCCAGTGTAGCTTTGGGAGGGGATTTGATTTCCAGCGGGGAGGAGGGGTTAGCAGTGATGACCCTTGTCTCTTTAGGAGACCAAGAGATGGCCCAGGAAACCTTGCTGCCCCAAAACACTAAGAAATATGGGCAGAAGGTGACCATCAATGGAAAGGAAATAGAGGCTCTGAGAGACACTGGGGCCAGCGTGACATCTGTCAGGTGTCAGTGGGTGTCTGAAGAGCAAATCATTCCCAAGGTAGTCCGACCTGTGGTGGCATCTGACAGTTCAGTGCGCCTCTGCAGGCTGGCACGTGTTCCATTTGACTGGGGAGGAGTCTCTGGTATTTTGGAAGTTGTTCTAAGTGATGCCTTGCCTGTAGATTGTCTATTAGGTAATGACTAACCCTGGGCGGGCGGCTACGTTCCGTGCACGGAGTGTGCGTAGTGCCGGCTTCTACGCATTTTGCTTAGCAGGCGTAGAATCCGGCACTATGCACGCTCCGCAGACGGAGCGTAGCTGGCCGCCACCCGCCTCCCTCCCGCCCTCCCTAAATACTTTAAATTAAAAGTGTAAAAGAATTAAAAGGCACTTACCTTGCCCGCCGCTGCCCGCCGCGTCCCCGGGGCTCGCTATCTTCATGGCTTCCGTCTTGTGTATCTAATGCGCATGCGCGAGCGGCCGCGCATGCGCATTTCTCACGAGAAATGCGCATGCGCGGTCGCCCGCGCATGCGCATTAGATACACAAGACGGAAGCCATGAAGATAGCGAGCCCCGGGGACGCGGCGGGCAGCGGCGGGCAAGGTAAGTGCCTTTTAATTCTTTTACACTTTTAATTTAAAGTATTTAGGGAGGGCGGGAGGGAGGCCTGCGGTGCGTAGTGGGGCTACGCGGAGTGCGGAGGTGGGCGTAGTTTCTCGCCCACTTCACGTAGCTCCACGAAGCCCCACTACGCCCACTACGCCCAGGGTTAGTAATGACCTGGAGAGCTCTCCATGGAAAGAGGTGGAGCACAGAACTCATTTGGAAATGTTGGGTTTGCCTGCGTGGATCTGTGTGACCACCCGTGCAATGGCAGCCAGTGAGGGTGGATTAGCAGAACTGGAGCCTGGAACAATGGCCCAGGCACCTGCCAAGAGAGGAAGGGGTAGAGGGCGCGGGAAACCAGCCCCCACCGTTCCCACGGTCCAGGAGGAAGCAGAACCTGAGGGGGATGCCCTGGAACCTACAGGGGAGCAGGTGGACGAACTAGGGGAATTGCCTGAGCTGTCCCAGTGGCAGCAAGATGGTGGTCCCTCCAGGGAGGAATTCTGCCAGGCTCAGAAGGAGTGCCCTTCTCTCATTGGTGTGCGGCAGCAGGCTGCAGACCAGGCAGCAGACCTGGGGTCCAAGGAACATTTGATTTACTAGGAGGATGACTTACTTTATAGTGAGCCTAAGTTCGCTGAGCCCGGTGCAGCCTGTGTGCTGGTGGTACCCGAGCGCTTCAGGAACTTCCTACTGGGTCTGGCTCATGACGTGCCTCTCGCAGGACATCTGGGGCAAGACAAGACCTATCACAGGCTTGTCACCCATTTCTACTGGCCCCAGATGAAGAAGCACGTCTCTGCCTTTTGTAAGTCTTGCCAAACTTGTCAGGCCAGTGGCAAGAGCGGAGGGAAGTGCGTGGCACCCCCTCCAACCCTTTCCTGTGGTGAGCACCCCTTTTTAGCGGTTGGGCATTGACATCGTGGGGCCCCTGGACCCCAAGACAGCCTTAGGCAACAGGTTTATCCTGGTCTTGGTGGACCATGCCACTCGGTACCCGGAAGCCATCCCACTCAGGACAGTCACAGCCCCCTTGGTGGGCCGTGCCTTGATGGGAATCTTTTCCCGTGTGGGGTTCCCCAGAGAGGTGGTCTCCGACAGGGGGACAAACTTCATTTCTAGGTACATGAAGTCCCTGTGGGAGGAGTGTGGGGTGACATACAAATTCACCACTCCTTACCACCCTCAAGGAAATGGGTTGGTTGAAAGATTCAACCGCACATTGAAGGGCATGATTATGGGCCTTGAAGAGCCCATGAGGCGGAAATGGGACGTCTTGTTACCATGCCTGTTGTTTGCCTACAGGGAGGTGCCTCAGAAATCCTAGGGTTCAGTCCCTTTGAGTTGCTGTATGGCCACCCTGTCAGAGGGCCTCTCACTCTGGTGAAGGAGGGGTGGGAGAAATCCCGGGGGAAAACCCCTCAGGATGTGTTCAGCTATGTGCTGGCCATTCGCAACCAGACCAAGCGCTTCAGGAAGCTCGCTCAAGAGAACCTGGAGGCTAGCCAGGAGGAAATGAAGAGATGGTATGACCAGAACACTTCTCTGGTTAAGTTCCACCCTGGTCAGAAAGTGTGGGTGATGGCGCCGGTGGAGCCTTGTGCGCTCCGTGACAAGTGGACCGGCCATATGAGGTGGTGGAGCGCAAGAGCGAGGTTACCTACTTGGTTAACCTGAAGACTCCCAGGCAGCCCCTGAGAGTGCTACATGTGAACCGCCTCAAACCCCACTTTGAGAGGTCTGAAGTGACTATGCTCATGGCTACAGATGCTGGAGGGGAGGAGGATAGTGATCCTCTCCCTGACCTCCTGGCAGTCAAGGAGCAAGATGGGTCAGTGGATGGTGTGGTCCTCTCGCCCACCCTGACCCCAGAGCAGCAAAAGGACTGTCGCCAAGTCTTGGGTCAGTTCGCCCCCCTGTTCTCCCTTACCCCAGGTGTCACCAAATGGTGCGTCCACGATGTGGACACTGGAGATAGTCTGCCTGTGAAACAGAAGTTTTGCAGGGTGGCTGACAAGGTCAGAGCTAGCATCAAGGAAGAAGTTTCCAAGATGTTGGCACTAGGGGTAATTGAGCCCTCCAGCAGCCCCTGGGCTAGCCCAGTGGCCTTAGTGCCTAAGAAAGCTGCTACCCCCGGTGGCCCCCCAGAACTCCGGTTCTATGTGGACTATCGTGGGCTCAATGCGGTCACCAAGACTGACGCGTACCCCATCCCCAGAGCTGATGAGCTGGTGGATCGGTTGGGAGGTGCCCAGTACCTGAGCACCTTTGATTTGACTTCAGGGTACTGGCAGATTGCCTTAACTGAGGGGGCCAAGGAGAGGTCAGCATTTTCAACGCCAGAGGGGCACTTCCAGTTCCGTGTCATGCCCTTTGGGTTGAAAAATGCCCCTGCCACATTCCAGAGACTGGTCAACCAGGTATTAGCTGGGCTGGAGGATTTCAGCACAGCATACCTGGATGACATTGCTGTGTTCAGCTCCACTTGGGAGGAACACCTGCAACACCTCTGCGCAGTGTTGAAGGCTCTGCAGAAGGCAGGCCTTACTATCAAGGCCAGTAAGTGCCAGATAGGGCAGGGATCTGTGGTGTACTTGGGACACCAGGTGGGGAGCGGCCAGGTGGCGCCCCTACAGGCAAAGATTGATACCATTCTGGCTTGGGAGCCCCCCAAGACTCAGACTGAGGTGAGAGCCTTTCTAGGTCTCACCGGGTATTACAGACGGTTTGTCAAAGGTTATGGCACCATCGTGGCCCCTTTGACAGAGCTGACATCTAGAAATCAGCCCAAAAAGTGAATTGGACTGAGGCCTGTCAAACTGCTTTTGACACCCTCAAAGCTGCCATGTGCACAGCACCGGTGCTTAAGGCACCTGACTTTTCCAGTGAATTCATTGTGCAAACTGACGCTTCAGAGCAAGGCGTGGGAGCAGTACTCTCACAAATCAATGATGAGGGCGGAGACCAACCAGTGGCTTTCATTAGCAGGAGGCTACTTCCCAGGGAACAGAAATGGAGTGCCATTGAAAGAGAAGCTTTCGCTGTGGTCTGGGCTCTGAAGAAGCTGAGGCCCTACCTGTTTGGGACTCACTTCCATGTTCAGACCGACCACAGGCCCCTCAGATGGTTAATGCAGATGAGGGGTGAGAATCCAAAACTGTTGAGGTGGTCCATTTCCCTACAGGGGATGGACTTTACGGAGGAGCACCGCCCTGGTACAGAACACGCCAATGCTGATGGTCTGTCCAGATTCTTCCGCCTTAGTGATGAGGACTCCCAAGAGGTTGGGTAGTTCTCCCCACTTTCAGCTGGAGGGGACACGTGTTAGACCTGACACCCTTGGCGTGGTTTTCCTCCATCTTTTTGCCTCTGTCTACTGTATTTTTGATGCTGTGCTGGATTTCGTTTTTGCTGGTTTAGATGCTTTGGACACTCTGCCACTGCTGATCAGTGCCAGAGTGTAAGTGCTCCCTATGTAAATTGTCATATTGATTGGGAATACCTGATTGGCATATTTGTATCACCATGAAGTCCCTAGTAAAGTGCACTGTGTGTGCCAGGGCTGGTGATGACAGATGCTACTAGTGGGCCTGCAGCGCAGATCGCGCCACCCACATGAGTAGCCCTAAAATGGTGTCTCAGGCCTGCCAGCGCAGGGCCTGTGTGCAGTCAGTGGACTGCCATGTCCGCCTGGCCAGTGTCCCCACTGGCTGGGCCTAACCCTTCCCTGTCTGTGCACATCAGTCACCCCTATGGAAGGCTCAAGGTACCCCCCTGGGCAGGGTGCAGTGTATGGGTAAGGTAGAGCATGTACTAGTGCAGGTCACATGCTCTGGTAGTGAGCAGCAGCCATTTTGTGTGCTCACTGCTGTAAGGTTATCTTGCTCCATAGAATAACATGGGGGTGGCTGGTCCCATTGGATACCAGCCTATCTTCTCATAGGAACAAGATGGGACATAAGTGATTGATATCCCTGAACTCAGAATTTAATAACACATCTTTTAGGAAGGGTTGTTTTTAAATTCTGTGTTTGAGAATAGTACTTTTAGAAAGTGGCTGTTCTCTTGTCTAACCTTTCTGTGTGCCTGGGCCTGTTTGTGGATTGACTGTCTGGCCTGAGTGTGACAGGGGCTGCAGAGCCCCCAGGAGGTTGTCTGAGTCAGCCTGTGGATGAAAGGCAGCATCTGCTGCCAGGGAAGTGGGAGGAGATCACACCTGATAGTGACAGGGCTGTGCCTGCCTGACCACAATGCTGGCTCCACCCCCCTGCTGGGCGACTGTCACCTCTGTCCCTGATATTGAGAGGAAGAAGGAAGCCAGGAAACCCCCAGTGCCTCAGCAACACCCAGAACTGGTTTAGACCGGGCTCAGGGCCCACTTGCACAAAGACTTCAAAGGACTTCAAAGACTTTTTGGGGTATAAGAGAAGGACCCCTGACAACAGAAAAGGTAGATTCTACAAACAAGAGGAACCTCTGCTGGAAGAAGGACTGCTGGAGAACTGAAGGAAGATTGCCTTGCAGTGTGCTCTAAGGGCTGACCTGTTCTGCTGTCCAACTGGAAGCTGAGAAGAAGAAAGGGACTTTGCTGTGTGCTGTGACCCTGCCTGCTTGAAACTACAGAGACTTTGCTGTGTGCTGTGTCTCCTGAACTGAATCTCCAAGGGCCTGAGAAGAGCTGGCCCCCTGTCTGCAACCCAGGGACATAAAGGTTGCCCAAGGACTGCAAAACTCTGCTGTGCCCCCTGAAGCGGCTGTGTGCTGAAGAAATCGTGAACACTGCTGTGTCGTCGTGTATTGCGCTGGCTGCTCTCTAATCCAAGTGAGAGTGCCACGCTGACCGCGTCTGCCGTGTCGCCGAGATCGACGTGTTCATCGACACGTGTTGGGCGAATACCGGAGGTTTGTGGGCCTTCCCAGTGCAGGACGCACTAAAATTGACTGTGTTCCGCTTCACCAGCGCGGCCCGGGGTCAACAAACACCCACCTAAGTGCCCCATACCTTGCCGGTACCGCCGCTGCAAAAGATCGAGCCGCTGCTCACTGATTGGGCGAGAGGGCCGAGCCCCCTCACCATCGCCGCAACGGGATTGGCCCATGCGGCGTAGCGTCATCAGCGAGGCCGTGCTGTGGTTGGCTGACGGCCCGCGTCGTCAGAGGCTGGTCCCGGGAGCCGCACTGCCATTGGCTGACTCCCAGGTAAACAAAGAGGCTCGCCCCGAACGCCGCGACAGGATTGGTCCCCGTCCTCGGGACCTTTGGAGGAGCCGCCGAGAGCCGTGGCCGAAGAAAACCCCAGCGAGGAGCCGACAGCCGTTCGACCCGTCCTCGCCGAGGGAGCCCAAGCGTGTGTCCCGCATCCCTGGCCGGTCGTCCCCCGAGGTGTGCTGCACCAACTCCCCCGCCGCTCGTTGGATTGTCGAGAGCGGGCGGGAGAGCAGAGGGGACCGGCCGGACTAAGATCGAGTGGGTTCTGATCGGCGCGGTGCGCCTGAAGGTCATCGGGGGTACAAGGCTGTGTGAAACGGCCTGTAAAGGAGTCCCCAGTATACCGGTGAGGCGCGCTTACAGCGCTTGGAGCCCCTGGCTTTGGGGGCTGGTTCTTTTGAATAATTCACCTGCTGGCATAGCTTAGTTTGCTCGTTTTGAGAGCCCATTTGAAATAAGTCAGTATTACTAATTTTTTTTTCTTTTCAAAAACCTTTATTCGAGCAAGCATAGAAAAATACAAGAATGGGCCTACAACCCCACGGGCTGGCCGCTAATAATAAGGCACAAGGCACGAATCAGAAGTGTACACCCGTGGTCAGGCACAAATCCAGCACCAAGCCTTACTCCCAACATGTCACAGAGCATATTGAATTTTATTTTATACAAAAAGAAAAACAAACACTAGAAAGGCGAATGCACGGTAATCAAGGTCAGCCCAAAGAGCGGAGGGGATGGTCTACAATCAGGAGAACCTACCAAGAGCCCTGAGGCTCCAACAAGGTCGGGGGGGTGGGGGAGCAGCGGGGAGAATCGGAAATTCAAAAAACAGTATGAAAGGGTTCCGAGAACGTTCGCCTAGGGAGATAGGACAACATTAGTAGTGCCTACAAGGGGAGGTGTACAGATATCCCCACGATATTCATTCCACTGGCCCCAAATCTTCGTCCACGCCCCGGGTCTGCCCCTGGCCACATAAACAGTCTTCTCACGAAACATGGACCAGTCCATGTTGTCCTCCCATTTCGAGACCTCAGGGGGCCTGGATGCGCCCCAGAGTTGCGCAATATCCCGTTTTGCAATCATGTAACCCAAGGTAGCCCATCTGGTCTGGGCCACAGAGTAGTCAGTGGGCTCCCACACATTCAACAGACATCGTCGAGGCTCCGGCCGCAGGGCAACACCAGTCACAGCAGTCATCACCTCAAGCACAGCAGTCCAGTAAGCCATCACAACCGGGCACTCCCAAAGAATGTGTAAAAAAGTAGCACTCGACCCACAACCACGCTTACATAACCCATCCAAGGAAAAGCCCATCGTTACCAGACGCGGACCAGTGACATACACTCGATGAAGGATTTTAAGTTGAACCAAACAGAGACGGGCAGGAATGGCTACCTCCTTGGGAGAAGAGAGTGCCGATTGCCAATCCTCGTCGTCCAGTTCCAACCCATCGCCGACCCAAGCCTCCCGAAGTCGGACCAATAAGTCCGCCCGAGTATTGATCAGCTTCTTATAGATCAGGGAAATAGTGCTATCAGGCAGGTGCCCATCAAGGACACGATCTTCGAGGGGGGAAGACTCGGGCGTGGCCTCATCAGGAGTCAGGACTGAGGCGAGGGCGTGCCGGACCTGCAGATAACGAAAAAATTCCCTACCATTCAAACCATATTCCTCCTGAAGGGCCTGGAACGACTTCACACTACCTTTCGAACATACATCACCCACCTTACATATACCAATCATATCCCAGCGGTCGAAGCCCTTAGTAGACCAGAGACACCCCAAACGTTCCGAGGCATAAAGCGGCGTCGCCAGCGTCATGCGATCATCCCATCCCAAACTCACATTCGCGGCTCGCCACACAGTTACTGCAATCTTGGACGGGCCCACAAGATGGCGCCCAGCTGATCGAGAATAAAGCGCTCTATTAAAGTCCCCACCCGGCAGCTGGAGTCTATCCATCTCGAATGCAGGATTTCGACCCGGTGAAAACATCACGTGATTAACAGCAGACAGCTGGGAAGCCCAATAATATCGCTTGATATCGGGGAGCGCCATGCCCCCGTCGTACCAAGGGACGGTGAGTTTCGCGAGGGCAATACGTGGACGCCCGTCCCAAATCAATTGCCTTTGAAGACTCTCGATCTCTCGGAAATAGGTCTTGGGGATAGCGTCATAGGAGTTCTGGAGCGCGTAGAGGAACCGCGGCAAGGACATCATTTTAAACAGGGCCGCTCTGCCCAGAGGAGACAAAGGAAGCTTACGCCAACGGGCCACGTCCAGTCGCAAACGAAGCAGCGGGGGGAGGAGATTACGCTCAAATCGGAGCGAGGAGTCCAATGTAATAAAAAACCCTAAATATTTAAAGCCAGACTGGACCACCTGGATAGGAAGTCTGCTCGGCAATGGGGGTAAAACACCTGAAAGAACATACACGCAGGACTTGGCCCAGTTAATAACGAGGCCTGAGTTGGCACCAAATGAAGTGAGAACGTCAAACAAGACTGTCAGAGATTTGCGCGGAGAGGTGAGATATAAAAGAATGTCGTCCGCGTAAAGCGAAACGCGGTCCTCGAAGTCCGGAGACCAGCTAATCCCCTTGAGCGAAGGCTCCCACCGAAGCCAAGCAGCCAATGGTTCCAAGGCGAGTGCAAAAAGCAACGGAGACAAGGGGCATCCCTGACGGGTACCCCTACCAAGGGTGAAGGGGGCCGAAACTCTACCATTTACCACCACTTGTGCCAGAGGATCAGCATATAATAACTTGATCCAACCAATAAACTCAGGCCCGAAACCAAATTTCTCAAGAGCCGCCCAAAGATAAGGCCACTCCACAGTGTCAAAAGCCATTGAGGCATCCAACGATGCCAAAATGGCCGGCTCCGTCAGAAGCCCCGCCCTCGCAATCGCGCCGTGGAGACGACGTAGGTTCAGAGCCGTGTTGCGATGCGGGATAAATCCGGATTGATCTGGATGGACCAAGCCACTAATGACCGTCAGGAGGCGGGACGCCAGGAGTTTCGCCAAAACCTTGGGTTCAACATTTAGCAGGGATATGGGCCTATAGGATGAACAAAGGTCCCGCGGTTTACCATCCTTGGGGATAACAACTATCGTGGCCAGTCGCTGATCATAAGGGAGAATACCCCGTTCCCGGGACTCCAGAAACATGGCGCGAAGATATGGCGCCACTCTGTCGGGACGCAACTTGTACAGTTCAATTGGCAACCCGTACGGGCCCAATGCTTTGCCCGAACGGAGTGAATGGATGGCAGTAGCTATCTCATCAACAGTAAAGGGGGAATCCAACGCTACACGATCCAAATCAGAGACACTGGGCAGAGCTATATCACGCAATAGAAGGCGAGAGTCAGCCACATCTCTCACAGACACAGGGGTATACACCACACGGAAGTACTCAGCAAAACGGTCAACTATTCCAATCGGGTCCGTCACACTCTCACCACTTGAAGACTGAATCACGGGTACCACACGATTAGCTCTCTCCTTCTTATCCAGCCATGCCAGCAATTTACCCGCTTTGTCACCCACATCATACAAACGACCCTGTTGCTCCCGAAACATCACTTTAGCAGCATCCGTGACCATGGATTTATAGGCAAATTGTTTCAGACCCAGGGCGTGGAGTTTCGCCGACGTGACACCAGATTCCAAAGCATCCTCCAATGCAGATATCTCTCCCTCAAGGTCAACCACCTCCCTATTCCTCGCCCTCTTAGCTTCAACAATAAGGGAGAGGGCCTGCCCACGAATCACCGTCTTAAAGGCCTCCCATAGGGACACAGCTGAGGAAACCGACCCCTCGTTATCCAGAAAGTACGCGTCCAAAGACTTAAGCAAAAGGCTGCGGGTCTCGGGGGAGGTAAGGTACCACGGATTGATGGGAGCTACCCGGCCCACTGCCTCCACTCCGACCTCAAAACGAAGCCAGAGCGGAGAGTGGTCAGAAATACCCCTGGGTAGGTGTACAATCTCACGCACCGCTGGCGACTGAGCCGCAGGCATCAGGAAATAATCCAGCCTAGACAGACTCACGTGGGCCCCAGAATGAAAGGTGTATTGAAGCTGAGTAGGATGCAAAAGCCTCCAGCAATCCACCAAGCCAAAGGTATCCAAAAATCCACCCAACCACTGTTGGGCCGCAGGAGTATCTCTAGGGGGGTGGCGATCGTGGAGTCCGGAGAACACCGAATTAAAATCACCAGCCAAAAAGAGAGTACTATCAGGGAGGTCCAACAAGACACGGCCCAAATCCGAAAAGGTAGAAGTCTGCAAGCCGGGGGGCACATAAACAGTAAATAAGGAGAGGGCACGACCCTCATAGCGACCCACAAGGACAGCATATCGCCCCCGATCATCCTGAATCACATCATCAATAGCCAGGGGGAGGGAAGCCCGAACAAGGATACCCACACCCCTAGAACCCGAGGTAAACCCCGAATGCGCTACGAGGCGATAGCCCCACCTATTCATTGCATGACAAACATTGCCTATCAAATGAGTCTCCTGCAGGAAAACAATATCAGGAGATAAACGTCGTATACATTTCAACACCACACTTCGTTTGATACGATCTCCCAGACCGTTAACGTTGCACGAAACAAATCTCAACCCGCTACCCCCCATCCCACCCAACAAAGCCAAAACCCCCCACCAATGAGCATGACACCAGAAACATCTTCAAATACAGGATAAAGTCGCCTTGAAAACAGAACACACAAACAACGAACTTCCCAACCACCCACCCCCCAAATAACAAGAAAACACCCCCCACCCTGCACCCCTGCAAAAAGCTAAAAAGCCACCCCAACCTGCAGTGTGCCTGTCGCCCAAGAACCCCTATTCTACACAAAGACCCCGGAGGAGGAAAGGCTCTGTCCCACCCGCCACCCCGATCAAGACCAATGACGAGAAAAAGAACATACATCAAATCACATAAGCGGTAGAGGAACAAAGGCACACACTCCTGGAAGAGTTATTCAAAACAAGGCACCAGGCATAGACGAAATGTTCAGCTCTCTACACCACCTTCAGCACCGCCCGGGTGGGCATCGGACTCAGTCTCAGGAGGTCGGCCAGGCAAGGAGTCCAGCCAGTCATTCACAGCATCCGGTCGATCAAAGAAGAAAGTTCGGTCATTATACTCAACCCGTAGCCTGGTCGGAAAGAGCATAGCGTGGCACATCCCCATGTCCCTAAGACGCTTCTTGGCACCGCGAAATCCCATCCGCTGCTTCTGGACCTGTTGGGAAAAGTCCGGATAAAAGTTCACCGTGGCATTCTCAAAGGCCACCGGGCCCTTCACCCGCGATGCCTGCAGGATAGCGTCCCGATCTCTATAGTGGAAAAGCTTGGCAACAATAGGTCTCGGCGGGGCGCCTGGCTTACCCTGGCCCCCCGGAACACGATGTGCACGCTCCACTGTGAAGAATTTACTAAGGCCAGACGGAGAAAGGTGGTTCTGGATCAGGTCTTCAACCAGGAGATCAACCGAGTGGGGTTCTGGGTTCTCCGGTACACCAACCACGCGAACATTACAGCGACGTGCCCTGTTCTCAAAATCTTCCAAGCGCCGGGTCATGAAATCGTTCACCCTGCGGAGATTGCCAATCTCCGTCTGTATCTCAGAAACGTCCGACGTGAGGCTGGATGATTTGATATCCAACGACTTCACCTTTTCGTTCGTTTTGGAGAGATCGGCTCGAATTAGAGTCACATCGATTGCCACGGTGTCAATTTTGTGGGTCAAGGTTTCGTATTGTTGGCCTATTGACTCCCTCATGCCAGAAATGGCGCCCATGATGTCCTGCAAGGAAGGCTCGTCGACGCATCCACGACGTGGGCAGAAGCACTGGGACCGGGCAGGGCAGCTCCGGGGGAACCCTTAGTATGGGTATAACGGTCCATAACGTTGGATTGGACCGGACCCCCGCGCAGAGGTGTCTTCGTCTTGCGCGTCTCCCGGTCCCCTCTGCCCGCCATTTTGAAGATGCGTCACAAGGAGATTCACAGGGTCAACGGACCGGGCACCAGAAATGGAGGCCTCGGGACCAAAGGACCGTAACAAGGGTAACACCAGGATAGGGGCAGCCAAAAAGGAGAACAGTCCAGCCAAAGGCCCGACAGCCGATGCGTGTCCTGGAACCAGCTCTGGCACGACCCTCTCGCCAACGTCCCAGACAGAGGCAGAATCGAAACCGAAACTTAAGAGGGGGACCCACACGTCCAATCCCCCTGCCGTTGTTGTTCAACTCCAAGACGGCCACCGAACCTCACCCAGTCCCGGGCGCACCTCAAGGGCGGAGCCCAAAAGTTCAATTCGCCATAACTCAGGCACCCAACGTCGAAATAAATTTCTGAAAGGTCCAGGTAGATCAGCCCAGCGTCCTCTATACAAATCCTCGCGAAAAATCAGGATTCATGCAGGATATTATGCCGGGAGCGGCGGGGGTCCGGGGAGCACTGTGCTCACGCGGCCATCTCGGATGCCCGCCAAGCTCCTCCTCCAGTATTACTAGTTTTTGATACTGATATACAAGAGACTTGAGACTGATTTGATAAGAACTTCCTATTTACAAGTACCACCACTAAGATTAAGTGCAACATATTCTTGAAGAAGTAATTATCGTGCAACTGTTTTATTTTTCTGCTGAAACTAGATAAAGATATATATTTTTATAAATATACTTACCTGTGTGGTCTCAGTTTGTGGTGGATGGGGGGGTCATTGTTTTTGTTAAGTGCATTTATTATACACATTGCCTCAGAGATAAGCCTGTCTGCTCGTGCCAAGCTACCTAGAGGGTGAGCAGGGGTTATCTACTTTGTGTACTTCTTCACCCTGACTAGAAGCAAGGGTCCCTACTTGGTCTAAGGTACTTACTTCTGCCAATTAGAGACCCCCAGATCTAACATTATTGGACAGCGGTGCGGATTTTGAACTAATAATTGCACTTGACCTGCAGTGATTTCTTGTACATCACTAGTCTAGTTTAGCAGCACAGGTTGCGCAAGGTTTTTTCTTTTTGGTGAAAACCTTTTGTTGAAAAGGTAAGGAAGCATCATGTCTCAGAAAGCAGCAAGCGTGAGAGTAGAATTGGAATTTGAAATTCAGGAGTTGTTCAACTACAAAAAGGAGCAACTGAAGCAATTCTGCAAACAGCTTGGATGCCCAGCGAAGGGCAGCGCAAAGAAGGAAGAGCTACAGAAAGCTCTGAGGGCCTGGTGGGAGGCCCAACATGGTGATCCAGAAGTTGTTACTGGAGAGGGAGGCACACAGGAGAATGCTTTTGTATCCAGTGATTTGCCAGTGAGGAAGCCAGCGTCTAGGGTTGGCAGCAACCATTCCAGTAGGATCATTTCTCCAGAGGAGTTGGAGGATAATCAGAGAGCTAGGGCCCATGAGATTGAGCTTTTTAAAGTCAAATCCCAAGCAGATGAGAGGAGACTGCGCCTTGAAACTGAGAAAGAGGCGGAGGAGAGAAGAAATGCTCTCGCTTTGGAGGAGAAGAAACTCCAGTTAGCTCATGAGTTGAGCATGAGGGAGCTGGACATTAAATCCAAACAGGTGGAGTCCAATTCTAATGGTGGCAGCGCACAACCAGTACAGGCGGGTAAAGTATACATACCAAAAGATCTGGTAAAGAATTATCAGAGGGGTGAGGATATTTATGCGTGGTTTAGATCGTATGAACTTGCCTTGAGGATGAATGAAGTGCCTGAGAAGAATTGGGGGGCAGGTTTGTGGAAGCATTTTGAGGCCTCTGGGAGGGATGTCTTGGCAGCCTTAGAAGCAGCAGGTACTTTATCCTACCCCGCTATGAAGGAGGCTTTGTGCCTCAGGTTTGGCACACTCCAGAACAGTACCGCCAGAAGTTTAGGAACTTCAAGAAGCTTGATTCTAGTCCTTGGGTGGAGTGTGTGAGTATGTACACACGTGCACTGGAAGGTTGGATAAAGGGCAGTAAAGTTACTGATTATGTGGGGTTGTGTCACTTGATTAGTTGGGAGCACTTGAGTAGTTTATGTGTTCCAGAGCTGCGCCAGCATATTTTAGACAGCAAGTTAACTGATCCCAGTGAGCTTGCCAAAGAGGCGGATCGCTGCACTAGCACCAGGGTCCACAAGGGGGTGGTAAGTACCCCAGCCAAAGGTGGACAGGGTCCCCAGCAGAAGAGTGGGGGGAACACGGGTAATCAAAAGGAGTCTTCTAAAGGGCCCCAAAATAGTTCCCAGGAGAAGGAGTCTCAACCCCCCAAGTCTAAGAAGTCCGGGCCCCATAAGGGCAAGCAGGACAACAGGTCCCCGCCTACTTGCTATGCATGTAGGGAGGTGGGGCACATTGCCCCCAAATGTCCAAAGAAAACTTCAGCGCCCACTGGTGCTCCAACCCCAGGGTTAGCCAGTGTAGCTTTTGGAGGGGATTTGATTTCCAGCGGGGAGGAGGGGTTAGCAGTGATGACCCTTGTCTCTTTAGGAGACCAAGAGATGGCCCAGGAAACCTTGCTGCCCCAAAACACTAAGAAATATGGGCAGAAGGTGACAATCAATTGAAAGGAAATAGAGGCTCTGGGAGACACTGGGGCCAGAGTGACATCTGTCAGGTGTCAGTGGGTGTCTGAAGAACAAATCATTCCCAAGGTAGTCCGACCTGTGGTGGCATCTGACAGTTCAGTGCGCCTCTGCAGGCTGGCACGTGTTCCATTTGAATGGGGAGGAGTCTCTGGTATTTTGGAAGTTGTTCTAAGTGATGCCTTGCCTATAGATTGTCTATTAGGTAATGACCTGGAGAGCTCTCCATGGAAAGAGGTGGAGCACAGAACTCATTTGGAAATGTTGGGTTTGCCTGCGTGGATCTGTGTGACCACCCTTGCAATGGCAGCCAGTGAGGGTGGATTAGCAGAATTAGAGCCTGGAACAATGGCCCAGGGACCTGCCAAGAGAGGATGGGGTAGTGGGCGCGGGAAACCAGCCCCCACCGTTCCCACGGTCCAGGAGGAAGCAGAACCTGAGGGGGATGCCCTGGAACCTACAGGGGAGCAGGTGGACGAACTAGGGGAATTGCCTCAGCTGTCCCAGTGGCAGCAAGATGGTGGTCCCTCCAGGGAGGAATTCTGCCAGGCTCAGAAGGAGTGCCCTTCCCTCATTGGTGTGCGGCAGCAGGCTGCAGACCAGGCAGCAGGCCTGGGGTCCAAGGAACATTTGATTTACTGGGAGGATGACTTACTTTATAGTGAGCCTAAGTTCGCTGAGCCCGGTGCAGCCCGTGTGCTGGTGGTACCCGAGCGCTTCAGGAACTTCCTACTGGGTCTGGCTCCTGACGTGCCTCTCGCAGGACATCTGGGGCAAGACAAGACCTATCACAGGCTTGTCACCCATTTCTACTGGCCCCAGATGAAGAAGCACGTCTCTGCCTTTTGTAAGTCTTGCCAAACTTGTCAGGCCAGTGGCAAGAGCGGAGGGAAGTGCGTGGCACCCCTCCAACCCTTTCCTGTGGTGAGCACCCCTTTTGAGCGGGTGGGCATTGACATCGTGGGGCCCCTGGACCCCAAGACAGCCTTAGGCAACAGGTTTATCCTGGTCTTGGTGGACCATGCCACTCAGTACCCGGAAGCCATCCCGCTCAGGACAGTCACAGCCCCCGTGGTGGGCCGTGCCTTGATGGGAATCTTTTCCCGTGTGGGGTTCCCCAGAGAGGTGGTCTCCGACAGGGGGACAAACTTCATTTCTAGGTACATGAAGTCCCTGTGGGAGGAGTGTGGGGTGACATACAAATTCACCACTCCTTACCACCCTCAAGGAAATGGGTTGGTTGAAAGATTCAACCGCACATTGAAGGGCATGATTATGGGCCTGGAAGAGCCCATGAGGCGGAAATGGGACGTCTTGTTACCATGCCTGTTGTTTGCCTACAGGGAGGTGCCTCAGAAATCCTTAGGGTTCAGTCCCTTTGAGTTGCTGTATGGCCACCCTGTCAGAGGGCCTCTCACTCTGGTGAAGGAGGGGTGGGAGAAATCCCGTGGGAAAACCCCTCAGGATGTGTTCAGCTATGTGCTGGCCATTCGCAACCAGACCAAGCGCTTCAGGAAGCTCGCTCAAGAGAACCTGGAGGCTAGCCAGGAGGAAATGAAGAGATGGTATGACCAGAACACTTCTCTGGTTAAGTTCCACCCTGGTCAGAAAGTGTGGGTGATGGCGCCGGTGGAGCCTTGTGCGCTCCGTGACAAGTGGACCGGCCATATGAGGTGGTGGAGCGCAAGAGCGAGGTTACCTACTTGGTTAACCTGAAGACTCCCAGGCAGCCCTGAGAGTGCTATATGTGAACCGCCTCAAACCCCACTTTGAGAGGTCTGAAGTGACTATGCTCATGGCTGCAGATGCTGGAGGGGAGGAGGATAGTGATCCTCTCCCTGACCTCCTGGCAGTCAAGGAGCAAGATGGGTCAGTGGATGATGTGGTCCTCTCGCCCACCCTGACCCCAGAGCAGCAAAAGGACTGTCGCCAAGTCTTGGGTCAGTTCGCCCCCCTGTTCTCCCTTACCCCAGGTGTCACCAAATGGTGCGTCCACGATGTGGACACTGGAGATAGTCTGCCTGTGAAACAGAAGTTTTACAGGGTGGCTGACAAGGTCAGAGCTAGCATCAAGGAAGAAGTTTCCAAGATGTTGGCACTAGGGGTAATTGAGCCCTCCAGCAGCCCCTGGGCTAGCCCAGTGGTCTTAGTGCCTAAGAAAGCTACTACCCCCGGTGGCCCCCCAGAACTCCGGTTCTGTGTGGACTATCGTGGGCTCAATGCGGTCACCAAGACTGACGCGCACCCCATCCCCAGAGCTGATGAGCTGGTGGATCGGTTGGGAGCTGCCCAGTACCTGAGCACCTTTGATTTGACTTCAGGGTACTGGCAGATTGCCTTAACTGAGGGGGCCAAGGAGAGGTCAGCATTTTCAACGCCAGAGGGGCACTTCCAGTTCCGTGTCATGCCCTTTGGGTTGAAAAATGCCCCAGCCACATTCCAGAGACTGATCAACCAGGTATTATCTGGGCTGGAGGATTTCAGCGCAGCATACCTGGATGACATTGCTGTGTTCAGCTCCACTTGGGAGGAACACCTGCAACACCTCTGCGCAGTGTTGAAGGCTCTGCAGAAGGCAGGCCTTACTATCAAGGCGAGTAAGTGCCAGATAGGGCAGGGATCTGTGGTGTACTTGGGACACCAGGTGGGGAGCGGCCAGGTGGCACCCCTACAGGCAAAGATTGATACCATTCTGGCTTGGGAGCCCCCCAAGACTCAGACTGAGGTGAGAGCCTTTCTAGGTCTCACCGGGTATTACAGACGGTTTGTCAAAGGTTATGGCACCATCGTGGCCCCTTTGACAGAGCTGATATCTAGAAATCAGCCCAGAAATGTGAATTGGACTGAGGCCTGTCAAACTGCTTTTGACACCCTCAAAGCTGCCATGTGCACAGCACCGGTGCTTAAGGCACCTGACTTTTCCAGTGAATTCATTGTGCAAACTGACGCTTCAGAGCAAGGCGTGGGAGCAGTACTCTCACAAATCAATGATGAGGGCGGAGACCAACCAGTGGCTTTCATTAGCAGGAGGCTACTCCCCAGGGAACAGAAATGGAGTGCCATTGAAAGAGAACCTTCACTGTGGTCTGGGCTCTGAAGAAGCTGAGGCCCTACCTGTTTGGGACTCACTTCCATGTTCAGACCGACCACAGGCCCCCCAGATGGTTAATTCAGATGAGGGGTGAGAATCCAAAACTGTTGAGGTGGTCCATTTCCCTACAGGGGATGGACTTTACGGTGGAGCACCGCCCTGGTACAGAACACGCCAATGCTGATGGTCTGTCCAAATTCTTCCGCCTTAGTGATGAGGACTACCAAGAGGTTGGGTAGTTCTCCCCACTTTCAGCTGGAGGAGACACGTGTTAGACCTGACACCCTTGGCGTGGTTTTCCCCCATCTTTTTGCCTCTGTCTACTGTATTTTTGATGCTGTGCTGGATTTCGTTTTTGCTGGTTTAGATGCTTTGGACACTCTGCCACTGCTGATCAGTGCCAGAGTGTAAGTGCTCCCTATGTAAATTGTCATATTGATTGGGAATACCTGATTGGCATATTTGTATCACCATGAAGTCCCTAGTAAAGTGCACTGTGTGTGCCAGGGCTGGTGATGACAGATGCTACTAGTGGGCCTGCAGCGCAGATTGCGCCACCCACATGAGTAGCCCTAAAATGGTGTCTCAGGCCTGCCAGCGCAGGGCCTGTGTGCAGTCAGTGGACTGCCATGTCCGCCTGGCCAGTGTCCCCACTGGCTGGGCCTAACTCTTCCCTGTCTGTGCACATCAGTCACCCCTATGGAAGGCTCAAGGTACCCCCCTGGGCAGGGTGCAGTGTATGGGTAAGGTAGAGCATGTACTAGTGCAGGTCACATGCTCTGGTAGTGAGCAGCAGCCATTTTGTGTGCTCACTGCTGTAAGGTTATCTTGCTCCATAGAATAACATGGGGGGGGGCTGGTCCCATTGGATACCAGCCTATCTTCTCATAGGAACAAGATGGGACATAAGTGATTGATATCCCTGAACTCAGAATTTAATAACACATCTTTTAGGAAGGGTTGTTTTTAAATTCTGTGTTTGAGAATAGTACTTTTAGAAAGTGGCTGTTCTCTTGTCTAACCTTTCTGTGTGCCTGGGCCTGTTTGTGGATTGACTGTCTGGCCTGAGTGTGACAGGGGCTGCAGAGCCCCCAGGAGGTTGTCTGAGTCAGCCCGTGGATGAAAGGCAGCATCTGCTGCCAGGGAAGTGGGAGGAGATCACACCTGATAGTGACAGGGCTGTGCCTGCCTGACCACAATGCTGGCTCCACCCCCCTGCTGGGCGACTGTCACCTCTGTCCCTGATACTGAGAGGAAGAAGGAAGCCAGGAAACCCCCAGTGCCTCAGCAACACCCAGAACTGGTTTAGACCGGGCTCAGGGCCCACTTGCACAAAGACTTCAAAGGACTTCAAAGACTTTTTGGGGTATAAGAGAAGGACCCCTGACAACAGAAAAGGTAGATTCTACAAACAAGAGGAACCTCTGCTGGAAGAAGGACTGCTGGAGAACTGAAGGAAGATTGCCTTGCTGTGTGCTCTAAGGGCTGACCTGTTCTGCTGTCCAACTGGAAGCTGAGAAGAAGAAAGGGACTTTGCTGTGTGCTGTGACCCTGCCTGCTTGAAACTACAGAGACTTTGTTGTGTGCGGTGTCTCCTGAACTGAATCTCCAAGGGCCTGAGAAGAGCTGGCCCCCTGTCTGCAACCCAGGGACATAAAGGTTGCCCAAGGACTGCAAAACTCTGCTGTGCCCCCTGAAGCGGCTGTGTGCTGAAGAAATCGTGAACACTGCTGTGTGGTCGTGTATTGCGCTGGCTGCTCTCTAATCCAAGTGAGAGTGCCGCGCTGACCGCGTCTGCCGTGTCGCCGAGATCGACGTGTTCATCGACACGTGTTGGGCGAATACCGGAGGTTTGTGGGCCTTCCCAGTGCAGGACGCACTAAAATTGACTGTGTTCCGCTTCACCAGCGCGGCCCGGGGTCAACAAACACCCACCTAAGTGCCCCGTACCTTGCCGGTACCGCCGCTGCAAAAGATCGAGCCGCTGCTCGCTGATTGGGCGAGAGGGCCGAGTCCCCTCACCATCGCCGCGACGGGATTGGCCCATGCGGCGTAGCGTCATCAGCGAGGCCGTGCTGTGGTTGGCTGACGGCCCGCGTCGTCAGAGGCTGGTCCCGGGAGCCGCACTGCCATTGGCTGACTCCCGGGTAAACAAAGAGGCTCGCCCCGAACGCCGCGACAGGATTGGTCCCCGTCCTCGGGACCTTTGGAGGAGCCACCGAGAGCCGTGGCCGAAGAAAACCCCAGCGAGGAGCCGACAGCCGTTCGACCCGTCCTCGCCGAGGGAGCCCAAGCGTGTGTCCCGCATCCCTGGCCGGTCGTCCCCCGAGGTGTGCTGCACCAACTCCCCCGCCGCTCGTTGGATTGTCGAGAGCGGGCGTGAGAGCAGAGGGGACCGGCCGGGACTAAGATCGAGTGGGTTCTGATCGGCGCGGTGCGCCTGAAGGTCATCGGGGGGACAAGGCTGTGTGAAACGGCCTGTAAAGGAGTCCCCAGTATACCGGTGAGGCGCGCTTACAGCGCTTGGAGCCCCTGGCTTTGGGGGCTGGTTCTTTTGAATAATTCACCTGCTGGCATAGCTTAGTTTGCTCGTTTTGAGAGCCCATTTGAAATAAGTCAGTATTACTAGTTTTTGATACTGATATACAAGAGACTTGAGACTGATTTGATAAGAACTTCCTATTTACAAGTACCACCACTAAGATTAAGTGCAACATATTCTTGAAGAAGTAATTATCGTGCAACTGTTTTATTTTTCTGCTGAAACTAGATAAAGATATATATTTTTATAAATATACTTACCTGTGTCGTCTCAGTTTGTGGTGGATGGGGGGTCATTGCTTGTGTTAAGTTCATTTATTATACACATTGCCTCAGAGATAAGCCTGTCTGCTCGTGCCAAGCTACCTAGAGGGTGAGCAGGGGTTATCTACTTTGTGTACTTCTTCACCCTGACTAGAAGCAAGGGTCCCTACTTGGTCTAAGGTACTTACCTCTGCCAATTAGAGACCCCCAGATCTAACAGACACCAAGAGTAAATATAACAAGGCCTTGGAATGCTTACAGCTATTAGATCTCTGAACTTATCAGGAGAGACAACATGTGGAAGGGGGAAGGTTGGGAACTTACTAGCATGGCTGATTAAGCTGGAGGGAAGAGGCTCCCCTATCTCCAGCATTCGGACAACTGACGGACTACCGAGTACTAGGCCACCCTGTATGGGAAGCTCAGGGAAGTGCCTGAAGGACTGATGGTGGAATATTTAGAGGACTTATGTCTTCAAGGGGTAGACCTGGTCGTACAGAAGTGCTTGGAGGAGGCGAACCCCACACATGAAATAAGCCTGTCGATTAAAGAGACGGCCAGAGGGATTGGATGGTCTCCCTGCAGAGTTTTACCCCACCTTCCCAACGACAGTGATCCACCACCTTGAAAAAATGTATGCTACTTCACTGCGGTTTGGCCAACTACCAACTTCCACGAGAGAAGCACTATACTAAATCAAACCCATCTGGTACGACCAATTTTTGCTCACTATTCATGCTGAATTTAGTCTTCAAATTTCTCAGTAAAGTCTTGGCAACTAGGCTACTCCTGCACATGCCAGATTTCGTCCATACAGAATAAAATGGGTTCATCCCAGCTAGGTCGACCTCTGGGAACCTGAGAAGACTGTATCATGTTCTATTCCACCAGGGCCTTTCCGCATATCCAGAGGCGGTGGTGATGGCAGTTGACCTACAAAAGGCATTTGATTCCCTACGTTGGGACTTCCTACTGCAAGTCATGAAGAGCATGGGATTGGGGGAAGGATGGCTGCAATGGGTGCAACTGCTTTACACAACCCCACTGCTAGAGTTCATGCAGGTGGAGTGGTCCCCACTCCCTATACCAAACACAGAGGGATTAGGAAGGGCTACCCTCTATCACCCTTGCTGTTTGCTCTGGGGATTGAACCACTTTCACCACAACTTTTCAGACAAGAGGGCATAAGACATGGGCCACTCCTAGACAGGAAGACACATATAATTTCACTATATGCTGATGACCTATTGTTATATGTTAGAGATGGTTCCCGGGGTATATCTCATGCCATGAACATTTTGGAGGAATTTGCGGGGTTGTCCGGACTGCGAACCCGGATATTCCCACTTGCACCTTCTCTACCTAGACCTAGGGACCTTCTGTTTGGCCTCAATTGAGCCCTGAGCTGCTTTCGATACCTGGGTATACAAGTGTTCCACAGACAGGCAGATCTTTTGGAAGACAACCTCAATGTAGAGCTTCGCTCCCTGATGACAAATGTGTCATTGTGGAGCTCCCTTAAACTATCGGTTTTGGCCTGGGAGCGCTCTCCAAAATGGTTATCCTTCCGAGTCTGCTATATTACTTCGTCAATCTCCCAGTGGTGATTCCTCAGAGATTGTTTAAGGACTTGGACGCATTGTTAAGGGAAGTAATCTGGGACAGTGATGCGGAATAGGGTATCCCTGACAGTCCTGCGGTGACCTATGTCGACTGGGGACCTAGGAGCACCAGACTTTGAGGCCTAGTACTTAGCATCAAATCCCCAAAGGCTGTCCCAATGGCTGGATGGGAGAAGAATGGAGACACTGGGAGTACCCAGACCGCACCCTCACGGGAGGTTCCTTACCAAGATCTTAAACCCCAAGCGCCAAATACAAGACGTGGGGGTTTTGCTACAAATGGCCTTAAAATGTTGGGACAGATGTATTAGATGCGCAGCGGGGACTGCTCTAAACACGCCCGACCTACCCCTGATAGGGTTGCCACGGAGAGGAGACAGCTCCACTTTCTAACAGGGTCGATTGAAAGAATGGTCGGCAGCGGGACTGACCACAGTTCGGGAATGCTACCAGGACGGAGAACTGTTCCCCCTGATGGACTTCCTTGTGCACTCTGAATTATTCCCAGGGCAGTTCTTAAATTACCACACTATGATGGGTACCTTTACTACACTATGGGGAAGGGACACCCACAAGCCTAACACACACGCAGTCCTACAGGCAGTAGTGACGCTTGGGTCGGGGAGACATCTGCCAAAATGGTTATATGCTGTGATAACGTCCTTGACAGAACAGCCCTTAAGCCACCTGCAGGAGAAATGGAGAACCCTGGAGGGTAGGAACCTGTTCAAAGAGAAATGGAGGAAGTCCCAGGAGAGCCGGAAGAAAATCTCCAGGAACTCCAACTTCAAATTCACACAGTTCAACATCCTGCATATGACCTACCACACTTCACACAGGGAAGGGGAAGATAGCCAAGAATGCCCGAGGTGTAGAGCGCTGGATGCTAGATTCACACACATGGTATGGGAGTGCCAGGTTATACAAATGTACTGGCTAAAGATTATAGAGATTCTCATTGAGATATTCGCGCGATCCTTGTGGTGCAGCGCAGAGATGTGCCTGTTAGGCTTATTATACCCGAGGCCCAAAGCAAAAAAAGTGTGACATAAATTTGATTAACTTGCACTAATCTTGTCCAAGAGGCGCATTGCCCTCAGGTGGCGGGCAACAATAGGTCCCAGGGTGCCCCACTGGGAGAGAGATGTATTGGTTTGGTCCAGGCCCGAAGAAAGAGCTTTGGCATGGGAAGATACATTAAGGAAAAGGCCAGGGCTTTAAGTGGGCCGGGTCTCACAGGGTCTGAGCACCAGCAGTTTTTTTAAGGAGTGCCTTGAAACAAGTCTCTATCGGGCTCTGTTTTGTGTCCTGGCACAGCCGGTTGGGGAAGGGAAATCCTTTTAAGAGAGTCATTTTCTCTCTGGATTTCTCTTCTCTTTTCGGAACTCAGGAGCAGCAACATTGTTGTAGTGTCACCAGGGCTTTATGTGGAAGATTTTCCAGTATTATATACAAGCCATAGTTGCTGCTTATTTATCTTATGCAACTAACAACCATTGACAAAGCCAATAATCCTGACTTGTTGTAGGTATGATGCTACTTGTTGTATAATATATCTGGACGCAATGACAGAAACAGCAAAATACCAGTCGGGCGGCACACTATGCTAAGCACAAACTTTTAGCTTAAGTGTTTTTAAGCCACGCCATTAATTACAATGGTCACGCCCCTTGAGAGAGCCCCCAGTTTTTTTATCCCACTTAAAGCCCTGGAAAAGGCGTGCGAGCGTGGGAGGCCAAAGGGGAAGAGGATGGAGAGAGCTGTATGGGGGACACCCCGAGGAATACTAGAGAGAGGGACCCCCCCCCTAATACCACCCCTGAGAGACAGTAGTGTAGAGGCATAAAAAATGCATCTCACAGGAAGAGAAGATGCCCTGAGAAATCCTTACCTTTATGACCCCCCCAACGCACTGTAGAATTTTATCCGACAGGTACTATGGCTAAAGGATGATCAATACAGAACACGACCAGGGTTATTGGTTTAATATGTTAGCAGAATACGTTTACGCTTATTATAATGTAAAGAATGATATGTCAATAGCAAACCTGGAGGGCTCCCCAGACAAGGTGTTTATAAATGAGGCAAAGCTTTGTAACTTACAGTTGTCAAGTATAATTGTGAACAAATACGAATTATGATTGTACTGTAAAATACTTGACATTTTCTTTGTTTCTCCCTCACTGCATAAGTACCAATTTCTCACTGTGCATTGCCTTGATACACATATTTGGATGTATAGCTGGAAAAATGCCAATAAAATGCCTGTAAAAAGGTGAAAAATCTGAGCGTTCTCATAGGTGACAAGCTCACTTTTAAAGAGCAAGTTAATTCAGTCATCTTTTCTTCTTTTTACATTCTAAGAATAATAAAGAGAATCACTCACCTGATTACTTTTAACTAATTAAAGACCGTGATTACTGGGCTAGTTGTGGAAAGAATAGACTACTGCGATGGTCGTTTCCAAAACGTACAAAAAAGATCACTGAATAAACTTCAGACAAATACAAAACACGGGAGCTAGGAAGCTCTTTAGCATCCGTAGGTTTGAATTGGCATCCCAGGCCTTGCAGAAGTTACATTGGCTGCCTATCACGCGGCGCATTGCCTTTAAGGCTCTCTTCCTAGCCTATAAGGTGCTGCATGGAATTGACCTGTATTACAGGAAGAATGACCTTAAACAGTACCCTCCAGGCTGATCCTTTTGCTCTAGCTACTGTAAAAGTCCGGCAGATGCTCCTCACAGGTGTATGTCCTGGGGAGGCAGAAGTTTCATCAGATGTACTGCCCTTAAATGGAACAGTCTCCCTCAGTTATTAGCAAAACAAAAAAATCGCCCCAACTATAATTTCCTACTGGCTAGCACTCATGCCTTACGGTAACTATGACTCTCCCCTGCTATGCACAGTGATCTTCTAAATAATGTCAAAGAAGATGTCATGAGTGATGTAATATTTAGGTAATTAGCAGTGCATGGGAAGGAGCAAGTTATAGATATCCTAGGGCATGAGTTACTTGCGTCAACTCAAACTACAACTGATAAATTGTAGTGGTTTACAGTTTAAAAATGAACATTTCACCTAACTATACCGTAACTTTTACCTTTGTTTTTTAAAGTGAATTCCTAGGTTTATTTTGGGGTAAAGGGCATGTGGCCCCCTCCCCACACCAATTTTGACTTTGGGCACTCCATACCCAGGCACAGTTAGCATGGGGGAGGGGGCATGCAGCCCCCCTCCCCAGGCCAGTTTCGGGTGGGTGTTCTGATGCCCACCCCGGTCTCCCACCACACTATCGAAGGAGCCGGCATTGCAGTTAGAAATGCTGCTCTCGGCGGGCAGGAGCAATCATTTCATCTGTTTCTCTGCCCACATGAAAAGTCCACTCCCAGTGGTCGGGAGCATTTTTCAAGCTCCCGCCCACTGGGAGCGGACTTGGTGTTTACTCCCACTTGGCAGGAGATTTGAAATTGCTCCTGCTAAGCAAGAGCAAACACAGGTTTCCCTGCCCACATCAGTGCGGGCAGGGAAACTGCTATGTTATGGAAGTGGGCTTCCGGGGACATAGCCTTCGGCGGCCCTACGGGATGCCAGGGCCATTAATGTGCTACGAGACCCCCTTCCCCTATGCATATATGGCCTGGGTATGGGGTCCCTGTGGGTGAAACTCGGCTAGTAAAGAAGGGCCATTTACCCCCTCTCCATTTTGGAAAATGGCTGGGTCCTAGGGATGGCAGATATTTCACAATTTCATGGCAAAATATAAACAAACACCTTTTTGGCCACAGTCGGGGTCCCTCTGGGACCCCACTACCCTGCCCCCTTCTGGCTAGTTTTTTTTTGTTTCTTTTAGGACTCTGGACCATGTGGTGGCAGCCAAACAGATCTCACGTTGAGATCTGTAGGGATCCACACAGTTTCCTTGTCCCTAGATATACAACGTTTTTGAGCATTAATTGCTCAAAAACTACCAACGGATTTACCCCAAAACACTAAAAGCACTCTTTCTTGATCTAGAGCAAGCTTTCTACCAAATTCTATCAAATTTGGTGTATGGTAAAATGAATGGGAATAATGTTTTTTAGGACCCCTTTTTTTCCCATCCCCTGCCTGGCGGATGGCGCTTGACGGATCACCCCCAAACTTTACATGGGGAAAAACAGTACTTTTTGAAAGTTTTGTGTAGATTTGTCAAATGGCGCCAAAGTTATTAGTAACACAAAAAATGAATTTCCTAGGGAAACAGATCCTAACTATAACTACCCTGTGGCAACCACCAGTGGTTAATAAATATATATATATATATGAAGTGCTTAGTTCAGTATTTACAATTATTCTTACTTGTACCATATGTAGAAGAACAGTTTATAATAAATAACAATATAATATTAAATGGCAACACATGGATGTGTACTGATTGCAGCGTACAGGACAGGATCCCTGAAGTCAGCCGTAGATGAGAGATTCTCTGACAGATTCTGTCTGACTCCAGCACTCCTACTCATATGAGCACACCTCAGCAGATAGGGGTGAGAGACACCTGCCAGATTTCCTTTTCTCTGACAAGGTCACAATTTCCCTGTGGGGGCCAAGAAATCTACTGGGTGTGAGTCTGATAATTTCAGATAAACATGACAACATGGCCTTTGGATGTTCCCTGCAGGCTCTGTATGCGGGGCCTGGTCTGGCGCCTTAGTTGGCTATTGCATCCACTGTGTGGGCCCACATGGTCACCGTTTCAAATCTAGGCAGCTCCACTCAGCCTTTCATCCTTCTGAGGTAGATAAAATGAGTACTGATGGGTAACAATAAACATCAGTTATTCAGCGCCAAGAGGTCTTTCTGGGTGAACGTGTGGTTTAGTAATACGCATTATGTATGCAGGATGTGGCCTCTGGTAACACCAGGACTCCAGCTGACAACCTAGTTTTAGTCATACTCTGCAACCAATCATTGTGCCTCAGAGCCTAATGCATACAGCTCAACAACATCAGAACACCAGCGAGGACAGAGAGGGGTTACCAGGATCGGATCACTAACAACCACACATCTGGAATACCCAGGGTGTTGGGGAATTGAAGGAAACACATTTAATAATATCCTGAACCATGGAATCCAGAGTGCGCTACCCAGAGAACCTTGCTCCAGACACCTGAATGCAGAGCCTGGGGAGATTTACATCGTGAGTATGGCAAACTGTCCTACTTCTAGATACCCCCACCGCTTGCAAATTATCCTTTACCACCTCTGTGCAACATCTACTCATGTCCTCCCAGTGTGATTTGCTTAACGTGTCTGCTTTGGTCTTTTAAATGTCTGGAAGGTGCCCTGTCTTATTGGTTTGTCGCCAATTCCACAATGGCTCGTTTTCTCTGGAAATAGGGCAAGATCGTGTCCCCTTTGTCTCAATACATATTAAATGTAAATCTGTATTTGTAAAGCGCAAACTACTCACCCTTATGGGTCTCAAGGTGCTTGGGGCTGTAGTGGAAATTAAGTGAGCTATTGCCCAGAGTCACATGGTGCTGAGCTGAGCTGCCGCCAGACCCAGGGATCGAACCATGAACCCTGTGCTCCGAAGTCAGCTGCCCTGGCCGCTGCACCACACCTCTCGCTGTTGTGTGAGTTTGTGCACACTCCCTTCCAATCATATTCTTTTTTATATTTTCAAGGTTTTTCTGCTTTGAGACTGCACAAAGTTCTGGCACTTCTCTACCTCAAACCATTCTCTGTTCACTGTTACCCCCACCAGAGGAACTCCCCAGCCTACAAGTGAGTCATCTGTCACAATGAGTTTTGTGCGAAATTACAACATTAACATTACAGTTTTGCAGTGATTGATACCGCTGACCCCCCAAACACTCTTGAAGGGCCCTCAGGTTGAGTCTAAAATTGCAGACTGCTATCCCAACATCTGACCTTGGTGTCATCTGCTGTCTCTTCCGGAACAGGCAAGCTGTCTTGATGAGGAAGGGACATCGCTTGCCCCACTCACGCGTATATCACAGCAGCTAGCTGGATTAATTAATTTATTTATTTACTCATTTGTATGGCGCGGCGAATCATCCCCAAGGGAATCTCTCGGCGCCTGGGAAGAGAAGTACACTGTTACAGAGGACTCATTTAAAAAGCCAGGTCTTAAGAAGCTTTTTAAAATGGCGGAGGTTAGTACAAGCGCGGATCTCATCTGTCAGGGTGTTCCAATGGGTGGGGGCTAAGTACGAAAATGCCCGGCTTGTTGCAATTGACTGAGACCTAGCATTGAGGCCAAGTTAGTAGGACTCTCAGAGAGTGCCATGCTGCTTTGTAAGTATTCAACTTTATTGACCACTCGTCCATGCAAGTGAGCACACAAATTCCCCTAATGTGCTGTCACCTCTACAACACACCTGGTGAACACTCTGGGTGCTTACATAAGCCCAAATGATTGTCCCTTTAGACTTGTAGATCCCTCCTTACCTGGAATCAAATCATAGCTGGGTATGTGAAGGCATGTGAAAATACATGCCTTACATACTCAGTTTCCCTGAAGGATGGTTGGAAACATCTGCTGGAGAGATAGTATTCAGAATTTCTCTTTACTTTTGAATTGGTTGATAAATGTCAAAACTCTGTTATGATCAGGTTTGGGAAGAGATAGATATTCCGATACTAGTCTACCAATTCTCAACTGTGAACCCTGAAGCCCAGAACACTTTAATGAATTCTGTAAAAGTTATGACTTTCGTAGGAAAGAATGGGATAAGAGTAAGGAGAAACACAACACGAGAGGGCTTGGACTTAAGAAGTGAATAGGCCTCTCAAGGCAACAGATACAGCATGAATATAGGATGCACAAACTAGAGCCAAGCCACAACCTCATAAGCCTAGCATGAGGAAAACATGAAATAATTACTTTGAGTAGGCAGAGTAAGGTAATGACTCACTTATTGTAAATAGAAACACTTAAGAAACACTTAGAAACACTTAACGATTTAACTTCAATGTGGGACAATTCAAGGGGTCTCGAGAGTCTCAGATCCAAGCAAAGGGAGTCGGTGCAGTACAGATATCACCTCTGTGATGGTTCCAGGGCCCCCACACTCTGTTCAATTTCCCAGGGCATCCTCTTGCAACATAAACCGACTTCTCCCTGAACATACACCAATCTAGGTCTTCCTCCCATTTTCCCAGCGTAGGTGACTGTTGGGCCCCCCAGTGCTGTGCGATATTCCTTTTTGCAATCATTAATGCCAGAGTCGCCCATTGTGTGGTATAGGAGGTGAGATCCGTAGGTTCCCAAACATTGAGGAGACATCTGCGGGCCTCAGGCTGCAGATCGATACCGAGTACCTCCCGAAGAGTGTGATGTATGGCCTGCCAAAAGGACCATATGTGTATACAGTCCCATATGATGTGTATAAACATACAGATCTCCCTACACCACGTCTGCACTCCCCGTTTTCTGATCTACCCATGCGTACCGTGATGTAAATCCTGTGCAGAATTTGAGTTGCACTAAACGTAGCCTTGCCTGAACTGCTACTTCTCTCGGGGATGAGACCACGAACTGCTAGTCTTCCTCCTCCAGTTCTAGACCGTCACTAACCCATTTCTCCCTCAGTGATTGCAATGGATCTACCATATTGTTAATCATTTTTTTGTAAATCACGGAGACGGTCTTCTCAGGGAGGTGTCCATCGAGTAGTCTGTCCTCCAAGGGGGAGTCCCCCGGGAGTGTAGAGGTGCTTGTGACGTGTGTGAGCAAGGCATGTCGTATTTGAAGATACCAATAGTATTCAGCCTCCGCCAGGCTTTACTTCTGTTGGAGGGAGGCAAAAGGAAGGATAGTCTCCTTACCCCATATATCTTTGATTTGTGAGATTCCAATCAAGTCCTATTTGTCAAAACCCTTAGATTTCTACAGGCTTCCCAACCCCTCAGAGTTCCACAGTGGAGTTGCTAGGGTAAGTCTGCAGCCCCAACCCAGCTGTTTGTTTGCCACATGCCAAACATGGACAGAGTGTGCAGTTGGCCCTGTGAAAGGGTACCTGCTGTGCCTGGCATAAAGCGCTCTGCCATATTACCCCCCTGGGAGTAGCCATCTGTTCATGGCATACCCGGGGTCATCTGGTCGACCGTAGATCCCTTGATTGATGGCTGCCAAATGGGATGACCAATAATACTTCCTAACATCTGGAAGGCTAATGCCCCGTCATTCCAATTAAGGGTCAATTTGGTTAGAGCAATTCGGGGTTTACGTCCCATAAAAGATCTCTTTGAAGGTTCTCTTTTTCTTTAAAGTGAGATGCGGGAACGGAACTGGATCCATTGAGTTCTGGAGAGCGTATAGGCAGCGGGGTAGAGCCATCATTTTGAAAAGGACCGCTTTACCTTGCAGCGAGAGGGGTAGAGACTTCCAGCGCTTGATGTCACTTTTCAGCCTCTGTATAGGTGGCATCAGGTTTCGGGTGAAGCAGAGCTCCGAGCTCAGCGTGATGAAAATTACAAGGTAGCGCAATCCATCCGGCGCCACCTGTATTGAGCAGCTCTTTGGGAGGTTGGGCGGCTCTCCCTGCAGAACATAAACCACTGACTTTGACCAATTTATGGTGAATCTGGCAGAGGCATAGCTAGAGCTTCTGGTGCCCAGGGCTACCCCCCAGATTGCCGCCCATGGCAGGAAAGGGCGGGGGGGGGGATCGTGGTAAAAATGACCGCGAGCAGCAGGGGTGGATTGGCAGGGTTTAAGTTACGACGCCACTCTCTACTCCACTGCATTAAGAAAGGGTGTGAAACTGCTGCGTAAGCATAGAGCAAACCTCAAAAGTCAAGTGTCAGTTGATGAAGGCCCACCAACACTAAAATGGCAGCTAAACGTATAAGTTAAAGCTCCCTTGAGCAGCGGGCTGACGAGCCTGGGATCCCGCACCTACGCGCCTGAGTGGTACTTTACCTGGCAGATATTGGCAGCCATCGGCAACCCCAGTACACGGCCTATCCCTGCTGATGAGGGGTAATACCCCGAAACACGTGTCCAGGGATGGCGAAGACAGCGAAGATAGCAGAAGATCGAAAGATGATGCATCGCGAACACTTTACTACATTGACCAGAGTCCTTAGGGGCGACACCGCCGGTGTGTGAGTAGTGTGCGACCCCACCCCCATTTGTAACTTTAAAGCTCCCTTGAGCAGCGGGCTGACGAGCCTGGGATCCCGCACCTACGCGCCTGAGTGGTACTTTACCTGGCAGATATTGGCAGCCATCGGCAACCCCAGTACGCGGCCTATCCCTGCTGATGAGGGGTAATACCCCGAAACACGTGTCCAGGGATGGCGAAGACAGCGAAAATAGCAGAAGATCGAAAGATGATGCATCGCGAACACTTTACTACATTGACCAGAGTCCTTAGGGGCGACGACGCCGGTGTGTGAGTAGTGTGCGACCCCACCCCCATTTGTAACTTTAAAGCTCCCTTGAGCAGCGGGCTGACGAGCCTGGGATCCCGCACCTACGCGCCTGAGTGGTACTTTACCTGGCAGATATTGGCAGCCATCGGCAACCCCAGTACACGGCCTATCCCTGCTGATGAGGGGTAATACCCCGAAACACGTGTCCAGGGATGGCGAAGACAGCGAAGATAGCAGAAGATCGAAAGATGATGCATCGCGAACACTTTACTACATTGACCAGAGTCCTTAGGGGCGACACCGCCGGTGTGTGAGTAGTGTGCGACCCCACCCCCATTTGTAACTTTAAAGCTCCCTTGAGCAGCGGGCTGACGAGCCTGGGATCCCGCACCTACGCGCCTGAGTGGTACTTTACCTGGCAGATATTGGCAGCCACCGGCAACCCCAGTACACGGCCTATCCCTGCTGATGAGGGGTAATACCCCGAAACACGTGTCCAGGGATGGCGAAGACAGCGAAGATAGCAGAAGATCGAAAGATGATGCATCGCGAACACTTTACTACATTGACCAGAGTCCTTAGGGGCGACACCGCCGGTGTGTGAGTAGTGTGCGACCCTACCCCCATTTGTAACTTTAAAGCTCCCTTGAGCAGCGGGCTGACGAGCCTGGGATCCCGCACCTACGCGCCTGAGTGGTACTTTACCTGGCAGATATTGGCAGCCATCGGCAACCCCAGTACACGGCCTATCCCTGCTGATGAGGGACAATACCCCGAAACACGTGTCCAAGGATGGCGAAGACAGCGAAGATAGCAGAAGATCGAAAGATGATGCATCGCGAACACTTTACTACATTGACCAGAGTCCTTAGGGGCGACACCGCCGGTGTGTGAGTAGTGTGCGACCCCACCCCCATTTGTATAAGTAAATGTATCCCTAACTCTTCTTTACACCACTCCATACTTAACTGCTGCTACAAGAACACAGCAGTAAAATCACCCGCTAGACATCAAGCACAACACCAAAACAACTCCCACATAGGTCACACTCTACACCCATCCTGTACACCACCAGAGCAGAAAAAAACACTTTTACACCCTAAACAATGGCATTATGAGTGGGGGAAGAAGCCTGGACACCTTCTGGCCTTTCAGGCTCACCAACAGGAAGTATCCTGTGCTATATTGGCTATCCTCCACACAGACAGAACACCCTGAACGCACCACTGGACATCTTGGAGGCTTTCCGCTCTTACTATGCAGCCCTTTACACCTCAGAAACCGTTAGTCCTACTACTGTCATCGAACACTTTTTGACATAACATGTCCTACCTAATCTTTCCCCAACGCAACGGTCACAACTCGATCTCCCCATGACTGAGGACAAGGTAAGGGAAATTATAAGGGGGAAGCCATTAAACAAAGTATTACAACATGCAGACATAGGGTCTACTTTTTTAGCATGGGTGCGGAAGCGCTATATTAAGTCGACAGCGAGGGTGGCGTGTAATGGTCACGTATCTCCACCCTTCACTGTCCATACGGGCGTATGACATGGGTGCCCCTTCTTCCCATTGCAGTTTATCATAGCTTTAGAACCCTTGGCAATTGCTATCCGTAATTCCCACAACTTTCATGGCATAATGACGCAGGGTGGGATACACGAAGTATAATTGTATGTGGAAGACATCCTGGTTACCCTCTCAAACCTGAAGTAATCGCTTGATAGTATCTGGAACCCAACTGTAGCACAATGGTGGGTAGTTAGTTGTTTTCGAAACAATTAATAAAAAAGAATTAAAAAAAACACAAGAAAAACTTTAACTTGCACTTTAGTGTTCTATTAAGGACAAACTTGAAATGATCATTGGCACTCGTGTGTACGCTCGGAAAGGTGGCAAAGCATACAGCCTTTTTTAAACATGTTTTTAAAAAAGCTCTTTGATAGAGTACATGCTTTTTTTATATTTGTTACTTGCATTTTATCTCATCATGTAAAGGTTTTAATTAACTGAATGTATGATTACTAAATTAACTGCAGTAAAAAAAGAACTCTGAGCAGTTTACCAAGCCAATTAATAGGCTTACCCAAAAAGAATTAGTCCTGCAGCACTTCAGTGAGTGTGCCCAAAACAGGACCATTTAACACTTATTGTGACATCAATCTGCAGGTGATCTCCCACCTTGTAGGCAGCCTTCAAATCACGGCCACAGATGATGTCGCTGTATGTCTCCCGAGGAACACCTCAGTGTGCACAAAACGTGGGAAATTACCCTGGGTTGTGACGTCAGTCTGAAGGGGAATTCAATTAAAGGTCACTGGTGCCCGAGCTTTAGAGGGAGAGCAGACCTTCAGGGGACGTTGTGACAGCACTGACTGTGTGGATGAACGCTCACTAGTGCAAATCACTCCTAGCCCCCCACCTCTGCTTGCATAATGATAGGATAAAACAGAGCTGTGCCAAAATCAGACCTAGCTGCAAAGCAAAGACAACCTGCCACTGGCATCATAATCAAACATTGGCAAGAACATGAGAGTGGGTTTGCACAGCAACCTGGGCACTGTGGATTTAAAAACAGCCTGCCTTGTTCTCCTGTCTTTGGGGTTTCACATGCAGAGTAGACATGCAGTTCTGGGCTGCTGTCACGTTTATTGGGAAACAACAACAGGGCGTTACAAGGACTGACAACAATATCAGCCCGGTTGCCATTTTACATTAATTCTCGCACCTACAGGCTGAAGATCAGACCAGGAAACTGCGGACATCAGCCATAGAAATGAAAGACTCTAACCGAGTACCCTGTGAAACGGAGAATATAATTTAAAATGAACTGGTTATGCATTTTAAAATAACACCACCTACTTACTGATTGTCATGCTGGCGGCCGATCAGGAGATGCGAGCGTCATGTGTGATGCATCACTCCTGCCGTGGTACTGCGCTACGTTTTAGCGCAAGGGCTGGCACGAGGGCTGGCCAAACCCAGGGCCGTCATTGGTAGCGCTTTCGCGCGCTACATGATTGACAGCTCTGGGACTTGAACCACAAACTGGGCAGGTCGCAGCAGTGCGAGTGCTTCCTGTTCACACGAGGGCCGCGCAGCACTGGTGGCCTGTGGCGGCGGCCTTTATCATTTATTTGGGGAGACGGACACTACTGTGGACTGAGTCTCCAAATAAATGATAAAGGTGACCCCGCCACGGGCCACCAGTGCCACGTGGCCGCCGCCCGCACAATAGTGCCGCTTGGGGCGGACCGCCACCTCCGCACCCCCCTAACTACGCCACTGGAATCTGGAGTACCTCCCAAACACTGCGAGGATGTCCAGGAGAGCGATCAAGGAGGCTCTTGAGGAGGTCAGATAGAGCAGAATGTCGTCTGCGTATAAGGATATCTTATCCTCCCATCCAAGAGACCACCGCATTCTGTGGATCACTTGATCTCTACGGATCCATGCTGCCAGGGGCTCCAAGGCTAATGCAAAGAGGAGTGGAGATAAGAGGCACCCGTGGCGCGTGCCACAGCTCAATTGGAAAGCTGAAGACTTGCGATTATTAACAACTACCTAGGCCATGGGGGAAGAGTATAGTAGGCGGACCCAACTCTTAAAAACGGCACCAAATCCCAATTTGTCAAGCAAGGCGAAGAGATTTGGCCATTCAACCATGTCAAACGCGATAGTAGCATCTAGGGCAGGGGTCTCCAACCGGTCGATCGCGAACTACCAGTAGCTCGCTGAGGCCCTGTTAGTAGCTCGCACTAGCATTTTATCTTGTTGCCCTTTATTGTCCTCATTGTTTTCCGGCCATTTTTTAGTAGCTGTTGCGCGCCCTCAACCAAACCTGCTGCTCTGGTGGGGCGGCTGAAGAGGACGTCTTCGATCGTCAGTCATATCCTGGCGCCACCTGCCTTTCGGAGCCTAGCAGCGTGCTTTCATCCTGCGGGACATGTACCAGGGCATAGCATCAGGGGCTGGAGAGCTTGGTAGTGAGCAAGTGGTGTGGCACAGGGAGGTTGAACTGCTACCATACCAGTACCTGCGCCACTTGCTTTTTCCAGGCTGGCACCGCATCTTTGGTCCGCGTGTGAAGCAGCAGATCGATCGGTAAACCCTGGCCTGAATTAGTTGTTGTTACTGCGTAGTTGTAAGCTGACTATGCAAGAGAATGCTTCCTACAATTCTTTTGTAGATTTTGAACAGACCGCTTTCTGTTTCAGCATGGCACTGTGCACGTCCAATGTTGTGTGTTTGCAGACTGCAGAATCTATTTCCTGAATTAGTTGCAGCATAATTGTGCGCCGGTAACCCAGCATTAGTCTTTCTCAGCCCCAGGCGCCAAAAATATTCTTGCCCAGAACCACGGTCAGTGACTAGTATGGGGGGCATAAAGAGAGTGAGGAGGGGGAGAAGAGATGCGTGATGCTAACCATTGAAATAAGAAGGTAAAAACGTACTTCATATTAATGGCAGTGAAACAAACCTAAACAGATCGTACCAAAATTCACGAATTTAAAATGCAGTAGTGAATTACAATATTTTGTGCAACATGTCGATTCCCAGAGATAGCTTTCCCTAATCGAAAATAAAACTACGGTGGCCGTTGCCTGTTTTATTTATGCCTTTAACAAGCTGAAAATTGATCCTTGGTGTTTGGTGAAAATTACACTGAGAGGTCCAGTATATGCATCGCGTGCCACCTAACTCAATGGCAAACTTTTGGAGTGAGCAAGCATGGCAAGGACTGAAATCTGAACAGGTTCGGCAAACAACAACCGTGGCATGCAGCAAAAAGAATTAGCAAGATAGTAGAGGTTTCACAGCAAACTGCATTTTCATCACAATATAGATTGCTGGCTTATTATGTGAAACATCTAAAAATAAAATGATTTGCAGGGGGATCTTGCAGTACAGATCCCCTGATTGAAGCTCTTATAGTGGGTGGGAATGGATGCCAACTCAGAAGTTATAAATACCTCTGCTCAGATGTTTCATGCGTGGCAAAGTAGACTCTGGAGTCTGGACCAAGGCCCCAGCCTTCCAGGGGGCTGTGATAGAGCAAGCTCTGTTCTTCACAGAGTCTTGTCCTTAAACTGTGAATAATTCTTCAACATATTGTTTTATTGTGTCCCTTTAATTTATTTTTAATGTCTGTGAAAGTGTATTGCAGACTTTTTTGTTGAGAAATGTTCTGTATGTTTCATGCAACGTCCATAAATAAAGTTCCTGTTATATTAAAACAAGAGCTCCTATATGAGAAATAGGAGGGTGTCACATGGATTATTTGCAGCAATATTAGTGAGCTGCTGCATTACGACATTGAAAACACACATCATTATCCCTGAATATATAAAATGTAACAGATTTAGAATTTGGACAAGTGTACCTGTGCACTGTCACTGACCTGGACAAAGAGGATATGGAAGAGCTTAGAATGGATCATAAATTCAAAGCTGTTCCGAACAGGTTCCTCCAAGATACCTTTGGCCCCAGGCCCCAAAAATCCATAAGATGTCCCTATCTCTGCTTTTTGCCTGGTTTATAACACTACCACTGGGCGACATATTTGCAGTCAGGGCAGGAGAGTAGGGCAGCTCGCCTTGATGGGAAGCAGAAAGGGAGTCATGTGTGGCCCTCAGATAAAGGCTAGAGATCATCAGCATGAAGATTAAGGGTTCATTTCCTCCCCTCCACCCATGGTTACCGTCTGTTTAAGCTTGATTACATTGCAACTAATTAAGGGTTCACCAACATGGATAATGGGAAGGACTTCATGTTGAGGAGCATGGCGGGGCCACCCAATGCGCTGATTAGCTCGGATGAGGTCAGTGTTTCTAGGGAACTCAAGTATTTTGTTCAAACCACAGTATGGGCTCTGAAGAAATTAGGTTTGTCTTGAAAAGTCAATCAAACTGCGCATGAGGGAGTCTCTCGGAAAAATGCGCAAGTTGCTTGGCCCTTAGTACCTCACGATGATTTTCAGTGATCCGAAGTAGCTCTCACTGCAGAAAAGGTTGGAGACCCCTGGTCTAGGGATACCATTATGTCGGGTTCCAGGATTGTCGGTACTCTGCTCAAAACACCATGTAAGGGGCGGAGGTTGAGGGTGATATTTCGATGTGGCATAAAGCCGGACTGGTCGGGGTGCACTAGTGTATCAATAACTTTAATCAGGCGCGTAACTAATAGTTTTGCAAGGATCTTAGGTTCTGCATTGAGCAACAATATTGGTCTATAGGATGCACAGCTGGTTTGGGGTTTGCCATCCTTGTGGATGACTACTATGTTTGCAACTCATTGGTCAAAGGGGAGCATCTCTTTGTCTCTACTCTCTAAGAACATCGAGCGGAGGTATGGGGCTATCCTGAATGCCATTGGGACCTGCTGCCTATCCCGAGTGCACACCCCGTATCGCCTGAGCCACCTCATCATGCGTGAGAGCGGATTCAAGACATTCATTGTTCTCATCAGAAAGGGTAGGGAGTCTGATATCTCTAAGCAATTCACTGTTGTCTTCATCTGTGTGGGTACCAGCTGTGCGATAAACCGTTTGATAGAAGCCAGCAAAATAGTCAGCTATTTTCTGCGGGTCAGTGATAGGGACTGTGTCCTCACCCTGTAGCTCAGGTACCAGGCGGGCTGCCCATTCTCTCCTATCTAACCACGCAATCAGCTTCACCCGCCTTATCTCCATGTTCATAAAGTCTACTCTGCGTGTCTCTGCCCTGAGCCCTAGCTCTGTCCTCAGCTATGCTTTTGAAGTCGTCTTGTTTCAATTTAAGGAGATGCAGTTTTTCTGGTGTAGCAGCCTGATTTAATTCTGTCTCCATTTCCAGCATTTCGTCCTCTGCCTGCACTAAATCTTTCAGCGTATCATTTTTTCCCCCTGCAATCAGAGATAGAGCTTCCCCGCAAATAACAGTTTTGTAGGCCTCCCACAACTTCTGGGCTGAGTCAACAGTCCCTTCATTCTCTTGGAAGAAGTTGTCTGTAGCTTGAGCTATTTTCTTTTGGGTTTCCGGGTCTCTTAGATACCATGATTTAATGGGGGCTACCTTTCCGGTGCTCATTTGGTCCAGGACTACCTTCATCTAGACTGGAGAGTGATCCGAGATGCCTCTACCCAGATGTCGAACCTCCCGGATGTTGAATGCCTGTGCCGCCTGGACTAGGTTATAGTCAATACGAGATAGACTTTGATGGGCTCCCAACAAGAATGTGTATTGGGTCCTGTCTGGATTATGAGTCCTCCAGCCGTTTACTAGCCCCATGGACTCAAGAAAGTCCGGTAACCACTGTTGTGCAGGTCTTATTGCCCATGGTGTATAATGGTCAAGCGTTCCGGATAGTACTGCGTTGTTCTGTTTTTTATATCCCACAAACTGTAAATGTACTTGTCCACTTTTAACTGTACTTTTAAGGTCAAATTGACCAAAATAAAGTTTCTTGAACTGAACTGAAATCCCCTTCTACCACCAGGAGGCCAACAGGAAACGACAAGAGTATAGTACCCAGGTCTTTGAATGCTTCATTTTGAAGTCCGGGGGGAATATACACTGAAAAAAATGTGACCGTCTTTCCCTCCCATCTACCCAAGACCCCCACATATCTTCCCCGTGCGTCCGACCATGTGGCTTGGACAGTGAAAGGGAACGAATTTTTGGTTAAAATGCCCACCCCTCCTGATCCCGTTGTGAAGCCCGAGTGTGCCACTAATCAATACCCTACCCTGTTCAGAGCCTGGCATGTATTCCTAATACGATGCGTTTCCTGTAGAGGATAACGTCAGGGGCCTGGCGCCTGATGTATTGGTTGAACATGCCACGCTTGATTTTGTCACCTAGGCCATTTACATTCCAGCTGAGGACTCTAACCCCAATATCCCACTGTGTACCCATCTATGGTGAGGTGTAGAAGCTGCTCCTGCTCGGTGGCCCATGTTAGTGTTGGCGATATAACCAACTCTGAATACATTCCAAACCATGAAAACGCTGTCGATGAAACAATTAACCCATGCCTATCTTAGGTCCCAAACTGTGACATCTCCACCCAACAACCCCCCTCACTGCACCCCTGCCCACCCGGCTTCCAAATGCTTGAGTTACAACTTGCAGAGTGCCTGTCGCCCACACACGGTAACTAAAAATAGGAAAGTGTGGTGAATGATGTCTCCCTCCTCCTCCCTTAGACTGTTAGTGTTACGATGAGTGCCCCCATATGGGAGACAGCCTTCTATCTAGATCAAGAAAGCTTTGCACAATTTATGGTGCCCCTATACAGGCCCGAAGTTTTCACCAGAGTCCAACAGATACAACAGTCAACATTCTTGTCAATTGAGTCCATTAGCCCACGACCACCCTAACACAGTACGTTACCCCTAGCCAGGTGCTGCCTGTCGTTCAGCGGCTCTCCAACATATCAGCTGCTGCTATAAATATATGTTTTAAAAAGGGAAATGTTTTGCTTACCGCAGGCGGAAAAAAATGTTGCACGTTTTCTGGGGGTCGGTCTATCTAACATACAGACCTATCCCATGTTACTGATATACTTTATTGTTGATTCCACTGATGCTACAAACATTGCCTGCTGTATACACAAACGCATGCAATCTTCAAATAAAGTTTAAAACACATATCTATGTAACTACTTTTTAAGTCTGGTGTTAACCAGGCCCTTTTGAATTTGCTTATAAAAACTTTACTGATGGGGGTTTGTAGACAGCCCTGTTTATTCATTGGTCTGATGTGTCATTCACAATGTTCTACTGCAGCATTGGGCAATAGGCCAGGCCACTTCTGCTGTTGGCTAACTTGACCCTGAGCGATAGCATTGTGAATTTTCAGAAGGAGCATGCCTGTGTACAAAGTAGGAGTCTTCATTTGCAGGGGCAATGTGAATGTGTGTTCCTTGACTTCAAAGCTAGATTTTTTGCCTTCAGACAAAGACCCGGAAGCTCCCCCAGCATAAGCCATAACAATATAGGCACTGACAAAGCCAAAAGGCTGGTAGCGAATGCCAGACCTATTGGCTTAGCAAATGAATGTTTAGCCTTCTGATTTTCTAATGGGGGCTCTTTGATTGTCGTGCCAGGGCCTAGTTTTTTGCCCTATCTTACTCCGATAAGGCTTTTTTTAAAAGCTGTCACCAACCTAAGAGAGGCTGATAATGTATCTCTCCAGAACTCATTGTGGAAATCTTCTACCAGGCATATGTGGGACACTCTTGATCTCTACTTTAGCTCACACAAACCACCATGAACCACACCAATTGTAATAAAGTAACCCCACCCACCGTCTACTTACACTAGTGTCCACTTCTCCAGACGTGTGCCAGTGCTCTAGTGCCACTAGTTGAGACAGATTCCTAAGTGGTCTGTACTATGTGCTAGGGCTCTCCCTTCTGATCATTTGGATACCTCTCATGTCATCGATAATAGACTTAGTCGCCTGTGTGGTGCTACACTGATACTACATGTGTTTAATCTGTGATTTATTGCCATATCAATCTGTTTACCAGTGACATCTGCTTGCCATTTAATTATTGTCTTATTCTTATTGTTTATTTTCATATGTCTATTCCGTATGTCCTTCATTTGAAGTATTGTATGTACTGTTTAATGTGGAAACAACCAATAATAACTTTTGAAATAAAAAAAAATCTGTCTCCCACCTAAAGTTGTTTCTGCTGCATGTGAGTGCCATACTAAATGAACAGTGGCTGGAGTGAGATCACCCTTTGTACTTTGAGGTATGCTCTAGTATAAGGTATGTAGCAAGGTGAAGAAATACTTTGTTTTTGTCTCTATTAGAATCTTTGGAGAAATTCTGTGAAAGAGTTCTTCGAATTGCAGCATTCAGAACATTCAGAAGCTAAGCATGTTTTATGCTTTTTTACTTTGACATGTCTGGCACATACCCACCCACTGCACACTTCTGCCTTCCACGTATGACATAGTATTTCAGAAGGATGGTTTTAGACAGATTTTTGACAGTCAACAGAGATGTTGTCTTGGTGAATGACTTCTTCCCAGGTCCTAACTCAAGTATTGGAGGCCAGCTTTGAGGCAGGATAAGACACTGAGACAGACAGCATCAGAGGTAGAAGAAAATGGAGCAGAATCTGGGAGCCATTTTTCAGTCGGTGGAGTGCCATTCAAAGAATTCTCTTCCAGTGATTCTGAGGGACACAGTAACGTACCATGCCTCTACAAGCACAATCTGTGCAGTGGAGGGACAGTCGTAGGGTAGACCAACCTAGAGGGCAGGCACGTGTGGTGTCAAGCACAGATGGAGTGCTGCTTTCTAGGCAGCCCACACATTTTGAACAGCTTAAATTCCCTGTTCACTGTAGATGCTGGCTGTAAAGTCGATACAACAAATCTTTGACTGTCCATCTTTTTAAATATTGACTTCCTTGAGGAAATTATGCACCAAACAAATATGCGTGCCAAGCCGATTCTGAGGAAGCATCGAGGTATTCTTGGGCCTCATCCTAGGGCACACCAGTGGAGTCCAACTTCACTTGGGAAGTTGAAGAAATTTATGGGCGTTAAGCTCAAAATGGGGATACTGCACAAACAAAGAGTACAGTCCTACTGGTCTACTCGCATGATTTGGATAACACCCAGCTTCACACTGGTCAGGCTTATGATTTCCGATTTACTTTACCTTGTACTATACAAAAGTAAAATATAGGGAAATTGACGAAGGTGGAGCTGTCCTAGTATATACCTTTCAATGGCTGTGCATAGATATATACCGTCCATGGGCCACTACTTCTCTAGGCAAACAGCTTTTCAAATTGTTTCCTCTAGTTGAGGAAATCTTGGACTTGCTTATAGCGGGCTAGAGGCCTTTATCCGCCATCAAAACGAGGTAGATGTTCTTCTGTTTGCCATATAACCAGTGCATTACAGTGATCAGAGCATATGCCACGTTGTCACAAAGTACCTTTCCGGGGAAAACCTTAAGCCATTTTCAAGTAGTTCTTTCTCTGTAGGAAATTTAAAACAGTCTTCCCCAGCATGCTCACTCAGTTCCAGAAATCTAGGCCTCGTGGCATCCTTGAACAACCCCTAACTTGCATCCACAACCTGGATGGAGTTGGATTTAGAGCAGTAAGTGCAGATGAAAGACACGTCTTCTTGAGCCTCAGGTGGCTGTCACAAAAGGCTTTAGTAAAGGTTCACTTGGCAAGTATAAGGGATTAGTCCAGACTTTGAAGGAGACCAAGACAAGAGAAGGTATGAAAAGCTTTGGCTAGCTGCGTTTTCAAGGGACATCACATAGGTAGAAGCCAGATATTCAAGGTAGTAGAGATACACATGCCTTCACTTCATCTTCACCAAGGGACTCAACCCCATCAGCACCACACTTACCCCAATGCTCAATGACTCTCACTCAACTAACTCGATGACTCCAAACCATACAGAACGCAGCAGCCAGGCTCACCCTCAACCTCCCACCATGCACAAACATTAACCGGCACTTCAATCAGCTTCACTGACTCCCTATCCACAAGCAACCTCTCTTCAAACTCCTCACGCAAACAATCAAAGCATTACCCAACACTGGCCCAGGATACCTCAAAAACCACCTCAGATTTTAGAAACCTTCCAGACACTTCCGCTCAGCAAGACTCCTACTCACACACATCCCATTCATATGCAGCACCCAAACAGGTGGTGATGCCTTCTCCTACTTTGCTCCAAAAGCCTGGAACGACCTGGCCCTACACACCAGCACCACCTCTTAAATTCTTGAATTCTGCAAGACGCTGAAGACTTGGTTTGTCAAGTAGGTGAGACCATGGACTGGCCCAGACTGCTTCTGCATTGGCAGTAGGATACCCTCTCGGTGATAGAACACTTTATAAATACATGCAACATTACACAGAACTCAGCATGCAATACTAAACATGTGGGTCATATTTATGGCCTGCTTGCCATGTTCATCTCCCATCAGAATGTGGTATATGTTCTGTTTGCTGTATGACAAGTGCATTACAGTACCAGCACTACACATAGTGGTGGACGGAACATGTGCCATGTAGGTATAGAGTCCCTTGTGTGCCAAAAACAAATGTCCGTAGCAGTTTTGGACGTGCTCTTCAGGGAACTCTCATTGACCTTGGGTTGATCTGTTCTTATTGTGGGCACCAGGCCCAGCCACACAAGTTGGGCAGCGTTTTTACCTGGATAAGTGGGGTAATGTTGGGTGTAGGAATTCTGTGGATTCCCGCTGATTCCGAAAGTTTCCATAACAGAAATGTAGGGAAAATGTGTGATTTTAGGCAAAGTTTGAGGTTTACTAGGCATTATGTGTAAGAAAATGACATGGAATCCATGCAAGCCACACCACCCAGGAATCCCCTGGGTGTCTAGTTTTCAAAAATATCTGTGGTTGGTAGGTTTATTTCGGTGGCAGCTGAACACAGTCCCAAATACCGCAGCTACACATGTCGCTCCACTCAGCGGTTTAGTTTTATTTGTCGCTGTCTCTTGGCCCACCCCCTCATGAAAGATATCGTTGTAAACAGGAGACATTGGGACTCTGGATGCTCAGAAATGTGTGGATCCCTACAGATTTCAGAACCTTTCCCACACAGAAATGTAAAAAAATGTTTGTTTTTACCCAAGGTTTGAGATTTGCAAGGCCTACTGGGCAACGAAATCTGGCAAGAGTCATGCACATCATGCCCCCCTGGACTCACAGGGGTGTCTAGTTTTCATTAATGTGCAGGTTTGGAAGGATTCCATAGGTGCATAGTCTTGTTGCAAGAAACTGGATTTCAACTAATGTGTCGGCGCCATAAGATAGCCAAGTGGGGCGATTTATTCCTAGAAGGGCACTTTCGTTCCATGGATCAGTTCTTTGGAGCTACGCGACCAACGCTGCTGGAGATTTTTTATTATGTGCGACTACGACAGGGCATGTGGGAGGTGTTAACGGACTTTCCCAAGGAGCCGGAAAACCTGCTACCATTGCATGGCATGTTGGGGTCCACTGACGGGCGACACCACGTCCCTGGTATTTATAGCAGTGTCAGGACACAGCGACTGGGGAGAGAGGGCACAGCTCGTGCACACTGGAGCGCGGACATTGATAGGGAAGTCACTGATGCCCAATGGAGTTATTGTTGTGGAACAACCGCCAACATATCGGCTAGCTGCAGGCTCAAGATAATACACTATAGGTTTCTGCAGAGACTCTATTACACGCCGGCTAAAAAATATAGATTTCACTTGTCGGATAACGATAGATGTGATAGATGCCGTGTGGAAGGAGCTGGATTTCTCCATCTGGCATGGGAATGTCCTGGAGTATGGGACTATTGGACGCAGGTGCACACAGCACTTCAGGGCATGTTGGGGGTTACATTGGACAGGGACCCGCTAATTATGCTTTTGGGATATACCATGCAAGTGCCTAAACAGTGCAGGAATTTCCTTGACATTACGTTACTACTAGCGAAACGTAGACTGGCTTGTCGCTGGGGAAGGGGTAGGGCCCCGAAATTTAAGGACTGGCTCACAGATGTTCTCTACTGCCAGGAACAAAATGCTGTCTATGCGGAAACACAATCATTGGTATGTAGGCCTAGAGACATCTGGGGGCCATTACAAACCTACCTACTAAGTACTGTGGAATCGTCTTAGGAGGACATTGGGGACAGACTTGGAGATGGTGCGCCCACACAGAGTAGTCAGGTATCATATACATATATGGGGATGGTTGTGAGAATACTTCATGTGGATATAGGAGACTACGATACTGATGAGGTAGATGACGGGGGAATACACATGTATGTTGTAATATAATATGCTGTAGTGCACTATCATTCTTCGAACAGTACTTTGCCTATAATGAACAGATACTATGTAACCTTACGTAGAAATTATTATTGTTGGATGACACTCTCTAAACCTCTGAATTGTAATGGATGACTATAAGAAGTGTTATATTTTCTCTGTAATCACCTGCCGATTTCGCCTGGTTCGATTGTATGCAAACGATGGAACGAGTTAAAATGTATCTATGTCTTTCTTTGAAAAATGGTATAAATAAAGTTTAAAAAAAGGATTCCATAGGTGCCAGTTGAGCTTTGGCCCAAAATCCACAGCTAACCAAACTGAAAAAAAAGAGTTGGTTTTCAGTAGAAAAAGTTAATGTGTCCATGTTGTGTTTTGGGCCCAGCCCTGTCACAGGGGCCAGACCAACCGACCCAAGTTAGGTACAGGTTTTATTGTGAGACGTAGGGAAATGCTGGGTGGTAGGAAATTTGTGGCTCCTCACAGATTCCAGCACTTTCCATCACACAAATGTGAGGAAAATGTGTGTTTTAGCCAAAGTTTGAGGTTTGCACAGTCTTCTAGGTAAAATAACCTGGTGAGAGCCATTCAAGTCATGCAACTCTGAACTCTCCCAGATGTCTAGTTTCAGAGATTCAGGGTTGGTAGGTTTCCTTAGGTGCCGGCTGAGCTGTGATTCAAAATGCACAAGCACCCAAATTCCCCAAAAAAGGCAATATGCAGTGGAAAAAGTTCATGTGTTCATGTTGCGTTTTGGGCCGTTTTCTGTAACAGGTGCTAGGCCCATCTGCACAGTTGGGGTATAATTTTTATTGGGAACATGGTGGAATGCTGGGTGGTAGGAAATGTGTGGACCCATGCAGATTCCAGAACTTTTCCACACAGAAATGTTTTTAGGCACAGTTTGTGGTTTGCAAGGGCTTCTGGGTGAAAACATCTCATAGAACCACCCTGGCTGCCAAGTCTTCAGAAATATCTGGATATGGTAGGTTTTCCTTGATGGCGATTGAGATAGGCTGGGTACCTTTAATATCCCCATGATCTGGGTGAAAAAGGATGCAAATTTGGCATTGATACCTTAGGTGAAAAAAGACATGGAGGTCTAAGTGCAAAGCACCCCATATAGCAAAAAAAAGCCTCAGCATTGAGAGGGTTAAGGTATAGTTTGTCTTACCACAGTGTTCAAACATACAAACTGTGACTGGACCTCCGAAAAACCTGGATACCACCCTGTGATTAGCATAAACTCTGGCATCATAGAACAGACCTTGCAAGCATTCATAACCTTTTCAACAGGCTTCATAAAAAAGGATAAACCTAAACAAAATACAAAACCGTGAGGGGGAAACAACAAAGGTGCAACAACACACATGGTGTGTGGCACTATGGCCATGGGAACCCTACAACCGAAGACGCTGTGAGACATTAGCTCCATCTTGTCGCTACTTATCTTGCTCAGGAAGGAAACAGCCCAAGAGCCTGATGGCTTGTAAATTGCCCTCTTCCTGGTATGACCCTCCTTCTGAGTCCTAGCTTCGATTTGCCAATCCTCCACAGACTCCAACAAATTCAATGTCTACATCCCAAGAATTTGTCTGTTCATAAAGATACGAGATCACTTCTTTGTGTACCTCCAGTATTTCACCATTCTGATGCTCGGTTCTTTTCTTCCTTAATCTTGACAGTAAGCCTCATAAATGGGGACTTATCTTGAAAAAGCTACGATGAGCGAACTTTTAATTATGCCTTTGTGTTTGGTGAATACGGGTAATCTAATTTCTTACTTCATGAAGAAGTATGAAGTATGAATTGATGCAGTCCTTGCAACTGGAAGTCCCACTCAACAGGGATTTGTGTTTCCCCACTGTACCCTGAGTGCCAAAAGGGAAACACAATTGCACCAGATTAGCCATGTTATCGCCCATGCCCACTCTCAAAGTTCATACACGGGGTTTACAGGAGTAGAGCTGGTGAACATTTTGTTTAAAAAAGTGCCGTATTTCTGGCTGTCTTACTTTGCAAACAAAACGCCACATCCTCCATTTAAGATTTTGGTACTAGTTTGATCGCCACGTTGGACTCACTGCAAAAATCCAATTTCCTGCTTCAACTGAAGTAAATACATCTGGCTGTACTTCTGCAGCAAAAACAACATTACTGAGGTAAGAATTAGAACCCTACAGTTGAGTATCTCTAATCAGTACTTGTCCACCTCCCACATATCCATAAAGATCTTCTCCAAGGCCTAGATAAATTATGAAAACCCTGGATCACCCCCCTCCCTTGAGTGCTGAACAGAGGAGGAAGGATGAACAAGTCTTTAAATTGTTATGGTTGTGGAATGATGCTTCTTTTGTCTAGCCAAGGGCTGTCCACTCCCCTGTTCATATCTGGAGTCATGGCATATTTGTTGGTACTGGATGATGCTACTCATGTAGCCATGGTTCAAAGACAATTAAGACAGGCCTCTCTCTCACCAGGTCACCTACTTCAAGATGTCTTCATTGTGTTGTGTTTGTTTCCTAATGTTTTCCTTCATCCAGACAAAGACCTACCAGAGATGGCATTTCCAAAATCTTGTGTCGTCTTTCTGATTGTAATCCTGTCAACCTTACACGTGAGCACATATGGAGCACCATTTCATGTATGATTCCTCTTGTAGCAAAGTTCTCCACACCAGCTGTTGCCACATCAAGTGATTTAACTCCATTTGACCTTCATCAGTAACCTTCTCGACTTCCTGCTTGAACTCAAACGGATAAAACGCCTCTTCTCATTCAATATAAATGTAATGTAGTGACCAAGAAGAACATTCATACTTTTAGCTCTCAATGCATAGGCTCTGATAGTACACATCTTCTTTCCCAAACACACCAACATTTTACTGTCCTCATCCAGATGCCAAAAGAAGCAGTTGCATTCTAATACCTTCTTGTAACCACAGGATTATCTAGCAGGAATCTAATCATGTCAGGCTTGTATTCCAAATGTACACCCTGAGCGAGGCCATTTTATGGTAACAGGAAAGGAGAGTATTTTTGCAGAACTATCAGTACCCTTGCACTGGCCCTTTTTATTTTTTAACGTTCTTTCTATTAAACAGTTGATTCATACACCATTCCACATAATACAGAGACAGGGTACAATCTGGCAGCAGTGATCCGAGGGAACAGTATAGTCCATACAAAATATAAAACAATAAAGGACTCTCAGGTTTTGATCCTTGTAACACTAGGTCCTACCCCACTCCCGATCCCACCCTCTCCAACCCTATGCAGTTACGTCCTGTACTGTACCCATGAAGCCCAGATCTTTTCCTATTTTTTTGGGTCCCCTCTGCTTTGGTAGATGACTTTCTCCACCTGTTGGCCCCAGTGTATAACACTGGCACTTTTGTAATCTATGTACGCCAAGTCTGCAAATCTTCACCTGTCTTAACAGACGGATATCTGGAGTATGAGGTAAAGGAGATGGTAGATTCATGGATTCATTGAGGCCAATTGCAGTACCTGGTTGTGTGGCGGGGTACTATGTGTCAGAAAAGGATTGAAGCCCACATAATTTGTTCATGCTCCCCCATGTCCACCAATTGGTAATGAAGTTGAAACCTGGTCCTTAGATTACTTCCCGGTGTCACACCTTAGGGACCGTGTGCTGTGAAGATTCAGGCTAAGGACAAACACCCATTCATGCATCAGGTGCACAGGGGTTGAAGACTGTGAATAACAAGCAAGTGGAAAGGGAAGAGTTTGGGAACAAGTCTATCTGACATACGGGTCATTACACATTTCCTATTTTTGGGTACTTTTTAAGGTCGTTTGCGGCAGAGCTTTATTTAAGATCATTTTGACGAACAGCCTTTGCCTCGCAATGTCATGAGTTGCTGTGGCTCTCGACTTTGAAACCGGTTTGTACTCATTACCCATCCCTCACATTTCTTGTTTTTGTCTCTTCTGGTAGACTCCCTATTAGGACTTCCTTTCTCCATGGTGCTGTTATTACTTGCTCTTTCTCTTGCATGCCTCCTAGCTCCAACTGGTGGATTCGTGGTGGCGTTCTGGATCCCTCAGCTGGAATCGACGTCCGCTTAAGGCTCAACACAGCAGTATCCACTGTTGACACTAGTACCCCTCTCAAAATGGTAATATATGGTATGCACTCCCGAGATCTCACTGTATTCTCCTCTTACCTGCTCTCCTCTGGCTCCTATATGACCAGTTCCACCAGCTCCCGACCCTCAAACATTGGGATAGAGTTGTACCATCCCTTGACTGAGAAAATTCCATTCTGAGGAGTGAGATCAAGTCCTCTCTCTCTCTCTCTCACAAACTCCACTTCACTGTTTTACTTAGATTCCTATTGTAGGGAGCAAATAAATCTTGCGTAGGCATTCAGCAATGGCAGGGACTTTCCGCAGCTCTAAACATATGGAAGCTGACATGTGTCTTCAGCATCGGAACTCAGCCATGTGTCTCCTACCTACCTCACCTCGAAACCAGGCTCCTGACGGCTTCTTCTGCACTCGGCCATGTGCTTTTTACCTAACTAAGCGGGCTGCCTTGGGGGGAAATTGGACCCTTGCGACCAGCAATCCTACCTGACCTCCCCTGCTTCTGTCTCCCCCCGCTGTCGCAGCCTGTGACATCCCGGCGCGGCCGCCGAGCGGGGGAGACTACGACCCCCAGTGTCCTTTGCGGCAGGAAGCCGCCTGATCCCGTTTCCGCGCCTGGAGGCGCCATAAATTGAATCAGCAGCCCCTGTGTAGCGGGCTGCCTTGGGGGGAAATCGGACTCTTGCGATCAGCAATCCTACCTGACCTCCCCTGCTTCTGTTTCCCCCCGCTGTCGCAGCCTGTGACATCCCGGCGCAGCCGCCGAGCGGGGGAGACTACGACCCCCAGTGACCTTTGCGGCAGGAAGCCGCCTGATCCCGTTTCCGCGCCTGGAGGCGCCATAAATTGAATCAGCAGCCCCTGTGGAGCGGGCTGCCTTGGGGGGAAATCGGACCCTTGCGATCAGCAATCCTACCTGACCTCCCCTGCTTCTGTCTCCCCCCGCTGTCGCAGCCTGTGACATCCCGGCGCGGCCGCCGAGCGGGGAGACTACGACCCCCAGTGACCTTTGCGGCAGGAAGCCGCCTGATCCCGTTTCCGCGCCTGGAGGCGCCATAAATTGAATCAGCAGCCCCTGTGGAGCGGGCTGCCTTGGGGGGAAATCGGACCCTTGCGACCAGCAATCCTACCTGACCTCCCCTGTCTCCCCCCGCTGTCGCAGCCTGTGACATCCCGGCGCGGCCGCCGAGCGGGGGAGACTACGACCCCCAGTGACCTTTGCAGCAGGAAGCCGCCTGATCCCGTTTCCGTGCCTGGAGGCGCCATAAATTGAATCAGCAGCCCCTGTGGAGCGGGCTGCCTTGGGGGGAAATCGGACCCTTGCGACCAGCAATCCTACCTGACCTCCCCTGTCTCCCCCCGCTGTCGCAGCCTGTGACATCCCGGCGCGGCCGCCGAGCGGGGGAGACTACGACCCCCAGTGACCTTTGCAGCAGGAAGCCGCCTGATCCCGTTTCCGCGCCTGGAGGCGCCATAAATTGAATCAGCAGCCCCTGTGGAGCGGGCTGCCTTGGGGGGAAATCGGACCCTTGCGACCAGCAATCCTACCTGACCTCCCCTGCTTCTGTCTCCCCCCGCTGTCGCAGCCTGTGACATCCCGGCGCGGCCGCCGAGCGGGGGAGACTACGACCCCCAGTGACCTTTGCGGCAGGAAGCCGCCTGATCCCGTTTCCGCGCCTGGAGGCGCCATAAATTGAATCAACAGCCCGCGTCGCGGGACGTGCGCGGGACGTGTGCCGGGCTAAGCCCGGGCAAAGGGCGGGCCCTCTGTGGACCGAAGGGGACAGGACAGGTCTCCTCCCTTGACCCTACTGCGAGAGTAGGTAGAGTGTATTCACATACTATCTGACCATTTCTGTAGCCCAACTAATCCTACTCTAAACATGCCTTGTAAGGAGGGAACAAGCCTAGCTACGCTAGCTACGCAGAGGGACCCAGGTCAAGGGGTACTAAAGCATCATATGATTAGCACAAGCACTTTGCCTACTGTCCTTGAGATAGATAACAACTCTCCTCGTTACTCCCCAATCAGTACGCAACCTCACCCACAAACTTCCCCAAGAGTGCAAAAACTTTCCCTGTGGGATGAACCAAACATTCTATGCAATTCTAAGTATGTTACAGTGGAATCACCTTCTCTTGCTAAAGGCACCAGCACTTTAAGTACTAAAGACAGTATACGGGATTCATCCTTTTCTTCTAAGAAAGACAACACCCAAGACTCAGTCCTCCCTCGGCCATTACCCAATAAAAGAAAGCATGATGAGGACAATACCAAAGGGAATCAATCCAAATTCCATAAACCATCCGTAAGCCCTACATCACCTGCCAATATTCTCCCTTTCACCATGGACACTGCTGACAAACTGGATGATTCAATACCCTACCCCCAGTTGTCTCTATTGATCCAGATTGAGCAACTTGTTAAAACCATCATTTCCCCTCTAGTAGAAAAAATTCATTCCATAGGGGAAAGGCTCTCCGGTCTAGAGAATAAAATCACGGCCATTCTGACACCTATCAATAATTCAGTAACATCAATTCACTCCCACCCATTTACTACCTTGGAAACAGCCAAGCCAACTCCCAATCACAAAAACGTTCAAGCCACATCACAACCACCTAAAATCCCAGGCTCAACCGCTTCCAAAGCCCCCTTCAAATCTGCTTTATCAAGGTCCTCAGGGGTTAAAACAGCACGCAAACCACCATACATACACCTTCCCCCAGAAGCCGCGCCATATGTGTCCGTCCTTTCAGGAGTACCAGCACTTGCGATGGGAAAAGCTGAAAGACAGCAGGACCTACTGAATAAGGTCATATTCTGGTTGGGGAAAAACAGACCCCTATCACAGGATCATGATGGGGGAATCTTGAGCGTGAGAAGGGTGGGCTGGTTGGGCTCACTACCAAAAAATATTCCTGGGGACTTGGTACTGGTTAAATTCAGGAATCGGAACATCGTCCCGTACCTAAGATCCTGCCCGCCCCAAGAAGGAGATGGCCCAATACGCATTTGGGATTTACTTGACTTTTATACACGCGCGCCAAATATCCCCCTGTTAAGACCAACAGTAGAGCACCACCACCCGCTGGGAGGGGGGGCCCACGTATCCAGTGGTATTAGTTTTTCCGTTCCCAATAGATTTGAATCATTGTACAATTGTCGCAACCCTTGAGTGCTCACACCCAAAGGGAGAATTTTATGCATTTTTACAGCTGACAGGGATAAACCGCACGAATAACATGTCACACTATGGAACTTTGAGGTTGGGGATATGTCTTTTTTAACCGGTAGTTATGTTGGTATAGAATGTATGTATTTATTTTAAGACTGGTTTTTTTATGTACGCTTTTATGATTTTTAAAACAAAATCGAATAAAGCATTTTCGTATCGTATCGTACCTAATCTCTAACTTCAGGTCTCCATGAGACGTCTGGCGGCACCATCAACATTGGGTCATATACTAACTACCTATCTGATCTATGACCTCAGGCACCTGTCTGCATTGTCAACACTCACCCAAACGTTTTTTATCCACCTGGTTTCCAGACTCAGGCCTATATCAGGAACCATGCTGTGGTGTCAGTATTCATCCATGTTGGTCCTACCTACCTCCTCTCCAATCTCAAACTAACTTGAAGCTCCTCTGTACGGTGTCAAGCTCAGCCATCTGATTTCTTCCTATGTGCTGTCCATGCTTAGGTCTCCATTAGGCTCACTGTCTACTGCATCTGCACGCAGCAAACTGTTTTGTACCTATCTGATCTTCAACCCTAAGTCTACATCAGGCTCCTGACTGCTGCCTCTGCACTCAAACATCTGTTTTCTTTTTACCCCATCTACAACCTCAGGTCTAAATGAGGCTCCTAGCTGTGGCAGCATCTCTCAGCCACGTGTTTTCTACCTACCTCATTTCCCCCTCAAGTCTACATCATCCTTGACTGTCCTGCCTCTGCACTACACTTGCCAGCGCTGTTTGCTATTTAATTTTTTTCCTGTGGGAAAGTGCCCCTTTTGACATGGTTAGCACCCACATTGTGCCTGTTATCTCGTGTAACTTTAAATGATAGTGTACTAGGTTCCTGCTAACCAGGTCCCCAGTACCAGTCTTCTTTCCCTAAACTGTACGATTGTTCCCCAGTTGGCAGTCCTTTAGGGTCCCTGTAAGTCCCTAGTAAGTGACACCCCTGGTACCTAGGGCCTTAGAAGTAAAGAGGGTCCCTAAGGACTGCAGCATGAATTGTGCCACCCTAAGAGATTCTTGGAAAGCAGGGGACCCCTACAAATACTAAGTTTGCTAGTCGTAGGGAGCAATTAGCATTTATGGAAAAGGAGAGAGAAAAGACTCTCACTAGCAAACATACAATTTAATAACTGCCCATATATTTACTCAGCATTGAAGCGACTGGTAGTGAACAATTAATGATTCAACAGCATATTTTAAAATTCACAAAACTTTGTTTTTATTTATTATTTTTTCTATTCATTTTTTATATATATAGATATCTTGAGTTGTTTTTCATTTCATTTTTTCATTTCATGATATATATTTTTTATACAAATATTGTCACATTACAAACAAAATTATATATACACAGGACAAACATAAAATCAAAATTGTGAGAGATAATTTCCGGTCGTTGTAAAAATGAGATAGGCAAAGCGGTGGAATAGAACTACGCGCGTTTCGGCCAATGGCCTTCGTCAGGTGACCGTCAATCCCAGTTAACAATACAAAAAATGGTGCAACATGAATTTTTAAGGCAAAAGATTTGATATGTTCAAAACGAGGTATGGAAGATATTCCGAAATCCTTATTTCAACAACCTCGATATATACCAATAGGGGCTCTGGCTTTTATCAGTAGTATTGAATATCCAAGCGAGAGCCTGTTTTAATTTAGTTACGATCCTTTCAATATTGCTTAAGAAGTTGATATCGGAATCAATATGCGGGGGGTGTGTATACAGAGTAGGACTAATTCTCAGAGACTATTATAGTCTACCAAACGATTATTGTTCCACGTGGCCCTTAACTCCTTGCTATACCATCAATGAATCCGATAAAGTGATTTAGACAACGGGTTGGTTCTTATGTTTCTGTTAAGGAGGATAGACGGAGGCTTCCGGTTTTCTCTTTGGTAAAGTTATATATACATCTCTATGTCGGAATGGCCTCTCCGTAACGATGATAGTCCTTTATTATCTGCCGAACTCCGCGGTGGAAAAAACCGCGGAGTTCGGCAGATAATAAAGGACTATCATCATTACGGAGAGGCCATTCCGACATAGAGATGTATATATATAACTTTACCAAAGAGAAAACCGGAAGCCTCCGCCTATCCTCCTTAACAGAAACATAAGAACCGATCCGTGGACGTCAGTTATGCGAACCCCAACGTTGTCTAAATCACTTTATCGGATTCATTGATGGTATAGCAAGGAGTTATGGGCCACATGGAACAATAATCGTTTGGTAGACTATAATAGTCTCTGAGAATTAGTCCTACTCTGTATACACACCCCCCGCATATTGATTCCGATATCAACTTCTTAAGCAATATTGAAAGGATCGTAACTAAATTAAAACACGCTCTCGCTTGGATATTCAATACTACTGATAAAAGCCAGAGCCCCTATTGGTGTATATCGAGGTTGTTGAAATAAGGATTTCGGAATTTCTTCCATACCTCGTTTTGAACATATCAAATCTTTTGCTTTTAAAAATTCATGTTGCATCATTTTTTGTATTGTTAACTGGGATTGACGGTCACCTGACGAAGGCCATTGGCCGAAACGCACGTAGTTCTATTCCACCGCTTTGCCTATCTCATTTTTACAACGACCGAAAATTATCTCTCACAATTTTGATTTTATGTTTGTCCTGTGTATATATAATTGTGTTTGTAATGTGACAATATTTGTATAAAAAATATATATCATGAAATGAAAAAATGAAATGAAAAACAACTCAAGATATCTACATATATAAAAAATGAATAGAAAAAATAATAAATAAAAACAAAGTTTTGTGAATTTTAAAATATGCTATTGAATCATTAATTGTTCACTACCAGTCGCTTCAATGTTGAGTAAATATATGGGCAGTTATTAAATTGTATGTTTGCTAGTGACTTTTCTCTCTCCTTTTCCATAAATGCCACCCTAAGAGATCCCTCACTAAGCTTATGCAAACTACCATTGCAACCTGCGTGTCTTGGTGCAGAGAAAACCAAAGAGTCAACATAGCATACATCACTGTGTGCCATGCCTGCCAGCACTACATGTGGCATAATAAGAACCTCCTACGGAATGCCGTGAAGCCCTACGGCAGGGAGTACTATACCCCTGTAAGGGCATATCTACAGGAGTGGGTATGTCCTGGTGATATCTAAGTTCACCCTATTTTATGTTTGTATGTATGTATACTTATAAAGTGCAACTGCCACCCAAAGGGTATCCTGGCGCTGTGACCATAACAATCCATCAGGTGTAATACACTACATTGCTCTTGGAAAGAGGTGGGTTTTAAGATCCTTCTTGAAGGAAGTCAGATCTTGCCTACTCCTCAGCGACAGAGGTAAGGTGTTCCACAATTTGGCGGCCACAAAGCTGAAGGCACGGCCGTCCATCCTCACTCTGTTAATCTTAGGGACCATCACCAAGAACGCCGAAGAAGACCTCAGGGGTCTAGCGGCTTGGTACCAGGAGAAAAGATTTTGAAGCAGCGTTGGTCCCAGTCCATGCAAAGCCCTGAAGAAAAGGCATGAGGCCTTAAAAAGAATCCGCTGCTGGACAGGTAGCCAGTGGAGATCAGAGAGTGCTGCCAATGACGATGCAGAACGTGGGCGAGATAAAGCCAATTTGGCTGCCATATTTTGAATCCTCTGTAACTTTGATACCAGGATATTGGGAGCCCCAGAAGCAGTGCGTTGCAGTAGTCTAACCTACTGAGGATGGTACTACGCACCACTTCTGCCCTGGCTCCTAGAGGAGGTAACGGCAAGATTTTTCGTAAGGCTCTAAGCAAGCCCATACAAGTCACCGTGGTCCTGTTGACAGAGGCGTCAAGCCTAAGGCTAGGCTCAAACAAGACCCCTAAGTTGCGAGCCGACTCGGCCGCGGTCACCGTACCCAAGATAGAGTGCACAGGGATGCCATAATGAGTACATGGACTGGACACTCATCATTCCGAGTTCCCCTGCTACATGATGGTTTCAGTGTACCCCAAGGTGTTTGATACCAAACACCTTGTCTTAATAAACCCACACTGATGCCAGCAATGGATTTAGTAATAAATACACCCAGAGGGCACCTTAGAGGTGCACCCTGAAAAACCTATTGACCACTAGTGTGTTGACCGACTGGTCTCGACCAGCGAGCCGCCATATACAGGTTTCTGACCTCCTGAGGTGGGAGCCTTTGCTCCAGGTTAGGAAAAAAGCCAGACCGAAAAGCCTCAAATGCCCTGCTGCCTATGTTATTCGACCCCGGGCCTCTCCAGATAGTTGAGGTGCCCACCCTCCTGACCCCCCTTTTTGGTGACAAGACACACAGGAAAATTAGGAAAATTAGGAAGTGTGCCCACATTCAGTCAGCACCACCCCTAGGGTGGACCAGCTGATGTGGACCCCAACTTTCAGATTCCTCCATGTTGCTTTGGATGGACATACCCTTATGGGGTCTGGGTTATGCCCACTTCCCACAGATAGTATCAATCAATCAATCAAAAACAACTTTATTCAATTTTTCGATAAAAACCATAAAAGTTACAACATGTCCGCACCTTATTAAGAACTGGTACTTAATAATGTTTACAATTTATAACAGTAGATAAAAACAAATACATAAAATTAAAAAGGAGAGTTTCACAATTCATATCATTAATTAATGTACAGTCCAAAACACGTAGTCCATGATTTTATGCCTTCTCCCTCTAATATGACTAAGATTCAAGACAAGCCCTTGTTCTCACTACTGCTTTCAGATATCCCACGATGAAGAAAATACAATCTGGTTTTAGCATATGCAAAAACAAGAGAGCTGGGCGGACCTGATTAAAATTCAACCTTTTTAAAAGGGGGAGCAAAAAGTGTCTTTGTGGTATATCATAAAATTTGCAGATGAACATAACGTGCAGCAGGTCTTGTGGAGATACTTGATCGCAGCCACAGGGTGCTAACACATGTCCTCTGCTACAACCTTTAGGAACAGCAAGTAACAGATGAAAAAGATCAAAGCGGAACCTGAACAATAAAAAACGCTCATAAGTAGTCCGTGTTCCCAAAAGATATGGCTCAGTTGATGGATCAGTTTTAAGGGTCAGGAATTTGCGGACACTTGATTTTCTTAGTTCCAGCTCATCTCTTTCTAGCTTCCTGATACAACTGAAAGCTTTCTTAACCAGTTCCACATCCTTTTTTACTATAACAGAAGGTTTTAAAAAGTGATCAGGGCGGCCCAACTCGGCAAGACAACCACCAATATATTTCAACCATGGGATTCGAAGCATATGGTCAAGGCTCATACAGTCTGTTATAATCTGTTGATTGAGCTCTAGTTCCTTGTTTAGCCAGCACTTGAGCCAAAACACCAGAGGACGCAGTGCCAATATATTGCATAGAATGGAACCCCCAATTCCTCATGGACTCCCACTTTGGATAAACTTTTCGGCACACCCAGCAGGCGTTTTAAGAAGTTATTCTCAACCACCTGCAATGCGTCTGTGGTGGTGTATCCCCAAATCTTGCTGCCATAGCAGGCAGTTGTTACCCCTTTGGTCTGATAGATTTTCAGCATAGCTGCAATTGGGCGCCTGCCCATCTTGGCAGCAAAGTTGAAAATAGCGGTGGTTATTCATGTAAACTCCCCTTTTTTCTTCTGTATGAGGGGTCCCCACTTTAATCGGTCATCCAACAAAACCCCCAGGTATTGAAGCACTGTCGCCAGGGGGACCCTCTCGGAGCCCACCACGAAAGAATAATTTTCCATGGGCCGAGCCCCTACCTGCATTATAAAATATTTGGCGTTGTTGATAGCCAGGTCTCAGGTCCCCATAAAGGTCACAAAAGAATCCAATAAGGATTGTAGTCCCCTGGCTGTTCTGGCTTTGAGGACCGTGTCATCCGCATATAGTAGGACCGGGAGGCACCGTCGCCCTACATGCGGATAATCAGCCCCCGTTGCAACCAAGGCTCATTCTAGGTAATTTATATAAAGATAGAACAGGAAGGGGGCCAGAATGCAGCCCTGGCGCACCCCCCTTCTGATTTTAAAATCCGTGGAAACCCGAAGATCCTGGGCAAATCTAACATTCGCCTTTGTTTCTCTATGCAGAGCCATTAGGAAGTCCACGATGTTGGCCTCCACCACCATGGCCCACATGGACTGCCACAGTTTGGCCCAATTAACACAGTCAAACTGTGCTAATTTAGGCTTTTATGGAAAGGTCCATAAAAGCTAGATAGTAGTCATATAGAGGGTGTAGACACCCTGAAGGTAGGTAGCCCATTAGCTACTATCTGTCGCTCCCCTTAAACGCCCCTTAATTGAGTATTTAGGGGGCACCCAAGAACTCCGATTCGGCAGGTCAACAGAAAAAGAGTGAAGAAGAGTCACCACCTTTCAAGAACTCTAGCAGTACTTTGGAGCGAAACCCGGCCATCCTCAGCCCTCTCTTGACAGTCGCAATAGAGTGACCCATCCTGTGAGCTGGAGAACTACCAAAGCGTTAGGTAGCCTGCTAGCACTTTAAAAATTATCTACAATCTCCCTTGAAGTAGGGGAGTGTTGAAAATTAGTACGTTTTGGTGAACATTATCTGCGCCATCTTGCCTCTTCCCCTGATGCCACACTTTTGTCGTGCGCGCCCGCCATTTTCTAAGATGCCCCGATCAGAACGAACCCTTTTGCATGCCGCTGGCCCCTGACATAGCCCTTCGCCTTCACTAAGCCTGCACGCTATCCACCCCCTGCTTGCACCTGCCTTGAGTCATAAACCCCTCTTCGGCGCTGCTCTGCCCCAGGCCCTCATCCTGTTCCCAGCGCGACACCTCCCTGCTTTCCTTTCATGATCTCCGGCCCTTAGATGCAAAACCCTTTTTCCCCGTGTGCCCGTTTTGTCCTCCCCGTTCCCAAGCCGACACCCAGCTCTGCCGATACCATCCTTGCCCCTCCCCGTACAATAGAAAGCTTCCCCCCATCAAAGAATCCCTGGGTTGATCAAAGCCCCCACCCCATGAGATCCGATCAAACCCCCCACATTCCGTGAATCGGCGGATTATCCAGCTGCGCGATGCTCATCACCTGTTGTGACTAGGGTGGGGACTTCAACTGTAAATGTGTGTGGGAACGGGCCCAAAGGGGAGTTCCGAGAATGTCTTTTCCGTACATCAAAGCTTTAACATGTATGTGTAATCTACAATAAAGTCATAAATGTGTGTATAAGAGGCCAGGCCTCAGGAATACAGTTAGAGCACCTCAGAACGATACCTTCTGTCCGTTTCGTTGTGTTCTCCTCCGGAGAGAATAAAAACCCTTGTTTCCTGCTTTCCAGTCTCCAGCGCCTGCCTCTTCATTGATTTAAATAACTAGAGGGTCACAGAGGCAATACTGCCAGGCAAATATCGATTGTCCCTGACCCGATTGAACTTTTTACAATTGGCGTCCCAAGCGTGGGGCCCATCAGCGACTCGTGGATCCAGTGGGAGAGGTCCCGACGACAGAGTGAACGACTGCAACGATCGGGAGAGCTCTTGCCCAATAGACCCTCGTCTGGCAGCCGATCATCCGAACTTCACTAGTTCCGAACAGACCTCTCTCGAGTGATCTACGGTCCTGACTGGGAACCATCAGGAGTGCCGTGAGAAATACGAGAAAAAGAGGACGATCGGGCGCTGGATTCGGAAGACAAGAAACTGTCCATGCGGTCCGGGTAAGGTCGTGTTACCACGACAAGTTGCGAAAAATTTGCTTGATTGTTTGTTTGTTCAAAAATACTAGTATTGCTCTGTTTATTTTTATTTGGAGATTCACTGTCTGCAAACGGAGAAACAACAGGCTCTCTCTCTCTTTGCAAACAGTGGAGGATAGGTAGGGTAGCAGCCGTGCTTATTTTTTTTCTCCCCCACTCAATAATTGCTTGAAACTGAACTGTTGTTCGCAAACTATTGTTTCCTGGAGATTCCCTGTCTGCAAGCAGGGAAGAGACCACCCTTTTTGCAGATAGTGAAAAGGGTAGGTAACGCAGATCTTTGCGGACCTACTCATTCTCCCCATTGTTATTTATTGGTCGTTTGGTTTTATATTTTTTTTGATCCATGAGGTATTCACTGCCTGCAAACAACGTTGAATAGAAATATTCTGTACGGTCTTTGCACCTAGTGATAAGATAGGCAGTGCTGACTTTTTAGTCCCTCGTTACGAGCCGTCATGTCTGTCTTCTCCCCACTGATAAATAGCCTGTTTAGTCCGGACCGCGTATTAGAGGTGGACCATATAGCTCCATTAGAAGGCACCCCTAATAAGGACATGTTCATAAACTATGGGTTAGTCACCATAGCCTATAATAAATTATGGCACAGGTATACCGAAGAGAGTCAAGACAAACAGTGGCCACTGGCAGGATCCTTTGACCTTGATAAAATAGAAACGTTAGAAATAGCCCTTCGAAATAATAAGACAACGCCAATTATGCTCGACAGTCTCGGTATGTGGCGCAGAGAGGCTACGAAACGACAGAGAAAAGACGAGGATAAACCAAGTAGGGAAATATACCGACAGGACAACCCCAGGACACCGCTACCCACAACTTATCCCCCGACACTATGCAAAGGACGACCAGACTTAGGGTCAGACCAATGCGCTTTTTGTAGGTATGTCGGACACTGGAAAGCCCAATGCCCGACTCTACTGAGCGTGAGTAAAGACAAAGGGCCGACAAGAACGACAGACCGACAGTACGAGAAAAGGCGCGAGACAAAGAAGAACCCGACTTACATAGACAGACCAGACAGAACCACCACGTTTGATTATGCCCGATGGCACAGATTTCGCCAGGAAAATCTCAGCGGCATGCTCACGTTCTCCTAGGTCGGGCAATGTCAAGACGGGAACCCAGCCTCGTTTAAAATTCACAGACGGAAAGAGATAATTATGACCAATAACTGTTTTTATATTTGTCTTGGGTCTTTGTATGTCGTACTTGTACTGTCCCCCGTCTGAGTTTGTGTGTATGTAATGTGCAAATCTGCGTCATCCCTCTACACGTGTTTCCGTGTTACTCGACCTCTGTTAGCAGAAACTTAGCATAAAAGCAACCTGGAAAGAAAGAAATGGTGAAACAAAATCCGTAGACCATTAATGAACTTGAACTTTTAATTTAACACAACAAACAAGGAATAATAACGATAAACTGTAGAAAATGAAAGTCAAACAGAACATTCGCCCCCCCCCCATTCTGGAACCTTCCAAAGTAGGGCAGGGTTACGGCTACGCCCAACCAACGGCAACCCATATAAGGCGAGCCCGGCCGCCAACTCTTGGTCAGGAAATCTTAACGTATGGGGGAGCCGGAGGAGAGGCAGGAGCCCGCAGCCTGGGCATTTGCAGGTAGTCCCGCCACATGTCTCCTTGGCCGGCCGCAACGGGCCTGGAAAGACTAAGGTAGTCCCGCCACATGTCCAGAGGAGAACGAGGCACCTCTTCCTTTTCTCTTCCGTCACAGCCGCAGCAGTCCTGGACGGCGGGATGTCCTGCACGTACCTCCACAACAATTTGTCCAAGTTGGGCTGGGAGGGAGAGGCGACGCGGACGAGCCTCTCCCACCTCCACCGGTAGGAGGTTTCCCAGCCCCCAGCCCGACGCCGAACACCCCCAGTCAGGCGATGGTGCCAATACTTCCACAGCACCGAACGTACAATGGTGGCACCCCAGTACTTGCGCAGCACCGAACGTACAATGGTGGCACCCCAGTACTTGCGCAGCACCGAACGTACAATGGTGGCACTTGGGGAACACCGGATGTGGAGAGGCCTTCATGCGGGGCGATGAAAAGGAGCGGCATGGAGTACACCGGGAGAAGGAGACGAGGCGAACGAGTCTCCCTTGCCCCCAGGTGGGGGCATCACAGCCGCACCCCAGCCGGACGTCCCGCTTTCACAAAACAGGGACCTCTTCCTTTCACTCCGAAGGGTCTCTTCCACTCTTGCAAACTCGACGAGAGTGGCCCCGGTAGGGCCTCAAAATGGCGTCTGGGTCCGCTGGAAGGTGGGCCCCGGCCACTAGAGTAACTTTGACCAGCAATATAACTCGAACATTTGCCCTCTGGAGCACGAGCCCCCATCTCCGACAGCATCTCCGCAGCCTTGAAGATCCTACAAGGGTCCCCGGCGGAACCTTCGGCCTTTGCAGGTTTCCGGTAAGGGACGGCTGCCTTGATCGCCAACGAAACAAACATGACATTGCCACACCTTCTGTTAGCGTGAATTCTAGAACTGCCGAAAAGGACTCTGGTCCAAACTGCCAGTAATGGAAACATTTCCCCCTGATGCTGCTTCCGGACTGAGCCGGCCCCGCCCAAAATGGCGCTGGTATCAATCGGAACTTACGAACACCTCGTGGTGTTCCTTCGCACTAATATAAACTTGATGTTCTGAGATTTTATATGATCCTTTGTACACTTGGCTAGAAAAGACAAGGAGAACTTACTCGACGAACAGTATGAAAAGATCCCCGTTACAAATGTTGATTACGAATGTACAATGTATTATATTTTTATAACTAATGTAAACCCCATTTACGACGCACACGTACGGTATGCATATAGGAAATCTGATTACAACTGTTATGATTATGCTTCTAAATTATGAAAATATATGCCCCCGAACCCCCAGCCAATTAATAGACGTTTTAGTCTCTTACAAATGAATGAGTAAAACTTTCCGATGTTTTTATTGCTGCAAACGACACCCCCCACTGTACGCACTTTAGCCATTGCCACGACCGGCCAAATACGACCGCACCCTCATAATCCATATGCTGAAATGATTTTGCAAAATAAAGTCTTTGAAACTATGGACGGGTATTGCATGCTTTATTTTAAAAAAATATGGGATGGGTGGGAAAGTTCTTTTCTGTGCACCCTACTCTGCTCTCTCTTTAAGGTTAAAAGAAGATGGTTGCCCAGCCCTGGAGGACGGATCGGATCGACAACACGACACTCCGCCTTCAAGGTACGCGTCTGACTCATGAACTCTCGCGTAGAGGAAGACCTTGACTTCCAAGGATGGGTAAAACGAATGGTGTAAATGAGGGAATGTAAAAGGAGGGTGAAATGAAATAATGTAAATATTATAAAGTACAACGTTCCAAAGTAGCAGGGACCCAAGAACCGAAGAACCTTAGAACGCCACAGCGTTGAAAGAGGTTTAAGGACCCCGATAGTGAGATACATCCTTTGACTAGATACCTCGCACTAGGCACCTCTGGTTTCCTTTTTATGTTTCCCCGCACACGCCCTACATGAACACACTACCCCCCCCGACTCCAGAAACCATATCCCCGGGGACCCTGCCCCAAGGAGGAAAGACGAGTAAGAGGTAAGTAAAGGACTTATGAATCCATGTATTTGAATGCGCGCGAATGCTGTCTCCCCCACCCCCCCCCCCTTTTTTTCCTCCTTCTGCAGGTTACATCAGAGATTACAGCCGAGGTGTGGCGAAGATCTGAAGCCTTGCCACGTCTAATACACGAAGCGGACTAGCGCCGCAAGGTGGTGTCTAAGCACGCCTGCAGACTACTCACGTACCGAACATCCCGAAAAATTAGCACAACCTGATAAAAAGTGATCACCCTTAAACCAGACCGGACGAATGAACCCATGTCACGTATGATGCGAAACTATGAGGGAATGTGTGTATGTGTGACTGAGGCGTTGGCCCAACTGGTCGAAGGACCGAGAATGCGAGAAAGTGCGACAACATGGTACCTCCTTTCTTCTTTCCTTTTTCTCAAGGCACGTCCCCTCTACCCTGTCTAATGCTCAAACTGCATGATTACAAGATTCTAACGCAGACTCGTGAATGCCCTTTACTGTGTAATGCACTAAATAGCCTTTCTTGAATACACTGCCACCCTCTCTGTTGCACGTGTACTATTTAGCCTGCCGTTGCACTCTCTCTCTCTCTCTCTCTCCCTCTATTTTTGCACTCCCACTCTTCCGAGTGGTTAGCCCCGAAATTGGCAGACTGCCACCCCTAGCACCCCACCTAATTGGCTTCAAATACCGTCAGTATTTGCACAAAAACTTGTCTTTAATACAATCACCCTGAGACCGCGTCATTACCTCTCCTTTTCCGCTAGAAGTCAATGAACCCAGGTTGGGCCGTAAGGGAAAGGACAGGTAAAACGACAGAGGTTCCCTAATCTGACCCGAAAATAAGGGAACTACATGTCAACGGCTCCTATAGTATAAGACAAGGACCTCAGAATACGCGACCCTCCCCTCCCCGAATTGTCGCAATACCCAAACCGGAAAAATGACCACCCCCGTTACCTCCCCTGTATATGTCCCTGGTTGTTTCCCATAAAACCCCTGTCCTTCCTAATTAAGTAATCGGGCTGTAAAAGGTTACGTAGGACCCAGAATGATGTTTTACAAGGTTAACAGACTAGTTCAAGGTAAAGAAATCATCGAAATGAACCCCGCAGTAGTTGCAAAACAGGATGCACCGATAGAAAGGAAATGTTTAGCCATGTTCGTCTCTCAGCAAAATACCTGTGTAGTACCATGTTGACGACTCACTGCACCCTTTTGTAAATGTAAAACTCTAGAGAACGGCATATCTTCGCCAGATTTGTCTCACAAGGGTGGGTTACCATCAGATGAACTGCCATGCCTGTATTAAATAATTATGAAGGAAAGTCATAGTAAATCCAACAGAACCCGTCACCGGTCATTCATATGCCAGTTGTGAACACTAAAATAACGGGCATTTTTCATTCTTTGCCTGGAGTTGGGAGAGAAATAGACTTTTTGATTATCTTCATCTGCAAATTTTCTAAAGACTGTCTTTTCAAACTTGTTTAAGGGTACCGCTGTTGGAGGAGAAAAGGACCGGATGTGGGAGCACGAGGCCCGACTGCAGACTAAGGAACACCTGCGACATTAGCCAAGGCGAGACCACGACTGAAAGGAGCTGCAGGACGAGGCACTGTTTTCGACAACATGAGAAGAAAGGGTCGACCTGATGCCCCTGCTCGATGTCCAATGCCTGTCGACAAGTCCCCGCTCTCTGAATTCGGTCACACGCCCGCCTATTTGAAGTCTCTCGTTCCCCTAGTTTGTTCCTAATTTGGCCTTGCTCCATCCCCCTTTCCCTCTGACCTACCCTATGGACTGTTTTGTACGCTCTTCTTCCATCCGAACTTTCTGACAATCACCTCAAAGGACACAGGGCGAAAAGGACCTTTCCGACCAGAAACGCGAGGAAAGGGTCGTGCCCTGCAACGCAGAACTTAGAACAGAGCTGGACCTGTAGCTCCACCGCCGGTGCTCAACAGCGCCAACGAAAGACCACAAAGAACAATGAGAACTCGTAAAACTTCGAACATTTGACATCCTCAATCACCGTTTTTTTATGCCTCATTTCTCTCCCAGCCGCCATTGTATTGATCCTGCTCCAATCCGAATCTGAAATATGTATTAACCTGCCAGTTCACGTTATGATATGTACTTGCTGCTCGCCGTTTTTGTATTACATTCCTATGACTTTCCTGCTGAACAAGTTTATCAAAGTTTATCAAATAGGCCCGCCTCCTGAAAACTAGAAAAGTTAAAATGTATCGTTTACAACTCTTTTTATCTAGGGTTCCTACCATTTTCCTTCTCATGCCCACCACAATAGAACGAGTAGAAAATGAACCAGCAAGATGTCTTGAATATGTTAAAGGGAGGACTGTTGAAAATTAGTACGTTTTGGTGAACATTATCTGCGCCATCTTGCCTCTTCCCCTGATGCCACACTTTTGTCGTGCGCGCCCGCCATTTTCTAAGATGCCCCGATCAGAACGAACCCTTTTGCATGCCGCTGGCCCCTGACATAGCCCTTCGCCTTCACTAAGCCTGCACGCTATCCACCCCCTGCTTGCACCTGCCTTGAGTCATAAACCCCTCTTCGGCGCTGCTCTGCCCCAGGCCCTCATCCTGTTCCCAGCGCGACACCTCCCTGCTTTCCTTTCATGATCTCCGGCCCTTAGATGCAAAACCCTTTTTCCCCGTGTGCCCGTTTTGTCCTCCCCGTTCCCAAGCCGACACCCAGCTCTGCCGATACCATCCTTGCCCCTCCCCGTACAATAGAAAGCTTCCCCCCATCAAAGAATCCCCGGGTTGATCAAAGCCCCCACCCCATGAGATCCGATCAAACCCCCCACATTCCGTGAATCGGCGGATTATCCAGCTGCGCGATGCTCATCACCTGTTGTGACTAGGGTGGGGACTTCAACTGTAAATGTGTGTGGGAACGGGCCCAAAGGGGAGTTCCGAGAATGTCTTTTCCGTACATCAAAGCTTTAACATGTATGTGTAATCTACAATAAAGTCATAAATGTGTGTATAAGAGGCCAGGCCTCAGGAATACAGTTAGAGCACCTCAGAACGATACCTTCTGTCCGTTTCGTTGTGTTCTCCTCCGGAGAGAATAAAAACCCTTGTTTCCTGCTTTCCAGTCTCCAGCGCCTGCCTCTTCATTGATTTAAATAACTAGAGGGTCACAGAGGCAATACTGCCGGGCAAATATCGATTGTCCCTGACCCGATTGAACTTTTTACAGGAGCTACTCCCGTGCAGTCCGCAGGCAGAGTCTGGTCCACAGCCTTGCAGCTCTGCGGCCTGACCAACGCCCAGACAACCTGGAGAAGACACTCGTGCTCTGGAAGGTTAGAACTGTCTCCCCACCGAATGTGAAGACACGAGGACCAACCAGATCCATGCAGTACCAACGCCCTACAGCAAACACCAACAGTGAGAGTCCAGTCTGGATTCTCACAGCACCAGGACCAAGCAACCATCGAGGAACATCAGCATCACTGAGGCCCACTTCAAGAGTGGCCTAGCTGCCTTGACTTTGCCCATCAGCTGTTTGTCCCTGACTGCAAGGTGCATCTTTGCACACTCAGCCCAGATGACCAAACCTCTCTGCTCCTGAGCCCCATGGCCCGGGTCCTGATGAACCGGCTGTGCCCCCGTGCTCCAAGACCCCTTGCGACCTGAGACACCATTTGGGAGCCATCGACTTGCTTGCAAGTCCTCTTGTGCAGCCTCTTTTCAGGTGGCCCTCATTCTCCGTAGCATGCCAGCTCACCAGCACTCTGCTCATGGTAGAACCTGGTCGGTTCCCGAAGAACTGCTGGTAGTACTTTGAACTTTGGCCCACTACAATTCAGATCCCAGAAGGTGCCCCCTGGAAGCTGACTGTACCTACCTTTATGCATCTTTGACCTTTCCATCTATAGGATTGCATTGTGCATAAAGGCACACAACTTTAAAAGCTTTTTTTACCTGTACGATTTGTTACTGAGAAAAGTACTTACCTGTGAATGAAGTTCTTGGTTTCAAAATCTACATAAAAAGAAGTGTTATTTTTCTAAATTGTTCTCAGATTTATTCTTTGAGTGTGTGTCTCATTTATTTCCTCTGTGAGTACAACACATGCTTAGCACTACTCTCTGATAAGCCTAACTGTTCATACACACTACCTCAAAAGGGAGCATTAGTATTATCTACTTTAGCCTCTATAAACCAATTAGGGACCCACTGGACTCTCTGCACAGTGTACTACTTTTTAGTAAACTATATAGAGAGCTGGCTTCCTACATTTCCATAGAATTATTTTGATGTGATTTACTGTAAAGAAAACTAATAAAAATTATCTAAAAAGTCTACATCAGTCTCCTGGCTATGTACTCAGCATTCAGCCATGTGTTTTCAACCTAAACAATCTCTAATCGCATGGCTAATTCAAGATCCTAGGTACAGCATTAGCATTCAATCATTTCCAACATATCTTCCTCATCTCCAATCTCACCTCTATATCATGCCCTTTTCTAAGGTCTCAAAACCTTGTGGCAGAATTTTTGTAGGTTTCTCTATGCAAATAAGAGCACCAGCAAAGCCAATAGGTTTCACTTATGCAAGATATATTGGCTTTATCGATGTTTTTAGACATATTACACAACAGTGCGGGCTGCTGTACAAAATGGCTTGAAGTAAAAAAAAAACGTTTTTTTAAAAGCAGTATTACATGGCCAGCATTGACCGAGCCATAGCACTTTTTTTTCTTGAAGCCATGTTGCAAAGCTGCACACGTTTATGTGCATGATGTCTAGAAAACAGCTAGCAAAACCAAATAGCACTCGCATCTGCGCAAGCTATTTGACTTTGTTTAAATTTTTTTGGGCGGGGGGCAGGTGGGTTGAATGGGTCAGGGTGAAACATTGGGGTCGGAGGGGTGCAACACAACGGAGGGCATGGGAAGTGCAGGAGTGTTGAGCAAAAAGCGGTAGGTGTGGGGAATGAGGGAGGGCGCAGTAACACAATGGAAGGTGGACGGATTGTAGAGCTAAAGCAAGGAACACAAGGCAGGTCAGGAGGAGGAGGGAGAGAGCAGCAAAACAGCATAGAACAGGCAGGGGGTGGGCGGCAAGAGCATGGATGGTGGGAGGAGGAACAGACTGGAGATATGTGTACTCTGACAGTGTGCTTGTAAAAACATTATTTAAACTACATGCAGGAGCCGCAGTCAGGAAATCGGGGTCTATGCTCCACAGCAGGAACAAGCACTTGAAGACCCAGTGAGAAGCAGGACTTTAGCAGGAGGTGACCAATCAGAAGCAAGGAAAGGAGAGTGATGTCAAAGCTAACCAAAGGTAAGTAATGGGTGAGCTTTAAGCCCATTGTTAAGCTTGTTTTTGTTGACAAAAGATTTTACTAACATTGCATGCGCACTGTACAGGTGAAAGCTAATAAAACAAATATTTATTTTTTATTTCCAATTTTGTATAGAAATATATTCCAAGACGGAGGGAGTAAGTAGTGATACAGGGGTTGCTCATCTTCCCAAACATCTAACCATATGAAACCAATAGGAGGAAACCCCTACTGTGCTTATCATACCAGCCCAAGGGGACCTTATGCTATTAAAAGGACGCTCACTCACTGGAACTCCAAATGGCATGCTTCATCATAGAGTCCTTGTCATGATACCTTGTGTTCTTTTGGTCTCGCATCTTAGTTAGACAGGGAAGGAGGAACCAAATAGCTTCATGGACGGGAAGAGACCTTTGATGAAAGTTTGTCTACAAGGTCCACCTGCTTCTTTACCCTCATGGAGCTCTTAATAGGACTTTACTAAAGCAATGCACACATAGGGACCAAATGAGCCACATGTATGGCATGTATGAATATGATGAATGGAAGTTTCACAATTCAATGCACACAACTAGGATACTAACGGGATGTTTATGAGGTCCTGATGAAAGCCAACTAATCCTGTGAGGAACTGGTGTGATGGCCGAAAGTTATGGATACAGAGGATACTAATTTCCTTAGTGCATCCCCATCTGTTTTTAACTCCGTCAGGGTGCCCTTTGAGAATAAAATTAATCCTCAGGGCACCCTAGACTATTTTAAATCTAGGATCCCACCCAATAACCAAAGACCTCCCTTGGCTACCAAGCTTGAGCTCATCTAGACACACTAGGTATCTGGAGGAGGACTTTCTGATGAAGCATGCCACTTGGAATTCCATTGGGTGAGAGTCATTTTAATACCGCAAACTAGGATCAAACTGGTGCCAAAGGTATTACTAGAGTGATTTACATAAGAACACTTTAAATAGGTAAATCATTTATGTTCGTTTGCATTACAGTTTGCTGAGGTCTAGAATACAATCAAGGAAGAAAGGCAATTTACAATTATAGATTTGAACAAATGAAGGCCAAAAACTGTTTGAATGTGGGCATCTACAAAGGCCCGCATTACTAACTGGGTAGAATAGTATTTACCAAACCCACTAAATTCCATAACTCAGGGATGAGGTATTTATCAGACATGGTAAATACTTCCTATTCCAAGTTTACAACATGAAAATAAGGCATAACCCGCCAAAAGTGTTTTACACACCAAATTCTGCATGTTTATCCTTTAATCTGAGGCCTTTTTGCCCGATATATTTCAGCAGGTTTTGCCTGTCGGAATGAATCTTGAGAAAATTGCAAGAGTGTTATAATTGTAAAACAACGTATAATTCTAATTGGAAATTAACCATGTACTTGTAATGAGGGCCACAGTCTTACCATCACTAGTGCATTGAGGCCACCCCAGTCATGCCATGGCTCACCTGCCGCCCCTGATGTCAGCGACGAGCACACCCACCTAGGGGTAAAGGAAGTGTCAGGTCTCAGCATCTCAACAGTTCCTGGCTAACTCATGGCATATAGTACTCGAATGATAGCGTTATTCCAATGCTTCGTTTATGTGGGTGGGCTGCAATTTTTCCTTCTAATGTAACTGTATAACACCCTATAGGAGTGATCTAAAACACAACATGGCGGCCTTCTTGGGATGCTTGTGATCATGGCCTGGATCAACACGTGACCAGAGAAGAACAAAAGTTACTTACCTGTAAACTGTGGTTCCCCAGTATTGGTGTCTTTCATAGGTTCACATGCTTGAATATTCCCCGTCGTCGAAGTGGGAGTCCCACGGTACATAAATAGCAGTAATATATGCATGTATACATGAGAAATATAATAAATAAAATATACATACATATAATGCAATAGAAAAGTAAACTTGAAAAAAGTACCATAGAACAGAATAGGCCCATTGAAAAGCCCAAGGGAGAATTCACTTTAGTAACATATTAGAGTCATTATGTGTTGGTCCACATTCCAGCCAATCAGGCTGTAGCCTCCTCTAGAACCTTCTCCTCAGAAGCCCAAGTCCTCAGATTTTCGTAGCACAAGTAAGTATAAATGCCTGAGGAGAAGAGAGCCTCTGAGGGGAGGACGGGAGGGTCGCATGTGAATCTATGAAAGACACCAATACTGGAGAACCACAGTTTACAGGTAAGTAACTTTTGTTCTTCTCCAGTATTAGGGGTGTCTTTCATAGATTCACATGCTTGAATAAGAGTAGAAAGCAGTAAACCATACATTAGTCATAAAGGAAACATACGATTAAAATCTTGGCAAAACATATCACTTAATAAGCAATAAATACCAAAAAACATGAAAAAACCTTTATGACTGGAGGCGGGAAGCAACAGAGGCTCACCTTTATCAGAAAAGATTCCGCAGCACCGCTTGACCTACTGCCGCATTCGCGGCATCTGTTGATTGCAGGCAGTAGTGCTTCATAAAAGTATGGCTGCTAGACCAAGTAGCAGCTCTGCAGATGTGTCTCAGAGGTACCCCCGCAAAGAGGGCAGCAGAAGTCGACACAGCTCTCGTGGAATGAGCTCGAGCTGGAGCAGGAAGGGGCTTGCCGGCCCGTTGATGACAGTAGGATATGGCAGACGATATCCATCTGGTGATAGTCTGTTTGGTTACAGATTGACCTTTGCACACTGGGCCATATGCTACAAATAGTTGATTTGTCTTTCTAAATGTTGCTGTGCGTTGAATGTAAAACTTGAGGCAACGTTTCACATCCAGAGTGTGCAAGGAGCGTTCCGCTGCAGATTGTGGTGCAGGAAAGAAAGTTTTAAGAATAATTGGTTCATTGAGATGGAAGTCACTGGGGACCTTAGGAATAAAACTGGGATTTGTTATCAAAGTAACAGCCTCGTTGGAGAACTGTAGAAACGGTGGTTGTATAGTGAAAGCCTGGATGTCGCTGACGCGTCTGGATGAAGTCAGAGCAAGCAAAAGAGCCACTTTCCAGGTGAGGAATTTTAGACTGGAAGAATGGATGGGCTCGAAAGGAGGCAAAAGTAGTTGAGACCAAACCAGATTCAGACGCCAAGTAGGTGGAGGTCGACGGATTGGTGGGAACATCCGAAAGAGGCCCTTGAAGAATTGTCTAATTATTCTAGAGGAGTACAAAGATGTTACGCCATCATGGCGAAAACGCGAAATTGCAGCCAGAAACACCTTTAGAGAGGAGTGTGATAGTCCTGATCTTGCTAATGACAGGAAGAAAGGCAAGATCTGCTCAGGCTGCGCACACATGGGATCCAGGGTTTTAGTGGAACACCAAGCACAGAAACGCCTCCATTTTAGCTGATAAGTTTTGATGGTAGATGGAGCGCGAGCACTTGCTAGCACCATCCTACAATCCTTGTCGATATTCATGCGTGCAAATTCATTGTACTCAGGTTCCAAGCATGAAGTTGGAGGTATGCTGGATCCGGATGGCATATCTGACCTTGCTGCATCGTGAGAAGATGTGGCAGAGGATGCAATTGTATCGGATTTGTCAGAGAGAACAGAAGAAGATCCGAAAACCAAGGACGTCTCGGCCATTTGGGTGCGATCAGGATTATTCGACACTGTTGGAACCTCATCCTGTGCAACAGGCGAGGAATGAGCGGAAGTGGAGGAAATGCATAGATGAAGTCGTTCGACCAGTCTATTGAAAAGGCATTCCCGCTCGACTCCTTGTGTGGATGCCGGCTCGCAAATCGTTGACACTTCCTGTTGAGAGCAGTTGCAAAGAGATCCAACTGTGGTCGGCCCCACTGTCGGAAGACGAAATCCAACGTTGGTCGATTGATTTCCCATTCGTGGTTGTCCGAGAGGGCTCTGCTGAGCGAGTCCGCCAGAACATTGGCCACACCTGGTACATGGACAGCTGTGAGATGTATTTGGCGCTGGATAGCCCAATCCCATATTTCCTGTGCCAGTTGGGACAGCACGAGGGACCTTGTGCCGCCCTGTTTGTTGATGTAGTGCATGCTGGTGGTGTTGTCCGTTCTCACCAGCAATGTTTGTCCCTGCACTAATCTCTGAAAGGACTTCAAGGCCAAGAAAATCGCCAGTAGCTCCAAGCGATTTATGTGCCAAGTGCGCTGAGACGCCGTCCATTTCCCCTTTACGGACATCCCGTCGAGATGTGCCCCCCAACCTTCTAGGGAAGCGTATGTTGTCAGCGTAAGTGTTGGTGGTTCATCTCTGAATGAACGACCTGTCGCTATGTTTGGAGGATGAGCCCACCACTCCAAAGCGCGTTGAATGCGGGGCATTAGGTGGATCTTGTCTTCGAACGACCCCGATATCTGCTTCCACTGCTTGTCTAGTTCCTCCTGTAGAACTCTCATGTGCAGTCTGCAGTTGGGAATTAACTGAATGCACGAAGAAGCCATGCCAAGGAATGATTTGTACATCCGGACAGAAACGTACTGTCTTGACTGTAGGAACTGTACTTTCTTTAGCATTCGAACTTGTCTCTCCTGAGAAACGAAGACTTGCCCCAGCCGAGAATCGAGCGAGGCTCCTAGAAAGTCTCGCTGTTGAGATGGTTGAAAGTGGGACTTTTGGTAATTGATGGACAAACCCAATGTTTCGAATAGGGAAATGCATACTTGAGTGTGCTGTTCCGTTAACTGAAAAGTCTTGGCCTTTATTAGGCAGTCGTCCAGATACGGATAGAACTGGATGCCTGGTAGACGCCGGTAGGCAGCAACCGGGGCGAGAAATTTGGTAAATACCCTCGGTGCTGATCGAAGGCCGAATGGTAGGACCTTGAATTGATAATGAAATTGGCCGACTGTAAAACGGAGATATTTCCTGTGACTGGGGTGAATAGGCACATGGAAATATGCATCTTGAAGGTCTATTGTTGAAAAGAACTCTCCTGGAATGAGGAAATTCAAGATTTGAAGCAGGGTTAGCATCTGAAAAGTTTTTGATGCGATGAACTTGTTCAGAGCCCTCAAATCTAAGAAGGGACGCCACTCTCCTGATTTTTTCTTTACTAGAAAGAAACGGGAATAAAATCCCCTGCCGTGTTGACCTTGCGGTACCACTTCTATGGCTCCTTTCTGGATCAGTAGCTTCACCTGAGCCATCAGTTCCTTGAAATGGGGAGAAGGTGGACCCGAAGGTGGACGAGTGGGGGGGAATTTCGTGAATTCCAGGGTATGTCCTTTTGAAACAACGTCCAAGATCCATCGGTCGGTGGTGATGTTGGACCAATTGAAGAAGAACTTTGAGATCTGACCTCCAAGATGTACAATCGCCAGAGGGTAAAATTTTGGATTGTCACTGTTTTTTGTTGGTGTTTGCACCACCTCTGTAATTGGACTTACGCTGGTATGGTCTGGAGGTGGATGAACGACCCTGGGACTGATAGGAGCCCCTCTGTCTGTTATCATTGTAGTGGTATGATCGATATTGGCCTGTTCCACGAAAAGTAGAGGTTCCTCCTCCTCTACCGCGTGCCCCACGAAATGGCCTTTTCCGATATTGTAATGTTGTTAAGGACTTTGCTGTGTCTGTGTCCTTCTTTATCAGTTCCAAAGCATCATCAACATGTTTACCGAATAAAGATTCACCGTCGTAGGGTAAATCCAAAACCCTGGATTGAACCTCCGGACGGAAGGTGGTTGATTTTAGCCAGCCTTGACGGCGCAAGACTGCCGCACCCGCTAGTTGCCGGAAACCAGTGGAGGATATATCGACGGCACAGTCGATTATTTCTGCCGAAATTTTTTCTCCTTCGAGAATGATGGCCTGCGCTTCATCCCGGATGGAATCGGGCATCTGAGGGATCAGACCAGCAATCTCAGACCACATTTGTCGGTCGTAGCGACCTAGAATAGCCAAGGCGCTGGATGCTCTCACGGTTGTCGCTGCCATAGTGGTACATTTTTTACCAATTGAGTCTAATTTACGGCCATCCTGATCAGGCGGAGATGTCAGAGGTATGGCCGGATTTCGAGACCTTTTTTGTGCAGCCTGAGTGATCACAGAATCCGCTTTAGGTTGGGAAACTAAACAGGCCGGAGAAGAAGGAGGCGCTTTATATTTTTTGTCCAATCTGGGCAGAACAGCTGGTGTGGAATTAGGACGTTCCATTAACCTTAGACCTTCTTCCCATATGTGGTCTATGATAGGAATGGTATGCGTTTGCTTCTGAGGTAAGTCCTTAAAATCGTATAAAAAACAATCAGTTTGTTGTGCCTCAATTGTTAAGTGAAACCTTTTCGCAGCACGAACCATAAGGTTATGAAAACTCGCGATATCTACTGGCGGAGAAGCTCTTGGCGATGCCGGTGGAGTAGAAGGCGTCTGCGCCCTATAATTGTCCCAATCTTGCATGTCATCATCGGTGTCGTTATCCCCAGTGTCATGAAGAGTTTGGTTCCCATGATCAGAACAAACACCCAATGGAGACGTAGGTGCAACCGGCGCCGGAGCTTGAGGTCGAGGCGCTGGAGACGAAGGTCGGGGTGCTGGAGACTGAGGTCGAGGTGTCGGAGACTTAGGCCGAGGCGTTGGAGACTGCCGGGGCGCTTGAGGTACTGGAGAAGTAGGCAATGATGGTGGAAACCTACGATTGTAGTCGTCCAGCATATGTTGCAGGTTTTGTACCAAAGACAAAGTAATTTGTGTAACCTGTTCGTAAGTAGTTGGTTGTGCCACATCAAGTGGAAAAAGTTCATTCCCATCTTCGACGTTATTATGGTCATCCTCATCCTCCTCAGTGTATTCCTGACATTTAATGTGTAATTCAGAAGGACTGGATGCTGGCTCATAAGTTTGATCCATTTCAGAGTCATTTCCGGATTCCTCTTCTCCAGACTGGAATAATTTGTCCGGAGGCTGAGATCCACTCCTTATCGGACTTAACTGAATGAGTGGAACAGACTTGAGAGACGAGGCCGTAACCACTCTAAAGGTGGTAGCAGTCTGTAAGGGTTGGTGCGACGTCAACGAGCCTGTCGACGAGATCTTCACAGTCTTTGCACCACCCTGTTGATTTTGTGCCGTTGCCGCAGAAACAGGCGTATGAATTGGCAGCTTACTCTTGGTCGACGTTGATTTTTTGGTCGTCGACGACGTCGTCGACGAGGGTGCAGTCTTCGCCGTCGACGAAGATGTTTTCGACGATGAGCAAGTAGCCGTCGACGGACCAGTCGTCGACGGAGTTGTCATCGTCGACGATGTTGATGCCGTCGACGATGCAGGCGTCGACGAAGCACTCGTCGACGAGGAAGATTGCGTCGTCGGAGTTGTCGTCGACGACGATGGCTTGCTCTTCGTCGACGGAGGACCCATCGACGGAAGGCGCGTCGACGAGGACTTCTTCGTCGACGGTTTGATCGTCGATGAGATCTTTACAATAGACGAGATGGGCCTCACCTCTTGGCTGCTCGTCGACGAGATGGTCGTCGTCGTTGCGGAGCTGGTTGACAGGGAACAAGTGGTCGTCGACGTAGAAACAACCATGACTGATTTAGTAGTTGCTGAGGACGTCGACGGATGCGTCGACGAGCCCGTCGACGAGCCAGTGCCCGTTTTTGAAGAGGAGGGCATAGTGTTGGGTTTACACGCCAGAGAGCCAGGTCCCGTAGGCGCGCCCTAAAGCAAATCCTGTGGGGAGACATCCTTAAAAGACCCCAACATTCTACTCTTCTTTAGAAAAGGAGAGGGTACTTCGGTCTCAGACCCACGCTTCTGAGAGGATTTTGAAAATCCAGATGACATACTCTCAGCATCAGAAACCACATTTTCTGAAGTTTTCAACCTCTGCAACCACAGAAGGAGACGGGCCTCTCTATCCCTCAATGTCTTAGGGGGAAAAGTGCGACAGAACTTGCAGGTAGAGGCATTATGATCCGGGTAAAGACAGTAAATGCACTTACTGTGTGGGCCCTCATGAAAAAGACGTAATTTACCACAGGATGGACAAGCCTTGAACAAGGTTTTCTTTGTAGATGACATTTCTGAAGAGAAAAACAGCTAGAACTGGTGAAAACTGAGCAGAGCTCAGGGAGACTCCCTTCACACGACGTGCGGTAGAAAATCTGAGGACTTGGGCTTCTGAGGAGAAGGTTCTAGAGGAGGCTACAGCCTGATTGGCTGGAATGTGGACCAACACATAATGACTCTAATATGTTACTAAAGTGAATTCTCCCTTGGGCTTTTCAATGGGCCTATTCTGTTCTATGGTACTTTTTTCAAGTTTACTTTTCTATTCCATTATATGTATGTATATTTTATTTATTATATTTCTCATGTATACATGCATATATTACTGCTATTTATGTACCGTGGGACTCCCACTTCGACGACGGGGAATATTCAAGCATGTGAATCTATGAAAGACACCCCTAATACTGGAGAAATCACGCCTCTCTGGTCCTTTGGTGAATGAACAGCAGCATCCAGCTTCTGGCAACCACATTGACACCAATATCAGGCATCCACAGTCCAGTAATTTCAATAACGCCTGCCACACAAACCAAGTTGGGCCACACACTTATACATGGACTACTAGAGCAACCGACCATGACAGGAATACTCAGGCTTCAGAAGACTCTGGACTGGACCCCTTCCCTGATAAAAGACTGCTCTACGACACCATACTAGTAGCAGACCTGGCACTGTACAATACCAGTGCCAGAACAACAACCCAGAACAAACACAATTCAAAGTACTTCATTCAAACTCGGGTGCAGTGCTCAGAATACAAAGGAGGAAACACCATACCACCATTACACAATACACAACGGAGATGGAGGAGAGTTTCTGGCTGACTTTATTTGGTGTACTCTTATTTTTGATGGTGAAACGCTGCTTCCTGAGTGCACACCAAAAAAGCCATGTAACGTACTGCACATGTTGGTAGCGCAGAGCTTGAAAAAAAAAAAGTTAACTTTTCAAGAGCGAAAACAAGTGTATGAGCCAAAAGGCACAAAGAGCTCTATACCGAGTGGTCAATGTCAAGAAAATGGAGCTGGTGCTGTTGTTCAAGGGATTCTGGACTTAGGAGGTGAAAGGAGTATAGTTGCTTCTTCTCATAGAACTCTCTAGTCTTTTGTAACTTTCGCTTTTGATTGGTTTAGAGAAGCGATGAATTGCTGTGCTCCGTTGCTCAGTCGCCGTTCCATGATGAACTAGAATGGCGCTGGCAGCCTTGCAGACCATATAGTGTTCTGTCAGATTTCCTGGGCTTAATACATTGCCTCAGAAGAATGGGGTACCTCTGTACCAAGCCTTTCAGTTTTAAAACCATTTGCCTGATGGTACCAGTAGGACAAAACCTATAAGTAGCTATATGCCATGCGTGGAAATATTGTGTCCTCAATTAACTAGTAAAGCAGATCTCTCGAGTGTCTCATCTACACCCGATTCCAGTTGGCAACATTTTGTCGCAGATCAAATTGTCCAGTTTCCTTCAAGGTAAATCAATATATCCTACGGCATATGAAGCCATTATCTGCCATCCCTAACTCCAAATCTGTTCGCCCTGAACTTCTCCCCAGAAAACAACATAAATGCAGTAAAAATTGACTCATTATTTAGAAAATAAAACTTTGACTAATAGATACCATTTGTTAGGACTACATTTTCCATCGTAAGGCTCCAGTGTGTGTCCTTGCATTAGTTCTGTTGGTCAAACACAGCCCATCTGCAACGGGTGCCATCTTGACTTAGTCTATCATATCAGGCTCCAGATCCCAATTGGGATTTTCACCTCTGGGCTTGGGCCCTCCACTTTTTTTGGCCATCACAATGTGGCTGATGCCGAGAAGGGTGACTGCCACGTTGGTGGCCAGTTTGATGCCCCAATGCTTCACAAGGAAAGGGTCGAGGATGCCCGCTTTGGCAGCATCAACTGTGTCTGGGCCATCTCCCACAAGGTTGAGACCTACATTCGGAGCCTGCAGCTGGTGGACAGCCTTAAGGCTAGCCATGGCCTCATTTACATTGAGCCCAGCATTCTCAGCAAGTGCCCTTGGAAGGGACTCTAGGGCATGAACAAACTCCAGTATACCGTAGTGCTCTGTACCTGGGTGGGTTATACCAAGAACACGTAGCTTAACACACAGTTCTATTTCTGTGGCTCCTGCTCCTGGAACTAGAGTTGGGTCCATGGTTAGAACTTTGTACACTTTAACTGCGTTGGTCACGCCTTGTTCAACATTACTCAGTAACTCTTCAGTAGACCCACGGAGGATAATGGTGGCAACAGAACTACATCTTTTCTGCTTCTTGAAGATTACAACTTGAACATCACCAATTTCATCCAAGTAAACTTGATCACAATGACCAATGTCTTTATCTAGCGGAGGGATCAGTGTCATCAATATGGTGGCCCCTGTTGCCTTTGCCAGGTGTCTCATGTCATTCCTGGATGTCATTTTGACCACCATAAGTTTGTATTTGTCAGCGTAATAGAGGCCCAGATCCTCCACTTTGCCAGCTACTACAATCACGTTAACTCCAGTGTTGGAGATGGACAGCACCCGTGCTGCGATAAGGTCTTCTTGACAACTGCCAAAGCTAATGAGATCGGCAGCACTCTCCAGCAGAACCGTACCTGTGGTCTCAGTGTTCATCATGCCAAAACCGCAGGAGTAGATAGCAACATTGGCATCCATAACACTGGTGACAAGGCCCTCTGCTGTCCTCTTGAAAACCATGCCTTCCAGCAGGGAAGAATGAAGGATGCTGGCCCCAATGATCTTGCAGACCCTGACATTGTCTGCATTGAACTGTCCCTCTGGGGTCAGCACAGAAATGCAGCTCTCTGCTACCAGCTTAGACAGAAACTCTTCATAACCAGTCAACTTGCTGGCAATCACAGTTTGAAGAACCCGGGCCGTTTGGACCACATCTCTGATGTCCTCCACCGATGAGCAGCAAACGCTCTTCAGGATCTTCAAAACTTCCTTGGATGCCATCTCATACCCAGCCGTGACATCAGATACAGGCAACCCAAGCTTCAGCAGCCCCTCTGCATTTTCCAAAAGTCCTCCTGCCAAGAGAACAACAAAGTTGGTGCCATCACCCACTTCTTGCTCTTGCGATTCGGATGCTGTTCGCAGCAGTTTGGCTGCTGGATTCTCGATCTCCAACTCCTTCAGTATGGTTGCTGCATCAGATGTGAGAAAAATCTTTCCGAAGTGGTTTACCACTAGCTTGTTGCTGCCCCTCGGTCCATAGCAGCCACGTAGGCATCTCACCAATGCTTTACAGGCGCTGATGTTGCTGAAGAGTGTCTCATAGAGCCCGGTGAAGTACTTAGTACCTGCCCGGAGCATCTGAAGGTATCCTGGGGCAATGGGAACGTGTGCTGCCATGATCTGCAGTGAAAAAGAAAACAAATGTTGACTTTAAAAAGTTCAGCTTGGAAACCAGTAACCTGACAAAGCAGCCACGGAGATAGCATGTCACAATATTCTCTAACACTTAGGGTAAATACAGTTCTAGAAGAAATATATGCAAACAATATATTCAAAAGTAAAAAGTAAAAAACAAAAATCTTACCATGACAAATGCGTTGGAATTAGAATGAGGAATATAGAATTCAACGAAAAACTAGACTTTAGGCTAGGGTGAATGTTACAGTTAGAATATGGGTTAATATTTGAAGGTTATGGTTAACTATTGGGTTGGTGTGATGGTGAGAAAGGCTAAGGATAGGAGTTGGAAAAAATATGTTGGGGTAGCGCAAGGGTTAAAGTAAGGATCAGAAATAGGTGAAGGGTTCGGTCAGGTCTCGAGTGAGAGCTCAGATCAGTATAAGGGTTAAAGTAAGGTTAGCGAACGTGGTTGGATTACGGTTATATAAATAAGTTACTTACCTTAAGTGGAAACTCTAACCACATATTCCTCATCTTCTGAATCAGGTACCAGACGGGATCCAGAAAACTTATAACAGCTCCTGCACACTGGTAGGTGATGTCATTGGCTTCCATCGATGCTCCATTGTGCCCTTGACTTTATGGCACAGAGCTACATAGAGGCGTCAGTCTTGGCCGCTGAGATCAGTTTTTCTCCTTTTTCCTACACCTTCAGGTGCAGAAACATGATTGACATGGTTGATGTAATAACTCGTGGTGAGAGAATCTAACTTGGGACCTTAGTAACCCCTGAAAGTCTACCACAGAACAGGGAAATGGGTGGGCGGAGAGACATGTGATTACCTAGAGTATCCACAAGAAACGCACTGCCGGAAGTAAGAACTTTATTTTTCAGATGTATACTTCTACCCACATATTCCAAATCTTCTGATTAAGCATCAAATCAGTGGATCTGAGGAGCTGACTTACACCAGGAAGTTGTGCCAGATCTAAAATGTCAAAATGGTCCTCTCTGCGGACCTGAGAATCAATAGAGTATTGTCTGATGAAAGTACGGATGAAAGCCTACATAGGGACTGGCAGATGCCCAACATTGGAATACCCCCAAGCTAACCATAGTTGCACCCGTCACTTCAATGGAATGAGTCCCGAGACCCTCAGGAGGCCTAACACCGTTTGATGCAAAGGACAAATCTTCGGACTAAGTTTCACTTATGGACTGCAATTCCATTCTTTGTATGGGTAAAACCAGCAAAGAGCTGGCCATCAATTAGGTACTTCTTAGTTATATCAATAGAGAAGTTAAGAACACATTATGGGCCTAATCGCTGTAATCAGTCCTCCTCCTTAGATGGATGAGGGAGAGAAAAGAATGGGAGAGGCATAACTGCCTGCCTCCCTGAAAAGGTGATACCACTTTTGGGAGAAAGGAGGCAGGTGTTCAAACAACCAGTTTTGGCTGGGAAGAAAGTTCTGTATGAAGGATGAATGGACAAAGCCTGACGTACGCTACCGTAACATGCAAAAGTGATTGAAATTAAGAAAACATTTTTCAGAGTAGGAAGTTGAAGATTGCAGCTGTGGAGCAGCGCAGAGTTCACACACATTGAAAAGTCAATACCAGATTGAAATCTGACTGCAGCATTATCAATGGGATGGGTGAAACATATGAGATAGCCCCTTTCGAAAATGTGTCAAACAGGTGATTTCAACAACGAAGGCTAATCATGTAAACAAATAATGGCCAACAGTGGCGATAAATAACCTTTACACGTGACTCCTATAAAATCCTGCCAATCTAAAGATAATGCACACAGTAATAACTCAGATAATGTCACTTGTACAGGAACAACATACTTCTTCTCAGACAGTAGATAAATCAAACCTAACAATCTGAGCATTTGGATTTGGTGGAAGGGTGGTGAGCGGCCACCAGAAACTTGAAGCCTTTCAGCTGGTTCTGCTTAATCTCCATGCTTGAAGGTGTAGATTGTGGCAGTTCTGATGAAGCACCTTGTCTTGTTTCGGGCAGTAGATCCTCCTAAACAGGAAGTCAAAGTAGAGCAACAGATGTTCTGGGTCTGTAGAGTCTTGGTCTTGCCACAGGATCAGAGTCTTGATCCCAATCTGTATCAACCAGAATGACCTGTAATCAGTCCCATCTTACTTTCCTCTGAAAGATAGTTGTACGAAAGCATACAGAACGCTGAAGGCCCTTCAAAGACGGAACACATATACAAAGACTTTTAAAGAAAGAAATGAAGAGTGCAAACTACTGGACAGTGAGTGTTTTCGGAGGCGATAAACAAGTTCAGTTAAGGCAATCCACATTTCCACAATTTCTCAGTCTACTGGCAATTATAGATGTCATTTGTGATCAGCAAAGTGACATCTGCTGAACGTGTACACTCTGATGCAGATGTGCCCCGCTAGATGACTAACCGTTAGCTAAATCTCTTTGAGCACTAGCCAGAAGCACAACCTCAACACATTCAGACAGACAGACAGGCTATGACACCCTGATTGTTGCAGTATCACATGGTGGTTGTTTATTTTCAGAGAGTACCTGGATTGACTTTTCCCTAGTTGATCACAGGAAGTTCGTCTTGGGCAACAGTGTGGAACGCAACTCGAGTAGGTACATGTGGCAGAATTGTTCCAATGGACACCAGAGATCCTGGATTTCCACTTTGTCTAGGTGACCTTCTCAGCCAAGCGATGATGCACCCTTTACCACTGTAGCCACTGGGGAGGGGTGGGGGCAGAATGGCCCACCGCACATCACTTTAATGTCCATCATCCACCACTGCAACTCCTGGAAGGCCTCCTCAGAAGGATAAGGATAATTACGAGATTCCTCAGGCATGGTGTCGAGATCACAAGTGTTCTGAAGATCCAAGTACAGGACAGCTTCAATATAGTTTGGAGGAATTAGGTTGTCTGGTTCCTCCTCATCATCTTTATTGATTGAAACAAAATCATCTGAATTGCTTAAGTATCAGAGCTGAAAAGGGCCTCTGTTCTGCGAAAACACTCACATTGAGAATGGGGAGCTAAGGTAATTCACCTTCCAAACAGGTCACCACTTTGGTAACAGTACAATACAGTGCTATATGTAGTGGACTCTCTTCGATAAAGGTTCCAAACCTGGGGCCAGTGGTCAGGGCCACTTTAGCGCTTACGGCACCCAGTGCAACAATCTCTCTTGGCGCCACCAGCCTTTACCCCCATGACTTCCTCCTCGGGTTTCCTCACTACTACCCGACAAAAGTGCCCCTCATGTCTCCATAGGCCCTCTCACATACATTTCATTTGTTTTAAAGCGATTGTAAAAGGCTGATTTTACAAATCCACTCAGCTATCCACATAATATACAGATCTGTTTTTTGCAGCAGGCATGTTAACTGTCTGGGCTGCTTTATGGCGAGTCACAACTGCTGCTAGACAAAAGTGCGATTCCTCTCTCTAGCAGAAACATGAATCACAAGAGCTATCTTGACATGTTTTATTGCTGCCTGAAACCTGGATGGACGAGGAACTCTGCAGCAGATGCTTTTAAATATTAAGTTATTGCTAAACACAGCGCCCCTTGAGGTCAGTGCTCACCCTCTAGGTCAGCGCCCAGTGCGGCTGCACCGGTCACACGCCCTAAAGCTGGCCCTGCCAGTCGGTTTGCTATCGATGTCACTGAGGTCAATGGCGGTGGCAATGGGACAGCAATCAACAAGGACATCAGCAGAAGCATGTCCTGGAACTGAGGGTGAACTGGGGAGACTGCAACCAAAGTCATCCAGAGCCGGTTAAGCACCCACCAGCAGCACTGCTGATGACTGCCCCAAAGGTTCAGTGGTACCATAAGACAAATCAGAATGAAGTAGGATCATGCAGGAAATCTGCAGTATGGCCTTTTTGAAGGCTTCCACCTGCTGTGGATTCAACGATCACTTGAGGCGCAATAGATCTAAAATCAGAATGGGCTCCAAAAAGAAGACGAAGCCAGAATCGGATCTTCTGGATGCTGATTAGATGGCCTCTCCAGTGAACAGGAGCACCCAGAACCTCGAAATGAACCACTCTAGTTTCAGGTGCTCAGCCTTGTAAAATTAATGTTTGGCCTCCATACAACACAGACAGACGTCGTGTGAGACCATGGTAACATCTGCTTCCAAAATGCACGGTTTGAAGTATGTAGCTCTTCAGTGGTGACATCCCTGCTAAACTGCCAGGACAATGTGGGACGTAAAAATGGAGCAGAGAAGGGGAAAGGGGGTAGGGTAAAGGGGTGGGAGGGAGAAAGCGAAGGCGAGACGAAGGAAGGTCTGCCCAAAGTCTGGCTGGGTAGGTGACGGCCAAGGGGGCCATCTCCTCTATAGCTATCAGGTAGCTCCACTGGGCATCATCCAAAAAACGAGGTCAGCGCTTAACAAAAGGAAACATTGTCATTATGTTCGGTAAAGGTCAGATCTGCGAGGGAAGTTATTGGCCCTGCCTACTCCCCAAGACAGCTGTTCCAAGTTTTCCAGACCTAATCTGGTGCCTGTGAGGATTCAAATGGTGAGGAATCTGCAGGTAGAAGTATCCTTCAGAATAAGAGTTTGGGTCAGAGATAGGGTTAGTGTAAGGGTTAGCGGAAGGGGTAGGGGAAAGGATAAGGTTAGTATATACGTTTGGGAAAGGGATAGGGCCATGGGTGCATTTATGGCTAGGGTTTGGTTTAGGGTTATGGTTAAAGGAAGAATTAATCAATAAGGTTAAGAAAACGGTTACAGAAGGGATTCGAAAAGTGGTAGAGCTGTGGGTAGGGTTAGAGTTATGGCCAAGGTTACGGTTAGGGTAAGGTCTGTGGTGGAAGGGGTAGAAGTGGTAGGGTTATGGGTTGCACACAGGAAGCATTTGAGCAGCACCTAAAAGCAATGGGACGAGAAGCTATGATGGAAAAACATCAATTTAGCATGTTAAAATAGAAGGACTACTGTTTGGGGCAAAATCAAACAACAGGAAGAGGTTAATCTTAAAAGTACTCACAGGCAGTGCTTTAAAAGAGCTAGTACTGAGAGCCAGCACTTTTTTATTTTGAGAGGGAGAGTACCTGCACTTCTGAAGAGTGACATAATACTTTTAATTGGAGTGTACCGGCACTTCTTAGAAACAAGCACGTACTCTAGTTCAGGGAACCTGCCCTTCTATTTTCCATTTCAAGCACTGCTCACAGGAGACAACTCTTGTGAAAAGGGCAGTAAAACGAGTGAAGTGAGGGTCAGGGCAGATATTTAGGTGGTGGAAGAACTGACAGAAATGACCAAAGGAAGACGAATAAAGAAGTGAGAGAGAGAATGAAGCTGCAATTGGAGTCAGAGGAAGAGGAAAGGAGAATGCAAGAAAGAAACAGAGAGGGGGAGAAAGAGACACGTACAATGATAGGAGGGGAAAGACAGACAGAGAAAGAGAGAGGACAAGCAATATATAGATGTTGAGACAGAGTGCTCTGAATGGCTTGAAAAAGTTGTGATCAGTCCGTTATTTTAATTTTATGTTTTTCCACAAGTAGATTCAACAATTAGCGAAACCAAACAGACGCTCCTTCTTTCATTAGAGGCATCCTTTCACATGCATGCTGAAAGTAGATACACCCAAAGGGTTCGCCTCCAACCCTGCTGAGGTGGGGGGGGTCCCTCCTTCACCCCATAACAGGATATGAAGTGGCCGTTAGTAGCGGATTATAAATCAGGGGTAAATGCTTTTTAACCACACCCCTAGTGAAGAGGCTGGCCACGGGTCCTTCACTGTGAAGGTTCAGCAGACTCCCATAACTGTGATCCTTGTCTGTCTTCATATATGTGCTGTGTTTGAACTGAGACCCAGGTATTGGAACCCACTGTTCGTTTGGGACCCTATCTGAGAGACACTGGAAGATGGGCCCTTGCAAACATGCCTCAAACATGATCAATGTGACTGATGCCTGTCATCAACAAAGAATATAGATATTCAGAAGAGGGAATTCCCTGGTATATTTGTGGTCAGTCCCATATCTTGTGTACTGGTATTTATTTATTTATTTATTGCATACAGCGCAACAGCTACCCGAAGGTTTCCCGGCGCTAGGAGACGCAGAAGGATGAAAAGGAATGCTAGGCAATAGAAAGAGAGGGAACTATTGATTAAAGAGCCACGTTTTTACGTCTTTACGAAATTTGGCATAGTGTTGTTCAGTGCGTAAATGATAGGGAAGAGAGTTCCAGAGTGAGGGAGCCAGATAGGAGAAAGAATGTCCACCCATTTTGACAAGTCTGATCCTAGGGATTTGGAATTTGTGCTGGTTAGAAGATCGAAGCAGACGGGGGGGCAATATTGGTGTGCCAAGGCCTTTAAGTACTGAGGTGCTACACCAGAGTTAATCTTATGCATGTAACATAATGCTTTAAATTTGGCACGATTATTAATCCGAAGCCAGTGGAGGTCACGTAATGAGGCTGAGATGGCAGTTCTATTAGGGAGTTTGCAGAGCAATCGAGCCGCGTAATTTTGTACAACCTGTAGCCTGTGTAATACTTCCTTACTTGCGCCCAGATATAACACATTTTCATAATTCAGTTGTGATGTTATGAGGGCATGGATTACAGTTTTTTGGGTAGGCCACGAAAGCATCCACAGGATTTTCTCAGCCATTTTAAAATGACGAAGCAAGTGGAGGCTACTTTGACCGCTTGTTGCCTCATTGTCAGTTGGTCATCGACAATGATGCCAAGGTTACGGGCGGATTGCACAGGAAGCGGGGGAGATCCCATCTGGGAAGGCCAATGTTGAGGGCCCCAGAGGGTTTTGTTGTTACTGAAAAGGAGGAGTTCGGTTTTTCCGCCGTTAAGTTTTAATTTTTTGGCGTGCATCCAGTCGGCAATGTTTGTTAACCCAGAACGGAGCGTAGAGGTGTTGTACTTAGTTTTGGCCGAAAGTGAGAAAACAATCTGGGTATCGTCGGCGTAAGAATATAGCATAGAATGTAAGGAGAAGTTACTTACCTGTAATCCTAGTTCTCTTCCAGGGGTATCCTCATCAAAGTCATAAGCACTGAATATTCCCGCCCATGTGCAGGACCCCGGAAACAATATAGGAATATATATGTAAAAACCACATATATCTCGCTCCAAATATATGTAAATATATATATCATTTTTCTCACACCAATGTAGCTCTAAAACCAAAGGCTAGACAATGTAAACACTTGTATATGTACAGCAATTAGAAAGGAAATAAAAACACATTCGGTCAAATAGTGCTTGAACTTTGTGTTTTAATGAGTAAAAGCACTCATAAATCTTGAAAATTGCTCATAAAAGACATTGTCAGCCATAGGCTGCATTGAAAAGTGAATAACACAGAAACTGAAAGCATTTTTAGTTAAAACTGGCACCGTGCCTTTAAGGCAGCCATGACCCCAGGCTTCCCATCATGCCTCAGGGGTGACGGTTAGGTCAGTTGTTCTTTGCATAACCCTGAAGTCAGGGCTAAACCACAAGTCAGAAACGTACATCTCTCAATTACCTGGGGAGGCGGGTGGGTGTGCTTATGACTTTGATGAGGATACCCCTGGAAGAGAACTAGGATTACAGGTAAGTAACTCATCCTTCTCTTCCAGGGGATCCTCATCAATAGTCATAAGCACTGAATAGAATAGCAAGCCCATCAACCACCTGCAGGTAAATGAGAAGTACATGACTCAACTTAAAAAGACCAAGCATAACAGCCCAACTTAGCTGTTAAACAGATTCCGCAAGGAGGCCTAGCCTACCTGGGTATCTGCTCTTGTGTCAGAATCAAGACAGTAATGTCAGGTAAATGTATGGACGGACCTCCAGGTCGCCACCTTACAGATCTCAGACATGGGTACATTATTGAGGAAAGCCGCAGTCGTAGCTCTCCCTCTGGTGGAATGCGCTTTGGGAGAAAACCCCAAGGGCTTCTGCGCTAGCTGGTAAGCAAGCCTAATACATGAAATGATCCATCTAGAACTCGAACGTTTCGAGGCAGAATGACCTGTTCTGATCGATCCATAGTTAACAAAGAGATGATCAGAGTAACGAATACCCTTAGACCTATCTAGGTAGAATTTTAAAACTCTTTTCAGGTCTAGAGAATACAGAGCCCTCCCAGCTGGAGGAGAGGGATTGGGAAAGAAAGTGGGTAGAGAAATGGTCTGATTTACATGAAAATCTGGCACCACTTCAGGAAGAAAAGATGGATGCGTCCGTGGCACCACTCTATTCAAATGGAACACCGTATAGGGTTCAAAGGAACAGAAGGCCCGATTCACAGAACTAACTTAAGACAAAATCCTAAACTTACTACTTTTGGTATTCACAGAAGTTAGGATTTTGTCTTAAGTTTGTCTTAAAACAGACTTAAGACAGACTTAAGACAGACTTAAGTTAGGATTTTGTCTTAAGTCTGTCTTAAGACAAACTTAAGACAAAATCCTAACTTCTGAGAATACCAAAAGTAGTAAGTTTAGGATTTTGTCTTAAGTTAGTTCTGTGAATCGGGCCCAGAGACCTTGAATCTCGCTCACCCTGCGAGCTGACGTGATTGCCACCAAAAAAGCTGCTTTCCATGAAAGATGTTGTAAAGTAGCTTTATGAGTGGGTTCGAAAGGAGGACCCATTAGCTTTGATAGCACCAGGTTCAACTCCCAGGGAGGAGAAGGAGGACGCACTGGAGGGTAAACATTTTTCAACCCTTGCAGGAAGTCCTTGACTGATGGTAACTGGAGAAAACGAGGTTTGAGAAGGTGACCGCCTATAAGCTGTTATAGCAGCTAGGTGCACCTTGATAGAATTAAACTTTAAACCTGCTTTAGCCAGATATAACAAATAAGGAAGAACTGCTTCTTCCTGACATTGAACTGGATTATGATTATTCTGTATACACCACATATAGAATCGCTTCCACTTGCATGCATAAGAATGTCTTGTGGAGGGCCGCCTTGCCTATTTTAGGATGAACATGCAGTCCTCTGGCAGCCCTAGATGTCCGTACTGTATGACCTCAGGAGCCATGCTGCCAAGCTCAGTGACGGAAGGTTGGGATGGTGAATCCTCCCGTCCATCTTGGACAACAGGTCCGGCCTGCATGGCAGCCTCTTGTGAGGAGTCACTGACAGGTGAAGCAGGTCCGTGTACCACCATTGTCCCGGCCAGTCCGGGGCGATGAGGATCATCGTTGTGCACGAGTGTGTCAACTTGCTCACCACCTTCGGGATCAACGGAAGGGGTGGAAAAGCGTACACAAATTCCCCTGACCAGTCGATCAAAAGAGCATTCCCTCTCGTTCCTGGCCGGTAGAACCTGGAGGCGAAGTCTTGGCATTTTGTGTTTTGGTCGTCCGCGAACAGGTCTATTGTGGGTCAACCCCAGGTTTGGAAAATTTCTTCTACCACTGCGTCGTGTAGGACCCAATCCTCCCTGTCGTCGAAATGACGGCTTAGAGCGTCCGCCCTCACATTCTGCTCTCCTGGGAGGTGGACTGCTGTGATGGACAACTTGCGAGCCAGAAACCAATGCCAGATCCGTTGCGCTTCCAGCGACAGAGTTCGTGAGCGTGTTCCCCCCTGCCTGTTTAAGTAGTACATTGTGGTGGTGTTGTCCGTCTGTACTAGAACTGATGCTTCGTGAAGCGAGGGAAGAAACGCCTTGAGAGCTAGGTGGATTGCTCTCAGCTCCAGCATGTTGATGTGGTAGGTACTTTCTTTGTGCGACCACAGACCTTGCACCTGTAGTTGACCCATGTGCGCTCCCCAACCTAGAAGGGAAGCATCCGTGATCAGTGTCTGCACAGGGGGAGGTTGATGGAACAAAATTCCCACCTGCATATTTTGTCTTTTGGTCCACCATGGAATGGAAGCTCGAGCTGCGTCTGAGAGAGTGATATGATTGTCCCAGCGAGCAGACTGTTGGTCCCACTTGTCCTCCAGATCCTGCTGAAGAGGACGCATTCGAAGTCTGGCATTCGGGACCGGGAAGATGCATGATGCCATAGACCTTAGCAGGGAGGCAATCGGTGCACTTTCTGAGCCTTGCTGCGAAGTACCAGCTGACATTTCCGGGTTATCAAAAACTGTCTCTCCTCCGAAGGAAACACTTTTCCTACTTCGGAGTCTAGCAGAGCTCCTAGGAAGTGAATCTTCTGGGTGGGTTGAGAGACTGATTTTCCGGAGTTGACATGTAGCCCTAGTCGCTGGCAGCGTTCTATGCAAGTCTGCAACTGACTTCTTATGTTTTCTGGGGAAGGACCTTTCAACAGCCAATCGTCCAGGTATGGGTATACGAAGACCCCTTTGCGGCGTAGAGCGGCTGCTACCACTGCAACACACTTCGTGAACACCCGGGGAGCCGACTTCAACCTAAACGGAAGGTCCCCACCCGGAACCGAAGAAATCTTCTGTAACTGGGGTGTATTGGAACATGAAGGTAGGCATCTTGGAGGTCCAGCGAGCACATACAATCTCCCCTCCTGAGATGTGGATATATTTGGTGAAGCGCCAACATGCGAAATGTTTCCTTTTTGCCGCGCATATTGAGAGTTCGCAAGTCCAGAAGGGGTCTGAATTCTGCCTTTTGTCCCTTTTTTCTGACCAGAAAATATCCGGAGTACACTCCTTTTCCCCTTCGAGACACTGGCACTCTCTCGATGGCTGACTTCTTTTTGCAAAAGGTGTAACTGATGATTCGATGTTGCCATCGGGGGAACAGGTGGAGGCTGATGACTGAAACGAAGACAGTATCCATTCTGAAGAGTAGCACCCATCTGTCGTTTGTGATGTTTCGCCACTCTTCCAAATGACCCACAAGGCTTCCCCCCACTGGAGTGGTCCACGGCGCTGGGGGAAGGAAAGACTCATTGTTTTGACGGAGCTTTGCTGGCATTGTTGCCCTGGCGCTGATTCCCTCCTCCTCTGGAATTGCGCTTTCCTCTATACTGGGACTTTTGCTGGCCCTGCTGGTCTTCTGCCAGTTAGGGGATTGAACCCGCTGTTTTGAAGAGCCCTTGTTGTAGGAGCGGTATTTCTTTTTGAATTATTTTTTCTTTTCGAGCCCTACCGCCTTCAGAGTGTCTAGCTCTGCTTTCATGCGCTGCATCTCTTCGTCCGTGCTCGCTCCAAACAGTGAGGTCCCTGAGAAGGGCAAGTTCAGAATGCACGCTTGGGCTTCTGGTTTTAAAGCCGTTAGGCGCAACCAGGATGATCTCCTTGCCGATATTCCATGGGCATATCCATTCGCCGCCAGGGTAGCCCCGTCCGCTGCGGCACCTATAATTTGGTTGGAGACTTGACTGCCTTCCAGAAGGATCTCCTCAAAGTCCTTACAGTCTTCTTGAGGGAGCTTGTCCACAAAAAGACGTAGAGAATCCTACAGGGACCTATCGTAACGCCCCAAAAGGGCCTCTGCGTTGGAAACCTTAAGAAAAGACGCTGAAGTACTACAGACTCGACTCCCCCACTAATCTTGCGTCTTACTGTCCTTGTCTGGAGGTACAGTGGCAGAAGAGGAAACCGCACTGGACTTCTTTGCTGCTGCAATGATTACTGAGTCCGGGGGCGGATCAGCTCTTAGAAACAAAGGGTCCTCCTCTGGAGATCTGTACTTCTTCAGGATCCTTGCCGGAGCCGCTTTGACCGTTGCTGGAGTGAGGAATACCTCCATCACCGGCTCTATGATACCAGGCACTAACGGCAAAAGGGGTTTAGGTGCCGACCTGTGATGCAGCGTTTCAAAAATCACGGAGGTCTTGACCTGCGGAGTTGTTAACGGAACTCCCAGTTTCAGAGCCCCTCTACCCAGTATGTCCTGAAAGGTGAAAATATCATTGATCGGAGATACCCTTGATGGTGGGGAATCCATCAGAGTGGGCGAGTAGTCTCTATGGGAGTGTGTCGGAGAAGAAGAGGTCGTAGGTGATCTTTGTTCTCTCCTCCTGCTCCTAGATCTGGATCTACGCCTGGATGATCGAACCCTGGAGCGTGATCTTTCCTTACGGCGAACCGGGGATCGTGATCTTGCTTTTGACCTCACCGGAGAGCGAGACCGTTCTCTAGGCCTAGAGATAGGCTGCTGCAATCGAGCCGCTGTCTCCTTGTCTGTAGCCCAGTGATGTAGGGGTGCATACCATCGCGGAGACAGTTTGACGGCCGGAGTCTGCTGTGCGGCGTCCCTCACTGGAGAGCGTGTAGGTGTTACCTCCTTTTGCCCATGTGGAGTAAGTGAAGGAGAATGCCTTGATCCCTCACCACCCGACGTATAAATGATCACATCAGGGCCAGAAGAAGAACTTGATGAGGAAGAAAGGCTCACAGGAGAAGCCGAGCGACTATGAGAACGATGCTCTGGAGTTCTCTTCCTCTTGGCAGAGTGACTGATGCTCCCTGGAGAGCCCTGGTCACCCTCCGCAGCTAAAGCTGTTCTTGATGACCTCTGAGATACAGGTCCATGACTCGAGGACGGAGCCGGACGGCTAGACGTCTCGTTGTCCACTGGCTGATGAATCTGAGGAGACTGCGCTGGAGACCCATGTCTCGACGTCGAACGTCGGTGAGGTGACGTCGACGGTGCCTTCTCGACGTCGTACCTATGACTGGACGCCGACGGAGGATGCTTTGACGCTGAATGCCCTCAACTGGACTGGGATGGATGTCTCGACGCCGAACGCCGATGTCCTGTCGATGATGGTGAATGCCTCGACGTCGAGCGTCGATGGTGAGACGCCGACGGAGGATGTCTCGACGTCGTCCATCGATGATGGGATGGCGACGGAGGGTGCCTCGACGTCGATCGCAGATGGCCTGGCGACGACGGAGGGTGCCTCGATGTCGAGCGTCGATGATGGGACGCCAGCGGAGGGTGCCTCGGCGTCGGGCGTCGATGACGGGACGCCGACGGAGGATGCCTCAACGCCGAACGCCGATGACTAGGGGTCGACGGAAGCTTCGACGTCAAAGACTGGACCTGAGGCTTCGACGGCGGAGTTTCGACGTTGAGCCACCATGCTCCAACGACGACCTCTCTCTCGACGCTGCACATTGCCCGGTTGACGGCAGCAGAGTTACCTTGACTCTCGACGCTGAAGTCTTCACCGTCGAGGGGAGTTGACTCATCGTCGTCGTCGGTGGAACCTTCGACCCCGATCCCGACGCCGAAGGAGAGCAAACCGGCACATCTCTCGACGTCGACCGTGCCCTCCGCTTTTTCTGTTTCTTTGGAGACCTATCGCTCTCAGAAAGTCCATAAATTCTGATTTTTTCTCTGTCCTTGAGAGTTCTACTTGACAAGGACTTGCAGTGAACACAGCTTTCTGCAGAATGAGAGTCAAGAAGACAGAGGATACACACAGGATGTGTATCAGTCTTAGCTTTCTTCTTCCCACAGGAAGGGCAGGGATCAAAAAGCGAAGGCATTTTTGACAAAAATGTAACCTTTTTTGTGGCCAAAAAAGGTAGCAGTATCTCTCTAAGGCTAAAAGCCGTCGAGTGAACCCACAAATTGAAGGAAAACACCAAATATTTTTGACTGAAAGTAAAAAAAAAGGTGGGAGCTGTTTAACCAGGGTCCTGACTGAAAGAGCCGGAAAGAACAACTGACCTAACTGTCACCCCTGAGGCATGATGGGAAGCCTGGGGTCATGGCTGCCTTAAAGGCACGGTGCCAGTTTTAACTGAAAATGCTTTCAGTTTCTGTGTTATTCACTTTTCAATGCAGCCTATGGCTGACTATGTCTTTTATGAGCAATTTTCAAGATTTATGAGTGCTTTTACTCATTAAAACACAAAGTTCAAGCACTATTTGACCTAATGTGTTTTTTATTTCCTTTCTAATTGCTGTACATATACAAGTGTTTACATTGTCTAGCCTTTGGTCTTAGAGCAGCATTGTTTTGAGAAAAATTATATATGTATTTACATATATTTGGAGCAAGATATATGTGGTTTTTACATATATATCTTTATATTGTTTCCGGGGTCCCGCACATGGGCAGGAATATTCAGTGCTTATGACTATTGATGAGGATCCCCTGGAAGAGAAGCTCTCACTCTCTATGGTAGCATGGTTCCACCTCCAACCCTCCACTTAACATTACGTGCCCATGTAATAATTAGGCCCTGGCATAATTTCAATGACACTGGAGTACTTGGAGTAATTTGGTAATTACACTTTACTCTTTGACGCGGAATTATGAGGACTTTGCGGAAGGAAATCCTACCATGAGTGCACATTTAGCGAGGGCAATAGGTCGCTCGCTATTCGTGTTCTACTGCATTTAGCGCTATTTCTTAGCGCAAAATGCATCATGACGCCCATTTTGGATGCAAGGGTTCGTTTTGAGCTAAGCTTGGAGTAAGTTGGGGAGAAATCCTATCGCAAAAGCTCATTTAGTGAGCATGAACGGTCACCCGTGCCTGCTATTTATGTTATGTTGCATTTAGCAAGATTTCATGAAGCAAAATGCATTCTCAGGCCCATTTTAAATGTGAGGATGCATTTTTACGCTAAAAAATTGTGCTGTGCTATACACGGAGAAGTACTGTTCTTGTGTAATTAGGCGTAATCTCTCAAAATTCTCAGGTAATACCTAGGATTACGCTACACTGAATTACAGAAGTTACTTCCACTCCTACCAACAATCAGTCAATGGCATCTTGCTTTGTTACCCAATCCTAGCTCTGTCACAATTGGGTGGCGGTCTACTAAATAATTCCTTAATTTTGCCCCCAAACTACATGATTTAAAAGCTAACAAGGGTCCACATTAACAGCCTTTCAATTACAGGAAGTCAGTATGTTTCTGCGCTTACTGGATGCTACACACAGTCAAGCACATTCATTCGGACATTGATCGATTTAATCCCAATTAATGGCACTATGTGTTATCTGTATTCCTCTGTGGGAACCGATCAGAAAACCATATACATAGTATAACATCCACATTCATCATTCGCTACACCCTTTCATAGCGAGTTCAGGGCTCTAAAATTTGAACCAGAATATCAGAGCCTCACAAGCTGGCTGATCCGTGCAACTCCTGCTGCTGAGAACGCTGGAAAAAAACTGACAGCCTCAAAGTAAAGTCCACATTTGTAAAGCGCACAATCACCCGTAAGGGTCTCTAGGTGCTGGGGGGCCGTCGGGAAGATTAAGCGAGCTATTGCCCAGAGTCACATGGTGCTGGGCTAACCTGCCGCCGGAGCCGGGGATCGAACCGTGGTCCCCAGATTCCAGCGTCAGTCGCCCTGGCCGCGGCGCCACACCTCTCCCTCAAGGATTACCCTACTTCTATGTTAATGAGCCTGTGAGGGTGTAGGGTGGTACTTAAATCACTCTCTTCCTCCTAAAATCACATTAGGCGGATGTGACGTCTACTCTGTTCCTGCGTTTGTGGTCACTCACCAGCACCTATTTAACAGGCACAACATGATCAGGACAAAGATCAAGAATGCTCTTTTTTCGAATTTGAGAAAGGTTTTCAACTTCATATTATGGCTTCTCTTAGCTTATCTTTGGCATCCTGCCCTCCCCGCCTCCCAAAATGGGATAAATACTGGCCCCTCGAGATAGAACTATAGTAATTTGTTTACTACGGACAGGACCTTTCCCTGTGGGTAAGTTGTGTCTAGGGAGAACTTCTTGATATTAGTTCCGACTTGGAGGAAAATAAACTGAACTTGGATTCAGGAGGGAAACCCCTGACTGCAAGGACAATTTGCACAAGGCTTATCTCACTTATGTTCTGCATAGAGGCTGCCTTGAGAGAGTGAATCGATCCGGGGCTACAAGATTTTTGCAGCAGAAGATGGCCACCTAGGGGTCGTGGAGCTGCAGTGATTCTTTAATGCCAACATTCGAGTTAAGTAAAAGACACACAGATGATGGACGGAATGCAGAGAAAATCAAATATTCACCCCCAGTAAAGAGATCTGGGTTAAATCCATCGTTCTTTTGCTCAGCATGCCACCCCAGTTTGGACCCAGCCATTTGCAACTCAGTCTTAAGCATGTGCCTCGTGGGAACAGTCCAGCCAGAACTGCCAAGCCAGGTCTTTCCGGGCCCGGAAACAAGCATCCCAAGACTGGTTTCGGGGCATCACACCTCATCAGTCAGGCTAGCTTGAATCCAGTGGCATGGTGAGCCCAGGACCCAAGTATGGGCATACCCAGCGCACTTAGGACTAGAAAGCAAAAGACACACAGATGATGGACGGAATGCAGAGCAAATCAAACATTCACCCCAGTCAAGAGATCGGGGCTAAATCCATCGTTCTTTTGCTCACCATGCCACCCCAGTTTGGACCAAGCCATATGCAAATCAGTCTTGACCCTATGCCTCATGGGAACAGTCTAGCCCAATCTGCCTAGCCAGGTCCTCCTTGGATCGGAAACAAGCATCCTGGGACCAGTTTCGGGGCATCACCCCTCATCAGCCAGGCTAGCTTGAATCCAGTGGCATGGTGAGCCGGGGATCCACGTCTGGGCATACCCGGCGCACTTAGAGCGAGAAAACAAAAGAAACACAGATGATGGACGGATTGCAGAGCAAATCAAACATTCAACCACAGTCAAGAGATCTGGGTTAAATCCATCGTTCTTTTGCTCACAATGCCAGCCCAGTTTGGACCCAGCCATATGCAAATTAGTCTTGACCCTGTGCCTCATGGAAACAGTCCAGCCCGAGCTGCCAAGCCAAGACCTCCCTGGAACAGAAACAAGCTTCCAGGGACCGGTTTCGGGACATCACCTCTCATCAGCCAGGCTAGCATGAATCATTCCAGTTAAGGCTGCATCCACCACAGCTCTCCAGGTACCCTAGGTGGCCATATGTGTTCCATGCAGCCCCCAACAGACATACTTTTTTCATTTATACCCCAGCATATAAGGCAAGGGCTTAACTTGGTCAGAAAGATTGGGGGCTGGAAAGTTTTGGCAGTTACAACAATCATGCTGGCATTTAATGTCAAAATACATTATATCAGAAGCAGGGTGCAAGAGAGGGGCCTAGGGGACAGTGTAAAGGGAGGGGAATGTGGATTGCTAGGAGTAATAAGTGAGAGAAAACACGATAATTAGAAAAGTATGCAAAAGCCCAAGGGGAAATCCGACAGACACCTCCTTATACCCGACTGGAAGCACCAGTACTCAAATATTCATCAGAAAATACATTTATTAGGGGGGGTCTAATACCCCAAACATCCCCCCCCCAAAGCTACGCCCCTGGTTTTAGGTTTAGGCCTACTGACTGCAGCTGACTGTCTTGGTTCCAGAACAGTTCGAAACATGTCTCTAACTCCATCGTTTCAATGCATGTTGACTCCTGAAGATGCGATTGGAGCGAAACCTTGAATCCCAGTTACCAGTTGGGATTAGTCAAGCTTGTAGCTCATAGGTGTCTCTGGTACGATGGGCTCCCACATCTAATAAAATCTTAATGAGGACCATCCCATTTTGTAAAACAGACTCCTAAAGGTTAATAGTTGAGAGACTGTGCGACCAGTTTGATTCAATCAATCAAGAAATACTTTATTCGTTATAAAAAAAAAATCAAAGTATACGAAAGTCAACACAGCAATAAAAAGAATATCATACTAGGTCATTTACAATTAGCATTAATGCACAGCAGCTTTACAGATATAATTTGTGTCTATAAATAATTTTAGCAGAGAAAACAATTTCAAATATAATACACACTTCTGATAAAAACCAGCATTTAAAACACGAAAATAAAACAAATATAGAAGTTCAAATTGGTTAAAATAAAATCTATATGAGAATAAGTCCACATCATTCATTTGGCATAAGAGTAACGGAAGCATACATGTCACTGTGCTATTAAGACAATCTTCAAGGGTTTGACCCAGACAATCAGCAGGAAATAGCTTTCCGCAAAGACAACTGGGCCCAAGGTATCTGTTTTTAGGATTCTATATGCAGTCAAATAATGTACAACTTTTAAATTCAAACTAACTGGGCATATCCAACGCCTGCAAGGGTAAGAGTACTCAGTACTAAAAAACGGAACATGTTCTTCTATTTCTGGTACTAAACCACAGTCAGGACACTTATCTGAGGCTTGCTCCCTGACCCAGTCACCAAAGGGCCTTAAAGGCAAGCAGCCCAAGCGGAATCTCACACACAGACTCTGTGCTAATGGCGTCAAGATCATGTATAAAAGGAATTCAAATTGGGGTTAGACTTGAAACTAAAAAATTGAGTAGTCACTGACTTGCCTTTGTACTCAAGATCTGTTGATGATGCACATATTCCCCAATATTTCGTTTTTACATTAGGTATCTCTGCCTTACATATTTCCCCGAGGTGATCCCATAATCTAGACAGTCCAAGTAACTTAAACCAGGTTGCCACATGCTTAAGGGGTTCATTTATTAGTTGCTGGGATGGATCAAACCAGTCCCTGACAAGAGCTACACCTGAACAATGAACTGGCCAATGGCATGCCAAAGATATCAAGGGCTGGGTGTAGTGGTCACACTTCCTCAGCTGTCTGAGTGCCAGATGTAAGGGTGATTCCTTTCAATAACCGCGATGCTAGCTACATAGTGTAGTATTATACATGGTCAGCAGCTGAAAGGTCATAAGGAGAAAAAAAGCCCAAATGCACAATAAACCTGGACAATGCAGTACCCAGGAGGACTTGAAAAGGAGATTTCCAACCTCCAGTAGGCAGTACTTAGAAGAGTTTCAGAATGAGAGTTCCAGAATAAGAGTTCCAGGATCCTAAACTACCCTTATCAAAGAAGAGAGGATCTGCAAAAGACTTGCAGGAGATTTTTCATTTCATTTAAAAAACACTTACAAACCCCCCCCCAATAATTGGGATAAACATAACTATTAAAAGAGCGATGAATGCAAAGAAAAAAAATGTGGATGTGTTCTGGTGTGCGCTTCGCAGAACTCAGCATTTTACATTCTGGTAAAACAGGGAATTAACTGAGGAAGAGGGAAGGCCATCTTGGATTGGGACTGGGAAGTAGGTATAAGATTTCCCAATTCATACCCCATCTTGAATTGGTAAATGAAATACGCTGGCTCTTCCTCTTCTATTTCCAAATAAAAATATCCCTTAGTACTTTTCAACTATTAAGATATTTCCCCAAAGCTGACCACTCAGCTGAGAAAGAACTCAGTTACCCTGGCAAGAGTCATTATAGGCGATTTCAATTCGATTTCGATTTTGAAAGTCTTTATTCGATACATAATCATAAAAGACATTTACATTTAAAACAATAATGTCCTAACATTCCATTCTCATTGAATAGCAAGGTTACACTAGAAATAAATCCATGATTACTCCATCAATAAATACAGATATACAATAAGTTAGTATAAAACACATTTAAAAACACAATAGAGTATCAAAAGTCTCAAGCCATGGTACAATAAACCAGAATTTAAGTAAAAACGAATTAAACATATTCTTATTATGGTAGACCTATCGTATCCATTGACATTATTGATTGCTCAGTCTAAGGGCACGGGTCATCCACATACCAGGTAAAAATTTGGTGATCGCAATTATAGTTGATTCATTTCTATCTGTTTTTAAAATCCTTAGTACTTCGGTACCTGAAGTGATCCCCATCATCTGGCAAATGGGGTTCAGCCATTTGTACCTCAGTTTCTTGTAAACGGGGCAAACAAATAAAATATGAAGGGGGCGGAGCTAGCCTGCGAAGGAGATTGTCGCTTGATCCGTCGGCTCCTCCGCTGACACAACTATCCTTCATACCATCCTTCCTTGCCGGTGCCGTGCTGGTGCCAAAACACCACTGAGAGTCATCGGAACATGGGCGGACCCCAACCTGAGCCCCACGTCCGCGGCTGAAGCGTGGGACTGCTGCCCTGTGCCGGACTGTGCTCCCGACCGGGGCCGGCGCCTACGCGACTCCCTGGCTTTGGTGCTGCAGTGGGGGCCTACACGGAGGTGCACTGCGATCGACGCTGCCTGTCAACCACCGAGGACCCAGGTGAACTGCCCCGGACTTGTTGTGGGGGAAATGGCGGGCTCTGGCGGGGAGCGACGGGCTGTGGATGTGGGACGGCCGCTCTCCCTCCGTAGTGAGGCCCGCAGTGGGAACGCGAGGTAACTGAGGCCCCGGCTTGGGTTGGGCCTATGCCCCCCATACACCTGCGTTGGAGGCTCGTGGTGTCTCTGGGACCCCCCCTGCATAGGGGGAGCATTGTGACCCATCGGAAGATTAAAGCCTCAGCCTGAGGGGCACAGACGCCAATAATAAGCGGCGCATTAGCGCGGAGATAACCCTTGGGCAGCGTGCGGCCTAGTGGGCCTGAAACTCTGGGACCTCCCGCAACTACTTGCGACCACCACAGCTTGAGTGAGGTTTAGTGCCGGAACCGGGGGGGGGGCACTAAAAAAGCGCCATTAACTAACTTGGGAGCACAGGAACCATGTGTGAGGTGGACGAGGCATTAACAACTTCGCACTGGAAGTGCACCACATGAAAGACCACTGCTGGGGTGGAGACGCCTGTTTGCAGCCTATTATCCTATCCTGGAGCCTCGCACCGCGTGGGCTGGCGCGGCATTGCTGTATCTCCCCAGGAGAGTTGCGTTTGTGGGCCCCTACTTGCTCAGGGATTGCCATTCCTCACACTAGGCAGTTAGCGTGCTGAACACACCAATTGACGCTTTATCACGGCATGCTGAAAAGTGCGGACATTAGATACCACTGGTGCCCTCTCACAGTGGATGCTACGCCAAATGGTAAAACGATCCCCGAACTGGCACATAAAACATCCCTAACTGTCATACTGTCACGGTGGGACTAACCTATCCCTGTGCTGGGGGACTAGGGGCTGGTACTCGACATTTCCCCGGGGTGTATCGACGAGAGGAGCCATATCGTGTAGACGCCCCACAGTGTTGGTCCACATCTTCAGGTGCCCTGATTGATTATCATTGCGGATAACGGGCGCACTGCCCAAAATAGATTGTTTCCTCCATCAGACAGACTCGAGTGCTACGGGGCGGGACGCCCACGACATTAGAAGCCGACATGGGTCGCCCGGACATAACTCAACCTAAGCTGTCGTTCGACACTAACAACAACAGGAAAACCAAAGTTCCGGACCCATCATCCAGTGACGAGGTCAAGGGAGCCGGGAAGCAAGGTGTAGATGACGTCAACGAGCCCGATCTTCGCTGTATCCTTATGGCCATGGAAAAAAACCTGCAGGGTGGAATCGCCTCTCTGGGCACCAAAATGGATGCCCTCACATACCGGATGGATCGGATGGCTGAGCGGCTGGACAAGCACGCAGAGCGTCTGGACATGTCGGAGCGCTGAATAGGGGAAATAGAGGAGGCGCAGACGACACTAGATTCGGAACAAAAGCAACTGGGAAAGGTAATCCAACTCCTTCAAGATAAAGCTGAGGATTTGGAGGCGAGGTCGCGCAGATGCAACATCCGCATCACGGGACTTCCGGGGACCACGCAAACAGGCAACATGGAACTCTTCGTAGAGACGCTGCTTAAAAAATTGCTTGGTGATGATGTTTTCTCAGGCATGTTTGTCGTAGGGCGTGCACACCGAACACTGGGCCCGAGACCGAAGCCTGGAGCACCACTCCAGCCTATAGTGGCTAAACTACTTAACTACAGGGACAGTGACATTGCATTGCGATTAGCGCGTGAAAAACAACCACTCAAGTACGAGGGAAGCACATTATCCCTGTTCCCAGACTTTACCGCCAAGGTACAGGAAGCGAGACGGCAGTTCGTTCCCGTGAAGAGACAACTACGGGACCTTGGGGTCGACTACGCAATGCTGTACCCTGCCAAACTGAGGGTCAATAGGCAGGGTAGGTCTACTATTTTTACAGATCCGAAGGCTCTCCAAAAGGCTATGAGAGGCTGGTGCAGAGATACGCATAAAGCAGAAGAAGAAGGAAGACTGAATGAAGCTGCTGGGGGGGGGGTCCATGGACGATCAGGACTAACTCAGATCTACATGACAATGTAAGGTATTTGAACGTTGTTATCAGCGCAGATTGAAGATACAGTTCCACTCTTTATGGCAATGCTAGCTTAGCTAACAGCAAGTATTGTACAGGGAATCTGCCAAACTGGGAGTCACTGTTCACGTAGTGGAGGAGAGGTGGGCAGTGCCCCATTACAGTGAGACATTCACATGCCGCACCATCTCTTTTTTCTTCACTCTGATTGCATGTGAAGCCCTGGTCCCAGTTATATTATAGATGCAGAAAGTTGGCATTGTACCTATCATCACATTTAATTTATGTTGACAGTTAGCAAGGCATACCTGAGATAAGGTGTGCCGTCAAAGTGCAGTTGCAGTGACAAATCCCCCCTGAGACAGTTGTTGATGTTACATGCGGTCAGTGACCACTATTTTTGGTTTGCTTCCCTTGCTAAGTTTAGAAGTGGGCACCGGCAAGGGCTTATTTCTACCGGTATGGAAGCGGAGGAGCAGGACGTGATAGCCAATGCATTGGACTAACACTACTATAGACTCACTATGAGCGAGCTACCTGCGCCCCTGTGTGTTTAACACATTTCCATAAGTAGTAGTGACTTTTGTTTTTTGATGATGATTTTGGGGTGGATGATTGGGGAGCTGGGGGGGGAGGGGAGAGTATGTGAAAGGTAGTCAGGGGATAGGTGGGATGAGGGAGGGGTGAGGGACCGGTTGGGGACAGTTGAGGGCACATTGGAGGACATGGGGAGGGACAGAACGGGTGGGGATGTGGGTCGCGGCCAGGTTGAGGTTATGCATGCGTGGGTGGGGGTTGGGGTACAGTTACGGGGTACTTTTCCAAAGCTGTTTATGCACATGTTAGATTGGCCGTCTTTGTTTGATGAGAGGGAGAGTTCGACTGGCAGAGACGCTAACAGGTACGCACGTTGTTTTCCCAAAGAAGACGAAGAGCTCATTTCTCTATCACTCCATTGCCCCATAGATGGCACGACACAAGAACAGAGATGAGGCTATCCCTCCGCACCCATCAAACCCTACTTTGACACAACAACCACAAGACGCTGACACCCTTACTTTATTGACCTGGAATGTAAGAGGCCTGAACGACCACAGAAAGGTACGGCGGGTACTCCAATACCTCACGAGACACAAGATCGACATTGCACTACTTCAAGAGACCCATTTACGCACTGACAGTACTACATTACGCTATAGGGGGCTACACAATAATATCCACGCTGCTGGATTCACATCGAGTGCACGGGGAGTGCTTACTTGGATTAACCCGAGGTCCCCCCTGACATTTACGCCTGTAGACACTGATTCCGAAGGGCGCTATGTGATCACGAGGTGCACGGGTCAGGGTATGACATACCACGTTGTGAACACGTATGGCCCCAATTTTGATTGCCCCACATTTTATATGTCACTGGCACTTAAAATTAGAACCCACGGGGAGGGCCAGATCATCTGGGGAGGTGACCTAAACTTAACGAGACACCCGGCGCTGGACCGCTCAGACGGGCCCAGCAGGCGCCCTTCCGCCTCTTCCCGCGCTCTGGACACGGAAATGACCAGGATGGGATTGAGGGACGTATGGAGGACTAGGCACCCTACACAAGGGGGGTACACACATTATTCGTCCCAATATGATATCCACACTCGTATTCATTATTGGTTGCTATCTGAGCATCTACTTTCCAGGGTAAAGGTGTGTATGATGTTGCCACGCACATACTCGGATCACTCCCCAGTTCTGATTACCCTATGCACTCCGGCGCGCCGACCCCCTCCCTTCACATGGCGATTACCTCCATACTCGCTATTGGACGATGCTTTCCGTGAGGAACTTGCTATTGCCATTGAAGATTTCTTTAACAGGAATGAGGGCACGGTAGACTCCTTCCTTATGGTATGGGAGACCTTTAAAGCATACATACGTGGAGTCATTATTTCTAAGCATGCTGGTGTCTTCAAGTCCATCCAGAACCGCCTAACGCTCTTAGAAAACCGACTTAAAGACATTGAGGTGCGTCGTTTGCGTGCTCCAAATGTGGATCTAACGCAGGAACTAGCAGAGAGGATTAGAGAGTATTATGAAGAGGCAGACCCTGAGGTGAAACATCTTGGGAAGTATGCCATCTCTAGGTCATATGGTGAGGGTGAGCGTCCGGGTGCGGTACTGGCCAGGATGACCAGACAACGTAGGCAAAAGGTTGTGTTGCCTGTTCTTAGATCTCCAACCTCGGGGTGTAGTGTTTTATCTAGGAACCTGAATCGATATTCCTATTTTATGCCCTTGTCCGGTTATAATCAATAATATCCATACAACGGCATAATAATCATATCCATAATTCAGTCGTAGCACATGCTGTCACATTAAGCAAGGCTACTTCTCCAGCCCCCTAGTAAGCACACCGAGTTCTCTAAACAAAACCAAGCCTCCAGCAACCTGAGAAATCCCCCTTGCTTTTGTTTTGATTTCGTCCTAGAACTCCTGTAAAGCACTGTAAGAACGGCCAGTTCTTAGTGACATCTTTATTGACGTCTTATGTCCAACCTTACGTCAAACCCAGGCACCTTTCAGGTATAAATATACCAACGTTGCCTTAAGCAAACACACGGTGGTGGTTCTGGAGCAGAGCAGCTATCTACTTGCCCGAGAGCCCAGCTGATGCGAGAGCCCACGGACGCTGCCCCTCCTCTTTGACTCACTGAGAGAGACGCTGTCTTTTCTCCTGCCGAGAAATCCAGCTCCGGTGTTTCCAGATACCTTCGCGGGTTACTGGGATATCGAGTCCTGAGAAAGAGATACAAGACCACCTGCTTTCTATTACCCAGGTACGGAACTGACTAAGCCCTTACAGAGAATTCTTGAGTCAGATTCTTGGCAAAACAAACTTAACTTAAACTGCTACTTACTTACTCCTTCCCACGTATTAGGCTTAGGTCAGATACACCGGGGTAGGCGTATTTAGAAGCACCAGTTGAGTACGATTAGTCAATGTATATATGTATGTATATATTTTATCTATTTTAAAGTATCATATGGCTAAGAAACCATATCAATGCTTTTACAGTATTATTTTATAATCCTCCTTTTACTGTACGCACTTTACTTTACCATGAGTATTACAATCGTGGCAATTCATTTCTCTTGTATGAGGAAGAAGACTGCTCAATAAATAACACCTTTTATTGAAAACGCCCGTCTCTCTTTTCTCTGCATTCTGGTGAAACTAAGTACGCACATTTGACTGAGTGAAATAGCTGTCTATTGTTTTCACACGACTCTAGAAATACACTCTTATTCAGGGAGAGCAAAGTTGTCATGTTTTATGGTTGTCAGAAGCTAATCCCTTCTTGTCTATCCAGGGAGGTTAAACTCCTCCTTGTTTATTCGAGAAAGTTTCTAGTGACCTCTGAGCTAGCTGGCAAACCTTAAGTCTAATATAGTCAGTAGAGACCTAGATAACCTCAGTCCTACGTCTACACTGCTGAATATATTATTCCAATGTGCAGAGCCTATTGGGAATATAGGAACTACACTACATGGCGCCCAACGTTTGGTAAGGCGATAAATCTAACGTAAGACGTTAGAGTAACTCAGTCGTGCTTTTTCACACAGACCCTTTTTTCCTGTAAATACTCCAAAAGACGTCTGGAGTGGGTAAAAGGTTAAAATTCCGCCGGAACTTAGTAGGAAGAGATTTCTATGTATAGTTTTTGGTTTAGTCAACGTTGAAGGATACAGTGTTCCAAAAATATTGTGCACCTAATCTTTGTTTCCTTGAAACTTGATCTGCAACAAAAACCTTTCTGTCAGTAAAAATGACAGAAAGTGAAGACGAAAGGGAGGCAGCAACAATAGCAGCTCGACTCCTAGAGGATGACACAAGTCTCCTACAGAATGACCCGAATGCAATACTCATTCCGGTCAACATAAGAAAAAGTATAACTCTTAAACTTATAGAAAATGGAATAACATCGAGAGGTGGTACAGTCATATTCGTAATTGAGGCACATGAATATCGGCAGACAGAGGTATTCTATTCATGGATAAACTTTCCAGCAGCAAACGCTGTCACACACGAATTCCACTATTACAAAATAGAGGAACCTCCGGATGAATACACTCCTTTCGAGGAGGTGGAAATCCCATTAAAATACCAAGAGCACCTGCTCTGGTTTAAAGGCGCCCTAAAACATAATAATCACATCACCAGGCTCGGTCCACTAGGTAGACCAGGAGCAACGTGGCCGGTTCTAGCCAGCTACACACCACATCCAGACATTGAAAAAATGTCAGTACCAGAACTTTTAGTCCAGCTAAAAATAATAATTAAAATACATAGACAATTAGTCCAATATGTAATGCGGACTTCAACAGTCCAACCAACTGTTAACATTCCACAGCTGACCCCTCATCAGGGGAACACAAACAAAATTACACCAGAGAACATACAATCATGTCTGGGTAAAGTACCCATAAAACGGGAACAAATTCCATTCTGGTTAGCACAAAAAATCACTCAAATAGAGGCAGTATTTCCGGATACTACCCCTACTGAGAAACACAGAATTCTGACTATCTGTCTTCCAATGGGGATCGCACCACATGTAGAGGACTGTGACACTTGGGGCACAGTCTTTGCTTCCATTTACACAAAAACACATGGTGTTCCGTCCATGGCGGTAATACCCGATGTGCTAAGACAGATTCAAAATGAATACGGTCCAGAACCTGCTTTAACTCTGGGTATGAAATTACTAAAAGACTTCAAGCAGGTTTCGGCTATATTATTAGCCAACATAAAAGGGGAAGCAGCATCTGTGGCGATCCGCCAGAAATTGAAAGAAACAGATATAGCAGAACAACCATTTGAACTTGCCAGAATCATAGAAAAATCCTATGAAGAACTAGGAAGAGATAGTTTGGGTGGGAAACCAGTAAGATCCCAACTAACTGAAAATCCTGAAAAGATATTTATTAAAAATAATCTAAACACTCCAAAAAAGAGCTGGGATGGAAATAAACAATCCACTCCCAAAATAAAAAGGTTCCAGTCCAGAGGAAGGTCTCCTCGGCGGAGAGAAAGATCTCCGGACCAAGGACACAAGTCTCCCCAGAGGTAGCCCTCTGAGAAAAGATACAACCTTAGAAATAGGGATAATCTAAAGAAACCTGATAGATATCAAGATATTGATACACGTCCCTCTCGATCTTTTCAGACTTCCTTGCAGAAATCGGAAAGAAGAGGACGGTCAGAACAAAGGGAAGAGCACGTCAAGTCCAAAGACAAGGAGCCTGCTCATCAAAGTAAAAAATTACAATTTCCAAGAAAGAAGGTAGCCAGCATTAAAATAATCAAACATGCAGAGGATACTGAGGACACAGCTGAAAAACGGAGAGTGGGCCCAGACAGTGCTAGACAGCGCAGCAGAAGTGACCATAGCTCGCAAGATCCTGATGAATCATCTGGAGACAGTGGACACGAATTAATACATTCAGGTGGAAACTGCAGACAGCAGAGTTAGCAAACCTCATAAAATATACGAGATAACATTACGTTTCAAGGGAGATAAGACTAGGAAAGTAAGGGGTCTATTATGGGATAACCTTTCCAAAGGCTATGACATCCTTTTAGCTGAAAAGGACTGGCCGCCAGAGTTTGTCAGGAAGTGCCCTCATGGCAAAGAAATGATTATGCCTGCCTTCTCAAATCACATTCTAATTCATAAAAAACATACACTTGCAAGAAAGTGGGCAGTAGCCCAAGCTCCTGCATTATATAAAAATCATGGAGGATGGGATGAGGACTCTCCTCCTCACAAAATCCAATTAAAATGTCAACCAACTGCACAAAGGCAGTACCCAATTAAGCAAGAAGCTAAAAAACAGGTCAGGGAGATCTTAGATCAACTTGAATACCAGGGGGTGATTGAAACATGCACCTCACAAATGAACAATCCTTTGTTTCCTGTCTCCAAGCCAGACGATTCATATCGTCTAGTTTTGGACTACAGACACCTTAACTCATGTTGCAAGACATTTGCAGTACAAAACTCACACAGTGCAGCACTAATGAATAACATTGTGCGCAAAAAATACAAAACAACATTAGACATCTCTAATGGATTCTTTTGTCAAAACATTGCACCTGAAAGCAGGTATTTGACCGCTTTCTCAATATTGGGCTCCCAGAATTTCTGTCGACTCCCACAGGGGTTCAAGAATAGCCCAGGATTATTCTCAGCAAGAGTAACAGAATTACTACAAATGTATGATGATGAAGCATTATCTTACGTCGATGACATCTATTTGACAGATGATGACTTGGATACTCACTTGAAAAGAGTGAACACCATAATACTTGGGTTCGCAGCAGAGGGTTACAAATTCAACTTTAAAAATTCACGAATTGCCCATCTGACTGTCCTGTTTTTAAGATATGAATTATCAAGTGAAGGCAAAAGCCTATCAGACAATTTCTTAGAGAAGTGTGCTGTACTCCAAGCACCAAAAACGCTGAGGAAATTACAATCAATACTAGGTTTCCTGAATTTCGGATTAACATACATTCTAAATTATGCAGAGAGGGTTAAACCTCTCTATGAATTAATAAAACCTGATTTTAAACCAATCAATTGGACTCAAAAACACACAGAAATTTTGAGATCATTGCAAACAGACATGTTAGCAAAAACAAAATGGCAAACTCGCGATAACACACGCAACCTTGTAATCCGAGTCATCCCAGGAAGATGCGGATTCACGTACCTGACCTCTAATGAGGGAGAAAAGGTACCTAGCATACAAATCATACAATAATGACTTGCAGAAATGGGTTCAAAACGGTTACAAAGATGACACAGGTGCCACAATCAAGCAAAAATCGCTTTGGGAACAAGTAGTTCTGTTTGGAGAGGCAAGATGGCGTTCGTGGCGTGGGCTGTGTGAACAGCTCTTTCCTCTCCCTCCGTCCCCGGACTATCTAGGACGAACGACGGCGCAAGATGGATTGTGAAAGGCGTGCTTACTCCTGCTGAACCGCTGGGGTCGCGAGTTTTGATCGATTGGTAAAGCCTGGGGAGCTTGTACCTACGTTTGGTGGAGGCTGACGACGACGGAGTGAAGCGGGCCGCTCGAGGTGCCGCTCGGGGCGGCTGAGTCAGGCAGTGTGGTACATCCGACTCCGCGGCCGTGGCCGTGCTGTGAGTTTGCTGTGCTGGGAGTCCGGGAATCAGAAAATTCAAACTCAGGTGCGGTTTGCTTGACCGTTAGAGCTGCAGCGCTTGTGGGAAAAAAAAAAAAAAGCGGCAGAGTGAAAGCGAATTGCTTTCTGTAGTTTGACGCGGCTGATACGGCTGACCTCGAGGCGCTGAACCCGCTGTGCTGGAGAACCCGAGCCAGATACGGAGTGACTTGGGCAGCATGAATGTGCGGGTTGCTTGGAGCTTTGAAACACGACTTTAGGAAGCAGACAGCTCTGGTGGAAAACCGCGGCAACGTTTGGACTGCCTTTGGACTCAGAGACACAGAGTCACAAGCTGCAACAAGCTATAAAAGTGAGTAATTTTGTGAACCTTGTAACGAATTACAATAACTGTATCAGCTGGATAACTCGAATGCCGAGGAACCTAATAGCGTTTTGGCGCAGTGCGCCACTTTGGAGATCTCCCCTTCGGCTCCTACTCGGTGGACTTCAAAGCCGGGTAGTTCGGGGTCAAGGTGACAGGGCCATAAGAAATAAGAAAATGCAGGCGAAAGGAGCAGAGAAAGGGAGTGAGCCTATGGCAGTGAGAGTGACTACACGTGGAGATAAAAATAAGGAGCCAGGTACAGGGGCTAATATGGAAAACCCAAAGGATACAACTGAAAGGTCTGTAAAGGCAACTGCACGGAGTGATATAACTAAAGTCTTATGTATAGATGGAAATGCTGAATGGGAGAATAATGAGAATATAAGAGAATCTGGTGATGCTTTAGATACTTTAGAGCCCATTATGGTTAATACTACGGGAACCAGGGAGAAAAAAACAGTGGAGAAAGGAAGGGGTCCTGTGGCTCCTCACTCCTCGAAGAAAGGGACTCAAAATCTTACACTCCCTGCAATGTTTGAGAGGCAAAGTGCTCGGAATAATGACTGCTCAGTGGAAACAGCAATAGTAATAGCAGAAAATGGGGCATCAGCTACAAATCCAGAAACGACATCAAGTTTTCTGGCACAACATGAGGGAATATCGGTGGTGCGCACAGACACTTCCGATATAGCACAAAATAATGTACAATCAGTACAATCTCAAAAAACTCAGGAACGGGAACAGGATATCGACGAGGGCAATGTTCTCAGTGAAGCAGTCTTATTAGACACTGACATTGTAGTAACCCAACATAATCTAATGGAAAAAGAGCTCGGCTCACAAGGAACTTTGTCAGTACCAGAGTCTGGGGAAAATTTCTATTCACTCTCAGAAAAATCGGCTGACGAGGATTGGGTGGAAGAGACTAGTAATGCTAGCAGCGCTGATGAATCAACGGGGGAAAGCAAGACCTCGCCTAATTGTAGTGCTTCTACTATAAGGAAAAGAATTAAGAGGAAGAAAGAAAGACAACAACACAAATTAGATGACCCTCAAACCGGTAATAGGGGATGTGCTAGAGGAGAGGCAAAGGCCGAGTGAGGAGACAAGAAGGATTGAACTAAATCCCTCGTATACATCACCCCCGCAGGAAATTACCCTTGTCACGATATATGAGACCATAATGAGTCATAGAGCTGAGAGTAAGACAGAAATCACACGCGTGCAGGCCACATGCAGCAAAGTGAAAAATGCAGTAAGACGGGCGATAAAATTGGGAACAGAAACTGCAGATAGAGTCACAGAAACAGAAGCTCGTATATCTGTACTTGAAGATTATGCTGCAGCACAGAAAGAAGAGATGGAGAGTATCAAGGCACACCGTGATGATCTAGTTAATAAGTTGAGTGAACTTGAAAATCATGCTCGTAGACATAATTTACGCTTCCTTGGGATTCCGGAGGGACTGGAAGGAACAAATCCGCGTAAGTTCATTGCAGAATTGCTGAAAGAAGCCTTTCCGGAGCTGACCACGTGGGAATGGACACGAGAAGTACAGAGGGCACACAGGTTTCCTTTCAATGTGCGGAAACCCCGTCAAGAACAAGAGAACCTCCCAAGGGCAATATTAGTCTGCCTCAATAACTTTTTAGCACGCGAAAACATTTATGACCTCGCTAGACCAGATATAAAGGCTAAAGCTAAGGGGTGTAATTTTTTTTGTTAGACCGGATTTCTGCCAGGCAACAGTCTCTAGGAGATGGCATTTAAGACAACTGATTCCGGATTTTCAAAAGAAAGGTGCAATTGTATATTTACAAAATCCGGCGAAACTTAAGGTCACGTTTAAAGGTCAAACCAAGTTCTTCCAGTCCGAAATTCAGGCAATAGAGTTCTTAGAATCTTTATAGAATTCAGAGATTGAACATAATGGTGATATAATTTACATATTTCTGTAATCGACCTTAGAGAGTAGTTGTTGACTATATGGGGTGATTGTGGGGGGGAGGACACGATATCCCATCATTGCAGGGACTTATGGTCCTTGGGCCTCATGAGATGGGGATGTTGGGAGGGGGAGGGAAGGGCAGGACGGGGGGGGGGTGAAAATGGCACCAGCAGAGGATCTAAAGCTGTTTTTGTTAGTATTTAAAATGTATGCTGAGAGGTTTTTTCAGAAAGTCAGAAGTATAAGAATGATAAGAGCAATTAAATATAATGGCTAGAAAGATTACGATATGCAAATCAAATGTATGTGGTTTAAATGATCCTCGGAAACGGCAAGTATTAGCTAAGATTATACAGATACTGGGTATAGACATACTTTGTCTACAAGAAACCCATATTGCGTGGGCTAACAGAGAACACCTAAAGAACATGGGGATGGAATTGGTAGTTTGTTCTAAACAATCCGGAGTTAAAAGAGGGGTAGCGATATTAAAAAAGAGGGGGTGGGTGGATTGCATAAAGACGGCAGCAGATAAATGGGGAAGATGGGTGCTAGCAGAATTTAGGGGGGGGGCGGTAGGGGTTCACACTTTGCAATATATATGGCCCAAATCTAGACGACCCAGAAGTATTTAACTTCATTAATCTAGAACTGGCACAGTGGACTACTCCAGTTCTACTGTGTGGAGATTATAATATTAATGTGGAATCAAAGGCTGATATAAGATCCAATTCAGCATATTGGGGTAAGAAAAAACGTGTATATACTGCTCTATGTGGGTTACTTCTGGAGCACAGCCTTTTTGATGTTTGGCATGAAAAGAACCCGAATCACCCAGGGTTTACGCTTTTCTCTGCTCCCCACCTACAATTTGTTAGATTGGATTACTTCTTCATTTCACATACTTTTTTAATACAAGCTAAAATACAGATCCATCCCAAACTAATTTCTGATCACAACCCGGTAGTGTTGGAATTAAATGTTGAAACAGAGGGTAAAATTGAATCACCACGATGGTCTTTTGAGCGTAAACTATTATTGGAAGCACAGTATTGTCAATATATGTCTAAAGTAATAGTGGAATTTTTTACTTTCAATAAAGGCACAGCAACCTATGAAACAGTTTGGGACACATTTAAAGCTGTGGTCAGGGGGGAGACTCTTAGCTACTCTAAGTTCAAGCGTAAACAATTCCTAACTGAACAACGGAAGGACTTTGACGAAATTATAAGAGCTGAGGAGAAGCTGGCAGAGGTCCTAAGGCAAGGAGGGGAATCAGACTTGAGTAAATTGGCCCAAAAAGACCTTTCGATTAAAAGAGCTAATGCTTATTCTAAAATAGCCGATCTAATCGCCATTAATTATACTCAGTACATGGAAACAGCATACGAGTTTGGGGAAAAAAACGGCAGATTATTGGCGAAGAAAGCAAGGGAGAAGCAGGTATACAACGACATCTCGAAAATAAGGGATTTAAAGGGGGACATACAGGAAACTAGAGGAGGAGTTTTGATTGCTTTTCAAGAGTTTTACCAATGTCTTTATAGTGAGGAAGGGGACTTTATTGAATTGAGTGGATATTTGCAGGAAACAAGTTCTATGCCTTTATCGGAGGCTCAGCGTTTGAATCATCTAGCACCTCCTGAATGGGAAGAGATAGAGATAGCGATTTTAGGGCTGGCTTTGGGTAAAGCTACAGGACCAGACAACATCCCGCTGGAGTTTTATAGAACATTTAGAATCCAGCTTAAAAAAGAATTGGTGGAGATCTGCCAACGAGCCTTTGAGGGGATAGCCCCACAATCATGGGCGGAAGCAAATATTGTCATTTTTAAGAAGAAAGGAAAAAATCCTGAAGAGATGGGGTCTTATAGGCCAATCTCTTTACTGAATACCGACAGTAAAATATACTCGAAGCTTATAGCAAACCAGCTAAATGATCTTATGACAGGGATTGTCTCCATAAGACAACATGGTTTTATACAGGGTAGAGGTACCACGGACCATGTGAGGCGAATAATATCTTTACTTGATGGGCTCAGGGGACTGGTTCCTCGGTCGGGGTGGCCCTGTTGGACGCCGAAAAAGAGTTCAACAGGGTCACCTGGGCTTTTTTGTGGTCAGTGGTGGAGAAGATGGGGATTCCCAGAGAGTTTATTAAAGCAATAAGAACACCTTACACTCAACCGACTGCGGGCTCTCTGTCAGGTTTGGTGCGGATATCAAGGGGGACGAGACAGAGCTGCCCCTGTTCCCCCTTGCTATTCGCTTTGTACATCGATCCGTTTATCCGAAAGCTGGAAAAGAATTTCGCAATTAAACCAGTACAATTAAATGGTTGGGAAATAAACGTCTGTGCTTATGCTGATGATATAGCCGTAGTTACGGCAGAACTCAATACGGCACTACCTAATATTATAAAGTCAGCGGAGGAATTTGGCCGTTTCTCTGGCTATAAATTGAATATTGATAAAACTCAGCTTATACACTCTGTGGTTGGTCGCCCAGAGAATATGAAGATAGAGGCCACATATCTTGGAATCAAAATTACCGCTACCATTGAGGACATTATCCCTATTAACCTAGATCCAGTAATAGTATCTTCCAATAGAATTCTAGAAAGGGTTAACAATCTGAAGCTTTCTTTACTAGGTCGAAGTAATCTGGTAAAAAAGCTTATCTTTCCCAAATTCTTATACATATTTCGAGCCATACCACTGCTAATACCATCAGGCTATTTTGCTCGTTTAGAGAGAATGAGCTCCAGATTTTTATGGGGGTACCACCGGGCAAGGAGAGCGCTAAAAAGCTGCGAACTATCTCGAGATAGAGGGGGGTGGGGCATGCCAAACTGTCAACTTTATCATTGGATGGCAATAATGCAATATATGGGTGTACTTTTACTACCGGAAGATCATACAGAGGACTTTCTGACCCCATCAATCTATGAAATGCTCTTGGGGACAGAGGCGAAACAATGCTTAAATCGGATCATAGAGCCAAGTTACTATAAAAAGACCAAATTCAAGATATTTGACACAGCCTATTTTATTTGGCGATCTGTTAAAAGAAAAATTCGACTCAGTATACATTTAACGAAATACACACTTCTGCAGAACTGTTCTCTCTTGCCAGTGATATTTCAGAATGGGGTAATGTATAGGTGGAATAATCTAGGCATCAAGAAGCTGGGAGATCTATTTACAGAGAAGGATTTTGTTTCATTTGATTACTTGATGCACACTTATCATATACCTCGCTCTGACTTTTTTAAATATCTTCAGGTACGTAGTTTCTGCTTGCAGAAGTTGTCACAGTCTTTAATTTTTTGGGGGAATATTGAAATTTTAGAAGCAGTTAAACACCGGCAAAGAATTGGATATTTGTATCAATTAATTTTGGAAAAGAGGGAGGATGATTTAGAAGCGGTAGCGATCAAATGGCAGAATAAACTGAATATTTCATGTGTAAACATAGAGAGAAGTTTAGTGATCGCTAGAAATGTTTTAATGAATGGATCACTCATCAGCCAGCACTATATGTCTATCTTCGGACTATATTATACACCAGGGAAGATAGCTAAATGGAGCGTAGGGCGCGGGACAAGTTGTAGTCGCTGCAATTTACATGGGGCTGATGCAATTCACATGTTTTTTGAATGCCCGAAATTGACAAGATTTATTGCAGATGTAGAGTACTTCCTTACAACTGAACTGTTCATTCCAGTTAAATTAACAGCATCTTTAGTTTTGTTTGGTTGTGAAGAAAATGCGACTAATTCGATTCTAGACCCAGTCATTGGATTTGTGTTCTTGTGTATGTCTGCTTTTCGTTTTTGTATAACGTCAGGCTGGCTTGATGAAGAACCACCGAATATTATTATGTGGTGAAATAAGCTTTTATCTATGTATTATCTTGAAATCGCATTATACAAACTGAAAGGTATAAGAAAGAAGACATTTGTTCACAATTTATGGTCCCCAGTTACTAATTGGATAAGAAATTGAGAAGTTTTTTTTCTATCGCTTCTGGTTTTTATTTATAATGTGCTTTTGTTTATTGTTTTCTTCCTCTTCTCCTTTTTTTCCTCTTTTCTTCTTCCTATGTTTTTACTCTGTATTCTCTCTGATTTATGGTGTATAGCAACTGATTTATAGTTTGGCAACTCTGCTTATTATTATGGATTGGAATTGTAGTAGTGTTCCTTTTTTTGTTGATTGGATGTTTTTTTTCTCTTTCTCTGCTGATGCCAAAAAACTTAATAAAAAAATATTTTGAACAAGTAGTTCTTTTGCAGAAACACGGTCTCCCCCACCCCCCCCCCCCCGCTCAACGCCACCACCCACATTGTGCTTAACTGGGCTCTGGTGAGAGGCCCCTCCTTCCCTTTGCTTCAAACTTTGCTGCCCTCCATCTCTGCCTGGGCGCCTGTGGTCTCTCTCCCCTGACCCTCCTCTGGTCTCCGGATTGATCTCCTCTGCCCCAGCTCCTCTTGAACAATGAGGCTGCGACTTTGCTACGGACTGCCTTTCTCCCCCTGGACCTGCTGGCTGTGCCAGCCCTCTTCCTGAACTTTCGGACATGGACCTCCGTGCTCCCCGCCATTTTCTCTGTATGACTTGCCTCTTCTTCTAACTTTCTCTTCCGCCTTTTTAGTGATCGCCCACTGACCTTTCGACTTTCCTATTGTCTCTCCTGTTGCCTCTGACACACTCCTCACTGTCTTTTTCATCACTCTCTGCTTGCCTCTCTCGTCTATCTCACGTGCCTGCCTTCTCTGTGACTCTTAGAGTATATCCAGTCCTTTCCCTTCCCTATGTATATAGAGATAGCTCTAATCACTAGTATATGCTGTAGAACGTTGTGCTCTCCACCATTCCTATGTGACTCTTAGAGTATATCCATGTGTATCCCTTCCCTATGTATATAGAGATAACTCTAATCACTAGTATATGCTATAGAACGTTGTGCTCTCCACCATTCCTATGTGACTCTTAGAGTATATCCAGTTATATCCCTTCCCTATGTATATAGAGATAACTCTAACGACTAGTCTCCCATTTGATTGTTTAGAGTATATCCATGTCTATCCCCTCCCTTTGTTGATAGAGATATTACTAGTTTAGGCCTAGAGTATATCCATTTGTATACCTTTTTGTAACGCTTGTAATCCTAAGTCCGTATGCTTTTAACTGGTTCTTTTGTAATGCAAAATTTTTGCAATCATTTTACGCATGTAACCTTCAGTCCTTATGTTGTCCACTGGATCCTATGTAAAGTGCTCTGACACCTTCGGGTAAAGTTCGTTATCTCACGTGCCTGCCCTCTCTTAGAGTATTTCCAGTCCTTTCCCTTCCCTATGTATATAGAGATAGCTCTAATCACTAGTATATGCTGTAGACCGTTGTGCTCTCCACCATTCCTATGTGACTCTTAGAGTTTATCCAGTCATATCCCTTCCCTATGTATATAGAGATAACTCTAACGACCAGTCCCCTATATGACTGTTAGAGTATATCCATGTGTATCCCCTCCCTATGTTGATAGAGATATTACTAGTATAGGCCTAGAATATATCCATTTGTGTATCTTCCTTGTGTACGCATGTAATCCTAAGTCCGTATGTTTTCAACTGGTTCTTATGTAAGTCAAAAATATGCAAATCTGTTCTTCCGAATGTAACCATCAGTTCTTATGGTTGAAACTGGGTCCTATGTAAAGCGCTCTGACACCTTCGGGTAAAGTTCGCGCTATATAAAATCGCATAAATAAATAAAGAACTACAAAAGACTCACGTGATACATACACTAAGTCATCAGAGTGATGGCGTTCACGCTGCAGGGAATTCATTGGCTGACAGCCACAGCGGAAGCAACTAAGCCGGCTTCCGTAGCCACAAAAAAGCGGTCAGAAAAATACATAGACGGGGAAACAATGCTAGCGGTAAAAACGTCTTCAAAAGGCGACTGTGCAGCATTACCCGTGAACTATCCACTCAATTATACATACATAATCGATGCAAACTCCGTTCCTTTTGCTCGAATCCCTGGAGTGGGGGATAGAGTAATTCCAAACACGAACAGGAGAATCTTCTTAATACAAGAAGCACATATGGGATTAGGTCTAAGGCATCAGATGATCAAAGTATCTCTGTCAGAATAACAATCAGAATACTGGTGGCTGGGAATGAGCTTGGATAATCACAAATTTGCAAAAAAATTGTGAAAACTGCAACAGAGATCGCAGTGGCGAACCGGCCGAAGTAGTGCCAGAACACCTAATGGAAAGCATAAGGCGATCTATACGCATGATTAAACAGGAAACATGCGTCCCAATGTATATTTTTTAAGACTAGATTCACTTAAAATGTAGACACCAGCGCTCGGCTGACGCCAGAACTGTTATAAAAGATTTGCGAGTCTATATCGGCACATACGCAATTGGCATGCTACATTCTGACCAGGGTCTTGCTTTTAGCTCTCGAGCTTATAAGGAGGCCATGCCCAACATGGGAATTGCATTGCGGTAATGCCATGGAACTTGTGCCTCTTGAAACCCAAATTGCAACAGTTTATCAAGAAACACCTGTCTACAACGATGTAGCCACAGACTATGCTAATGAAACAGAGAAAATTCCAAAAGCAAATAAAAATCCGGAAGCGATTCCAACAATTGACAGAACTGCATCTGGTTACTTCATCAATTACGATGACTTTTCTGAGGATCGAAGCGAGCCTGAAGAACAGCCAACAACTAAATCTTTTAAAAACAAAGTAACAGAACTCTTTCATCAACTCAAAGAAACCTATCTGATTTCTCCATGGATTGAATTTTGGGTTGTGTTAGGTGTACTTTTCCTCCTGCTTTGGCTCATCATGGTTCTTTGTTTGGGAAAATTCATTGAGGGAAAATACAGTACAATGGACACAGCAAGTCAGAACATCAACTTGGTCCTAAAGCCACACAAGTCATCTCACATCGAGAAAAGAGAACTATCATCCGTGAATGTCACAGCCAATCGAATACCCGGTGGGGTAGCTTGGGACAAAACAGATTACAAACTCTATGGCCCGGTAGAGCTCTTGAAGTATCCACACCAGTTTAAGATTTCATTGAGTGACTTTGTAAAACCGAGCACATTCTCTGATGATTGGGACTTTGAAAGTATTAATGATATGATGTCAGATTTAGTAATGTCAGCAAAATTTACAGAACATGATTACTTGCAGGGTTCATCTAATTATGAAGAAATGTACTGCTACAACCACTTTGCACATCACTATTTGCATAAATCTGCTCAACCTAGAAATGTTTTAAACTATAATCAATGGGAACATTGTGCAACTCCACCAAAAGGCAGTTCAAAAATATTTTATGAGAAATTCCCATACTTCTCAGGGTTTAACACAAGTGAAGCAGAAGCCTTTTATTTCAAAATGTTAAATAAGACAGGTATGAAAACAATGCTGACAAACACTAAATTAATCTATTCAGAAGCATTTTATGAAAAAATGACTACATTTGGTTTTGATTTTTGGAAAAACAATATTGAAACAAAAACCATCTGGGGTACCAAAGATTGGCAGGTCCAAGGTATAGAATCATTATTTAGAGCCTGCATGATCCCAGAACAAATTATATTCTTGAATGATACCATTCAACAGACAACCTGTCTTGGCCTAGCCAAAATTAAAGACTTAAACAAACCGTCTATTCCAAAGCCAACACCTGACAGTATTAGCACTACAGATGTTGAGATAGACATATCCCATATTTTTAACCTAAACAGAACACATCCTGATTGGAAAAAATGGTTGATCTGGCCCACAGACACAAATAACAGTCAAGACAGATTCCTGAACAAAATACAGGGGTTCAAATTGACCAGGCTAGACCCTAGATACTCCCAGAGACAACATCCAGGGATAGTTACAACATACAGTGTAGGAAAACTCTGCCTCGAATGGCTACAGAAATCCACACTGGCAGAAATTAAGCAACACTTGACTTTACTTAAAGACGGTGCTGACTTGCGTGATTTCATAATGGGACCACGCAAACAGCGTCCAAAACGTTTCATAGCGGCAGGTATATATGCAGCTTACAACGAAGCTTGGAAAGAAACGCAAATTGAAACAGCAGAAAAAATACGGGAAATTGACCGTAATAATTTGGAAAAATCACTTTCTGTTGTGGACAATGGGTTAATGACTCTGTCTTCCAGAATATATTCACTGTACAGTATTGTATCATCTGCTATAGATATAATAGAGCAGGACTTGCTAATGTTACAACACGGTCAGTCCCAATTACGTTCTATTGTACAGCTTGGCTGGACGTTACAAAATCTGCGTTCAGGCTACGTGCCTTGGCGTTTAATCAACACAACGTCATTATTCTCTACCTTTAACCTTACTGATACACAAATCAGCTTGGCACAGAAAGGAGCGGTATATACAATTCCGAGCATTGAAAAACTTGAGAGATTACCATTGACAATGTCAGAACGACCTGTCATTGAATGGATAATACACGGAATAATAACTATTCCGATAACAACTTTCCAATTTAAATTCTGTCAGGAGTATATACCAGCAGGCCAGTATGAAAGGTTGGGTAGAGGGTACATTAAGTCATCATGGAAATTACCTTACACACACATGTTATAGTGAAAAGGAACAGAATGTATTTCTTAGTGGTAATAATTTTAAAAGATCACTAAGTGGTATACTTCTGTGTCAAGGTATTAACCTGCATGGGGCCTGTGAGGGGACTTCAAATAACCTTTCATGTCACCAGCATGGCACACCTGCAACTCGAATAGAGCCATTCTTTAGACGGCTTTCTAAACGGGAGCTATATTCTAATAGTGGACCACAGATATTGTGGCATGGTGCCAGGAAAAGCTTATCTCGTGAGCGTTAGTTCCATGGTCACTTGCTGTATGCAAGTATTGTTTCCAAACAGCACTCCAGACAGGGAGGCAAAAATTTGGCCCTTTTTGAATATCTCTTCTATTCGAATTGATACTTTAAGCAGAATAAAGTCTGTCCTTTTGCAGACAACTATGCCCTTGACGTCATCAAAAGAAACGTATGATCTACAAGTTGCAAGGACAACGGCAGAGATACATACACTTTTATCAACAAATTGCCCCCTACATTTCGCAGAAATGTTAAGCCAAATCCTAAATATGTCTGATACCAGCGGTATCCCACATGTATTTAAGACAATTTTTTCGGGACTGTTATCACCCTTCACAACAGTTCTGGGCATTTTTCCTAATTTTGTCCATTCTGTCTTTGGCGGCCTACCACTCCTGTTGGGACTCGTAGCAGGCATTTTATTTTTGATACTTCTGCTTCGTTATGGCAAGCCAAATCGCAGATAAGACTCCAGCAACGATGGAAGAAACGATCCTAGCTATACGCTATCGGGACCGCATAACTAAAGTCCTTGGATTAGCCCGGCTAAGAGATCTGAATATGACCTGGTTTCTTTCATTCAGACCCATCTGGCAGAATTGTATCTTACCTGTGCTTCGATGTATGCTATGCAGAGAAGAATGCGTGTTGGACGTCTGTCTTACACTACAATCAGCAGTACCATTGGATACAGATACTTTGCTAAGTCCTTTAACGGCTCATGTATAGTGTTGTCCCCAGCGGTTACCAATCCTGATGACGGCATTCGTTGAGACTTCACCACTGCGATTAAAGGGTAGTGAAGTACGAGATGAGAGCAACATCACCCAGGTACGACCTTCTGTGAGCATTGCTGATCCTGACATCGATGATAGCAATCATTCTCACGACTGCACAGTTGCGGCATTTTCCAACTTGGTCGAACTTTCACCTGAAGCGGTAAACCACTTTTTTGAAAGTCTGTCTGAAATTATGTTTTCCCCCGAACAAAAAGAATAACTTTTAAGCAAACTAGTACACAGCGTTCCCTGAACTCTGAATTCGGCCTTCGACTTTGATAAACAAAAGCTACTGAACATAATTGGAACTATATTTTTTCTCTCTCCCCAGAAAGCGAATTTTTTTTCCCCGATTCCAAAATATTTACCTTTTTTCTGGCACATGTACTCTGCTTGAAGTAGAACTATTCTTAGAGAACAGAGCTTCTATTTTAGAAACTCTAAAGACAATATATCACGTCAGCCTCTAGCACATTTACAGCAACTGTATTTATATGTGATGGAATGGTCTCGACCCTTTTTTCTGTATTAAGAGCCATTTCATGTGTAAATTTCGCAAATCATTCATGCCGATATATATATGCATCCTTTTTAATGAATGATTACACTGCTTGAAAAGCGTACAGTACCTAAAATCATTTTCATGTATTTTGCATACACCATTTCAAATGCAAAAATGTATTTTGGGGTGGGTTGGTATACACATGCACCTCTTATGTTTACTATTGCTTAAGTTTTAGTAATGATGAACATTAATTCGTGGAGTGGGTGGCTACTTCTCCGGCCCCCTAGTAAGCACACCGAGTTCTCTAAACAAAACCAAGCCTCCAGCAACCTGGGAAATCCCCCTTGCTTTTGTTTTGATTTCGTCCTAGAACTCCTGTAAAGCACTGTAAGAACGGCCAGTTCTTAGTGACATCTTTATTGACGTCTTATGTCCAACCTTACGTCAAACCCAGGCACCTTTCAGGTATAAATATACCAACGTTGCCTTAAGCAAACACACGGTGGTGATTCTGGAGCAGAGCAGCTATCTACTTGCCCGAAAGCCCAGCTGATGCGAGAGCCCACGGACGCTGCCCCTCCTCTTTGACGCACTGAGAGAGACGCTGTCTTTTCTCCTGCCGAGAAATCCAGCTCCGGTGTTTCCAGATACCTTCGCGGGTTACTGGGATATCGAGTCCTGAGAAAGAGATACAAGACCTCCTGCTTTCTATTACCCAGGTACGGAACTGACTAAACCCTTACAGAGAATTCTTGAGTCAGATTCTTGGCAAAACAAACTTAACTTGGGGGCGTGGCTACGAGCGCGGCAATGGCGGTCGCAGCTTCCTAGAGCTCCCGCTTGCCCGAGCCTTATCCGTCCACTTATCCTGTCCCCGAGCCTCTGCCACACTCCCTGAGCGAGGCGATTGCTGCGGAGAGCTCTGGTCATCCTCCGGTGCGGTCATTGGAGACGTCGGCGCCTTGACTGCTGCGGGGCGCTTGGCGACGGAGAGCGGCCTGGTGCGGCGCTGAAGCCGGGACCTCAATTTTGGCGCCCCCCGCCCGGGAGACACCTGAGTGGCGCGGCTGCCTTGCCGCATTCCCTGGGCTGCTATCGACCCAGCAAGACGAGCGGGGGCGGGATCGGTCCCCCCCCGTGACCCGACTGCAGTGCCACTGCCTTGAAGGGGCGAGGGTCGCCCACAGCCTACGAGGGGCCTAGCGGACCCGGCGGAGCCGGGGCCTCAATTTTCGCGACTCCCGCCCGAGGATAGCTGGGTGCAGCTCCTGACCGTGGAGGACGCCTGGCTGCTGCCTCTCTGCATTGGAGGCCCACTTCACGGCGGGGTGTCGGTCGGCGGACCCTGTGGCGGGCGGCGAGTTGTGGACGCCCCCTCCTGGACCCTCAGACACCGCTGGCGGAGACGACAGGCCCACGGGTGGGCAGCAAGTGGACGGGCCCCATCGATCGCCCTGGGGTCACGAGTGGTGAGGGGGTGTTTCCCGGTGCCTGCTATACCTTGCCTGGACTGTGACGTGAAGGGGGACGCCGACTGCCCGCTTCTGGTGGAGGGTCGTGCCTGGCGGACGGAGTCCCCACTGGAGTGGACAAAGGGCGAGGGGATCCCCATTGCCACGGCTGTGTAGATTGTTGGAGGCCCGTGGACAGGCGGCGATCATGACCCGAGGTGGGGGAGGCAGCCAATCTAAGCAACCGACCATCGACAAATACACGGGGCCAACTGGGGGACCGGGCCCGTCGGGTGGGGGTCAGCATCCACCGCCCCCCCCGGATAATACCGCGCTCATGGCCGCCATCACCCAATCCCGGGACATGCTGGACGCTAAAATTGGCGCGGTGGGCGCAGATGTTACCCTGATCCGCCAGGACCTGCGGAATGCGGTGGCGCGGATTACTGAGGCGGAGGCCAGAATATCTGTCGTGGAGGACGATGTTGGGTCCTTGAAGAAGCGGCTGGCGGTGGTGGAATCGGTGCAGAAGAATCTGGCGCTGCGGGCTGAGGATGCTGAAGGTCGCGCCCGCCGCAACAACCTCCGATTTGTTGGTTTTCCGGAACGGTGCGAGAAGGGGGACATGGCGCAATTCCTTACCCAGTGGCTGCTGAGCTGGATGCCTCCGGAGGGCCTGTCCTCGTGCTTCATCATTGAGCGCGCCCATCGCGCCTTGACCCAACGGCCGCCGGAGGGTGAGCGGCCCAGGGCGGTGATCGCTCGGATACTGAACTACCACGATCGCGACGCTATCCTGAGGGAGGCGAGGTCCAAAGATGCCATCCTCTATGAAAATCACAAGATCATGGTGTTCCCCGACTATACCAGAATCGTGCAGCAGAAACGACAATCCTTCATGAATGCCAAGGCGAAGCTCCGCGGTCTGGGTCTCCAATACTCCCTGCTGTACCCGGCTCGTCTGAGAGTGATTTTCCAGTCCAAGACATTGTTTTTTGATACTCCGGAGGAGTTGTTTCGTTGGACGGATGAAACTGTGGCGCTGCGGCCGCATGACCAGCCGGGATTGAATCCTGGGTCCTCGAGGGGTTCCTCACCGGAACGCAGAGATCACCCATCCAAGGGTAAGAGAAACCGGAGATCTAGATCGCGGAAGCGTTCGGCCTCTGCCGCTGGTGCGCCGGGAGGCCACGGACCCGAGGACTCTGACATGTCCGGGAAGTGACACTGCTGCCTTCAGGTACTCTGTGCTCCTGGCTGGGTAGCGTGGCTACTGAGACTGAGTGGAATGGGGGCAGTGGCCCGGCGCCTTGGACGCTTTCCTGATGCCTTGATGTCTTCTTGTTAGTATGTTCGTGGAAGTTGAGTGGGGTGGTGGGTACTGGCTCGGGTACAGCCGATTGGGGGCTGTCCCACTCCTACCTTGTAGGAGTTTGTTTTTGGGGGGGGGTAGTGAGGATGGGCCTAAGGGAGTTGGGATCCATTGGCATGGTAGGTCCTGTGCCCTCTGTTTTGGGCTCGGGATCGCCCATGCCGCGACAGATGCTTCATGGTTCTATGAGGTGTAGGGGAGGGGGGTTGGGGGTGTGGGGAGTTGGAATGGGACTGGCGTTAGCAGCCCCTACAGTTTTTGGGTGTTTGGGTGGCAAGGGGGGGATGCACATGCTTTTTATGAATATGCGGCTGTTGTTGAGTGGTGGGTGGTGTGGACACGAGGGGCCTTCCTGGCGGACTCCATCTGACTATGGTTGATACTACGCACAGACTCCCAGTGGAGTCCCTAAGAGTAGTCACGTGGAATGTCAGGGGGTTGTTAGACAAGGTGAAACGTGGGGCGGTCTTGCGCTGGGGGAAGAGGGCCTCTGCCGATGTGCTTCTGCTTCAGGAGACTCATATGATGGGGTCGAAAGCACTCAGTTTGCAGCGATTGGGCTATCACCAGGTGTACCATGCCGGCTTTACCAGGGGGTCCAGAGGTGTGGCTGTGCTGATCCACCGCAGGGTGCACTTCGTACATGTGAAGACGTGGGCGGACCCGCAGGGTCGCTATTTGTTTGTCAGGGGCACAGTGGGTACAGAGCCCGTAGTTCTTGGGAGTGTATATGCCCCCCCCCCCTGCAATGGGCCCTGGCTGAGAGGATTTTCCAAGTATGGGGGGATGTCCAAGAGTCCCTGGCGGTGGTTGGGGGTGACTGGAACGAGGTGATGGATGCTTGCATGGACCGCAGGGGGCGCCGAGGACCGGGAGGGCTAGACCCCCCTCTTCCCATCTCCCCTCCCTCTACGAAGCTGCGAGCGATGTGTGATGCCCTGGGCTGGATGGATGCTTGGCGACATATGCACCCTACTGCACGTGAATATACGTTTGTGTCTGCGGTACATGGTTCCTTTTCTCGCCTAGATTACTTGTTTGTTCCCCGAGTGTGCATGAGCAGAGTGCGTGCGGTGGAGATTTTGCCTAGGGGGCTGTCTGATCATTCCCCGGTTTCGCTCGACGTAGAACTTTTCAGGACACGACAGCCCTTTCGATGGAGGATGTCCTCATGGCATCTCCAGCAGCCTGGCTATGTTAAGCACCTCCGGGAAGCTATTGATCACTACTGGCGGGAGAACCTTGTTGATGATATCGACGCGGTCGTGGTGTGGGAGGCTTTGAAGCCCACGATGAGAGGGGTGGATATCGCTTGGGCCTCGGCGGCTCGTCGAGAGGCGATCGTGGCAGCTGCGGCACAAGTGGAGTCTTTGGAGCGGCGGAGTCGTGGGGGGGGTGACGATATCGGGGTGCGACTGCTACTCCAAGCGCAGCAGTCCTACGCGTCAGTCCTGCTGGACGAGGCCAGGCAGGCGTGGCTGGCCACACGGAGCAGGATTTGCCAGTGGGGTGACAAGTCGAGTTCTATGCTTTATAGACTCTGCCAATATAGCATCAACCCTGTCACCCTGCCCGGTCTTCTGGCGGAAGATGGCACAGCCATTACTGACCCTGTCCGCCTAGCGGCGAGCTTTGCCGCCTACTTCGGAGCGCAATATGCCCCATGTGATAATCTGACGGGTGAGGATGTTGCCAAGTTCATCGATGACCTACCCCCTAAAATGGTGTCTGATGATGTCAGGGAATCTCTGGATGCTCCTCTCACGGCGGAGGAACTTGGGGGGGCCCTGGGACAGCTCAATGCAGGTAAAGCTCCCGGGCCGAGCGGTTATCCCTGTGAATTTTATAAGAAATTCTACACGCAATTGGGACCCCATTTTCGGTGTGCTCTGGAAGCGGCGCGTACTCGGGGCAGGCTGCCGCCTGATTGGCGCCATGCTGAAATCGTGGTTTTTCCGAAGCCGGGTAAGCCCCCTGATAGTCACGACTCGTATCGCCCCATCTCGCTGCTCAATATAGAAGCCAAGATACTGGCTAAGGCCCTGGCAAATCGGTTGCTTCCTTACATAGTGGACCTGGTACACCCCGACCAATCGGGCTTCATGCCCGGCAGGGCTACACGCCATAATATTCGGCGAGCGTGGGCTGCGATCGGGGCCATGGGAGCCATGGGTGAGCAGGCTGCTCTGTTGCTTGCAGACATTAATAAGGCGTTTGACTCGGTGAGCTGGACTTACCTGTTTGCGCTCCTACCCCGTCTCAACCTCGGCCCTGTTTTTATATCCTATATTAAACTACTGTACACAGACATCACGGCCGCTGTGCGTGTTGCCGGGGCTGTGTCGGAGACATTCCGTATTGGCCGGGGTACCCGACAAGGATGCCCTCTCTCCCCTTATCTTTTCGCCCTGGCTATGGAGCCGTTGGCCGCCTGGGTGCATATAGATGCGCAACTCCGAGGATTTGTGTGGCCCCAGGGTCTCTCCGATAGGATCGCGTTGTACGCGGATGACGTCCTTTTCTTCCTGACCGACCTGCGTCGCTCTGGGCCGCGGGTATTGGAAATAATGCGGGTCTTTGGTGACGTATCCGGCTTATACCTCAACCTCAGCAAATCCACCTTGTGGGTCCTGGGTGGCGGTGCAGTGTCGGATCCCTGGACGCTGGACCTACGAGTGGCGACTGGAGGCCTGCAGTACCTAGGGGTGTTCCTGTCTGAGTCGCGACCCTCGCGTGGGAACGCTCGGTGCTGCCGGTATGGGAACGGGTGCAGACCGACGTTAAAACATGGTCCCGGATGCCTCTTAACATCTTTGGCCGGTCCGCCATCTTTAAGATGGTGGCGCTTCCACGCCTTCTATACCAATTGCAAAATTATCCCCACTCGGTTCCGGCTTCCTGGTTTCGGCGAGTGAACTCGGTCCTGGGGCAATTCCTGTGGGCCGGGGGTGCGGCCAGGGTGGCGTTACGCACGTGCTTCCTCTCTACATACTGTGGGGGACTCGCCACCTCGGACCTTCTGTCCTACTACCAAGCAGCTCATCTACTCGTCCTTAATGACTGGTGGTATGGTGATAGAGGCGACCCGGCATATGCATTAGAGCGCGCACTTATGGGCGATAATACCCTCCATATGCTTCTCTACTCCGCCCGGCTGCGTCGGGGCTTGCCTAGTGTTACGAAGACAGTCTTCCTTGTTTGGCGTCAGGCATAGCGACGCATGGGCTGGTGGGGTAGGCTGACGGCGGAAACGCCGCTGTGGCGTAATGGCAGATTGCCTGCCCTGGCCTCCTTGCCGGGTTTTGGTGACTGGGATGCAATCGGGATATCATCGCTGGGTGATGTGCTGTCTGGTGCTGCTCTTAAGTCGTTCCAGGTCCTAAGTGAGGAGTTCCACTTGCCGCGGACTCAGTTCTTCCATTACCTACAGCTGCGGCATGCACTCACACCGTACATTGCCGACCTGGAGTCGCTCCCCGACTTTAGCCCTATTGAGGCGAAGCTGTTCATGGGGGAGCTTGGGGACAAAAAGGTGTCCCGCATTTACCAGACGATGGTCACCCACTGCGCCTCCGACCTTCTTCCCCTGCGGACGGCATGGGAAGCTGATGTCGGGTCTCTAGACGAGGATGACTGGCGAGAGGCCCTGGAATCCCCGCGTGGGACGGCAATCGCGATGAGGCTCAGGTTCATCCAATTTAAGGTCCTCCACAGGGCCTATTTTACGCGTGAACGCCTCTGGAAAGCTGGACTGATTGCATCGCCGGAATGCTTGCGTTGTGGTGCAGGGGTTGGCTCGCTGCTCTATACCCTGTGGTTGTGTCCTAGGCTTGCTGGCTTTTGGAGGGGTGTGTGGAGCTGTTTGTCTGAAGTGTTAGGATGGGACTTGCCCCGAACACATCGCTTAGGTTTGCTACATATTCTCGAGGGGGTGGGAGGGAATCGCTATAAGCGCCACCTACTGCTGTTGGGGTTGGTACTGGCCAAGAGAGACCTGGCGCGGGCGTGGAAGGATGAACGGGCTCCCCCCCTGTGTGTTTGGAGGGCGGGTCTGGACTTTTGCATGGGCCTGGAGCGCCCTATCTTTGAAGCACGTGGGTGCCCCCGCAAACACTTTCGGATATGGAAAAGGTGGGCTGAGTATAGAGACTTGCCGCTTGACCCCCCCGTTGACCCCGAGGAAGAACTCTGAGCTTCCCCCTTGGTGTAGGCCTGTGTCTGGTGCCAGACCGACCACTCCGTACGTATTTACAGCTGTTTCTTCTTCGCATGTGCATGGGGTTAGGGAGGGATTGCGGGGTGGGATTGGTTGAGGGCGGTTGGGTGTTGGGGATGGGAATGGGTGGGGGTAGGTTGCTTCAAAGCGATTGCAATATGTTTGACTCAGATTCCAATCCTGTTTTATGTGATGTCTTCATCTGCGTGGTGGTTTCTCCTGACTGTGGGGTACCACACTCATTGTCTTGCTTGATTATTCAATAAAATCTGTTGTGAAAAAAAAAAAAAAAAAACTTAACTTAAACTGCTACTTACTTACTCCTTCCCACGTATTAGGCTTAGGTCAGGTACACCGGGGTAGGCGTATTTAGAAGCACCAGTTGAGTACGATTAGTCAATGTATATATGTATGTATATATTTTATATATTTTAAAGTATCATATGGCTAAGAAACCATATCAATGCATTTACAGTATTATTTTATAATCCCCCTTTTACTGTACGCACTTTACTTTACCATGAGTATTACAATCGTGGCAATTCATTTCTCTTGTATGAGGAAGAAGACTGCTCAATAAATAACACCTTTTATTGAAAACGCCCGTCTCTCTTTTCTCTGCATTCTGGTGAAACTAAGTACGCACATTTGACTGAGTGAAATAGCTGTCTATTGTTTTCACACGACTCTAGAGATACACTCTTATTCAGGGAGAGCAAAGTTGTCATGTTTTATGGTTGTCAGAAGCTAATCCCTTCTTGTCTATCCAGGGAGGTTAAACTCCTCCTCGTTTATTCGAGAAAGTTTCTAGTGACCTCTGAGCTAGCTGCCAAACCTTAAGTCTAATATAGTCAGTAGAGACCTAGATAACCTCAGTCCTACGTCTACACTGCTGAATATATTATTCCAATGCAGAGAGCCTATTGGGAATATAGGAACTACACTACAGGGGGACGTACTGAACGAAGTTCAGATAGCGGCTCAGTTTAGGGACTATTATGCCAACCTTTATGCCTCTCGAGGGCCGATATCGGAAGAACGTATTGTGGAATACCTAACTCATATCCAATTGCCCTGGCTCACTAACACCCACCGCGAGTTTTTAGCACGACCGTTTGAGCGGGAAGAAATTGTTTTGCCGCTGTCATCTATGAGGGCAGGCAGCACGCCGGGTAGCGATGGATTCCAGGCCTCTTTCTACAAGTCGTTCCCCGATCTCCTTATTCCTAAATTATTGAAACTAGTGGAACAGATTGCGGAAGGCGGACAGATGCCCCCAACAATGCGTGAGGCTATCGTAATAACGCAAGCCACCAGAGGACTGTGCCTCCTATCGCCCGTTGTCGCTTCTCAAAGTAGACGCAAAGATTTTTGCAAAAATGATTGCTAACCGCATCAGCCCCCTGATACCGACACTAGTTGCCCCTGAGCAAGCGGGATTCGTCCCTAACCACACTTTGACCTATAATCTATGTACAGTGTTCGCAGCATTCCAGCATACAAGACGGGAAGTATCGGCGGTCTTCCTCAATATGGAAAAGGCGTTTGACTCGGTCGAATGGCCTTTTCTGCGTGCGGTGTTGCTGCGCAACGGTGTCAGAGAACTCTATCTACAATTGCTAAACACGCTCTTTACTGCGCCGACGGCACAGGTCCGAGTTGGTGCGTTCACGACGGAACCCTTTAGTATAGGACAGGGAACTAGACAAGGATGCCCCCTTTCTCCCCTACTTTATGCCTTGGTTGCGGAGCCCCTTGCGTGTGCTCTACGTGAGTATCATGGTCACCGCGGTATTAGCTTCCCGGGATACAACCTGATTGTGTCCACCTATGCTGACGACACGTTACTCTACGTAAGAGACCCGGAGGCTAACCTCTGGAGGGTACTGAGATAGGTGGTCTTGTTTGGTTCGCTTTCTGGAATAGGAGCGAACTGGAACAAAACTGTGATGTTTCCACTCACCCCAGCCACGAGCAGGGTGGACTCGGAATACCCTATACAATGGACCAATGACTCGGTCAGATACCTGGGCATACGACTGCACACGGACGGAGAGGTTGTCCTACGAGAAAACTATGGCGTGGCCATCTCCAAACTAGAAGACGACATAGAAAAATGTATTACTCTTCCACTATCGGTGATGGGTCGTATATCTTTGCTAAAAATGATAGTACTCCCTCGTTTTCTGTTTTTATTTAGTAACTGTAGGAGAGTGGGGTCTGCAATCCTATGGTCACCCCAGATTTTTGCTTTTTCCTTCACTGGTTTACGACTTTCCCTGGCTGTGGGCCTGGTAATCAGACCCACAGCCTAGCTGTTCTCTCTCTAAATTGACAACCATGTACTTTAGGTGCATTTACCAATTGGTACTGGGCCACCTTATCAGTCCCTGTACCCAGGGCATAGGTGTACCCAGGGCCTACCAGGGGCTGAAGCATGTATTATGCCACCCCTGGCTGGCCATCTAAAACTGACACAACTGGCTGCATGACAGCTGGGGCAAGGTGGTGTAATCACCCTTTGCTGTAGATATAGTATACCTATATCTAACCCTAAAATGGACACATATATTCCTATCAGTCACTCCTATGGCAGGCCTTATCAATCCTGAAGGCAGAGTGCTTGGAATTATGTGAGATGGTGCTCTGGCATGAGCTGAGCCCGTTTGCAGCTTGCGGAACCAAGTCCTAATAGCTGTTCCATGATAACGCTATACCATATACTCTTAAGTGCATTATCAACCTCGCGGTTAAATGCTATCTCTGGTATAACAATATCAAAACATGTCGAGTAAGGTGTCATACGAATTGGAATACTACCCCCTCGCCAATTCTGGCGATGGGGGTAGCATTCCACCCTTCTAGAGGGGCACGACATGTATGTAACTGTGAACCCCGGTTAAAGTTAACTCGAGCCTCAGCATCACAAAATGGATGCTGCCACCACAGACACAAGTCTGACCTCCTGCTGCTGGGAGTCCTTCCAGCGAGGGAGGCTTGGACAAAGGGTTTCCTGCCTTGGGAGGTGCTAGCACCACCCCAGACAGGATTTTGTGTATTGGGTAGGACAGGCCTGAAAGGAATGAGACATGCCTGGGGCACACAAGGTGTCCTGTGCATACACCGGTTCAAACCAGTTGCTGGGGCATCCCTGCCCCAGGTCTGGCGGGAAACCGGACAAAGGATAGGGGGTGTAGCCACCTCCTTCCTGGTCCCACCCAGGGGAGGGACCTAGTCAGTAGTGCAGCCCCCTTTAGGAGAATAAAGGTAGGAGCTGGTCCCATTCCAAATTAGATTAATCCTGAACTGAAACTCTACGAGAAGAAACTCTGGACTTCGACTTTCTACTCAGAAGACTGAAGAAATCTCCCTTGTGGGCAAGAAGTGTCCACCCTGCAATAGCAGGCACCATCAAGCGTCCAGCGGCTTCACTTTGTCGTCTTCCCTCGAGGATCCAGACTTCAGAGCTCGACGAGACCCGGATTTCCAGACCTCTCCGACCTCAACTCACATCTGCAGCAAAGCTGAGACCCGAGTGTGCGACGAGACACGTGGGACTGGCCATCTTGAACAAACCTGCACTTCGCTTCCAGCACGACCCCCGAGGTAAACTCGACCAAGTGCTTTAGGGATTGAGAAGCCCCAGCCCCGAGCAGCCCCGAGCAGCCCCTGCACCGAAGATCAGCCCTCCAGCTTCCACGAGATCTGCGTGGGGCCCTTCTGCTTGTTTGCGGCTCGACGCGTTGTCTGGTCACTTGCCGGCTGGCTAGTGGCCTCCTAGACGACGAACCTTTGAATCTTCACTGCTGGTCTGGTTGCTCCAGACTGGCCCTTGCTCCCTTCCAAAAGAGGGGCACCCCGGACTCTTCTAGTCCGCACCAGACATCTTTTCCACTCCCCGCGTGGGTTGCTTTTGCCAAGGCCTGTTGACTCCAATTCCGGATCCGACACCGCCGACAGCGAGAGCCTGCGTGGGACAGATCGTGCCTCCATCCTGGTCGTCGAAGACACATCCTGGTCCACGTGGCTGCAGAGTCAAGCGTCCACTCTTCACCTGATCGCGACGACAGCACCTGGTTCCTTCCTGGTTCCACACCGGTCACTGATTAGTGACTTTGAACACTGTCCCCTCTGCTTTCAGGTCCTCTTCTTCACCGATCCACCCTTGGATCGCACCGGACATCTTCCTCCTGGTCACCTGCAGCATCTTTTCATCCAGGCTCATAGACTTCAACGCGAGAACCCGACACACTTTGACACCTATGCACCCGCAGCCCGTGGGTGAGGTAACGAGAGCATTTCGGTGCTCAAGGGTAGTTTAACTGTCCTAGTGTCCAGTTCCACAGTCGTTTTAGTCCAAACTAGTCAGGATTGTCCGTACTCACCTTTAACTTGAACTGTACTGTCCATAGACGTTGTTACGCATCTCGCGTGTGAGTTCACACTCTGCACACGTGTTCCGTGGGCCTCCTATTACTTACCTAAGGTGAAGATAGCGTAGTCCTAGCGAACCTCCAGCCTCTGGACAGCTCCATTCTTTTTATCGACTTTCACATTCCACTTACTTAGTATATGGTTTGTCGTGCCTCTAGGGCACCATTGTAATTTTGTGCAACTTGTCGTATTTTTCTTAAGAGATTGTAATGTGCTTAGCCCTCTGACCTCATAAAGAGTTCAGAGGTGTTGTTATTAATAAATATACTGTTTATTTTCATAACAACCTGTGTGGTGTCCTTTCATCTGGTATTCAAGGGGTTATATTGTGGTAAAACAGCTGGCTTCACATGCCAAAAGAGTATAGCCTTAGACTGCTTTGTCCATGCTACCATTAGGATAGCCGGTCTATAAGGTTGACTTACAACCAATCACCATAAGGGTTGTTTGGACTGATACCAGGTGATCACTAGAACTAGTGAGCATCATATATCAGGCCAACTTCTCACATTGGTGTGCAGAGGTTGGGATTTGAGCTTGCTGTTGTTTCTACCAAATATAATCTTGAAATATCATTTGAAAGATCACATAAGGTACTCTAGGTACATATAACAAGCTTAGAAATACTCTGAGTTCTACTGAACCAGCTGTTGTAGTAGAAAGGGCCTAGCACACCCTGACTACAACTCTTAGCAAGGGATCAGTAGGAAAACCCATAGTGTAGGTAGGTGCATCACTTACACCTCACTAGAAAGCATGTCTGCCCATGGAGAAACTTCAGAGACTCCCCTAGTGGTTAGTGACCCTCCACAGGTCCTTTCCAGATATGCAGCTCTCAGTTTCCAGGAGATGAGACAATTGTGTACCTCCAGGAAACTGAAACAGGGTTCTAAACCTACCACTCCTTTTCTGTTAGGTCTCTTAGAGACATATGATGCCAGAATGGCTTCTAACCCTGGACCCTCTAATCCAGATGGGAGCATGCCCCCCTTAGAAGGGAATCCTATCTCCAACCCCCTGAAACAGAGAATGTAGATGAGGAGGAGGAGGAAGAAGAGGAAGAGTCCTCTGGGGATGAGGCAGACAAAGGTCCAGTAGTAGTCAGCAGACTCACCAGGGCCAACTTAAGCCTACACGAAGATGGTACTGGGGGAGCCCCAAGACCATCCTCAAGCAGGCCTAACCTTGGGAATAGACGAGTTAGATCTCACTCCAGAGGCTCTAACATATCTATTCACACCCATGTCTCTCAGGCATCTTCTCAGAGAGGGATGACATCCCCTCAGAGAAGAGAGCATGAAGCAAAGATGAGGGAAGTGAATCTGAGGATTGAAAGGGAAGAACTTGCCCTTGCCAAAGAGAAACTTGCCTTTGCCAGAGAGCAACAGTTGAGTGGGGTAGTCCCCACTGGTGGCAGCAATATCCCTAGGGATAGAGAAAGAGGTTTTGATACTAGAAACCTGAGTAAAATAGTGCCCTCCTATAAGACAGGAGATGATATCCACAAGTGGATAACTGCTTTGGAGAGAGCCTGCAAAGTACAACAGGTACCCCAGAGTCAGTGGGCAGCTATATTGTGGCTCTCCTTTGAAGGTAAAGGTAGAGACAAGCTCCTCACTATTAGAGATGAGGATGCTAATGATTACCAAGTCTTGAAAACTGCTCTGATTGATGGGTTTGGCTTAACCACTGAACAGTACAGGTTAATGTTCAGAGACACCCAGAAAACTCAGGCTCAAGATTGGACTGACTTTGTTGATTGTGCCACGAAGGCTTTGGAAGGCTGGTTACTGGGAAGTAAAGTTACTGATTACACAGGATTGTATAATCTAATCATGAGAGAGCAAATCTTAAATAATTGTCAGAACCAGTTGTTGCATCAGCACTTGATTGACTCAGATCTGACCTCTCCCCAAGAATCGGGAAAGAAGGCAGACAGATGGGTCAGGACAAGTGTCAAGCAGCAGAACCAGAACCAGGGTGGTGGCCAGAAGAAAGCAGACCAGAAGGGTAATGAGAATAAGCAAAATGACCAGAAGTCTTCAACAGAGCCCCAACAACCTAAGGAGGGTGGGTCCCAGAATTCCCAAAAGAAGAAGAATGATGGTCCTAAGAAGTAAGACTCACTGGTTTAGTGAGTGCACCAAGAAAGGCCAAACTCCTACCACTACTGTCCCTAAGACACCTGCACCCCTTAGTACAGTTAGTAGTAGTAGTGTACCTCCCAAGGCTATAGTTGGGTTAACCCTGGGAACTGAGGTGGATTCTGACTTAGTCAGAATTCCTACTCAGGCAGTTCTTGTTTGTACTGGGGACATGGATATGAACCCTACTATAAGTCCTAGTACACTGGGCAAATACAGACAAACGCCTTTAATCAATGGAAAGATGGCTCAGGCCTACAGGGACACATGTGCCAGAGTCACCATGGTGACACCAACATTTGTGGACCCTGACCAGATCATGCTAGGTTCAGATTACCTAGTGACCAATGCTAGCAATGTCACTACCAATCACAGTATGGCAGTTGTTAATTTCTCCTGGGGAGGGATAACTGGCCTCAAAAGGGTTGTAATTAGTTCAGTCCTCCCAGTAGATTGTCTTTAGGGGAATTATTTGGAATCCTCACTGTGGTCAGATGTGGAGTACAGGACTCATGTAGAAATGCTAGGTCTCTCCTCACATGTCCTTGCTGTGACCAGGTCACATGGCAAGAAATGCCCAGCTGAACTAGTGCTGGATCCTGGAAGAATGGACCAGACACTACCCAAGAGGAAGAGCAGTAGGGGTAAGGCTGAGCCTTCCCCCCTGCCTCAGGTTGAGGATCAGCCCTCTCAGGAGGCTGACCCCAAGACCCCAGAAGGAACTGTCCTAGAAGAGCTTGAACCTGAACAGGTTGAGTTTCTTGGGACAGGGGGACCTACCAGGGCAGACTTGAGACAGGCACAGTTAGACTGTTCCTCCCTTGAACCCCTCAGACAGCAGGCTGCTGCGGAGGCTGCAGGGAATGCTACAGGTGCCCATAAGGTATATTGGGATGATGGACTCCTATACTTTGAGGCAAGAGACCCCAAACCTGGTGCTACCAGGAGGCTGGTCATCCCCTTGTCTCTTAGAGGTTTCCTTCTCACCTTAGCCCATGAGATTCCCCTTGCAGGCCACTTAGGCCAGAACAAGACTTGGGACAGGCTTGCCCCACACTTTCACTGGCCTCATATGTCTGAGGACACTAAAGAGTTTTGTCGCTCATGTGTCACCTGCCAAGCCAGTGGCAAATCAGGTGGCACAATAAAGGCCCCCCTTATACCACTACCTGTGGTGGGGGTACCCTTTGAGAGAGTGGGGATAGACATTGTTGGACCAATGGACCCCCCAACAGCATCTGGGCACAGATTTATACTGGTGGTAGTGGATCATGCCACCAGGTATCCAGAAGCTATTCCCCTTAGAACCACTACAGCTCCTGTTGTGGCCAGGGCCCTGCTTGGAGTTTTTTCCAGAGTGGGGTTTCCTAAGGAGGTTGTCTCTGACAGAGGTGCAAACGTCATGTCAGGATACTTGACTGCAATGTAGAAGGAGTGTGGTGTAAATTACAAATTTACCACACCCTATCACCCACAGTGCAATGGGTTTGTTGAGAGATTCAACAAGACCCTCAAAGGGATGATAAAAGAGTTACCTGAAAAGCTTAGGCGAAGATGGGACATCCTTTTACCCTGCCTCCTGTTTGCTGACAGAGAGGTCCCACAGAAGGGGGTTGGTTACAGTCCTTTTGAGCTTCTGTTTGGGCATCCTGTAAGAGGACCCCTATGTCTGGTGAAGGAAGGATGGGAGTTACCTCTCAAAAAGCCTAAGCTTGACATAGTGGACTATGTACTTGGTCTCCGCTCCAGGATGGCAGAGTACATGGAGAAGGCATCTAAAAACCTTGAGGCCAGCCAAGAACTTCAAAAAGCTTGGCATGACCAAAAGGCTGTCCTAACTGTTTACCATGCAGGACAGAAGGTGTGGGTGTTGGAGCCAGTGGCCCCAGCAGCTCTCCAAGACAAATGGTCTGGACCCCATACCATCATTGAGCAAAAGGGAGAAGTCACCTACTTGGTGGACATGGGAACTCCCAGGAGCCCCCACAGGGTGCTTCATGTAAACAGGCTCAAGGCATTTGTCAACAGGGAGGACATGGGCTTGCTCATGGCCACAGATGAGGGGCAGGAGGAAGAGAGTGACCCTCTCCCAGACCTGCTCACTCAGAACCCTGATGATGGGTCAGTAGATGGTGTAGTCTTTTCTGACAGCCTCTCTGAACATCAACAAGAGGATTGTAAACAGGTTCTTCAATCCTTTAGACAAATGTTCTCACTGACCCCCAGTCAGACAAACTGGTGCACCCATGAGGTGGACACTGGTGACAGTCTGCCTGTCAAGAGAAAAATCTACAGGCAACCTGACCATGTCAGGGACTGCATAAAGAAAGAAGTTCAAAAGATGTTGGAATTGGGAGTCATTGAACCCTCAGAGAGCCCCTGGGCTAGTCCTGTAGTTCTAGTGCCAAAACCTCACACCCAGGATGGTAAGAGAGAGATGAGGTTTTGTGTAGACTACAGGGGTCTCAATGCTGCCACTAAGACAGATGCCCATCCAATACCTAGGGCAGATGAACTGATAGACAAGTTGGCTTCTGCAACTTTCTTAAGTACATTTGACCTAACAGCTGGTTATTGGCAGATCAAGTTAGCTGAGGATGCCAAGGCCAAAACAGTATTTTCTACCCCAGGCGGTCATTACCAATTTGTGGTGATGCCCTTTGGTTTGAAAAATGCACCTGCCACTTTTCAAAGGTTGGTGAACCAAGTTCTCACTGGGTTGGATGACTTCTGTGCAGCATATCTAGATGATATTGCTGTCTTTAGCTCCGCCTGAGAGGATCACCTGATCCACATGAGGAAAGTTGTGGAGGCCCTGCAAAAGACAGGCCTCACTATCAAGGCCACCAAGTGCCAGATAGGGCAGAGTCAGGTTGTGTACCTGGGCCACCTTGTGGGTGGAGGCCAGGTTCAACCATTGGAGAGCAAGATACAGGCCATAAAGGACTGGGCTCCTCCAACCACCCAGACACAGGTCAGAGCTTTCTTGGGCCTGTCTGGTTACTATAAGAAGTTTGTCAAGAATTATGGGTCCATTGTGACACCACTTAATGACCTGACAAGCAAGAAAATGCCAAAGAAAGTTCGGTGGACAGTTAGCTGTCAGAAGGCATTTGATGACCTAAAGCAGGCCATGTGTACTGCACCTATTCTCAAGAGTCCTGACTACTCCAAAACCTTCATTGTCATAAGCAGAAGGCTGACCCCTAGAGAGAAACGTTGGTCAGCTATTGAGAGGGAGGCCTTTGCTGTGGTTTGGGCCCTGAAGAAGTTGAGGCTATACTTGTTTGGAACTCACTTCAAGATTCAGACCGACCATAAGCCCCTCTTATGGCTAAATCAGATGAAGGGCGAAAACCCCAAACTTCTTAGGTGGTCCATTTCCCTACAGGGAATGGACTTTACAGTGGAGCACAGACCAGGGACTGACCATGGCAATGCAGATGGTCTCTCCAGGTATTTCCACTTAGAACAGGAAGACTCACCTGGTCAAGGTTAGTTTAATGTCCACAAGTTTGGGGGGGTTATGTAGGAGAGTGGGGTCTGCAATCCTATGGTCACCCCAGATTTTTGCTTTTTGCTTCACTGGTTTACGACTTTCACTGGCTGTGGGCCTGCTAATCAGACCCACAGCCTAGCTGTTCTCTCTCTAAATTGACAACCATGTACTTTAGGTGCATTTACCAATTGGTACTGGGCCACCTTATCAGACCCTGTACCCAGGGCATAGGTGTACCCAGGGCCTACCAGGGGCTGAAGCATGTATTATGCCACCCCTGGCTGGCCATCTAAAACTGACACAACTGGCTGCATGACAGCTGGGGCAAGGTGGTGTAATCACCCTTTGCTGTAGATATAGTATACCTATATCTAACCCTAAAATGGACACATATATTCCTATCAGTCACTCCTATGGCAGGCCTTATCAATCCTGAAGGCAGAGTGCTTGGAATTATGTGAGATGGTGCTCTGGCATGAGCTGAGCCCGTTTGCAGCTTGTGGAACCAAGTCCTAATAGCTGTTCCATGATAACGCTATACCATATACTCTTAAGTGCATTATCAACCTCGCGGTTAAATGCTATCTCTGGTATAACATTATCAAAACATGTCGAGTAAGGTGTCATATGAATTGGAATACTACCCCCTCACCAATTCTGGCGACAGGGGTAGCATTCCACCCTTCTAGAGGGGCACGACATGTATGTAACTGTGAACCCCGGTAAAAGTTAACTCGAGCCTCAGCATCACAAAATGGATGCTGCCACCACAGACACAAGTCTGACCTCCTGCTGCTGGGAGTCCTTCCAGCGAGGGAGGCTTGGACAAAGGGTTTCCTGCCTTGGGAGGTGCTAGCACCACCCCAGACAGGATTTTGTGTATTGGGTAGGACAGGCCTGAAAGGAATGAGACATGCCTGGGACACACAAGGTGTCCTGCGCATACACCGGTTCAAACCAGTTGCTGGGGCATCCCTGCCCCAGCTCTGGCCAGAAACCGGACAAAGGATAGGGGGTGTAGCCACCCCCCTTCCTGGTCCCACCCAGGGGAGGGACCTGGTCAGTAGTGCAGCCCTCTTTAGGAGAATAAAGGTAGGAGCTGGTCCCATTCCAAATTAGATTAATCCTGAACTGAAACTCTACGAGAAGAAACTCTGGACTTCGACTTTCTACACAGAAGACTGAAGAAATCTCCCTTGTGGGCAAGGAGTGTCCACCCTGCACAAGCAGGCACCATCAAGCGTCCAGCGGCTTCACTTTGTCGTCTTCCCTCGAGGATCCAGACTTCAGAGCCCGACAAAACCTGGATTCCCAGACCTCTCCGACCTCAACTCACATCTGCAGCAAAGCTGAGACCCGTGGGTGCGACGAGACACGTGGGACCGGCCATCTTGAATGAACCTGCACTTCTCTTCCAGCACGACCCCCGAGGTAAACTCGACCAAGTGCTTTGGGGATTGAGAAGCCCCAGCCCCGAGCAGCCCCTGCACCGAAGATCAGCCCTCCAGCTTCCACAAGATCTGCATGGGGCCCTTCTGCTTATTTGCTGCTCGACGCATTGTCTGGTCACTTGCCGGCTGGCTAGTGGCCTCCTAGACGACGAACCTTTGAATCTTCACTGCTGGTCTGGTTGCTCCAGACTGGCCCTTGCTCCCTTCCAAAAGAGGGGCACCCCGGACTCTCCTAGTCCGCATCAGACGTCTTTTCCACTGACTGCGGGGGTTGCCTTTGCCAAGGCCTGTTGACTCCAATTCCGGATCCAACACTGCCGACAGCGAGAGCCTGCGTGGGACAGCTCGTGCATCCATCCTGGTTGTCAAAGACACCTCCTGGTCTACGTGGCTGCAGAGTCAAGCGTCCACTCTTCACCTGATCGCGATGACAGCACCTGGTTCCACACCGGTCACTGGCTAGTGACTTTGAACACTGTCCCCTCTGCTTTCAGGTCCTCTTCTTCATCGATCCACCCTTGGATCGCACCGGACATCTTCCTCCTGGTCGCCTGCAGCATCTTTTCTTCCAGGCTCCATAGACTTCAACGCGAGAACCCAACACACTTTGACACCTATGCACCCGCAGCCCGTGGGTGAGGTAACGAGAGCATTTCGGTGCTCAAGGGTAGTTTAACTGTCCTAGTGTCCAGTTCCACTATCGTTTTAGTCCTAACTAGTCAGGATTGTCCATACTCACCTTTAACTTGAACTGTACTGTCCATAGACGTTACGCATCTCGCGTGTGAGTTCACACTCTGCACACGCGTCCCGTGGGCCTCCTATTACTTACCTAAGGTGAAGATAGCGTAGTCCTAGCGAACCTCCAGCCTCTGGACAGCTCCATTCTTTTTATCGACTTTCACATTCCACTTACTTAGTGGTTTGTCGTGCCTCTAGGGCACCATTGTAATTTTGTGTAACTTGTCGTATTTTTCTTAAGAGATTGTCATGTGCTTAGCCCTCTGACCTCATAAAGAGTTCAGAGGTGTTGTTATTAATAAATATACTGTTTATTTTCATAACAACTTGTGTGGTGTCCTTTCATCTGGTATTCAAGGGGTTATATTGTGGTAAAACAGCTGGCTTCACATGCCAAAAGAGTTTAGCCTAAGACTGCTTTGTCCATGCTACCATTAGGATAGCTGGTCTATAAGGTTGACTTACAACCAATCACCATAAGGGTTGTTTGGACTGATACAAGGTGATCACTAGAACTAGTGAGCATCATATATCAGGCCAACTTCTCACAGTAACATCCCCATGGTGTTGTCTAGTGCATTTTTCAAACAGTTACACACATTGGTGTTGAGACTGGTCTGGGCCGGTAAGCAACCGAGAGTGGCGTGGATTATCCTTATACGTCCTTACGAGGACAGGGCCTGCAGGCCCTGGATCTGGAATGATATTACTGTGCCGCTCACGCGTATGGTTGGATGCATGGTCCAGCCAACGCCCCTCATATACTTATTGAAGGAATAGTTGCTGACCCTACACCGCTTCCCGCACTCTAGACGCAGCCACGCGACCATCATATGGGGTTCTTAGATTCACTGAATGCTGTGACGCACGCTTGGCATTATCTTAAAGACGCACAGGCCTGTCCGTTGCTGTATGCGCCAGGGGCCAGACTGGATTGGTGCTCGTGGCTGGGTCTTGATAAAGGAGTCCTGTCGTCACTTGCGAAGTTAAACATTACCACCATGGGCGATCTATTTCTTAATGGCGCGGCACGTAGGTGGGAGGAGGTAGTTGCGGGAGACGTACCGAGCGCCCCGCCGCTGGCTAGATTCCAATTTCATTGGGTGAGAATAGCTCTAAGGGCCTTGTTGGGGGAAGACATGGAGGAACCACCTACGATACTGACATACGACTATGTTGCCACGGCTAAAACTTCAGCTCATCTAGTATCACGTCTCTATCGTATCACGCTGGGGGAGAAAACAATGCATTATACTAAACCCAGGTTGGCATGGCAGGCGGATATAGGGACGGACCTCCCAGAGGACAAATGGAAATATTGCTGCGCTAATGTTAAGAGAGTATCCCTTAACGGCAGACACCAGCTGCTGCACTTTAAATTTCCCAACAGGGTGTATTATACACCAGAGCGCTTGTTCCGCTATGGACTGCGAGACTCCCCCAACTGTGAAAGATGCTCGGAGCAAACTGCTAATTTTTTACACCTTGCCTGGCTGTGCCTGAAGATCGCGGATTTTTGGCGTGCGGTCTACGCGGAGGTGAACAGGGTCACTGGTTTATCATTGTCCCACTCGCCACTGCTTGCACTATTAAGATACTCTAAAGATATTGCCCCAGAGTTTCGCAGACTGGTCGATATGGCTTTCCTGGTAGCTAGGCGTTGCGTAGCGCTTACCTGGATGAAAGGGCTTACCCCGACTCTGGCCAGATGGTCCAGGGACATGCTATATTGTTGTACACAAATGGGATTGTACAGCGAGTTATTACCCCCACGTAGCCGCCCTAAGAACTATTGGGCATTATACCTGCAGAAGAGGCCTATGGCGGACGATGGTAGTTCTGTTGACACGAGTCCAGACCTGGGGAGGGCAGACAAGAGGGAACACACAACTCCACATGACGTAGCTATGACGGAATAAACATAATAGATGGACTGACAGTAGCAGTGGTGGTGAGGGTTTGAGTAACGGGGGGGGAATTGCAATCTAACGTAAGGTCAATGAATAGTCGAGTGGGGGAAGGGAGGCAATGAAGGAGGGAATTACGCTGATGAAGACTAAGGTGCCTGACTGAGGGGTCTAGACATGTTAGTCCTTACGATGTATGCTGGATATACACTGTTGATATTGGGATGAACGGCGAGTACAAGTCAAACTGTAACTACTGTTCTATTGAAAAAATGTCACTTTCTGCCAAAACTGTATGTAAATGTTTTTGAAATGCCAATAAACAAATAAAAAATAAATAAATAAATAAATAAAAATATGAGCTGTTGTTTCTGATTGGGTTGGGCAAAATGGACATTCCATTGCAGAAATGTTTGCCCCATTTACCAGTAAATGATTTAATAGGAAGGGTACCTATCCTAAATTGATGGTAACATTTCCTATCACTGGGTACCGTAATAAGGTCCCAATACACTTCATAGTCAGATGCATGTTTGGTCTCTAGAAAGTCTCTTGACAGCGAGGGACTCGTCAGAGACATAAAACGTTTCATAGTGACCATGATCCAGTAAAGCCCCCTCAAATCCTTTCGAGATGAAATGCACTATTTGTTGGGTTTTGCCACAACCAGTTGAGGCCCATGTCAGTATAAGTGGCCTTTACCTGCCTCAGCCATGAAATGTTGCCCGCACTATCGGCGTCCCTAATCTCAAGTAGGGCTTGTGCATACTGGGTGAGCTCGGGAGTGACCCAGAGCCTCCTCCAGTAGGCCACTGGCCTGAAGCGTGCCACATCCTCTAAAAACTGGCTTCCCAAATCATAATAGAGCGGTATTAGCGGAGTAGATTGAGGCAAGCCTGTTACAGCCCTCATAAATTTGTTTTGCGAGGTCGTAAGTGCCACTAAGTTGCTAAAACCCCATAATTCAGCTCACTTTGCCACTGGATTCAAGCAAGCCGGGCTGAAGACGGCTGGAATGCCAGAAACCGGTCCTCGGAAGCTTGTTTCCGGTCCAGGGAAGGCATGGCGTGGCAGTTCGGACTGGACTGTTCCCATGAGGCACAGGGTCAGACTGATTTGCATATAGCCATGTCTGAACTGGGGTGGCAGAGTGGGCTAAAGAACGGTGATGGATCAAACCCAGATCTTTTGACTGGGTGTGAGTGTTAGATTGGTTCAGATGCTCCGTCCATCACCACCCCCTTTTGTACCGCTTTTGGCAGACTTAAGTGTGGCTGGGTATGCTCAGACGTGAGTCCCTTGCTCACTCAGCCACTGGATTCAAGCAAGCCGGGCTGAAAACGGCTGGAATGCCAGAAACCGGTCCTCGGAAGCTTGTTTCCGGTCTAGGGAAGGCATGGCTTGGCAGTTCGGGCTGGACTGTTCCCATGAGGCACAGGGTCAGACTGATTTGCATATAGCCATGTCTGAACTGGGGTGGCAGAGTGGGCTAAAGAATGGTGATGGATCAAACCCAGATCTATTGACTGGGTGTGAGTGTTGATTGGTTCAGATGCTCCGTCCATCACCACCCCCTTTTGTACCGCTTTTGGCCGCCATAAGTGTGGCAGGGTATGCTCAGACGTGAGTCCCTTGCTCACTTTGCCACTGGATTCAAGCAAGCCGGGCTGAAGACGGCTGGAATGCCAGAAACCGGTCCTCGGAAGCTTGTTTCCGGTCCAGGGAAGGCATGGCTTGGCAGTTCAGGCTGGACTGTTCCCATGAGGCACAGGGTCAGACTGATTTGCATATAGCCATGTCTGAACTGGGGTGGCAGAGTGGGCTAAAGAACGGTGATGGATCAAACCCAGATCTTTTGACTGGGTGTGAGTGTTTGATTGGTTCAGATGCTCCGTCCATCACCACCCCCTTTTGTACCGCTTTTGGCCACCATAAGTGTGGCAGGGTATGCTCAGACGTGAGTCCCTTGCTCACTTTGCCACTGGATTCAAGCAAGCTGGGCTGAAGACGGCTGGAATGCCAGAAACCGGTCCTCGGAAGCTTGTTTCCGGTCCAGGGAAGGCATGGCTTGGCAGTTCGGGCTGGACTGTTCCCATGAGGCACAGGGTCAGACTGATTTGCATATAGCCATGTCTGAACTGGGGTGGCAGAGTGGGCTAAAGAACGGTGATGGATCAAACCCAGATCTTTTGACTGGGTGTGAGTGTTTGATTGGTTCAGATGCTCCGTCCATCACCACCCCCTTTTTCACCACCCCCTTTTGTACCGCCGTACAGAACCAAAGCTGCAATTTTTGCATTATAGCTTTTGAGCACAGGGGCAATTGGCTTCGTGAAGGATAAACGGTGTTCTCTCCACAGAACACCAGATAGTTGTGCGTGTTTAAGTAACAACTGATCCAAGTGTGGATTCCAATTTAGCCTAGAGCCTAGTGTGATGCCCAGATACGTGAAAACATGGGTCTTCTCAAGTATAACATAGTTCATGGTCACTCTCCCTCTTAATGTTTTGTGTTTGTGTAGCTCCATGAACTTGGTCTTGTCTACGTTAATTTTGAGACCAAAATCCTGGCAGAACATCTCAAATCTTACTATCGCCTTCTGCAGACCTTGATGGGTTTTTTAAATTAACAGGGGGTCGTCGGCGAACATTAACAGGGGTATCTTACTGCCATCTAAAGTTGGAGCATCAGTAGGATGGTCCATAAAGTACTTAGTCACCCTATTAATGTAAAGAGAAAATAAAGTTGGTGCCAGTGCACACCCCTGTCGGACCCCTCTAGAGCGAACTTGCGCAAAGTTTGCATCATGAAGTTTAATTAAAAAAGCCAGCAGGTCTAAAGGCGTTCCCTGTTCTGCGAGGACACTCCACAACTTGGCTCGCAAGACTAAGTCGAAAGCGAACTTTAGCACAAGCCTGCCTGTCACCTTCTGAATGCAGTCGATTAAACTAATAGGCCTGTAGTTGCCAGGATCCGATCTGTCCTCCTTTTTAAAAATCGGTATAATCTCCGCACCCATCCATGACTCAGGGATTGGAGAACCTTTTGAGATGGCATTCACTAAGGTCTGTATGTTATCCACATGGGCTTATTATGCAAGAACAGGTCATCAGGAACGCAATCAAGCCCGGGCGCTTTGCCACACGGTACAGTATTAAGTGCAGCTTCAACTTCCTGCTTAGTAAAGTACAGCGCAGGAATACCAACTTGGGTGTACAGAGGACCCTGTGATAATTCACATTCTCGGGCTCAAAGCTTTCCCGCCATCTTTCAACTGCTAGTAATGGCATAGCAATGGTGCCGTGGACTCTAAAACAAGCAAAGTAAACAAACACTGGCAATGCCAGTCATTCTCACGGTGTGAGCATTTGCCATTGCCAATGCTTGTTTATGTTAGTCTTTCATGCCTGTGA